>NC_066585.1:435402334-436054834 GCF_024323335.1 Lathyrus oleraceus
TGATTGGCTTGCACTTGAGGCAAAAGAGGCAATGCAATGCTATGCAATGGACCATGATATGCTATGACCTAATATGAAAATGTATGTGCAATGATAGGTGCAAATTTGAGGTGCTACAGCTGCCCCTATTCAATCAGCTGGGAACCCGAATGGATGAGAGCAACGGCTGTCAGACTTTCAGGGTAAACAGGGATTGAATACCAAGAACCGTAGAATTTGCACAATACAGGGATCCACCAATGGAAACGTCCAATGGGAGCTGATATTTATACTGGGTATATATTTTTTGGTTTTGTTTTCAAAGGGTATGGCTACACCCAGACGTCACAACGACGGTGAATGGGAACAACAATCGCAACTAGATGCCAACGACAACTAGGAAAAACTCGACGTTATCGGGACCAACGGAGAGGTAACCAGACGCTATTGAATAACTGGGAGGGATACAACCATACGTCAACGGACGAAATGGGAAAAACTCAACGTTTACCAAGACAACGGAAAGGTAAATCCACGTGGGGATAGGTACAACTAGACGTCATAGGACGAATAGGAAAACTCGACGTTTATCGACACCAACGGAGAGGAGGAAAACTTCACTAGGGAAGAAGGACACAACCAAATCATCAACGGATGATCGGGAAAAACTCGACGTTTATCGACACCAACGGAGAGGAGGAAACTCTACTGGGGAGAGTGAACACAACCAAATCATCAACGGATGATTGGGAAAAACTCGACGTTTATCGACACCAACGGAGAGGAGGAAACTCTACTGGGGAGAGTGAACACAACCAAATCATCAACGGTGATTGGGAAAAACTCGACGTTTATCGACACCACGGAGAGGAGATACTTCACTTGGGAAGGAGGACACAACCAAATCATCATCAACGGATGATCGGGAAAAACTCGACGTTTATCGACACCAACGGAGAGGGGAATACTTCACTTGGGAAGGAGGACACACCAAATCATCAACGGATGATCGGGAAAAACTCGACGTTTATCGACACCAACGGAGAGGAGGAAACTCTACTGGGGAGAGGAACACAACCAAATCATCAACGGATGATTGGGAAAAACTCGACGTTTATCGACACCAACGGAGAGGAGAATACTTCACTTGGGAAGGAGGACACAACCAAATCATCAACGGATGATCGGGAAAAAACTCGACGTTTATCGACACCAACGGAGAGGAGAATACTTCTTCGGTCTGAATACCGGAAAAATGGCCTTGTGCCATGAGTACATCGACCTGATCGTCGGAAACTCCTTCGGTCTGAATACCGGAAAATTGGCCTTGTGCCATGAGTACATCGACCTGATCGTCGGAAACTCCTTCGGTCTGAATACCGGAAAAATGGCCTTGTGCCATGAGTACATCGACCTGATCGTCGGAAACTCCTTCGGTCTGAATACCGGAAAATTGGCCTTGTGCCATGAGTACATCGACCTGATCGTCGGAAACTCCTTCGGTCTGAATACCGGAAAATCATAAGTACATATTATCTATAGCCGTCAAAACGTAGATAATACACTCGCATGGAAGATTATCCATAACGGGTTGTAGGTTGCTAAATGAACAATCGACCGAAAAGAAAGGCATCTGGGTACCAGACTAGGTATGCAAAAGATGACCAATCAAAAGAGGATAAAGTTGCTAACTTGGAGCAAGTATCCAAAAAGAAAGTGAAGACCCAATGGGGACAATACTGCTTGATCAAAGCAAGTATCCAAGGGGACAAGACCATTAATACCACAAAGAGGGGATTACATCTACCGGTTTGTAGGCAGAAAACCACGGAAAAGTAACCAGTCATCATCGGGATGAGCACAAAGGGTTAATTCCAACAAGGGGAGGAAAGTGGGATTTTACAACTACCAGCTAGTGGGTAGAAAACCACAAAGATAGGACTTACAGCTACCGGTTTGGTGGTAGAGGCCAAACAAATTCCGCTGAGGATAAGATGAATGAGTGTCGGTTAGTGAGCGACTATTCATTTATGCCCCAGGGAAGTACAGGAGACAGCCAACAGGAAGCCAATTTAGGATCGATCCAAAAAGGCAGACTGAAACAAGACTCATCCTAATGAGGAAAGAACTCAATAGGGAAAACCCATCCAATGTGTGTTGGGAGGGAACGGAAGCAACCGTCATCCACGAGGACGTATCTCAGTGGGGAAATGGCAGGAAAAGATTGACACTTTCTGCTTAAGGGGTAGACTCTACATGGAGAGATCGGACACACCCATATCTGCTTAAGGAAAAAGACTCAAGCTGGCAAGACGCTAACAATTGGGGAGTAACACTGCTGGGGATACCCACTCGACTGAGGAATCACTTGTTCGAAAAACACCAACCTCTCGACCATGCTGATGAACCCAATTCTGAAGCCGATCCAATGGCGCGATGCTAAACTCTTTCAACAAACCAACCTTGGCTGGTTGCCACGGCCTAGGGCTAATGGATATGCTTGCTATGTTGATGCATGGGTTTTTTCTTGTTTTACACAATGCCCCATGATCATGAAAATGCTATGCACTAATGATGCAATATGCTATGCTTATCTAAATGATGAATGCATAAACACACGTCTCCTTTAGAGACAACACCGGGGAACTCCAGGAACTGTGCGGGGATCCTATGACCATGTCAATTCCATCCTGCCGGGAAAGACAAACCTTGCTGGGGAAAAACCATCAAACACAACCTCTGCTGTGAAGACAACTTCAGACTTGGAAAACAGTCACAACTCCGCTGGGGATACAGATATCAGTCTACTACAGAAACCCGTCCAATCCACTGGTAGGATGAACTCTGCTGGAGAAATAAGTACTACTCCACTAGGGACGACCCAACCAATCCATATGTAGGAGAATCACTGCTGGAGAAGTATTTCATGAGACCCGCTCCACTCGGGGAACTTGCTGAGGAAAAACCAACACCATTCTGCTGAGGAGAACGATCCTGGTGGAGAGAACAACCATAGTGGTGAGAGTAACAACTCTGTTGAGGATGATAAACACGTTATATCATACTGGAGATGAATTCCCACAAACCTGTTTAGGATAAGCACTCACGGCCATACTGGAGATAATAGCATCACAAAACCAATTGTTGGGGGACACACCAACGGTCTACAGATAAACTCCACTGGGGTGCTCCCGAGGAAAATAACTGTCAGGCGCTCAGCGGGGATTCTCAACTGGGGAAATCTGCAGCATAGGCCTGCTGGGGAGAAGCAATCCTTAGATCTGTTGGGGAAAGAAGGTACTGTCCACAGGTATCTCTGCAGGGGAATAGCTCTGATAGCTTCAATACTGGCTTGGGCTGGGGATGTGATGACCTTCAGGCTTGCTGAGGAGACAACGATCTCGAATCTACCAGGGAGATCACACTCTCAATCCTCTGGGGAGATACAGTTTGTTTGACAGGGATGTCGGCCCACTCGTCGAACACTGGTGTCCATCATCCACCCATAGTGTTAACTTTCCACTTTTAAGAACTCCCAGACTCTTCTGGACTTTTCTGCTCCATCATCTTGTATTCCCAACTCGTCCGTACTTCACGGAGGTCGAACTCTTGGGATTCATACATACTTTCCAATCATCAGACTTTGAAGAGTCTTCTTGATTAACCTTCCAGGATCGTCGTCGTAATCCTTCACTGCCTTTTCACCGTTCAACTATCCCTTGCCCCTGATTCGGCTCTGCAGGGATCGTTAGATAAAAAAACGTGCCCCAGGTATGCCCCATGATAAGGCTCAAACAGCACTCTACTGGGGATGCCCCACGATAGGGCTAATAGGGACTTGGAGGGAGAAATGTTGCACTACGGGGGCATGAAGATAAAAACTTTCAACCAAACACTGCACTGAGCAACCTCACTGAGGAGAGACCATACGAGGTTCTGCAGGACAAAGATACAGTCATGCTCGAGATACGAACAATTGTCTTACCTGCTGGTAATCATACCACCCCCGGGAGAGCACCGTGGGTCTCCTAAGTATCCTTCCATCATTGTGAACGTTCACTTTGTTTAAGAACAATTTTTTTTGAAAAATTTGTTTATTTTGAAAACAATGATACTTTATCAATTAAAACATGCAAAACGTTTGTTGAGTTGAAACAAATAAGAGTGCAAATAATTGGATGAAAAGCTCAAATTGATGTGATGGAATGATAGTCTGCAAAGGGCGAGACTCCATAGATCTGTACAAGTTTGAAATCGGTGATATATATTGGAGAGGGCTACATCGAACATAATGACCTTTCCTCTACCATTCTGAATTTGCGATGTATTCAAAGCTTCAGTCGACGACGAGTCGAGAATCCCTGACGGATGACAGATATAGAGCACAGTCTTGTCAAGATGCAGTTACTTGCCAAATCCCTAATTTTTGCCTAGATTGCCCCAGTGTGAGGTGATCAATCTAGCGGGATGCAAATTCTCTTTTTTTTTTCAATGTCTCTAACTTTTGCCTGGATCGCCCTTTCGGGTTTTCAATCCATCGAGACGCTCCTTTTTGCCTAAGTTGCCCTTTGGGGTGTTCAACTTAGCGAGCTGTTACTTTTTGTTTGTTTTAGGCGAAGTATTTCTTGACTGCACCAGGATTCACAGGACGAGTGAACTTCTTCATCCATCGTAGTAAGTGTCAGAACATTGCCTGAAGAGGCTCTCTTGACAACATATGGACATTCATAGCTTGGGGGTTCACCTGCCCCTGGAATCGGGTACAAAAGACAAGACTTTCTTGAGCACAAGGTCACCTTCTCAGAACACACGAGGCTTGACCTTCTTATCAAATGTTTTTTCACTCTTTGCTGATATGACTGACCATAACACATGGCAGTTGATCTCTCTTTTCGATCGAATTCAGCATCAGTCAACTTGGGACTTTGAGGGTGCCATATTTTGTTTCTTTCTTTCTTTTTCTTTCTTTTGATTTGGATTTCTTTTGATTTGGTTTTGCACCCTCCTCTTTCTTTCTTTTTTTTTCTTTGATTTTTTTTTGATAATGCCCCAGTTGGCTGTTCTGCTGATTCTCGAGATGCAGCTGAGTGATCTTCTTTTCTTGCTCAAGAAGTCGGAAAATCTCGTCAGGAATCCCTTCAACATTATCTTCGTCCACTTCGAATACAGGGAATTCAAAATTGGGAGATGACGTCCGATCATTATGTTCAATGGGTTTGAGAAACAACCTGCATAAAGATTTTTATATGAAAAGCTTTTTTGAAACAAACAAGACAATCGTTATGCAGATGAAAAGATTGCTTTTATTCTTGTTTTTAGGGTTTTTTGTGATCACCAATTTCATGCAAAAAGCAAAAAGGGAAAACAATTGGAAAAACAAATGTTTAACATGAATTATTTGAATGAAAATATCATTGCACAAAATGTTGCCAACAATGTCATCACTTCTCCTTTTGGCATGGGAGAAGGGCTTTTAAACAAAGTGTTTATTACAAAGACTTATGAACAACTGTAGGAAAGCCCACAGTGACCCAATTGTGGCAGACACCACCAGGAATGGTGAAATTGTTCAAGTCCTCTGCGTCCTCTTCCAAGATAGCAGCATCCTCTTCTTCAGGTTGATCGTCATGGACGAATCCTCCACTCTTGAACAAATCTTGCTCATTAAGTGCCCCAGAACAGTAGCCAATACCAGCCCGGGATCGGTTAACCAGGAATAAATCCATCAACAGCACAAAGTCTGGCAAATATCTCTCTGAGTTCACGATTCTCTTGCTCAGGATGATCCATCAATCTGGCAGAGATGGCTCTGGTATAATACCGGCAAAGTGCGTCTTCAAAATAAATGAAGATCACAGGGTCAGACCACAGGACGGGAGACCGGAACAGAACCTGCTGATGCAAATGATGCATGAAGTGTTTATGCATATGCTTGTTTTTATTTCAAAGGAACTCGAGGGTTTTATTTGCAAACTTTGAAATATTTAGCATTTTGATCATATATGAGAATATCTCATCAGATATATCAGGTGAAAAAATTTTCCCGGTTTTTTCATGTTTTGAAATTTTTGCAAATAAACTCCTTTGAGTTCCTTGAAAATTTTCTTTTTTTCTTTTTTTCTTCCCTTTTTTTTTTTGATTTCTTTTTTTTGATTTTTTTTTGATTTTTTTCATTGCGTTTCTTTTGAAAAATAAATATGCTATGATGCACATGATGCAGACTGGACTGGCTGGTTGTGCAAACTCTGACTAGGTCGAAGCTTCAGTCAAGATCAGAACATAAATCCAACTTATGGTCAAACTGATCACACTGTTGTCTGAACTAGAGTCACCAACAGAACCAAAGTCACCAACGGTACCTGTTAAAATGATCAAACCCTTCCCCACTCACGGGTGTCGTCTAGGCCAGGGTAAGGTCGAAAGAAACGCAGCATAAATAACCTTTCGCAGAATATCATCCTGTGCACACCCGATGTATGCACTGATAATATCCCACCAGGGTCTGAACTGCTCGTGATATCAATGTTCCGCTAAGTGGCGCCATACCACCCGCTTCCCATGAATCACTCTATTCCTAATCATCCTAGATTTTCACTCATGGTCTGGGTATTGGACCTTTTACCTCAACTGACTCCCCCCACACAGAGAAAAACAGACAACCAGCAGATGATAATGAATGAATGCAAACATTAATGCACATAATAAATGTAAACAGTAAATGTACATATATACAATGAATGCAATAAATACAACAACAAACAGCAACCAAAATCCTAACCTAGAGAGCGCTAGGAGAGACTCGCTCAGGGAAGATGGACCAGCACAGGTCAACTTCTCTATGTCCCCAGCAGAGTCGCCAGCTGTCGCATCGCGCGAAAAACCGGCGGGAAAACAAGAAACAACAGAGCCGCCACCGTGCGTTATTTATCCCAAAAGAGGGAAAGGAAACGCTCGAAGTAAACCTGGGAAAGAACATGGTCTCGCGACCAAAGAGTATGGGTTCGGGAGTCGGTTATGCGAAGGGAAGGTATTAGCACCCCTACGCATCCGTAGTACTCTACGGGATCCACGCAAAAGGAAGGATAAATTGGTTGCTAAACACTGCTCATACTCACACACACACTGGCTGAAAGAGACAAAGAAACTGACTGAAACTGACTCGGCAGGATATCGCATCCTGGGCCTACTTAGTCTATCAAGCATAGACATCAGAGTCGAAGTAGTTCGGACTGGGGAAACGACACATGCTCGCTAGGATATCGCATCCTATGCATACGTATCTTCTCGGACGAGAGAAGAATCAGAGCATTCGTAGCTCGGCTGACACGCACACAAACAAACACAGGCAAAGGCAAACGTGGAGCCCGACTGCCAATCACTGGACTTATGTCAGCATCCGAACCAAAACACACACAAAGAAGGCAAACATGGAGCCTGAATGCCAATCACTGGACTTACATCAGCATCCGAACCTAACACACGCACACTGGAACCCAAATGCCACTCGATGGACTTACATCAGCTTCCAAGCACACAACAACACAACAGGTTAATAGGGAGTCGGGGACTCGAGCCTATAACTGTCAAGCACACACTCAAACAGACAGACAACAAATTGCTAAGGAGTCAGGCACTCGAGCCTAGCAACTGTCAGACAACGCACACAAAAAGAAAAAAGGGCGCCCGGAGAGATCAGCTCAATCTCCTGCCTACATACTTCATCTGGTATGAAGATCAGGGCGATGTAGTTCCCCTACGGAGGGATAAAGGACTAGCCTAACCAGATAACAGAGGGAGACACAACTCTAGGGAGACTACGACTCGAGCCTAGATGTTGTCATGCAAATCATCCCTAAGTTAAGGTTTCTAGCTAAATGGCACAAGGGCCAACCTATCCTAAGCATGGCTCACACAGGAAGCAAGCCACACACACTTAACTTGCACAGGAAGCAAGCCAAGCAAAACCTAACTTGCACAGGAAGCAAGTCTAAACTAATCCTAACTTGCACAGGAAGCAAGTCAAACAATCCTATCTTGCACAGGAAGCAAGTCAAACTATCCTATCTTGCACAGGAAGCAAGTCAAACAATCCTACAAGCACAGATAGCACACGCTATATACAAACAAGTGGCTCAAACAAGGGTTAGGTTTTAGTCAAGGGGTCATATCAACCTCGACAAACAAACCTCTGGAACTGGGTGAATGTGCTCTTAACCTTGCCATTGAGGGGCTAAGGTGAAGCAGATGAAAGGATGAAGTGAGGATGAGACCTCACAGCTCTTATCCCTGGCCTGGGAGAGCTCAAGACAAGAATGTGTGGGTTCAGAAAGTGGGAACCCTTCTACACATTTAAAACTGACTCAACTGTGCAGTTGCACAAGATCTTGGGTTTGTATCTGCAATGCATCAACACAGTGGTGTGAGCAAAGCAGATGACACACTGAATAGTGGGGGATAGATTGCATATCCCTACCTTCCACCAATTGCCTCTTCACTTAGGAGGTCTTTGACTCTGTGCAAGGACAAAAGTAAACAGTCACAAACATTGCCTCTTAAGGAGGACTTCAGACAATTGCCTGGCCAAGTAACAGGCCAGGTCTTCCAGACTACATGAAGTAAAAGAGACATACCTCAATGCAAATTGCTTATACAAGCAAAGCAAAGCAAAAGTTCACAAGGAACTACAAGCAACTAAAGTACCTGAAATCAGTCAAGCACAGTTAGTATACAAGTCAGGGTTAAATCAAAATGAAACAGACATCAACCAGTCAACACAAGCTAGTGAATGTGCAAGGCACAAAGCTTAAGGCGTGTGAGCCAAGCCACCTACAAAACAAAGAGGTTAGACAATGATATTTAAGCAAGCTCAGTCAAATGAATTGGTCTTAATGGCCATTTGATGGTCAACCTGAAAACACAAGCTCAAAGGTGAGTAACAGGACCACTAGGACAAGCCTAGGGTCAAAGAGAATGAGAAAGTCAAAACAGCAAGGGATATACAATCAAATTCAAGTTTAAACATTCAAGAAACAAACTCAATTGGGTGCACATCCATATCAATCACTATCATCATTTCATGAACAAATTAGGTCAAAACATGGCATTTAGAAGCTCATAGAAGTCAACAGCAAGACTTGCATCAAAAGCAAACTAAAACATTTCCAAAAATCACCAAATAAATCATGGTCACTCCTAACACATAGCATGGTAAGCATGTCAAATTTCATCCCATTTGGACAAGTGGAAGGCAGTCAATGAAAATCAGAAAGTCAAAGCAATTTTGAACATGCTCAAAGAAGTCAACCAAACATGTATCAACTTAGAAAATTCATAAATCAGAGATGGCATATGATAAATGAATGGGACTAAAACCATGGCAAAGATGAGGATGTCTAGTTATCTCATGCAAAATTTCATGTCCATCTAATAAAGTATGAGAATTTCACAAATGAAATGGGAACAAGTGTCACACAAGGTCAACATTTGACTAGGCAGGGAAGAAAAACCTCAAACAAATGGAAAATAGTTCAATTAAATCCAGAAAATTCACAAGTCAACTAGACATACAAGAGTAGGCTCATGCAAAATTTCAAGTCATTTGGAGGTCAAGAAGCATGGCAATGAAAATCATGAAGTTGGACATCAATGGTGTGACACAAATTGTCACACCCTAATTCAAAAAATCATATCTTACAAACCACACATGATAAATTCACAAACTCTACACCAAAATCACCATGAATGTGTCTAGTTTAAGCACAAAAAATTTGGGAGCCATTGGATACATTCTCATCATTTCACAATTGATTTGGCAAAGTGTACAAAATTTGGTCACATGTCACAAACCCTAAGGCCATTTAAAAACCACTCATCCAAAAATTCTGGAAAAATATTGATAAAAAAGTAGAGATCGTGATGAACACAACACAAAAAATCCCATTGAATTTGGATCAAAAATGAGCAAGTTATGAATTTTGAAGATTGATGAAATAATTGAAGAAAAAAAATGAAATGATAAAACGAGAATGGCATAATTGTAATATTTGGCTCCACTTAACTAAACACGGTCGTTTTGGCCTTAAAAATGAAATAATTTCATTGGTTGGTGAGTGAAAAGCCAGGCAACACGAAAATGGGGAGAAAATGGGAAAATTGGGATTAGGGTTTGTGTTCAAAAATCATAATTTCACAATCTTGCCCAAAAATCAAAATTGAATACATGGAAATGATCAGCATGGCAAGGTCAACATGAATCCACCATTGATTTTCATTAAAACCACACAAAAATCAAGAATCGAGCAAAAACACATTTCAACATTAAACTTCAAAACAATGTATCTTCATGGATAAGCATTCATTTCCAAAAGTGAAAGTATCACTAAACTCAGCATTGAAAGACCTATTCAAAACATGTCATGGTTTTTGAAATAGAGAGGGTCGAAATTTTACCTATTTTTGAAGCAGAATGAGAAACAGTTGTTGTTTGGTCTTTGAAGCTCAAAACAGCTGCTGCAAAAGTCTTCTAGTGATGGATGATGATTGGTGTTTGGCTTGAAATGGCCTGCAATAGCTTTAAAAGAAACTCTGCCATGGATGAGATGTGAGGAAGAACAGCCATGGAAAAGGTTGTACAGTTGGAGAATGGTGGTGAGAATAGGTTTACAATGTAGTTTGGATGATGTCTAGGCAAGGCAAGGTTTTGTCCCTTGAGAGTTTCTGACAGAAAGTTGAAAAATGCAAAGATGGATTTTTAGAGAATGAGATGAAGTTGGCTGTTGGTGTTGCTGCTGTAACTGTTGTTGTTGTAACTTTGATGCTTTTTGACAGAAAACCAGAAGTGCAAAGCCAGGATCAGGTTTTTAGAGGGTGTGACCAATGGCCTTTGGCTGCTGTTTGGCAATGATGGTGAACAAAATGCTATGGTTGGCAAGGCAAGATTGGTTTGTTATGTTTGGACAGAAAAATGGGGAATCAAATAGTGAGGTGTGATTGGGAGGGTGTATGAGGTTGGTTATGTCTTTTTGTTGGTCTATGGTAGATTGCATGCCATGTTAGCAAGGCAAAGGTTGAAAAATGAGTGAAGGTCCTTGTGGTATGCTGCTTGTTTGGGGGCAGAAAATGGTGAGGAAATGTGGGTTGAGCAGGTTTTATGTCATGTTAGCAAGGCAAGGTAAGGTTTTGTTTTTGACAGCAGGGCAGGGTTGTTACTTTTTGTGGGTTTGGACTGTTTAGAACAAATGCCAGTGAGAGGGATTTTTAGAGAGTGAGAGAACCAATGCCTCCTGCTGTATGATGTGTTTGATGCTGCTGCTGGTTTTGTTCAATGGGAGTTTGGACTGAAAATGCAAAAACAAAACTGAATGCAGCTCTTGGATTTTGTGAATTTAGCAAGGCAGGTTTTTGTTCTTCTTGAGTTTTTACAGGTTTTGGAAGAATGGCCAAGGGTGTGTGGTTCATGGCTGTTTTTTGTGACAGTACCAGCCATGCTCTTTCTTGTGTTGCAATCTCTTATTGTGGCTGCAATTGGATGGTGGTAGCAGGTCTTTGGAAGAAAAGCCAAGGTGCAGTTTCAATGAATGAAAATCTGTGTCATGTGTGCCATTGCTGTGTTGTTTTGTGGTGGGAGAGCAAGGGTTTTCTTGCTGCAGATTTTTCAAGAGTGGCCAAGGATGCGTATGTGCATCAGCGAAGTTTTCTGGTTTGGTTCATGCAGTTTCATGACAGAAATAGGATGGTGGAGCTGTTGGTTTGTGGTTTTGTGTTTTACAGGTTTTGAAAAAAATCCCAAGTGAGGTCTGTTGGGCTTTTGGTTTTTGCTCCTTTTTGTTATGACAGCCAATGGTAAATGCAAGCAAGCAAGGATGATGTTGGAGAAAAATGAGTGAGAAGTGTTTTGTTTGTGGTCTTGTGGCTTGTGGCTGCTGTAGCAATTGATTATGTTGGCTAGGTCATGTTAAGTGGCAGAAAAAGGTATGATGAAAAGGACTTGCTGTTGTCTTGTGCCATGCCTTCTTGACAGTATTTGCAATTTGGAGGCAAACATGTCCAATGAGAGAGAATGAGCATTTGTGTATGTGATGACAGAAAAAACATGATGCATGAGGTCTGCTGTGTTATGCAGCCAATAGCCCTCAAATGACAGAAAATTTGATCCATAAAATCAGCTATGGATAGTGCAAGGCAAAGTGTGGAGGTATGGTGTGGAATGGCTGCAAGGTACCTTTTCCCCAATTTCAAACAAACAAGGAATGGCCCCTTGTACTACTGGTTTTTGGCTGCAGATATGTGTTCAAAATAACAGCAACTATCCTCTAAAAACTCTGTTTTGATGAGTACAAATCATGGTATGGTGGATAGCATGGAGTGGTATGGTGAAATTGTACCTTTCTTACAATTCAAGCAAACAAGCAATGGCCTTATGTACTGCATATTTTGACTTTGCAAACACATTCTAAATGACATTTATGAGCTGTTCCAATTGGCCAAATGTTGAAAAAATGTTTAAATCAAAAAGTCAACTCTTGGTCAAACTTACACTTAAATGAAAAAGGTCAAAATATGCCATTTTGATTGGTGAAGTTTTGGCACATGAAATTTATATTTTTGGAAAGAGGGGATCAAATGTGACTTGTAGGAAAAAACCCCACCAAAATTGGCCAAACGGTTTGGGAGATATGGCCCTTTGAAGTTCAAGATTTTCTGAAATCGATTCGATCATAACTTGCCAACCACACATGGGAATTGAGAGTTCTAGGACTTTTTGGAAATGGGAGAACAAGATCTTCAACTTTCATGTTGGGCAAAAATTCATTTGAGGCTTGTATCATGATGTAAGTTTGAGGATCAAAACTTTCCATTTTTGGTAAGTTTCAGTTACAGGCCCAGTTTCCATTTTTGGAAATTTCTGATCTGGCTTCGAATTCTTCCATGATGGTGTTTGGCATGATATATGATGACTATTTGGACATGAATGAACTCTCACAAACCAATTCCAATCATCAAATCTCTGATTAAATGGACAGTTGACCAACAGTTGACTTTTAGGGTTTCTGACTGATTATGCATTGACTGATGACTTCCAAACCCTAATTCCTTGAGAACTTGACTTCAAATGATGTCCCAAGTTGTATGAACTCTTGATTATTGACCATGGTGCCCAAATTCCACAAGAATGACCACCATCCACTGCTTTGACTGACAGTTGACTTTTTTAGGGTTTTTGACTGTCTATGTATGAACTGATGATTTCCAAGTCTTCAACCCTTGACCAAAATACTTCAAATAGACCTCCAAGCCATGTGAACTTGTTGGACAAACCCCAAGGCCTTGGTTCAATGAGAAATTCCTTTGCTTGTTTGGTTGACTGATCAGGAGATTAGTTTGACCTAATTCTTGATTGGCTTGCACTTGAGGCAAAAGAGGCAATGCAATGCTATGCAATGGACCATGATATGCTATGACCTAATATGAAAATGTATGTGCAATGATAGGTGCAAATTTGAGGTGCTACAGCTGCCCCTATTCAATCAGCTGGGAACCCGAATGGATGAGAGCAACGGCTGTCAGACTTTCAGGGTAAACAGGGATTGAATACCAAGAACCGTAGAATTTGCACAATACAGGGATCCACCAATGGAAACGTCCAATGGGAGCTGATATTTATTACTGGGTATATATTTTTTTGGTTTTGTTTTCAAAGGGTATGGCTACACCCAGACGTCACAACGACGGTGAATGGGAACAACAATCGCAACTAGATGCCAACGGACAACTAGGAAAAACTCGACGTTTATCGGGACCAACGGAGAGGTAACCAGACGCTATTGAATAACTGGGAGGGATACAACCATACGTCAACGGACGAAATGGGAAAAACTCAACGTTTACCAAGACCAACGGAAAGGTAAATCCACGTGGGGATAGGTACAACTAGACGTCATAGGACGAATAGGAAAAACTCGACGTTTATCGACACCAACGGAGAGGAGGAAAACTTCACTAGGGAAGAAGGACACAACCAAATCATCAACGGATGATCGGGAAAAACTCGACGTTTATCGACACCAACGGAGAGGAGGAAACTCTACTGGGGAGAGTGAACACAACCAAATCATCAACGGATGATTGGGAAAAACTCGACGTTTATCGACACCAACGGAGAGGAGGAAACTCTACTGGGGAGAGTGAACACAACCAAATCATCAACGGATGATTGGGAAAAACTCGACGTTTATCGACACCAACGGAGAGGAGAATACTTCACTTGGGAAGGAGGACACAACCAAATCATCAACGGATGATCGGGAAAAACTCGACGTTTATCGACACCAACGGAGAGGGGAATACTTCACTTGGGAAGGAGGACACAACCAAATCATCAACGGATGATCGGGAAAAACTCGACGTTTATCGACACCAACGGAGAGGAGGAAACTCTAGGGGGGAGAGTGAACACAACCAAATCATCAACGGATGATTGGGAAAAACTCGACGTTTATCGACACCAACGGAGAGGAGAATACTTCACTTGGGAAGGAGGACACAACCAAATCATCAACGGATGATCGGGAAAAACTCGACGTTTATCGACACCAACGGAGAGGAGAATACTTCTTCGGTCTGAATACCGGAAAATTGGCCTTGTGCCATGAGTACATCGACCTGATCGTCGGAAACTCCTTCGGTCTGAATACCGGAAAATTGGCCTTGTGCCATGAGTACATCGACCTGATCGTCGGAAACTCCTTCGGTCTGAATACCGGAAAATTGGCCTTGTGCCATGAGTACATCGACCTGATCGTCGGAAACTCCTTCGGTCTGAATACCGGAAAATTGGCCTTGTGCCATGAGTACATCGACCTGATCGTCGGAAACTCCTTCGGTCTGAATACCGGAAAATCATAAGTACATATTATCTATAGCCGTCAAAACGTAGATAATACACTCGCATGGAAGATTATCCATAACCGGGTTGTAGGTTGCTAAATGAACAATCGACCGAAAAGAAAGGCATCTGGGTACCAGACTAGGTATGCAAAAGATGACCAATCAAAAGAGGATAAAGTTGCTAACTTGGAGCAAGTATCCAAAAAGAAAGTGAAGACCCAATGGGGACAATACTGCTTGATCAAAGCAAGTATCCAAAGGGGACAAGACCATTAATACCACAAAGAGGGGATTACATCTACCGGTTTGTAGGCAGAAAACCACGGAAAAGTAACCAGTCATCATCGGGATGAGCACAAAGGGTTAATTCCAACAAGGGGAGGAAAGTGGGATTTTACAACTACCAGCTAGTGGGTAGAAAACCACAAAGATAGGACTTACAGCTACCGGTTTGGTGGTAGAGGCCAAACAAATTCCGCTGAGGATAAGATGAATGAGTGTCGGTTAGTGAGCGACTATTCATTTATGCCCCAGGGAAGTACAGGAGACAGCCAACAGGAAGCCAATTTAGGATCGATCCAAAAAGGCAGACTGAAACAAGACTCATCCTAATGAGGAAAGAACTCAATAGGGAAAACCCATCCCAATGTGTGTTGGGAGGGAACGGAAGCAACCGTCATCCACGAGGACGTATCTCAGTGGGGAAATGGCAGGAAAAGATTGACACTTTCTGCTTAAGGGGTAGACTCTACATGGAGAGATCGGACACACCCATATCTGCTTAAGGAAAAAGACTCAAGCTGGCAAGACGCTAACAATTGGGGAGTAACACTGCTGGGGATACCCACTCGACTGAGGAATCACTTGTTCGGAAAACACCAACCTCTCGACCATGCTGATGAACCCAATTCTGAAGCCGATCCAATGGCGCGATGCTAAACTCTTTCCAACAAACCAACCTTGGCTGGTTGCCACGGCCTAGGGCTAATGGATATGCTTGCTATGTTGATGCATGGGTTTTTTCTTGTTTTACACAATGCCCCATGATCATGAAAATGCTATGCACTAATGATGCAATATGCTATGCTTATCTAAATGATGAATGCATAAACACACGTCTCCTTTAGAGACAACACCGGGGAACTCCAGGAACTGTGCTGGGGATCCTATGACCATGTCAACTTCCATCCTGCCGGGGAAAGACAAACCTTGCTGGGGAAAAACCATCAACACAACCTCTGCTGTGAAGACAACTTCAGACTTGGAAAACAGTCACAACTCCGCTGGGGATACAGATATCAGTCTACTACAGAAACCCGTCCAATCCACTGGTAGGATGAACTCTGCTGGAGAAATAAGTACTACTCCACTAGGGACGACCCAACCAATCCATATGTAGGAGAATCACTGCTGGAGAAGTATTTCATGAGACCCGCTCCACTCGGGGAACTTGCTGAGGAAAAACCAACACCATTCTGCTGAGGAGAACGATCCTGGTGGAGAGAACAACCATAGTGGTGAGAGTAACAACTCTGTTGAGGATGATAACACGTTATATCATACTGGAGATGAATTCCCACAAACCTGTTTAGGATAAGCACTCACGGCCATACTGGAGATAATAGCATCACAAAACCAATTGTTGGGGGACACACCAACGGTCTACAGATAAACTCCACTGGGGTGCTCCCGAGGAAAATAACTGTCAGGCGCTCAGCGGGGATTCTCAACTGGGGAAATCTGCAAGCATAGGCCTGCTGGGGAGAAGCAATCCTTAGATCTGTTGGGGAAAGAAGGTACTGTCCACAGGTATCTCTGCAGGGGAAATAGCTCTGATAGCTTCAATACTGGCTTGGGCTGGGGATGTGATGACCTTCAGGCTTGCTGAGGAGACAACGATCTCGAATCTACCAGGGAGATCACACTCTCAATCCTCTGGGGAGATACAGTTTGTTTGACAGGGATGTCGGCCCACTCGTCGAACACTGGTGTCCATCATCCACCCATAGTGTTAACTTTCCACTTTTAAGAACTCCCAGACTCTTCTGGACTTTTCTGCTCCATCATCTTGTATTCCCAACTCGTCCGTACTTCACGGAGGTCGAACTCTTGGGATTCATACATACTTTCCAATCATCAGACTTTGAAGAGTCTTCTTGATTAACCTTCCAGGATCGTCGTCGTAATCCTTCACTGCCTTTTCACCGTTCAACTATCCCTTGCCCCTGATTCGGCTCTGCAGGGATCGTTAGATAAAAAAACGTGCCCCAGGTATGCCCCATGATAAGGCTCAAACAGCACTCTACTGGGGATGCCCCACGATAGGGCTAATAGGGACTTGGAGGGAGAAATGTTGCACTACGGGGGCATGAAGATAAAAACTTTCAACCAAACACTGCACTGAGCAACCTCACTGAGGAGAGACCATACGAGGTTCTGCAGGACAAAGATACAGTCATGCTCGAGATACGAACAATTGTCTTACCTGCTGGTAATCATACCACCCCCGGGAGAGCACCGTGGGTCTCCTAAGTATCCTTCCATCATTGTGAACGTTCACTTTGTTTAAGAACAATTTTTTTTGAAAAATTTGTTTATTTTGAAAACAATGATACTTTATCAATTAAAACATGCAAAACGTTTGTTGAGTTGAAACAAATAAGAGTGCAAATAATTGGATGAAAAGCTCAAATTGATGTGATGGAATGATAGTCTGCAAAGGGCGAGACTCCATAGATCTGTACAAGTTTGAAATCGGTGATATATATTGGAGAGGGCTACATCGAACATAATGACCTTTCCTCTACCATTCTGAATTTGCGATGTATTCAAAGCTTCAGTCGACGACGAGTCGAGAATCCCTGACGGATGACAGATATAGAGCACAGTCTTGTCAAGATGCAGTTACTTGCCAAATCCCTAATTTTTGCCTAGATTGCCCCAGTGTGAGGTGATCAATCTAGCGGGATGCAAATTCTCTTTTTTTTTTTCAATGTCTCTAACTTTTGCCTGGATCGCCCTTTCGGGTTTTCAATCCATCGAGACGCTCCTTTTTGCCTAAGTTGCCCTTTGGGGTGTTCAACTTAGCGAGCTGTTACTTTTTTGTTTGTTTTAGGCGAAGTATTTCTTGACTGCACCAGGATTCACAGGACGAGTGAACTTCTTCATCCATCGTAGTAAGTGTCAGAACATTGCCTGAAGAGGCTCTCTTGACAACATATGGACATTCATAGCTTGGGGGTTCACCTGCCCCTGGAATCGGGTACAAAAGACAAGACTTTCTTGAGCACAAGGTCACCTTCTCAGAACACACGAGGCTTGACCTTCTTATCAAATGTTTTTTCACTCTTTGCTGATATGACTGACCATAACACATGGCAGTTGATCTCTTCTTTTCGATCGAATTCAGCATCAGTCAACTTGGGACTTTGAGGGTGCCATATTTTTTGTTTCTTTCTTTCTTTTTCTTTCTTTTGATTTGGATTTCTTTTGATTTGGTTTTGCACCCTCCTCTTTCTTTCTTTTTTTTCTTTGATTTTTTTTTGATAATGCCCCAGTTGGCTGTTCTGCTGATTCTCGAGATGCAGCTGAGTGATCTTCTTTTCTTGCTCAAGAAGTCGGAAAATCTCGTCAGGAATCCCTTCAACATTATCTTCGTCCACTTCGAATACAGGGAATTCAAAATTGGGAGATGACGTCCGATCATTATGTTCGATGGGTTTGAGAAACAACCTGCATAAAGATTTTTATATGAAAAGCTTTTTTGAAACAAACAAGACAATCGTTATGCAGATGAAAAGATTGCTTTTATTCTTGTTTTTTAGGGTTTTTTGTGATCACCAATTTCATGCAAAAAGCAAAAAGGGAAAACAATTGGAAAAACAAATGTTTAACATGAATTATTTGAATGAAAATATCATTGCACAAAATGTTGCCAACAATGTCATCACTTCTCCTTTTGGCATGGGAGAAGGGCTTTTAAACAAAGTGTTTATTACAAAGACTTATGAACAACTGTAGGAAAGCCCACAGTGACCCAATTGTGGCAGACACCACCAGGAATGGTGAAATTGTTCAAGTCCTCTGCGTCCTCTTCCAAGATAGCAGCATCCTCTTCTTCAGGTTGATCGTCATGGACGAATCCTCCACTCTTGAACAAATCTTGCTCATTAAGTGCCCCAGAACAGTAGCCAATACCAGCCCGGGATCGGTTAACCAGGAATAAATCCATCAACAGCACAAAGTCTGGCAAATATCTCTCTGAGTTCACGATTCTCTTGCTCAGGATGATCCATCAATCTGGCAGAGATGGCTCTGGTATAATACCGGCAAAGTGCGTCTTCAAAATAAATGAAGATCACAGGGTCAGACCACAGGACGGGAGACCGGAACAGAACCTGCTGATGCAAATGATGCATGAAGTGTTTATGCATATGCTTGTTTTTATTTCAAAGGAACTCGAGGGTTTTATTTGCAAACTTTGAAATATTTAGCATTTTGATCATATATGAGAATATCTCATCAGATATATCAGGTGAAAAAATTTTCCGGTTTTTTCATGTTTTGAAATTTTTGCAAATAAACTCCTTTGAGTTCCTTGAAAATTTTTTTTTTCTTTTTTTCTTCCCCTTTTTTTTTTGATTTCTTTTTTTTGATTTTTTTTTTATTTTTTTCATTGCGTTTCTTTTGAAAAATAAATATGCTATGATGCACATGATGCAGACTGGACTGGCTGGTTGTGCAAACTCTGACTAGGTCGAAGCTTCAGTCAAGATCAGAACATAAATCCAACTTATGGTCAAACTGATCACACTGTTGTCTGAACTAGAGTCACCAACAGAACCAAAGTCACCAACGGTACCTGTTAAAATGATCAAACCCTTCCCCACTCACGGGTGTCGTCTAGGCCAGGGTAAGGTCGAAAGAAACGCAGCATAAATAACCTTTCGCAGAATATCATCCTGTGCACACCCGATGTATGCACTGATAATATCCCACCAGGGTCTGAACTGCTCGTGATATCAATGTTCCGCTAAGTGGCGCCATACCACCCGCTTCCCATGAATCACTCTATTCCTAATCATCCTAGATTTTCACTCATGGTCTGGGTATTGGACCTTTTACCTCAACTGACTCCCCCCCACACAGAGAAAAACAGACAACCAGCAGATGATAATGAATGAATGCAAACATTAATGCACATAATAAATGTAAACAGTAAATGTACATATATACAATGAATGCAATAAATACAACAACAAACAGCAACCAAAATCCTAACCTAGAGAGCGCTAGGAGAGACTCGCTCAGGGAAGATGGACCAGCACAGGTCAACTTCTCTATGTCCCCAGCAGAGTCGCCAGCTGTCGCATCGCGCGAAAAACCGGCGGGAAAACAAGAAACAACAGAGCCGCCACCGTGCGTTATTTATCCCAAAAGAGGGAAAGGAAACGCTCGAAGTAAACCTGGGAAAGAACATGGTCTCGCGACCAAAGAGTATGGGTTCGGGAGTCGGTTATGCGAAGGGAAGGTATTAGCACCCCTACGCATCCGTAGTACTCTACGGGATCCACGCACAAAAGGAAGGATAAATTGGTTGCTAAACACTGCTCATACTCACACACACACTGGCTGAAAGAGACAAAAGAAACTGACTGAAACTGACTCGGCAGGATATCGCATCCTGGGCCTACTTAGTCTATCAAGCATAGACATCAGAGTCGAAGTAGTTCGGACTGGGGAAACGACACATGCTCGCTAGGATATCGCATCCTATGCATACGTATCTTCTCGGACGAGAGAAGAATCAGAGCATTCGTAGCTCGGCTGACACGCACACAAACAAACACAGGCAAAGGCAAACGTGGAGCCCGACTGCCAATCACTGGACTTATGTCAGCATCCGAACCAAAACACACACAAAGAAGGCAAACATGGAGCCTGAATGCCAATCACTGGACTTACATCAGCATCCGAACCTAACACACGCACACTGGAACCCAAATGCCACTCGATGGACTTACATCAGCTTCCAAGCACACAACAACACAACAGGTTAATAGGGAGTCGGGGACTCGAGCCTATAACTGTCAAGCACACACTCAAACAGACAGACAACAAATTGCTAAGGAGTCAGGCACTCGAGCCTAGCAACTGTCAGACAACGCACACAAAAAGAAAAAAAGGGCGCCCGGAGAGATCAGCTCAATCTCCTGCCTACATACTTCATCTGGTATGAAGATCAGGGCGATGTAGTTCCCCTACGGAGGGATAAAGGACTAGCCTAACCAGATAACAGAGGGAGACACAACTCTAGGGAGACTACGACTCGAGCCTAGATGTTGTCATGCAAATCATCCCTAAGTTAAGGTTTCTAGCTAAATGGCACAAGGGCCAACCTATCCTAAGCATGGCTCACACAGGAAGCAAGCCACACACACTTAACTTGCACAGGAAGCAAGCCAAGCAAAACCTAACTTGCACAGGAAGCAAGTCTAAACTAATCCTAACTTGCACAGGAAGCAAGTCAAACAATCCTATCTTGCACAGGAAGCAAGTCAAACTATCCTATCTTGCACAGGAAGCAAGTCAAACAATCCTACAAGCACAGATAGCACACGCTATATACAAACAAGTGGCTCAAACAAGGGTTAGGTTTTAGTCAAGGGGTCATATCAACCTCGACAAACAAACCTCTGGAACTGGGTGAATGTGCTCTTAACCTTGCCATTGAGGGGCTAAGGTGAAGCAGATGAAAGGATGAAGTGAGGATGAGACCTCACAGCTCTTATCCCTGGCCTGGGAGAGCTCAAGACAAGAATGTGTGGGTTCAGAAAGTGGGAACCCTTCTACACATTTAAAACTGACTCAACTGTGCAGTTGCACAAGATCTTGGGTTTGTATCTGCAATGCATCAACACAGTGGTGTGAGCAAAGCAGATGACACACTGAATAGTGGGGGATAGATTGCATATCCCTACCTTCCACCAATTGCCTCTTCACTTAGGAGGTCTTTGACTCTGTGCAAGGACAAAAGTAAACAGTCACAAACATTGCCTCTTAAGGAGGACTTCAGACAATTGCCTGGCCAAGTAACAGGCCAGGTCTTCCAGACTACATGAAGTAAAAGAGACATACCTCAATGCAAATTGCTTATACAAGCAAAGCAAAGCAAAAGTTCACAAGGAACTACAAGCAACTAAAGTACCTGAAATCAGTCAAGCACAGTTAGTATACAAGTCAGGGTTAAATCAAAATGAAACAGACATCAACCAGTCAACACAAGCTAGTGAATGTGCAAGGCACAAAGCTTAAGGCGTGTGAGCCAAGCCACCTACAAAACAAAGAGGTTAGACAATGATATTTAAGCAAGCTCAGTCAAATGAATTGGTCTTAATGGCCATTTGATGGTCAACCTGAAAACACAAGCTCAAAGGTGAGTAACAGGACCACTAGGACAAGCCTAGGGTCAAAAGAGAATGAGAAAGTCAAAACAGCAAGGGATATACAATCAAATTCAAGTTTAAACATTCAAGAAACAAACTCAATTGGGTGCACATCCATATCAATCACTATCATCATTTCATGAACAAATTAGGTCAAAACATGGCATTTAGAAGCTCATAGAAGTCAACAGCAAGACTTGCATCAAAAGCAAACTAAAACATTTCCAAAAATCACCAAATAAATCATGGTCACTCCTAACACATAGCATGGTAAGCATGTCAAATTTCATCCCATTTGGACAAGTGGAAGGCAGTCAATGAAAATCAGAAAGTCAAAGCAATTTTGAACATGCTCAAAGAAGTCAACCAAACATGTATCAACTTAGAAAATTCATAAATCAGAGATGGCATATGATAAATGAATGGGACTAAAACCATGGCAAAGATGAGGATGTCTAGTTATCTCATGCAAAATTTCATGTCCATCTAATAAAGTATGAGAATTTCACAAATGAAATGGGAACAAGTGTCACACAAGGTCAACATTTGACTAGGCAGGGAAGAAAAACCTCAAACAAATGGAAAATAGTTCAATTAAATCCAAGAAAATTCACAAGTCAACTAGACATACAAGAGTAGGCTCATGCAAAATTTCAAGTCATTTGGAGGTCAAGAAGCATGGCAATGAAAATCATGAAGTTGGACATCAATGGTGTGACACAAATTGTCACACCCTAATTCAAAAAATCATATCTTACAAACCACACATGATAAATTCACAAACTCTACACCAAAATCACCATGAATGTGTCTAGTTTAAGCACAAAAAATTTGGGAGCCATTGGATACATTCTCATCATTTCACAATTGATTTGGCAAAGTGTACAAAATTTGGTCACATGTCACAAACCCTAAGGCCATTTAAAAACCACTCATCCAAAAATTCTGGAAAAATAATGATAAAAAAGTAGAGATCGTGATGAACACAACACAAAAAATCCCATTGAATTTGGATCAAAAATGAGCAAGTTATGAATTTTTGAAGATTGATGAAATAATTGAAGAAAATAAAATGAAATGATAAAACGAGAATGGCATAATTGTAATATTTGGCTCCACTTAACTAAACACGGTCGTTTTGGCCTTAAAAATGAAATAATTTCATTGGTTGGTGAGTGAAAAGCCAGGCAACACGAAAATGGGGAGAAATCTGGGAAAATTGGGATTAGGGTTTGTGTTCAAAAATCATAATTTCACAATCTTGCCCAAAAATCAAAATTGAATACATGGAAATGATCAGCATGGCAAGGTCAACATGAATCCACCATTGATTTTCATTAAAACCACACAAAAATCAAGAATCGAGCAAAAACACATTTCAACATTAAACTTCAAAACAATGTATCTTCATGGATAAGCATTCATTTCCAAAAGTGAAAGTATCACTAAACTCAGCATTGAAAGACCTATTCAAAACATGTCATGGTTTTTGAAATAGAGAGGGTCGAAATTTTACCTATTTTTGAAGCAGAATGAGAAACAGTTGTTGTTTGGTCTTTGAAGCTCAAAACAGCTGCTGCAAAAGTCTTCTAGTGATGGATGATGATTGGTGTTTGGCTTGAAATGGCCTGCAATAGCTTTAAAAGAAACTCTGCCATGGATGAGATGTGAGGAAGAACAGCCATGGAAAAGGTTGTACAGTTGGAGAATGGTGGTGAGAATAGGTTTACAATGTAGTTTGGATGATGTCTAGGCAAGGCAAGGTTTTGTCCCTTGAGAGTTTCTGACAGAAAGTTGAAAAATGCAAAGATGGATTTTTAGAGAATGAGATGAAGTTGGCTGTTGGTGTTGCTGCTGTAACTGTTGTTGTTGTAACTTTGATGCTTTTTGACAGAAAACCAGAAGTGCAAAGCCAGGATCAGGTTTTTAGAGGGTGTGACCAATGGCCTTTGGCTGCTGTTTGGCAATGATGGTGAACAAAATGCTATGGTTGGCAAGGCAAGATTGGTTTGTTATGTTTGGACAGAAAAATGGGGAATCAAATAGTGAGGTGTGATTTGGGAGGGTGTATGAGGTTGGTTATGTCTTTTTGTTGGTCTATGGTAGATTGCATGCCATGTTAGCAAGGCAAAGGTTGAAAAATGAGTGAAGGTCCTTGTGGTATGCTGCTTGTTTGGGGCAGAAAATGGTGAGGAAATGTTGGGTTGAGCAGGTTTTATGTCATGTTAGCAAGGCAAGGTAAGGTTTTGTTTTTGACAGCAGGGCAGGGTTTGTTACTTTTTGTGGGTTTGGACTGTTTAGAACAAATGCCAGTGAGAGGGATTTTTAGAGAGTGAGAGAACCAATGCCTCCTGCTGTATGATGTGTTTGATGCTGCTGCTGGTTTTGTTCAATGGGAGTTTGGACTGAAAATGCAAAAACAAAACTGAATGCAGCTCTTGGATTTTGTGAATTTAGCAAGGCAGGTTTTTTGTTCTTCTTGAGTTTTTACAGGTTTTGGAAGAATGGCCAAGGGTGTGTGGTTCATGGCTGTTTTTTGTGACAGTACCAGCCATGCTCTTTCTTGTGTTGCAATCTCTTATTGTGGCTGCAATTGGATGGTGGTAGCAGGTCTTTGGAAGAAAAGCCAAGGTGCAGTTTCAATGAATGAAAATCTGTGTCATGTGTGCCATTGCTGTGTTGTTTTGTGGTGGGAGAGCAAGGGTTTTCTTGCTGCAGATTTTTCAAGAGTGGCCAAGGATGCGTATGTGCATCAGCGAAGTTTTCTGGTTTGGTTCATGCAGTTTCATGACAGAAATAGGATGGTGGAGCTGTTGGTTTGTGGTTTTGTGTTTTACAGGTTTTGAAAAAAATCCCAAGTGAGGTCTGTTGGGCTTTTGGTTTTTGCTCCTTTTTGTTATGACAGCCAATGGTAAATGCAAGCAAGCAAGGATGATGTTGGAGAAAAATGAGTGAGAAGTGTTTTGTTTGTGGTCTTGTGGCTTGTGGCTGCTGTAGCAATTGATTATGTTGGCTAGGTCATGTTAAGTGGCAGAAAAAGGTATGATGAAAAGGACTTGCTGTTGTCTTGTGCCATGCCTTCTTGACAGTATTTGCAATTTGGAGGCAAACATGTCCAATGAGAGAGAATGAGCATTTGTGTATGTGATGACAGAAAAAACATGATGCATGAGGTCTGCTGTGTTATGCAGCCAATAGCCCTCAAATGACAGAAAATTTGATCCATAAAATCAGCTATGGATAGTGCAAGGCAAAGTGTGGAGGTATGGTGTGGAATGGCTGCAAGGTACCTTTTCCCCAATTTCAAACAAACAAGGAATGGCCCCTTGTACTACTGGTTTTTGGCTGCAGATATGTGTTCAAAATAACAGCAACTATCCTCTAAAAACTCTGTTTTGATGAGTACAAATCATGGTATGGTGGATAGCATGGAGTGGTATGGTGAAATTGTACCTTTCTTACAATTCAAGCAAACAAGCAATGGCCTTATGTACTGCATATTTTGACTTTGCAAACACATTCTAAATGACATTTATGAGCTGTTCCAATTGGCCAAATGTTGAAAAAATGTTTAAATCAAAAAGTCAACTCTTGGTCAAACTTACACTTAAATGAAAAAGGTCAAAATATGCCATTTTGATTGGTGAAGTTTTGGCACATGAAATTTATATTTTTGGAAAGAGGGGATCAAATGTGACTTGTAGGAAAAAACCCCACCAAAATTGGCCAAACGGTTTGGGAGATATGGCCCTTTGAAGTTCAAGATTTTCTGAAATCGATTCGATCATAACTTGCCAACCACACATGGGAATTGAGAGTTCTAGGACTTTTTGGAAATGGGAGAACAAGATCTTCAACTTTCATGTTGGGCAAAAATTCATTTGAGGCTTGTATCATGATGTAAGTTTGAGGATCAAAACTTTCCATTTTTGGTAAGTTTCAGTTACAGGCCCAGTTTCCATTTTTGGAAATTTCTGATCTGGCTTCGAATTCTTCCATGATGGTGTTTGGCATGATATATGATGACTATTTGGACATGAATGAACTCTCACAAACCAATTCCAATCATCAAATCTCTGATTAAATGGACAGTTGACCAACAGTTGACTTTTAGGGTTTCTGACTGATTATGCATTGACTGATGACTTCCAAACCCTAATTCCTTGAGAACTTGACTTCAAATGATGTCCCAAGTTGTATGAACTCTTGATTATTGACCATGGTGCCCAAATTCCACAAGAATGACCACCATCCACTGCTTTGACTGACAGTTGACTTTTTTAGGGTTTTTGACTGTCTATGTATGAACTGATGATTTCCAAGTCTTCAACCTTGACCAAAATACTTCAAATAGACCTCCAAGCCATGTGAACTTGTTGGACAAACCCCAAGGCCTTGGTTCAATGAGAAATTCCTTTGCTTGTTTGGTTGACTGATCAGGAGATTAGTTTGACCTAATTCTTGATTGGCTTGCACTTGAGGCAAAAGAGGCAATGCAATGCTATGCAATGGACCATGATATGCTATGACCTAATATGAAAATGTATGTGCAATGATAGGTGCAAATTTGAGGTGCTACACCATCCCATTGACAACATCTTGGGAGACATTTCAAAGGGAGTATTGACTCGTTCTAAGATAAGTAATTTTTGTTCTCACTTCGCGTTTGTTTCACAAGTAGAACCTAAGAATGCCAAAGAGGCCTTGATTGATGAATTTTGGCTAATGGCCATGCAAGAAGAACTTAATCAATTTAAAAGAAATGACGTTTGGGAACTTGTCCCTCGTCCGCGAGATCATCATATCATAGGCACTAAGTGGGTTTTTAGGAACAAGCTTGATGAAAACGGAGTGATTACTAGGAACAAGGCACGTTTAGTAGCACAAGGGTATAACTAAGAGGAGGGCATAGACTATGAGGAAACTTATGCTCCAGTTGCTCGCCTTGAAGCTATACGTCTTTTGCTTGCCTATGCGTGTTCTAAGGATTTTAAGCTTTACCAAATGGACGTAAAGAGTGCCTTTCTTAATGGTGTCATAAATGAAGAAGTATATGTTTCACAACCTCCCGGTTTTGAAAATGCTGAAAATCCAGATCATGTTTACAAATTAAAACGAGCTTTGTATGGTCTTAAACAAGCCCCTCGGGTTTGGTATGAAAGGCTTAGCAAATTCCTAATTGATCATGGATATTCAAGAGGTAAAGCGGACAATACTCTCTTTATTAAACACAAAGGGAAGCACACTCTTTTAGTTCAAGTTTATGTCGACGATATCATATTTGGTTCAACTAACATTCACTTGGTCGAAGAATTTTCTAAGGTTATGCAGGGTGAATTTGAGATGAGTCTAATGGGGGAGCTGAACTACTTCCTAGGACTGCAAATAAAGCAACTTGATGAGGGTACAGCAGTATGTCAAACAAAATACTGCAGAGAACTACTCAAGCGCTTTGGAATGAATGATTCAAAATCAATCGACACCCCAATGCCTACCAACGGAAATCTAGATAAGGATGAGCACGGTAAGTGTGTTGATGTCAAAAGGTTCAGAGGTATGATTGGATCTCTCTTATATCTTTCTGCTTCTAGACCAGACATCATGTTTAGTGTTTGCATGTGTGCACGCTATCAATCAAATCCTAAGGAATCGCACCTAAAAGCGGTGAAGCGCATATTTAGATATCTTCACGGAACACCTAAATATGGGCTTTGGTACTCCAAAGGAAGTGATTGTAGCTTAGTAGGGTACTCCGATTCTGATTTTGCTGGCTGCAAATCAGATACGAAAAGCACAAGTGGCACATGTCACCTGTTTTCAAACTCCTTGGTCAGTTGGCATAGCAAAAAGCAAGTTTCTGTGGCTTTGTCAACTGCAGAGGCAGAATACGTTGCAGCCGGTAGTTGTTGCGCTCAGATTTTATGGCTGAAACAGCAACTACAAGACTTCAACATTCAACTCAAACGTATTCCTATCAAATGTGACAACACTAGTGCCATAAACCTTACTAAAAACCCTGTTTTACACTCATGCACTAAACACATAGAGATAAGACATCATTTCCTTCGTGATCATGTTGAAAAAGAAGACGTTGTCTTTGAGCACGTTGATTCCAAAAATCAGCTTGCTGATATTTTCACTAAACCATTGGCAACGGAGCCTTTCTTCAACATTCGTCGCGAATTGGGAATCCTAGATCTTTCTCAATTGATGTCATAAGCATGTTACCTCTTAATTATATTATGCCTCACCATGGTTGATAAGAGCTGTGTTAGATGTCAATTATCCATCACAAGAGTTCTCCAACAGAGGTAATATCAATCCTTTCTACAATTTTCTTATTGCTAAGTGATTGTGTATGCTAGAACAAATGTTGTTACTCTAGTTGATATAAAATTTGTTTGCATATACTCCTTGTCCATATTGTGTGCACATTAACAATTTGACTTCTGAATCTCTGTTGAGCATAATCATCATGACATAGTGCATAATGCATATTCATATTGCATTAAAACTCATTAAAAGCTAGTTCAGCATCAGTATGCATCGACACAAACGAAGCATGCATCGACCCATACATTCTGAAATTCAAATTTTTAAAAACTGCTTCAGGATGCATCGATGCATCCATCGCATGTATCGATACACATGCCAATTGTGAATATTCGGCATCGACGCATGACCCTCTGCATCGATACATACTGATGCTATCTGAATTAAATGCATTTCTTTCTCTCTCATGCATCGACACATCAACCAATCATATCACTTCCTATCTCATTCCTTCATATCATCTGCCCTCAAAAACCCCAAAACCAGTGGCTAACCCTAATCCTCCTCTTCTTCACTCTCTCTCTAAAACCCTAAATCTCACATCACCATGCCTCCACGCACTATTCCAGCCAGAGCCAAAGGAAAAGGAAAGGGAAAGGAAACAGCCGGTACATCTCACCAACCACCTGAAGTTCCTTCAAATGCCTTAGAGCTACTTCATCCTGCTGTTGCTGCTGAATTTGAAGAGTCCTTCAAGACAAGGTTAGTCATGAAACCTCACGTCTTTGATAAAACAGATGCTATTCACCTACACCTAAATGAAGTGGTTGAACTCTTACAAGCACAAAGACTTGGGTCGTTTCTATCCACAAAGGATGATTATCATGAGGATTTCATTCGGATCTTTTATGCTGGGTTACAAACTGGTAGAGGCTATATGTTCCGGTGCTCTATCGGAGTCAGAACATATACCTTTGAAGCCTCTGATTGGGAAACGGTATTTCAAATGCCGTCTCCGTCGATGGTTTTCAAGTGCTGGCATGACCTGCATTTTGATCCTGAATTTGACATGAAGGACTTTACAACTTCTATCCTAAAGATTGATAGACCGTTGAGTGAGGATGAACACGTCACGTCAGGTATGATCAAGCAAACTCCGTGTATTCTTCACTGGATTATCACACATATTCTGCGTCCAACAAACAGCGGACACTCTCGGTTGGATAGGCCTAGCATACATCTTCTCTACATCCTGCAAAATAAGGTTCTCCTAAATTGGGCGAACTACTTTGTAAAACGTCTATTCTTTGTGCGAGACAGCTCCAAGAATGTGGCTCTAGGTTATGCCTCTCAGATAATGAAAATTCTTAAGTTTTGGAAAGTTGCAATACCTATTGTGCCTCTCCTATCTCCATCTGTAGCTCAAGAGTTTGACTCTGCCACTCTATCGCATATGGGATATCGGTGGGACAAGGACCGCAAATGCTTCTATTTCTTCGAAAGAAAATCCAAAACCAGAATTTACAATTTTGACATGCCTTCGGAACGCATCCATGTTGCTGAAGATCAGCCTGATGAAGAGATGTAGGATGCGGCTGAAACAGATGCACCACAAGCTGAAGCCAATACTGGTTGGGGTGATTGGGTGCCACGAAGGTGGTCTCCTACCAACTACGTACCTGAACTTACAGCCCCTCCATTCTCCGGTGGTACTTCAGCCCCAACACCAAATGCGGACATCACTCATATGCTTCAACAGATGGAAATTGTCAACAAAGAACGCCATGAAGAAGCACGGTACTGGCATGTTCAACAATCTGAATGGCACAACGAGCATCGGGACTGGCATGATGAGCATACACGGATGTATCACAATCAACACGCTTGGCACCAAGACTTAGTTAAATGGCATCAAGTTTTCTACAACGAAATGTCCGGCTTTATGGATGACTGCCGTGAAAATCCTGGGATTATGGACAGTTTTAGAAGCATTGAAGTTCAGAACCGATTTAGGCAATACTCCTTCATGGGCCAAAATCCAGACACAATGCCTCCTCCTCCGCCTCCGCCAAGCTACCGAGATCCTGACAGACATGATGAGGAGTCCTGTGGTGGCAACAATCCAAATTAACCCACCTGCATTTCATCTCATAGCATTTCATCTCATATTGCTCTAGTTTTTCTTTTGTTGAACACTATGATTTAGCTTATGTAACTCTTAAACTCGTTCGTATCTTTAAAACGCTTTTCCAATTCTGTTTATCTCTATTGTTATTGCCCTTATTCTTCATTCTTTGTGAATGATTCTTTACCTTGATGCTTCATTCTTTGTGATTGATAGTCTGTTATCCATTGTTTGCCATGTCCTGCTACACTATGCTACCTTGATAAATTTGTTTCTTCCTCTTTTTGATGTTGACAAAGGGGGAGAAAATGCAGATATGCACAAACTCAGGGGGAGTATCACACATCTTGACAAGAATTTGCCATCATCAAAAAGGGGGAGTTTGTGAGAGAATTCTTTACCTTGAATTAATTTTTAATGATAGCAAAATGTGTGATCATCATCCAAATGTTGGTTGTGCATTGCATTACATGATACATGTGTGTTTTATTATAATTTTCATCCCACTCTATTGTTGCATAACTGTACATATAGACCTACATTGATACTTCCCTCTAAATAACAATTAAAATGCATTTGGTGTCAGTATGCATCAATACATAAACCTCTGCATCGATACACACAGCATATGATAAATCACAAAACATTTCTGTTCAGTATGCATCGATGCATACGAGTCATGCATCAATACATGAAAGGCAAAAGACTCTATGCATCGATCCACACGATCCCTGCATCGATACATGACAAATTGAAACAGTCTGTGTATCAACACATACGCATCAGGCATCGATACATACTAGTGTAATAATCACATGCATCGATACACACGACTTTTGCATCGATACATGAATAATCAATTTCACCAAAAATTCACATATCCTACAGTATGCATCGATGCACACTATTATGTATCAATACATAAAGCTGTTTTGTGGTATAACAGCAACTGTTTTTGCAGCATATAAAAGACAGGTTACAACAGCAGTGCAAAATACGAATTCATTGAGGGAAAACAATTGAACACAGATCAAAAGCAGTGTTGGAGCAATTGTTTGAGAGCAATTAGAAACCTGAAAGAGACTTCATCTTCTTCATCTTCTCAATCACTTTTCTTCAAGAACATTTACACATAACCATTCTTGTTCTTTGGATTAAAGAAGCATCGAGATAACGTTCAGTGGTACGATCAAGGATCTAGCTGTGGTTTGCAGTGGAACGATCGAGGATCTAGCTGAGTCGAAGATTGAAGGGGGTTTCTAGGAAAAACCTACTGGTTTGTCCTTCAAGAACTGGAGTGTTCTTGAGGGTTTGGGAGTCACATTTGCAGAACATATTCAGCCGCAGCGTTGCGTTTGGAGATCGGGGGATTTCGCAAGCAGGTCGTGGAACCGGTGAATTGTTTGCAATTTTGTGCAGGAAAATCTTGATCGTGCTCAGATCAAGTGAAGGTTCATACAAGAAGAGGTTCTTAGAGTTTAGAATTCTGTCTTTGTATCATAACCTTGTATCAACGGATTCGGCAATAATTGATAATCAAAGTTCTCAATTTCATTTGAAATTGAGAGGGAGACGTACCCACACGCGAGGACGACGTGGGGAACTTCCTTACCAAATCTTTGCGTATCGTACTCTTACCTTACTCCTCTTTACGTTTTTCAAACTGTTTTCGCAATCTCAGTTAGTGTGTGGTGATTGTTTCTTTTTCAAGACAGCAGTGGCAAGAAAACTTTAATCAAACTCCATTGCTGTTTATCATCGATCACATACACACCAACTGTTTGATAAAACGGTTAGCTAGATTTTATTCATTGGAAATAGACTTTAATGATAAGTGCATTCAATTAGTTAAAATTCTGGTGTGAACTGTTTCTGTCATTCTCATTAAAATCCAGCAATTTAACTTGTGTGTCCGGCTTTCCAGTAGAGGTTCAGAATAGACGGAAGTCGATTCGGGACTGATTTTTCCGCCAACTTTGAAAACTCTGATTAAATTTCAAATTCGTTAAATTTAAAAGAGGTGATCTATTCACCCCCCCTCTCGATCACTAGCCACACCGTCTAACATATGGTACAAGAAGGAATTGTTTTAGGACACATCATCTCGAACAGAGGAATTGAAGTAGACAAAGCTAAAATAGAGGTAATCGAAAACCTTCAACCCCCGAAAACTGTGAGAGAAGTACGAAGCTTCTTAGGACATGCCGGTTTTTACCGACGATTCATTAAAGACTTCTCTAAAATAACTAAACCTTTAACCGGACTATTAATGAAAGATGCTAAAATCATATTCGACAATAAATGTTTAGAAGCATTTCAAACGCTTAAACAAGCACTGATCTCCGCACCCATAATGCAGACACCAGATTGGAATGAACCATTCGAAATAATGTGTGATGCCAGTGATTACGCTGTAGGTGCTGTTTTAGGACAACGAAAGGATAAAAAGCTTCATGTTATATATTATGCAAGTAGAACTCTAGATGAAGCACAAATGAATTACGCCACGACCGAGAAAGAACTTCTAGCAGTAGTGTTTGCGCTAGATAAATTTCGTTCTTACTTGGTCGGAGCCAAAATAATCATCTACACTGACCACGCTGCTATCAAATACCTCTTAACTAAAAAGGATGCTAAACCTAGACTCCTAAGGTGGATCCTGTTGCTACAAGAGTTTGATTTGGAAATCAAAGACAAGAAAGGAACTGAAAACGTAGTAGCAGATCACCTCTCTAGACTTGAGAACCTTGAACCATAAAGAACATCAATTAACGATGATTTCTCGTACGATAAGCTTATAGCTACTTTAGAAGAAAATAACGCTGATAAACAGGTAGAAACCACCTTAACTATATCTGTTACACCGTGGTACGCTGACCTCGTCAATTATTTAGCTATCGGAATAGTTCCACCTACCTTATCCTACCAACAGAAGAAACGATTCTTCTATGACATAAAACATTATTACTGGGATGACCCCTTACTTTTTAAAAGGGGCCCCGACGGTATTTCCCGTCGGTGTATACCCGAAGAAGAGGTAGAAAATATAATCCAACACTGTCACTCCGCTCCTTATGGTGGACACGCAAGTACATCCAAGACCTGCTCTAAAATCCTACAAGCCGGTTTTTATTGGCCAAGTATATGGAAGGATGTACATGCAGCTATTAAGAGATGTGATAGATGCCAACGCACAGGAAACATATCTAGACGTGACGAGATGCCACAAAAGGGCGTTTTGGAAGTAGAGATTTTCGACGTGTGGGGAATAGACTTCATGGGACCTTTTCCATCCTCTTTCGGTAACAAATACATACTCGTGGCAGTTGACTACGTATCAAAATGGATTGAAGCTATAGCTTCTCCAACAAACGACACACGAGTAGTAACTAGACTCTTTAAGAATATAATATTTCCAAGGTTTGGTGTCCCAAGAATAGTAGTCAGTGATAGTGGATCGCATTTCATATCCAAAGTACTCGAAAAACTACTGCTTAAGTATGGCGTAAGACATAGAGTAGCGACACCTTACCACCCTCAAACCAGTGGGCAAGTGGAAGTGTCTAACAGAGAAATCAAACAGATACTAGAGAAAACAGTCGCCACTTCAAGGAAAGACTGGTCATTAAAATTACCAGAAGCTTTATGGGCTTACCGAACTGCTTACAAAACTCCCATAGGGACAACCCCATTTAAGCTAATTTATGGAAAATCCTGTCACCTCCCGGTAGAATTAGAACATAAAGCCTATTGGGCTATTAAAAATCTAAATTTAAACTATAAAGCCGCCGGTGAAAAGAGAATCCTTGATATAAGCGAATTAGAGGAACTCAGAAGAGACGCTTACGAAAATGCCAGAATCTACAAAGAAAGAACAAAACAATGGCATGACAAGCGCATATCAAGGAAAATCTTCAAACAAGGCGATACAGTCCTTTTATTTAACTCCAGACTAAAGTTATTTCCGGGAAAACTACGCTCTAGATGGTCAAGTCCTTTTCAAATCACCAATGTTTTTCCCAGTGGAGCAGTAGAAATTAAAGGCAAATCTATGGAACCATTTACCGTAAACGGGCAACGTCTAAAACATTATCACTATGCAGAAAACAATGAAGATTCGCAAGTCTTGCACTTAGACGAAATGCCTCCAGAAATTATAGATTATAATTGATAGTTTTTATGTCGAGCTTGCGACATTAAACAAAGCGCTTAGTGGGAGACAACCCACAAATATTTTATTATTTCCTTATTCTATTATTATTTTTCTATTTCTTCCTTAATTATTCTTTTAATTTTTGTTTAGTATTCATTCTTAATTTATTAAAAACTTTTCTCTTCTTTCGGCATTTGGCCAATTCCTAACTAAAACTCTTGTTTTTCTTTTCTCTAGCTAACACTAACCTGATGGGACAAATTGATCGTATGGGTATCAAATTCAGAGGAACAGCTCAGAAACAAAAGTTTGAGGACTAGCCACGAGAGAGATGCTACCTAGTCTGTATGCTGATGACTGGGCAATGACTGCCCTTGGACTAAGACAAAGTGTCCTGTATTTGCTGAGTCAGATAGGGTGGGAAACCGCTCCTATCCGTAGACAATTTGTCACATACCGGAGACTGACTCTAGAATTCCTTAGTTCTCTGATCTATCTACCCAGCCATGGAAAAGGAATAAGCAGAGGTTTTATCCAGTTCAAAATGTTTAACATGGAATACCAATTTAATATTCAAGATTTTACCAACCTTTTAGGTTTCCCTACATCCTTTGACACATTCACAGTGAGCCAAGAAGAACTTTTTGAATATAGAGAACTTGAACACTTTTGGGGTAACTTGACTGGAAATGACGATCCCGAGGAACATGAGTTTCTCTCTGGAAAAATACATAACCCGGCCTTCCGTTATTTCCATAAGATCCTGACCCACACCTTATTTGGGAAGAAGCCAAACAGTACCACAGTTTCACGTGATGAACTCTTCATCATATTTTGTGCTTCCCAGAACCGTCCAGTAAACGGTGCCACTTTTATGTTAGCAAATCTGGATCACCTTATCCAAGATGAACGAACACCAATTCGAATAGGCGGCTTGATAACCATGATTGGTAATGCTATCGGATTACGTCAGCCTATGCTTGACTTAAGCCCTTTTTGTGGCATTACTACTATGAGTATACCCTTCCTCTTCAACACTATGTTTATAGAAAACCTAGGATCCGATGAGTTTGAGCTTATAATTAATAACCAAGTCCTTTGCCTATTCACCATGCCCGATCCTAGGACCAGTGTTCATAACCGCAACAACTGGCTCTACAATCTGAACGAAACCCCCTCTCCTGCTAGATCCACTGAATCCATCCAGGACTATGAGATTTATGATGACCAGATTCCTTATGCTGAATCAGATCCTCAGACACCATCTGGTTATTATGATATTGATCCTCTTCCTCAACCTGTTCAGACCGAAGAATCGGCAATGCCCGACCTTAGACATCATATGCTCGGAACTGATTATAACACTGCCATTGAAGCTTTGATGTCAGAACAAGACGCCCTTAGAGAAGAGTTCACTAGCTTGAGGCACAAATTTCTGGGATACATGAACAGTATGACAAATCAGTTTCACGAGTTACTATACCGTGTTAACTCCTTTGCTCCTCCGGCCAGAGATCGTGCAGATGGATAGAAGTTATTTTTCTTAGTTATTTAGCTTTAAGTTAGATTATTCATTGATGTTATTTCAATTCATGTTCGTATTTGTTTCTCTTTCGCAATTTTTGTTTTTTTTTCTTCCAATGTTACATTATGATTATTTTATTGAATTTATTTATTTATTTTATTATGTAATATCTATTATGCTCTCTACTGTTGCTGGCTACATGAATTATTAAGAACATAATACATTTATGCACTATTAAACAAAGTAGAATAGCATGCAGGAAAATTAAATAGCAAAATAAAATAATCTGAAGCAAAACAAATTAAAAAAATAAATTACCAAAGTTATTCTGAAGAACGCTAGCTGAAGCCATGCCAAAAGGACTGTGTGACGAGCGTCACACTATCTATGACGGACGGCACGCCGAGTACCTGTTACGCCCGTCACGCCCCTGTGACGAGCGTAACACCTTTCTGACTAGGTGAACGTTACATAGCCGTTGGAGACGAACGTTACACCCTTTCAACTTTTTACCTTCCCCATTCATCCCCATTAACCCACATTTATTCACTTTTCAACCACATCTTTTCCAACTTCCAAATTTTTTCCTATAAATACCCACCAAACCTTCCTTCATTCACCACAAACCACTCTCTAATATCAAATACATTTCTTTTCTTTCTTTATTACTCCTTTAAATTCATTCATCAGTATGGCGGGAAATCAAAATTTCGGAAATATCATCTTCCGATCCGAAGATGAAAACTATCAAAGGGAGCAATTCGAGCGCTTTCAACAGCGAGGCGTCGTCTCTACCAGGTATCCTGATTCAACTTGTTTACAACAATTAGGATTACTTCAAGGTATCGAGTGGATGCTCCGCCTTGCCGATCTAACCTTTCTATGCACGCATAATCAACCCACCTACCCCTCCCTAACCTTGGAATTCTTAAGTTCATACGCGTACAACACTCCCGCCGGTGAGGACGAATTCTTAACCGGTACCGCAACCTTCCGTATGTTCAACACCGAGTACTCCTTAACCCAACACCAATTGAGTACCATGCTACAATTCCCCATAGAAGGTCAAGTCTACCCCAGAATCCCTCCAAACCTAAACTGGAGCACGGTTGCTGCTTTCGACCTCTTTAGGAAAATATCCGGTGTAGATGCCAACAACTGGGAAGAGCTCCTTGTTTCCCATACATAACCCAACTATCCGGTACTTTATTCGCATCCTACAAAACACCGTTTTTGGAAGACCGAACAACAGCAAGGTCAACGCAAAGGAACTCTTCTTCCTCGAATGCGTCTTCGAACCGCAGGCTAAGGTAAACGCCGCCTCCTTCCTATTTCATCATATCCGCACCTTATATGCTAGAGGCCGTCAACCTTTTGTAATTGGTGGATTAATCACCACCATAGCACTTGGCTTAAACCTAGGGGATAGACTCCAAACTTTAGAATCTTTACCTCCCCTATTTATGGATATAGGCTACTGTCGGTCCAGCCGCCTAATAAAGAACAGAGTAGGCGGAAAATATTACCTCATGGTGAATAACCAGGCAGTCCCAAGCGTTGTTCTACCCAACATTGCCTTAACCGATGTCACCAATCCCAACCGCCACCTGTATGATCTGAATGCTCCCGAAGCTACCGAGCCTTCACATACAAACCCGTTTGCAGACGAGTTCGAAGAAATGGAGCAAGGTGATAACGCTCCAGCACAACAATCAGTCCCGCTCAACCCTTCCGATACTGCAGCTGGCCCATCCTCCCGACGTCGTCGACGAAGAAGGCCTGCAACCAACGACGACATCATGGATGCTATTGATGGTATGCAAGCACAGAATCTCGAAATGATGCAAATGATGCGCCAAATGCAACAACAACAGGAAGAGAGGAATGTCATAACCGATCAGCGGTTCACTGAGCTGTTTAGCAGGTTCGACAACTTAGACCTACGTCAGCGATCACCAGGCCCAAGAACAAGAGGCGGAAGGCAACCTTAACTTTAGTTTTTTCCTTTCTTTTTTTAATTCATTTTTTTCCTTCAAACATTGAGGACAATGTTTTATTCAAGTATGGGGGGAAAACCATGTTCTTTCTATCCTCCTTTTTCCTTTTCAAGTATGTATCTTTCTTTTCATTGTTATTTCCATTATAAAAAAAATAAAAAATAAATAAAAAAATATAATAAAATAATATTTCTTATAATATAGATTTATTTTAAGTTAAGTCCCAAATGTGAAAACCTTCTATTATCTATTCCCCTCAATTCTCTTGGGCCATAATAAAAATTTAACACACCCAATAAGTATAAAGGTCGCTTATTTTATAAAACTCGAGTAAAATCAAAACAAAAATTATTACCATAACTACGCTCTAAGAACCTCAACATGTCAGATCAGGATAAGTACCTATTATACCAATCCCTTGAACTTTTAGTTTTATAGTAACCCCGAGTAGTTTATACGAGAAGTCAGCACCATCTTAATAGCAAACTACGTGGAGAGCCGATGAATATAAGTGAATGATTCCCAAAGTAACATAAAATATATATATATATATATATATATATATATATATATATATATATATATATATATATATATATATATATATATATATCAGGAAATGCACTAATTAAGTTAGGTGATCCTTACCAGATCATTTAATCTAAAGGTTGCAGATCATACAAAAGCATAATATGAGAGATCCATTATGAGTTGGTTCAGCAGGTATCTGGTACTGAACTTGGTAGGGCGGACTACGGTCCGATCCCCCGCAATTTGCAATGGACTGAATAACGAAGTTATCCGACTTATGTACCAGAACTTCTAGCAAAAAGGGGATCAGAATCACTAACCGGTTACTCCACTATGTGCGCGAAAAGATAAAGGGCTTAATGTGATTTCGCTAGAATGAAAACGGGTGAAATAAGAGTAAAGGAACTAGGACAGCTATAATGGCATTACTCGACCTGGTTTGCATAAGGTGAGGTTATCTGAGGTTGTGACGGTGGTTGTTGATGTCAAGATTAAACTCAAGCTACTTCTAAACAAGTTTTACAGGCAACCTAGTACAAATTGATGTGTGTTTTGAAATTTCATCTGGCTAAAATTGTTAAAACAAGTTCTATACTGTATTTTGCTTGAGGACAAGCAAAGATCTAAGTATGGGGGAGTTTGATAACATGAAATTATATCACATTTTAGGACTTAATTCAATTAAATTATATTATTATTTGCTTCAATTTATTTCATTTTACTCGATTTTACTCGGTATTTCCTTTCTATTTATCTCAGGTAGTCTATTTGAAGCAAAAGTAAAAAAAGGAAGAAAAGGAGGTGCAAAAAGAAGTTTTTGGAAACAAATAGCAAAAGCCAAGCCCAGCCCAAAAAGCACAGGCGCTGTGCCTGTGACGAGTGTCACAGAGGCTGTGACGAACGTCACGCTATATACACTTGTGTGACGAGCGTCACACATGGTGTGACGGACGTCACACCATTCCCCTACATTTTTGGCATAAGGAACGCACAGACCACGTTGCACGCTTGACCCTTTTTCAAAGTGATGGCTATATTTAAGGAAACGTTCGGAAAGCAGTTGCAAGAGGTAGCATATAAATAGTAGCTTTTTGGAAAGCTCTCGGTTCCACTCTTCCTTCGCCGTTTTCGCTTTTTCGCATTTTTTTCTTTTTCCAGCAGCTTAAGCATACTTTTACAATACTACTTTTACAATTTTTATATTGTTTCTTTTGCAATTCTATTTTCATTTCTAGCATTTAATTAATTTTTCGCACAATAGTTTCTACATCGGAAACTATTGTGTACCTTTTACCGGATCTAACCTTACGTTAGAATCTAGTTTTTTTTTATTCCTTCGCTTTTATTTTTCTGCCTGATTGAAGAATTCAAGAACAAATCCAACCGGTCTGTGGTGGAGTGTTCAAGACTGCTATTTAATTATTCAGGTTCTTTATTTATTTGTTGAATTTATATATGCTTGTTTTTATTATTAATTTATACTGCTTGCCTGCGATGAATCTGTTTATGCATGCTGATTATTTGGATCTGTTGAGTATGTCTGGCTAATTCATTTAGGTATCGGTATGTAAAGTAAGCGGAATGAAGGAATCAAAACTAAGTTGGTTTAATTAAGTTTAAAATTAAAATCACTCTTTTTACGGTCTCAATTTACAGGTTTAACAACAAAGTTTTTGTACGAAAGTAAAAGACATAAAGAAGTTAGAATCAATAGAGCGAGAGTTTGAGGTTTTGACTGGACAGTATAAATTGGACATTAATTCTAGATCAGGGCGAGAGCAATTTTTAGAGTTAATTAAATTCTAACCTTTTTCAAAAAGTATTTTTAAAGATTGAATATGAGGACGAGAGTTAAGCATTTGAATTTAATTATATAACCTAAGTCAACAAAGCGAGAGTTTGAGATAAGGGTGTTTAAACGATTAGTGTTTTCTTAAAAAGAGTTTCTACGGATTCTATTGTTTTCAAAAAGTGGTTTTTGACTTAACTATAAGTGACATCTACGTTAATATAAAATCATAGTTTATTCAACAGAGCGAGAGTTTGAGATAAAACTTTTAATCAATAGAGTCAACTGAAAAGATTCATTTTAAAACCAAGAAACCAACAAAGAATTGATTCCTTAATTACGACGAACTGCATACCGATATCCGCTTAATTGATATTTAATCTAGATCTTATTTTAGTTTCAACTTTTCCCCCGAACAATCAAAGTATCATCCGCCTTAGCTTTACGTAGTAACCTTAGATAATGGTATATCGATTCATAAGTCCCTGTGGGATCGATATCTTTTAAAACTACGCGATAGAACTGTGCACTTGCAGTATGTACCCCAAATTCGACTCATAAAGTCGCGATCAGAGGCCATTAATCTCAGAATTAAATATATGGACGTCTATGGAGATTCAACTTTGGTCATGAACCAGATCAAAGGTGAATGGGAGACGAATCAACCCGGGTTAATACCATATAGAGACTATGCAAGGAGGATTTAAACTTTCTTTATAAAGGTTGAGTTCGATCATATCCCTCGAGATGAAAACTGGATGGCAGATGCTCTTGCAACGTTGGCTTCAATGATTATGGTGAAATTTTAGAATGAAGTTCCCAATTTGACTGTGATGCGTCTTGATAGGCCACCACATGTATTTGTTGTTGAAGAAGTCAAAGATGAAAAGCCATGATATTTTGATATCAAGTGTTTCCTCCAAAGTCAGATTAACTCGTCAGGGGCATCTTTGAAAGATAAGAAGACTTTGAGAAGGTTAGTTGGAAACTTCTACCTAAATGGTGATGTGCATTACAAGAGAAACTTTGATATGGTTTTGCCCAGATGCGTGGATAGACACGAAGTAGACCTATTAATGACTGAAGTCCATGAAGGTTCCTTTGGTACTCATTCCAATGGACATGTTATGGCGAAGAAAATATTGAGAGCAGGTTACTGTTGGCTGACAATGGAATCTGACTGTTGCAAGTTTGTGAAGAAATGCCACAAGTTTCAAATCTATGCAGATAATATTCATGTTCCTCTGACACTATTGAATTTCATTTCCTCTCCATGGCCCGTCTCCATGTGGGGAATTGATATGATCGGTATGATTGAGCCCAAAGCTTCGAACGAACATCCTTTCATTCTGGTGGCGATTGACTACTTCACAAAGTGGGTTGAAGGGGCATCGTATGCAAATGTAACCAAGAAAGTTGTTGTAAGGTTTATCAAGAATCAGATTATATTCCGTTATGGTGTGCCGAGTAAGATCATTACTGATAATGGATTGAACTTGAACAATAATATGGTGGAATCTCTTTGCAAAGACTTCAAGATTGCACATCATAATTCTTCTCCCTACAAACCCAAGATGAATGAGGCTGTTGAAGCTGCAAATAAGAACATCAAGAAGATCATTTAGTAGATGGTTATGACGTACAAAGATTGGCATGAGATGCTCCAGTTTTCTTTATATGGGTACCGTACATCCGTCCACACTTCAACAAGGGCAACCCCTTTTTCACTTGTTTATGGCATGGAAGTTGTGCTCCCAATAGAGGTTGAGATCCCGTCACTGTGTGTCTTGATGGAATCCAAGTTGATGGAAGCTGAATGGTGCCCGACTAGATATGATCAGTTGGATTTGATTGAAGAAAAGAGATTGACTGCCATGTGTAGCGGGGTATTCGTTACCATTAGAGATATTGACTAAATCTAAGGTAAACCATACAAGTCGAGTCGCCACCGCACTTCTATTTATCCAAAGGAATGGTTAGAAAGCGAACAAAAACCTAAAAGTTTTATCGAATCAAAAACTAGTAAAAATGTCAGAGATCGGGATAAGGGGGTTGGTTATGCAATGGGAAGGTTTTAAGCACCCAAAACATCCTAGATACTCCTAGGGAGCCCTTTTCACATTTTGTTGTAAGGTTGGTATTTTGTGAAAATTTATTTGTGCAAACATGATTGAAGAGATAAGAAGAGAATATACAAGTTATTTATATTTTTGTGTTTGGATGGATAAACCCATTGCCTACGTACCATCTTAAAAAAAGATTAGGATCAAAACCTCGTAGTTCGGGGTAAAAATCTCAAAAAAAATGGGTTGGTGAATTGATTGGTCCAAAAGCCTTAAGGTCTTTTGTTATCCAAGGGAGAAAACTCAACCTAAAACCACAAATCCACCATGTGAGGATAGCTTCAACATGCTAGTGAGGGGTTAACCCTATAATAAGCATGGAAGACTCATTGTCCATCACTAAGGATATAGGTGAGTATTACATCTACCTCAAGGATAACTCAAACCTAATAGCTATTGGTTATGAAAAATTGATTAAGGATGTGGCCATTGAAACCACAAGAAAGTATTTGAATGAGTTATATTTACCAATGAAAAGTATGTACAAAATATGGTCAAAGTTGACTTAAAAGTTCAATTCAAAATAAGTGTTATGAAAAGAAAGTTTGAAAATCAAAAGCATAAGGCTTAGGTTTCTAATGTTAAAAAAAAAGAAGTGTTAAATGTTTGCACAAAAGTTTTGGCTTGGGTTAGAGTGGAGGGAAGAAGAAGAATGGCTAAAGTCCTAATCATACAAGAGATAAGGGATAAGAAACAAGACCACACATGGAGTTCCTCTCTTGAGATCATATTGATGATCCAAGTAGCTCCCATCCTTTGGAATATGCAAGCAAAATAATAGTAAGCTCAAGCAATCAACAATCAATTAAGCTCTTGGAAAGTCCCTCAATGGCTCTTAGATCTCTCTCTCTTAGAAGCTCATGGCAATGGTTCCTCACTTAGGCTCAATGTTGGAATCCTTACCACAAGAACACACACATTAAAAAGTTCTATCAAACAAATCAAGAATGAACAAGCAAGAGTTTAGAAATTGGTCCTTCCAAAGTTTTCTTTAGCATTTATAGCATTCTAAAGGCCCAATGCCTAGTTGCTCTTTGACTCCAAATTTTCATAGGGGGAAGTCCTAAAGTCTAAGTCCATTTGTCCATTTCTTTGCATTTGGTCAACAACAATCAAAACAAAACACAAGCACAATGATATATACACAATTATATGCTCAAGTGAGCAAAAGGCAAATTGCATTAGCATAAACATGTGCTCAAGTGAGCAAAAGGCAAATTGCATTAGCATAAACATGTGCTCAAGTGAGCAAAGGGGAAAAGCAAATGAATAATATGTACAAGAATAGTAAATTGCATAAATGTAAAGAGCAAAAAGTAAATGTTAATGGTTAATGGTTAATGTTAGTAGTTAGTGTGCCATAAGGAAAATTTAGCGCAATGTTAAGCAATCGTAATTGGACTTATGTAGAAGTCACAACTATCTGAGGCCGGTCAATAATAATGCAGGCAACAATACAAGTTAGATGTCTTGATTAGTGAATCAAACTCCAACAACTTGCCATGCCAAAAAGAAGATGAGAAATGATCTTGTATTGGTTTAAGTCCTTTGCATGATTTAGAAAGCAATCTATCCTTAATGCAAAGCCATTCACTTGATCATTTGATCAAGATGAATTAGATTTGAATCAAGGAAGATTAAACCTCCCTAATCAATGCTAACCATCAACCTCTAACTCATTGATCAAAAAAAAGAAAAGAAGAAGAAGAAGAAGAATTAGAAATGAAGAACTGAAGTGCATTAAATGAAATGGAATATACCAATCAACAAATGTTGACCAAAGACAGGGAAGATCAAGGTCAAACAATAGAAAACAGAAGCAAAATGAAGATTGGAAGTCAAGGAATAAACAAAATATTTTTGGCATTTTTAATATTTAAAATAAAACTTGAATTAAAATATTAAAGAAAGGTCAAACTTCAAACTCACTTCAAATCAACTTTGAAAAGTCCAAGTGAATTATCCCAAGTTCAACAAGGTCAAACAAAGTTTGACAAAAAATTTCAGCATTTTTAAAAGTCAGAAACTATTTTAGTCAATTAAAAATGAATAAAAATAACCTAATTGAACTAAAATCTCAAATAAATCTCAAATCAATTAATAAATTGATGAGAATATTTTTCATAGATCTATCATCATTCAAAGAGGTTGAGAAAATATTTTTGTATTTTTGGAATATCAAAAACTATTTAAAATGAATTAAAAATAACCAGAAAAGAGAAAATTACTAAAAAATAGCAAATGATAAAATAAAAACTATTAAAAATCATTTTTAGAAACTAGAGAATAAAAGAGAAATAATGCAATTGGTCCCATAATTTTTGGACAAATAATAAAAGAGATATGAATTTTAGAAAATGAAATGGAATAAAAAAATGAAATAGAAATTAAAATCAGAATTAAAATAAATGGAAAAGCGAGAGCCCTTGGATCTGAGCTCATTAATTGAGCTGGAAGATCCAAGCATCCATAAGCGTGCGTCCAACATGTTCCACAGTCAATGCCATCACACGCTGAATTAAAATAAGTCATAAGTTTGGACTGCTGAGATTAGATCTAGAAATAAACATGGACGACCACGATTGGATTTGGAGACCAGACGGTGGCCAGCGCCACCGTCTTCTCTGGCTAGCTCCGGTGGAGATAAAAAATTGCAGGTCAAAAAATGTTAACTAAAATGCACGATCCAGGCACCATTCGAAAGGTGGAGTGATGTACATCACTCCTATGCCACTCAATTCCACTCTAGATCCCTATTAAGAGAGAAATCAGAGATGAAACTTTGGTGGTGTTCAACTGAACTTGCTCGATTTCAACAATTAAGAAGACAATAATGATGCCCCTATATAGAGGACTTCAGACAACACAAGATCAAGGCAAATGGAGCAATGTATGATGAGATTCGAAGCAAAATTCAGTTGAGCAAAACCTTTGGATTGTGAAGAATTGAGTCACTCTCTTTGATTCCTTTTGCAAACAAAAGCTTCAATGGATCAAGGTGAAGAGGTCTAGGAACTTTAGATCTTAAAAATCAATCAATGCAATTGAATTTCAGATCTAAAATTTTTAGAGAAAAATGAAGTGTGTTCCTTTTGTATGGGTGGGGATTCAATTCAGCAGGGATTTAGGCGCCATTAGGTTGAATAATTGAAGAGTAAAGCACTTGTATTTATAGCCAAAGCCATCTGAAATGCAATGAACAAAGTGTGCATGGGAGAAGAGGGCCTCCATGCATGGGCCTGTACAGGCGCATGGAGGGTCCAATTTTGATTGGAATGGATTGTTATACCTCACCAAATGAGAAATGGACGTGCAGATTAAATGTTAACAGCTCATGCAATGTGTTTGAAATGAATTTCACAAAATGCACTTAATTCTTCATGTCTTCGAAAATGATGCTTCCAAACTCCAAATGCAACCTTATGAGTAATGGTTAGAAAGCTTGTTGCATAAGGAAAAAATGCTATGTTGATCAAAACTCCAATTGGGCCTTGGAAATTAATGAAATTGGAGCTTGAAGTGTAGGGTGCAAAACATGCATTTGTGAAGTTTCCAAATTTGGCCAATGTTCAAGCCCTTCTGTTTCAATGATGCAAGCTCCAAATGATAAAATCTTCAACATGAAAATTGTAGATTTTTTCAAGGAAATGAATTTGGACTTAAATTTTGCATCATTTGGATTTTTAGTGAAGAAGTTATGGGCACTTGAAGTTGGATTTTTTCACATTTCAATGCATTTGGCCCAAAGTGACCTATAATGTTTTGCATTATCACATGTATTTATTTTGAGATTTTGCAATTTTTCTCAACATAACATTTTAAGTAGACATAATAAGCTTTCTAATGCATTAATTCTAACCTCAAAACCATGAAAAATGAATGAGTTATGTTCTTGGGAAGTTGACCCAAAATTAGGGTTTCAGTCAAAATGACCTATAATGCCTTGGAATGGATGATGACCTTCCAAGCTTTAAATCAAATTTTTATGAACATGAACGTTGTTCATATTGTCCTTAAGAACATTTTTGATCTTGGTATCATCTCCGTTTGACCAACACATAAAAAGTTAGGTCTCAGTGTATTTCAAAATAGTCAGATGAATTGACTGATTAACTTCTCAAGTCCACAACTCATATCTTGATGAATTGATGATTGAGGACACTAAAATAAGTTCAAATATGCATGAGATGATGAATTAAAGAACTTACCTTGATTGTATTTGACCATGGGTTGTGGTTGCTTCATGAGCAAGGCATAGTTGATGACCAGATGAATTAGGGTTTCCTTGGGAAACAAAACTCAAACCCCTTGACTTGCTTTGATCAAAATGATGAATTGAGATACTTGGGAGGCATATTTGATGAATGAGAGCTTTGGGAACCATTACCATTCTTGCTTTCATCTTAAATTTACCATATCAATGCACAAAGGATCTCCTAGAAGCTTTGGATCTTGTGATTGCTCAAGCTACAAACAAGAAATGTTAGTGACATATTTTTGTGCTTTTGGTTAGTAAATAAAATGAGAAAAGAAATAATATACAATTCAAGCATGCTTGGTGATCTCAAACCACTTACAAGAGAGATCCCACCCAAAGAGAAGGAGCCAAGATGCTTATGATCCTTAAGGCTATGCAAATGCAATGTTATGATGCCATGAGGGATCTTAGGGCCAAAATTAGGATCTTACAGATGCCCCTATTTAAGGTCATTTTAGCCGGAGAAGTGATGGTTAAAATCTTTGTCTCGACGAGGTAGATAGGGCTTAAATAATAACAAAGATACAAATTTTGGTCCCTAAGAGACCTCATGATGCAGATGTATGTATGCAAAAAGGTAATACTTTGTGGGGATATGTGTCCACAAAGAAGAAAAGAAATCCGGAGAAATCGACAATCCATATGAGTAATTCCTTCCATGGGACAGAGACTCTAGGACTCTTATGGGGATAGAAAAGGGAATAAATTGCGTGAGCAGGTCACGACTTAGATTTATTGAGAGACACGAGAGAGATTCCATGAAAATAAATCAATGGAAGGACCCGAGCTGACTCAAAGGCGCATGTATTGGGGAATATGCCAATACAACGGAACTATCCACAAAGGATACTTCGGATGAAAATCCGGACTCAGATGGGGAGAATCCACTAAGGGATCTCGCTGGGGAACATCCAAACAGGACTCCTATGGGGAAACACCAGGACGAGGTATTACCGGTTACTGGGTAATAAGCTCAAGGAGACATGTGATCAAAACACCGGTATGAGGGTGAAAGAACAACATGCTTGGGGAAAATGAATATCTAAGACCGGTATAAGGGTGAGAGATATCAAACATCCGAAATCATCTGAGGAAAACCTAAAAAGGTATATTTCAACTCAGGAAAATCTGACTCCACAGGGGACAAAGGTCATAATAGGGAGCAGAAGGGAAGGAACACCAGGGATACCGGTTACTGGGCATATAATAGGTGACCAACCAAGGCGTGAATTGGGGAACATTCCCAAGACACTCATAATCCAAAAGAGGGCTAAAAAAGCAGACTCGATTACAGGATGGGCATTCGATTCCACAAAAGGGGACACGAATCTTACTCGACTGGGGAAGAATAAAAAGACTTCGACCAAAGAGCGCATGAGATATATTATCTATTACCGTCCGAACGTAGATAATATACTCGCATGGAAGATTATCCACAACCGGTTACTGGGTTAATAAAGGATAAATCGACCGAAAAGAAAGGACATCGGGATACCAAATACTAGGTATATAAAGATGACCAAATCCAAGGGAGAAACAATCATTGCCGACAAAGGCGAATGAAAGATGACTCGCTGGGGATACATTGACAAAGGCAATGATCCGGGAGATATATCACCGGTTACCGGGAGATATACTCAAAAATGGTGAAGGACTATCAATACCGAATATTGGATAAATATAACCATCAAGGGGGATTACATCTACCAGATACTGGGTAGAAAACCACGGAAGAGTAACCGTCATCGGTTAGGATGAACAAAAAAAAGGTTAACTCTGCAAAGGGGATAAAAATAGGGTTTACGACTACCGGTATAAAGGTAGAAAACCACAGACTCCACCGTGGAAAAGATGGATAATTACTAGTTACTGAGCAATCATTCATCTGAACTACAGGGAATCGCAGGAAAAAGACACGAGAAGCTGATCTAGGATCAAACTAGAGAGGCACGATGAAACAAGACTTGTCCCTATGAGGATATAACTCAATGGGGAATTCCATCCGAATATATGTGTTGGGGGAAACAAAAACAACCATCATCCACGAGGATATAAATCGGTGGGGACTATGGAAGAAAGGATAAACACTTTCTGCTTATGGGGCTGACTCTATATGGGGAGATCAGACACAAACATCTGTTTTGGGGAAACATTACCAACCAGCAGGAGATAACAAACAAAGATATATGGCAAAGGATGCAACATGAATATCTGAATGCTAAAATTATGCATATATGCGCGGTTTATGTATGATGAATGCTGACAAACAGACATTTCTAACACAACCAGGTTCAACGAACGATGAACAAACATCCGGTACTACATCTCAAGAGAGAAAGCCAGGCCCAGTGGAAAAATATCCAATCTGATGAGGGGCAAGAGATACCAGGAAACAAAGATCTCTGCAAGGGAATGCATATCAGCCATTCCAACTGGGGACATGATCATCGCACAAATGAACTCCGTCGTAGAAGAAACTCTACCGGGAAAATTAACAGAGGAGGGGATGGATCTCTGGGGAACAACCATCAATCAGAAACTTCCAAAGATCACCAAATATTGTCCCACCAAAGAGATCACATCTGCTGAGGAGGAAGAATCACTACTCTGCTGAAGGAATGAGGGATGAATATCTTTACCAAACACTCTGCTCGGGAGAAAAACCACAAACAGGCTCTGAAGGAAGAGGACACAAGCATGCCAGGAATATGAACAAATGTCTTACCCTGTTGAGAATCATGCCATCTTTGGGAGAGCACTGAAGACATCCCCAGTATCCTTTTATCATTGTGAATGTTCACTTTGTTTAAAAACAAGTTATGAAAAATTTAATTATTTAAAAACAATGATATTTCTCAATTAAAACATGCAAAACATTTGTTGAATAGAAACAAATAAGAGTGCAAATAATTGGATAAAGGCTCAAATTTATTTGATGGAATGGTAGTTTGCAAATGGCAAGACTCCATAGATCTTTACAAAATTGAAACTGGTGATACATATTGGAAAAGGGCTACATTGAACATAATGACCATTTCTCCACTAACTCTGAATCCGATGTATTTGAAGCTTCAGTTGATGATGACTGAGCGGGAATCTCTTACAGATGACAGTTTGTAGAACAAAGCCTTGTCGGGATGCAGTTACTTGCCAAATCCCTAATTTTTGCCTAGATTGCCCCAGGATGAGGTACTCAATCTAGCGGGATACATATTCATTTTTTATGTCTCTAACTTTTGTCTGGATCGCCCTTTCGGGTTTTCAATCCACCGAGACGCTCATTTTTTCCTAAGCCGCCCTTTCAGGTTTTCAACTTAGCGAGCTATTCTGTTTTTATTTTTAGGTGAAGTATTTCTTGACTGCATCTGAATTCACATGACGAGTGAAATCCTCCCCATCCATAGTTGTAAGTATTAAAGCACCGCCTGAAAAGGCTCTCTTGATAACATATGGACCTTCATAGTTTGGAGTCCACTTGCCCTTGGAATCGGGCGCGAAAGACAAGACTTTCTTGATCACAAGATCACCTTCTCGGAACACACGAGTCTTGACCTTCTTATCAAAGGCTTTCTTCATCCTTTGTTGATATAATTGACCATGAGACATGGCAGTCAATCTCTTCTCTTCAATCAAATTCAACTGGTCATAACGACTCTGAACCCAATAAGCATAAGTCAACTTGGCTTCCATCAAGACTCTCATTGATGGGATCTCCACCTCTACTGGGAGTACAACCTCCATGCCGTAAACAAGAGAGAAAGGGTTGCCCCTATTAAAGTGCAGACAAATGTACGATATCCATGCAAAGCAAATGGAAGCATCTCATGCCAATCTTTGTACGTGAGAACCATCTTCTGGATAATCTTCTTGATATTCTTATTAGCAGCTTCAACAGCCCCATTCATCTTGGGTATGTAAGGAGAAGAATTTTGATGTGCGATCTTGAACTCGTTACACAACTCTTTCATCATCTTGTTGTTCAAGTTAGATCCATTATCAGTAATGATCTTATCTGGCACACCATAACGACATATGAGTTGATTCTTGATAAACTTCACGACCACCTTCCTGGTCACGTTTGCATACGATGCCGCTTCAACCAACTTGGTGAAGTAATCAATTGCCACGAGAGTAAATCTGTGACCGTTAGACGCTTTCGGTTCTATCATGCCAATCATGTCAATTCCCCACATAGAGAAAGGCCATGGTGATGAAATCACATTTAGAAGTGTCGGGGGAATATGAATCTTATCTACATAAATCTGACACTTGTGGCATTTCTTCACATATTTGCAGCAATCAGACTCCATTGTCAGCCAATAGTAGCCTGCTCTCAACATCTTTCTAGCCATGGCATGTCCATTGGAATGAGTGCCAAATGAACCCTCATGGACCTCAGTCATTAACAGGTCTGCTTCGTGTCTATCCGCGCATCTGAACAAAACCATGTCAAAGTTCCTCTTATAAAGCACATCGCCATTGAGGTAGAAATTGTCTGACAATCTCCTCAAAGTCTTTCTATCTTTCACAGATGCCCCGGAGGGGTAAATCTGACTCTGGAGAAAACACTTGATGTCATAATACCACGGCTTATCATCTTGCACCTCCTCTACTGCAAATACATGGGTTGGTCTGTCCAAGCGCATCACAGTGATATTGGGAACTTCATTCCAAATTCTAACCACAATCATTGAAGCAAGTGTAGCAAGAGCATCTGCCATCCGATTCTCGTCTCGAGGAATATGATGGAAGTCAACTTCAGTAAAGAAGTTGAAATCCTCATCGCATAATCTCTATATGGGATAAGGCCATGCTGGTTCGTTTCCCATTCACCCTTAATCTGATTAACAACAAGGGCCGAATCACCATAAACATCAAGATGCTTGATCCAAAGATCAATACATTCTTCCAAACCCATAATACAGGCCTCATACTCAGCCATATTATTCGTGCATTTGAAAGTTAGCCTTCCTGTAAAAGGAAATGTGTGCCCTGAGGAGTAATAATAACTGCCCCAATACGATTTCCATATTGATTCATAGTGCCATCAAACACCATAATCCATCTGGAACCAGGCTCTGGCCCTTCGTCGAGCATAGGTTCATCGCAATCTTTCATTTTCAAATACAGAATCTCCTCATCTGAGAAGTCATACTGAACTGACTGATAATCCTCGATTGGTTGATGTGCCAAGTGGTCATCCAAAATACTACCTTTAATAGCCTTCTGAGCTCGATACTCAATATCATACTCAGATAACAACATCTGCCAACGAGCAATCCTCCCAGTTAAAGCAGGCTTCTCAAAGATATACTTAATTAGATCTATTTTGGATATCAACCAAGTCGTATGATTCAACATATACTGGCGTAAGCGCTTAGCGGCACAAGCCAAAGCATAACATGTCTTCTCAAGTATTGAGTATCGAGACTCATAATCAGTGAACTTCTTACTCGGGTAGTAGATAACATACTCTTTCTTTCCCGATCCGTCTTGTTGACCAAGGATACAACCCATCGAGTCTTGAAGAACTGTCAGATACATAATCAACGGTCTCCCTTCCACAGGCGGGGACAGAATCAGAGGCTCAGACAAATACTCTTTAATACTATCAAAGGCCTTTTGGCAATCCTCGGTCCAATCATGAGACTGATCTTTCCAGAGGAGCTTGAATATTGGCGCACATGTGGCAGTCATGTGGGATATAAATCTGGAAATATAATTCAAGCGGCCAAGAAAACCTCAGACTTGCTTCTCAGTTTTGGGTGCAGGCATCTCTTGTATTGCTTTGACCTTTGCAGGATCAACCTCAATACCTCTTTCGTTGACAATAAAGCCCAATAACTTGCCAGAATGGACTCCAAATGTACACTTGTTAGGATTCAGACGAAGCTTATACTTCCTCAGACGCTGAAAAAGCTTCAACAAGTGTTCTACATGTTCAACTTCCGTTATTGACTTTGCAATCATATCATCAACATAGACCTCGATCTCCTTGTGCATCATATCATGAAACAAGGTAGTCATAGCTCGTTGATACGTGGCTCCGGCGTTCTTCAAACCGAAGGGCATCACTCGATAACAGAATGTTCCCCAAGGTGTGATGAATGTTGTCTTCTCCATATCCTCAGGTGCCATTTTGATCTGATTATATCCGTAAAATCCGTCCATAAATGAGAAGACATTGAATTTAGTTGTATTATCTACCAACATATCAATACGTGGTAGAAGGAAATCATCTTTCGGACTAGCTTTATTCAAGTCTCTATAGTCCACACACATTCAGACTTTTCCATCTTTCTTAGGCACATGCACAATATTGGCCACCCATTGAGGATATGTAGAAGTCACCAGAAACTCCACATCAATTTGCTTCTGAACTTCCTCTTTGATCTTTACTGCCATATCAGGATGAGTTCTTCTGAGTTTCTGCTTTACAGGCACACACTCAGGTTTCAAAGGCAGGAAATGTTGCACAATATCAGTATCTATACCAGGCATGTCTTCATATGACCAGGCAAAGACGTCGACGTATTCTCGTAGCAACTCAACCAACCCCTTCTTAATAGACTCTTCTAGGAGTGCCCCAATCTTCACTTCTCGCACACAATCTTCAGACCCCAAGTTGTCTGTTTTCAGATTCTCAAGATGCGGCTGAATGACCTTCTCTTCATGCTCAAGTAGACGGGTAATCTCGTCAGGAATCTCTTCAACATCATCTTCTTCCACCTCAAATACAGGGAATTCAAAGTTGGAAGATGGTGTTGGATCATTATGTTCAATGGGTTTGATCAACCTGCATAACGATTTTGGATATAAAAGATTTTAGAATTCAAGCAAGGCAAATCATTATGCAGATGACAAGATTGATTTTATTCTTATTTTTAGGGTTTTATGTGATCACCAATTTCATGCAAAAGCGAAAAGGGAAAATAATTGGAAAAACAAACATTTAATATGAATTTATTGAATGAAAATATCATTGTATTTATGCGCCAACAATGTCATCACTTCTCCTTTTGGCATGGGAGAAGGATTTTTAAACACAATGAACATTACTTTGACTTATGGATAACTGTTGGAATATCAACAGCGACCCAATTATTGCAGATCCCTCCAGGAATGATGAAATTGCCAGAATCCTTTTCATCCTCTTCATCTTGACCGGTGTGGATAAATCCACCACTCTTAAACAACCCTTGCTTGTTGTAGACCCAAGAAGAATAGCCTATGCCAGCCCGGGATTTGTTGTCTTCCAACTTAATCATTGCCCCAATCCAGTAGTTGCACCATGCTCAATCGCCAACTTCGCATCTTTATAGGAAGCAAATGAAGAAGTTCCCTTCTTAATAGGCTCAGCAATAGATAAAGCTTGGAACAACGTTCCAACTTCATCTTCAGCATCTATATAAGAGAAGGAAGACAAATGGCTAACCAGGAGAGCCTTTTCTCCCCCTACCACCACCAACTTCTTATTCTTCACAAACTTCAGTTTCTGGTGTAGGGTGGATGTCACGACGCCTGCCTCGTGAATCCATGGTCTGCCTAAGAGACAACTATACGATGGGTGAATGTCCATAACCTGGAAGGTAATCTGGAAATCACTTGGTCCGATTTTGACCGGGAGATCAACCTCTCCAATCACAGTTTTGCGAGACCCATCGAAAGCCTTCACAACTACTCCACTCTGCCTCATGGGAGGCCCCTGATATGATAACTTTGCAAGAGTGGTCTTCGGCAATACATTCAATGATGACCCAATGTCCACCAGCACATTGGACATGGCGTCATCTTTGCAGCTCATAGATATGTGTAATGCCAGGTTGTGGTCTCTTCCCTCCTCGGGGAGATCAACATCACAAAAACTTAAATTGTTACAAGCGGTGATGTTTGCAACAATACCGTCAAATTGTTCAATTGTGACATCGTGATCCACATACGCCACATTTAACACCTTCTGCAGAGCTTCTCAGTATGGTTCTGAATTCATCAGCAAGGATAATACAGAGACTTTGGATGGCGTTTGTAGAAGCTGATCTACAACGTTGTACTCACTTCTCTTGATGAGCCTGAGCATCTCATCACAGTCTTCCTTCGCATTGCCACTCGGGCCAACAGAGACAAGAGTTCTCAACGTAGAGGTAGGTTTAGCAACAAGTGCCGGATTCGGAGCGTTCACAGCATTCCCAATCGGGCGTTCAACATAATCAACATTATCATTCCTTCGAGCATCAGCTTACGGCTTTGGCAGAGCCGAGAAAACACGACCGCTGCGGGTCAAGCCGCTGACGTCGGCAATATTAACAACAGATGAAGAGGGCAGGGGCACCTCTTTCCCATTCTCCAATGCTACAACATTGTAGCAATAAGAGACCGCCTTCTCAGAAGAATACGGTACAGGGTCGACCAACTTAATGATCAAAGCAGGAGAAACCTTCTGCTTGCTACCATCATACTTGATGATAACAGGCTCAGAGATCCGGAATACTGGAGAAATTACGTTGACTTCATCAGCATCTTCGTCAACATTTCTGTTTTGAAGGATCTCAATGACTCCCTCATCCAACATTTCTTGAACATCTTTACGCACCTAGCGACAACCTCTTTGGTTAACAGAACAAACTCGGCACCTATCGTGGTCGTGCTCGTAATGACTATAATCACACAACAAATGATGCATCTCGACTAGAGATTGTCGAATATGACTGACGTATTTGACTTTGTACTTGCCAGGGCAGCCCTAGACCATGTTGACAGATTTCCCATGCTCGGGCAATGGGTTCTTCTTCACGTTAGGACCTACGTCCTTGAAACACAGAATACCACATCTTACAAGGTCTTGAACCTTGGTCTTCAAAGGGTAGCAATTTTCCACGTCATGTCCGGGAGCACCAGAATGATAAACACAATATAATTCGGGCTTATACCACCACTGGGGGTTAGTAGGTATAGCCGGTGGGTCTCGTGGCGTAATCAATTTCCTTTCTATCAAAGAGGGATATAACTCTACATATGTCATCGGAATAGGATCAAAGGTGACCCTTTTCCTCTCGTAACTGGTGCTGGTTTGATTACTATTTCGAGGCTGGTAGGCCTGCTGTTGCGGACGGTGCTGTTGTTGTTGATATTGCAGATGTGGTTGTTGCTGATTATTGTTGTGTTGCTGATATTGCTGATTATCTCTGAAGACAGGTGCTATATGAGCCACCTGGTCACTACGCCAAATAAGGGAAAAGAGGGCGCTTTTTTTGGCCTATAACAGCGCTTTAAAGCGCCCTCTAATCTGGCGCTGGCATAGGTAAAGACAGCGCTTTTTTTCCTGGTGAAAGCGCTCTCTAAAGTGGCTCTTTAAGCCCTTTAAGGGCCACTTTAGAGGGCACTTTTTAAAGAAAGCGCCCTCTAAAGTGGAAACTTTTAAGGGTTTAGAGGGCGCTTTTACTGGAAAGCGCCCTCTAAAGTGGAAACTTTTAAGGGTTTAAAGGACGCTTTTACTGGAAAGCGCCCTCTAAAGTGGAAATTTAAAGGGTTTAGAGGGCGCTTATTTTGGAAAGCGCCCTCTAAAGTGGGTGGTTATTTAAATTTTTTTTTAAAAAGCGCTATATATTTTTATTTATTTTAGACAACCTGTATATTGAAGCAGTACACCTAAAACTGTATAATTTGAAGCCCTTTTTCACACATTGCATTCAACAAGCCTTATATACAACAATCCATACATATACAACAATCCACTGATATATAATCGTCTAACTTCTAAAGATTCTAAATATACAACCAATTCATAACTTAAAAAGAAATAAAACTAAGTAGCAAAAGCATCTCTGAGATGTATGTTTTTTTTGCTAGCCGCAGTCTTCTTAGCAACAACCTCTTTTTGTTCAATATCAATAGCATGAACCTAAAATATCATAAAATTAGTTAGGTGAAGTATAAGATCAAGAATTAACATTTTCTATGCATAAATATCATATAATTGTGTTTATACCTTTTTTTTTTTATGCAACTGACTCGATTTGCTATAATAAAAGCCATTTTACCTGTAATAAAGAAAACAATTAAAATCATTTGACCTGTACCTTTTTCACTAAGTTCTCTTTCTTTTCTTGGTTGGAATATGTTCTACATGTCTCTTAACAACACGGACAGTTGGATTGATCCAAATACCCTCATTATGATCATTTCTAATATATGAATCATTTGATATAATATTCTCATCTTGATCATTTCTGGTAAACGATTCAATCTCAACATCAATATCACATTGATCTCCAGTGTTTTCATCAATTACTTTGTTGGAAAAAAGAACTATAGACCACTTCGTACTTTTCGGATCATTGACATAGAACACTTGTCTAGCTTGAGAGGCTAGAATAAAAGACTCCAAGCGCTTCCAATCTGTTTTATCTTCACAAATAGGACACGCACATTGACCTTTTATGCTATACCCTGATAGATTTCCGTATGCTGGAAAATCATTAATTGTGCCAAACAACATCGCCCTCAAGTTGAAACTTTCTTTCCTATATCCATCATAAACCTCCACACCGGTCTCCCACAAAATCTTTAAATCTTCGATTAAGGGCTTCAAGTACACGTCTATGTCATTCCCTGGTTGTTTAGGTCCAGAAATCAACATAGACAACATCATGTACTTACGCTTCATACATAGCCATGGAGGTAGGTTATAAATCATAATAATCACAGGCCATGTACTGTGTGAGATACTCTGGATACCGTGTGGGTTCATTCCATCAGTAGATAATGCCAAGCGAAGGTTTCTTGATTCTTCTCCAAATTCAGGATAATCATTATCAATTTTCAACCACTGTGGTGAATCTGCCGGATGTCGATACTTTCCATCTATAATTCTTTCATCTGCATGCCAGGTCAAGTGTCTTGAATCGGTTTCACTACGAAACATGCGTCTAAATCTCGGAATAACAGGAAAATACCACAAAACTTTTGCTGGAGACAACTTGTTCTTATATCGCGAGACACCGCATTTAGGACATTCATTTAACGATGCATACTCATTTCGAAACAAAACGCAATCGTTTGGACATGCATGTATCTTATCATAGCTCATGTCAATAGAGCACAACATCTTTTTGGTCTCATATGTTCGATTGGGAAGAACATTATCCTCAGGAAGCATATCTTTCAAAAGGGCTAATAACTCTGTGAAACTTTTATCCGACCATCCATTGCCCGCCTTTAAGTTGTACAACTTTAATACCGCAGACAATCTTGTGAATTTAGTGCAACCATCATACAAAGGTTTCTCTGCATCACTTACCAACCTCTCAAACATTTCGGGACAATCCTTAAGATCTCCTTCAAGTGCTTCTGCAATCTCTTCAACTCGATCACAATCGTATGTATCTGCGCCACTATAGTTTGAGGCATAGGTCGTACTATCCCCCGGTTCAACATTCTCGTTACTTTTCTCACCATGCAAATTCCAACATGTATAACTTCGATCAATTCCATGCCTCATTAGATGCGATGTCAACTGAACTGCGTCAACCCGTTTCCCATAACAACAACCCAAGCAAGGACATATCATTCTACTGGGGTCTTCGGCGTGCGCAACGGCAAACTTAACGAATTCTGATACCCCATTCTCGTACTCTCTCGACAATCGATTGGAAGACATCCATGTATTATCCATTACTAATTAGAATAAACAAAAAACAATTTCAGAAGAGAAACCAAAAATGGGATGAGACAAAACAATTTCGCTTTTTTGAGTTAGTCTTTGTGCAGGGCATTCATGTCTCCAACAACAACCCAAAACCAAAACAATTTTGGTTTATTGAGTTAGTTTCTCAACATTTTCAGATATCTCTGACTTCAATAGCATGAGAATGTATGAACCATGCATTAAGCATTAGTGGTATGCACTAATTTGTAGCATAGTTATATATCATCATATAGTTTTTACAAAAGATAAACATTGACTAGAAAATATATATGTAGAATTGTATAATGGTCTAACTGAAAGCTAATAGAAGAATAGTCGACTCTAATTTACTCTATCAAATAACATCCATACCTAAACTTCTTAAGTTACTAGCTACACTATGTATGCTAGAATAAATACACTCATAAGCTGCATAGTGTACCTTTGATTGGTAGAAGGTGTTTTAGATATTGCTGCCTCCTTTTTCTACATCGAGAAACAAATGGAACAGTTGGTGAAATTTAACCCATAATGCCTAGTCTCCATTGCTAGCATTGCAACACAATAATTATTGTTGAGAATACTCAATAAATGTATGAACCAAGAAAAATGAAACAAAAAATGAACAATAGCGAACGTCAGAAGAGAAACCAAGTAATATGAAGATTAGAAAAATACCTATGGTGTCAAAATCGAACAGCTAACAACGAATTAGAGAAGGAGGAAACGTCGTAGATCTAACAGAGGTGGAAGGAGAACGCCTTAGAAGTAGCGAAAATCGTAGCAGTGAGAATCCTAACGTGAAAAAGAACGAAAATAACAGAGAGTGAAATAACAAAACGTGCAGTATGTTATAATTTTAATGTTTACTAAAGGGGACCTTAGAGGGCGCTTGTGGAAAAAAACGCCCTCTAAAGGGGGCCTAAGAGAGCGCTTATGAAAGCGCTCTCTAAGGCTTTCCAAAAGCGCTTTATAAACTGGAAATGCACATGGACTTATAGAGCGCTTTTTTAAAAGCGCCCTCTACGGGTAACCTTAGAGGGCGCTTTCTAAAAAGCGCCCTGTATTGTTGTCCCTCTATCTCCTCCTTATTTTTTCGCTTCACCTTAGAGGGCGCTTTATTACAAAAGCGCCCTCTAAAGTGCGCTGTCTATTCCAGTTGTTCGCTCCTTATTTTTTTGCTTCACTTTAGAGTGCGCTTTTGTAATAAAGCGCCCTCTAAGGTGCGCTGTCTATTCCAGTTTTTGGCGTAGTGGGTGTTGGTTACCGGCGGGACGCACGATCTTCCTCCTCACAGAGGGTCTTCTTGGTTTCACATGGGAGGTCACAACATGTGCCTCGCCATCTTTCTTCTTTCTATACATCCCATACCATTTGGCAGAAGAGCCTTCTTCTCTAGTCAGACGCCCTTCCCTGACCCCTTCTTCCAGTCGCATCCCCATGTTCACCATCTCGGTGAAGTCAGAAGGAGTGCTGGCAAATATCTGCTCATAATAAAAAGAACTCAAGGTCTTCAAAAAGATCTTGGTCATCTCTTTCTCTTCTAGCGGGGGCACAATCTGTGCTGCCACCTCTGGGCGTACTCTGCGAATGTTTCCTTGTCCTTCTGAGACATGGCCCTCAATTGATCCCTATCGGGAGCCATATCCACATTATATTTGTACTGCTTGACGAAGGCTTCGCCAAGGTCGTTGAAGGATCGGATGTTCGCACTGTCCAAGCCCATATACCAACGTAGGGCAGCACCGGACAAACTGTCCTGAAAGTAGTGGATGAGCAATTGGTCATTGTCGGTCTGAGTCGACATTTTCCTGGCATACATGACCAGGTGCCTGAGAGGGCAAGTATTTCCCTTGTATTTTTTAAAGTCAGAGACCTTGAACTTCACAGGGATCTTCACATTCGGAACTAGGCAAAGTTCGGCAGCAGACTTGCAAAAAAGATCCTTTCCTCGAAGGGTTTTCAATTCCTTGCGCAGCTTAAGAAATTGATCGTTCATAGCGTCCATCTTCTCATAGACATCTGGGCCCTCAGACGGCTCAGAATGATAAATTGTGTCGTCTACTCTGAGCATAGTATGCACGACAGGAGGAGGAATAGCCAGGACCGAGCTAGATGCCGGCAGAGAAGCAAAAGTGGGTGCAGGGCCCTCAGGCATGAAATTAGGAGGCATCCCCCACGGGAATCCGGCTGGCATGTCCGTTGGAGCAAAGTGTACGATGGCTGCAAACACAGTTGAGGAGACAATCTCAGAGATGACTGTCCTCTGGGGAGGAGTTGAAGGTGTCGGAGAAGACTGGCTCTGGGAAGCCATGAATGACTCCATCAGGGAAGTCAATCTGGCTACTTCCTCCTTAAGCTCACGGTTCTCTTGTTCCAAATGATCCATCAGTCTTGAAATGTTGGCTCGGGTGTAGTACCGGTGAGTCAGCTTGTCTTCAAAATAAATGAAGAACACATAGTTAGACCATAGAACAAGAAGCCTGAAGCAAAACCTGCTTATGCACATGATGCATGCAATGCTTGTGCATATGATTTGTTTTTATTTATCAGAGGAACTTTTAGAGTTCTATTTGCAAATATTGGAAACATTAAATATTTATAACATATGGAAATATCTCATCAATAATATTTGGAAATATTTTTACACCAAAGAAGTACAGTCTTGGTAATCCAAATACAATACAAGAGAGAAGGAAAATGAACATCCTATGGATCCCTAGAAACAGTCATCTAAAGCTCTGGAGACCGGAAGATAAGATGCACGAAGCCTCTTCACCTCCTCCTCGTAGGCTGCCTCCATATCTGCCTTCTCTTTGGCGAGTCGATCGTACTTCCTTTTCCAAAACTTGGAAGACTGAGGAAGTAGAGAAGTGCATGCATCATCAGGATCATCTATAACCTGGTGCTCAAGGAACTCTATCAAAGCATCCTTCTCCTTGATCTGCTGAAGCAACTCCTCTCGTTCACGGATCCAAGCACGTGAACGGTCTTCGTCTCTCAACTCCTCTACTCCTTGGTCAGGAAGGGTTGAAGGTCCAGCCATAACCAAAGGTGTAGGTCTTGGATACTCTTAAGGCATGAGGTATTCAGAAGCTCTCCTCCTCACCCAAGAAGTATAAGGCTCCAAAGCGATACAGTTCTTCGGACCCAACTCCTTCCTTCCTTTCCTATGAATCTTGCGCCAAGCGCGGACCATCCTGCCCTTCAAGTCTTAGGGATCTTTACCCTCCTGAAAGAACACACCCTCTAACAGAATGTTATTGGGTTTATCCTTTAGGAGGAACCCAAGCTGACGACGTGCAAAAATAGGGTTGTAGTTAATCCCACCACATGTACCAAGAAGAGGCACATTGGAGAATTCACCACAAGAGTCAATGATCTGCACACCATCATATACACGGTTGTACCAAAAGATATCATCATTGGTAAGAGACATGAGTCTCGTGGACCACCGTAGACATCCTTTATTCTCCTTGAAGGCGACCGTTTGCGGCAAGTGAGAAATAAACCACTTGTGCAGCAGAGGCAAACAACACACAATGGTACCACCACCCTTTGCATTCCTCATATGCAAAGAAAAGTAAGTGTCACCCAACAGAGTCGGAACGGGATTAAGAGTAGAGAAAATCCTAATAGCGTTCACATCCACAAACTTGTCGATGTTGGGAAATAACACTAGCCCATAGATGAGAAGTACGAATATGGCTTCAAAGGCGTCCTCACTCATGGCCTTCCCATACATTGTAGCGTGAGCAATGAGGAACTCAGAAGGAGGACCTTGAATTCCACCTTTGGTAGTCATATGCGCACCAACTAGAGATACATCTATATGCAACATGTCAGCTATCTCTTGAGAAGTAGGAATACTCTCTAAGCCACTAAATGGCAACTGGTCTAGAATAGGTATACCCACAAGGTAGGCATACTCCTCAAGCGTGGGCAAAAGCTGAAAATCCGGAAATGTGAAGCAACGGTACAAGGGATCATAAAACTGCACCAATACACTCATCAATCCTTCGTCCACTTGAGTAGTCAGAATAGATAGGAGCTTCCCAAAACGAGCCTTGAAACCCAAGGGATCTAATACATAGGATGTCAAATTCCTTAGCTCTTTCAAGTCGGGTTGTCTAAAACCGTACTTCTTCGTATTCCTTCTTTGTCTTTCCATGTCTGAAAATTTGCAAATAGACCTCTTAAGTTCCTTGAAAATTTTCTTATTATTGATGATATGGATGAAAATGGGTGCATGAATGCATGAATGCAACAAACACACTCAAGGGTCAAGCAAAACACACCAAACAAAGGTCATGGGATAGATCATGTCATCCTTAATATCAATCATCCATTTTGGTGGATTATGGTTTACACCTTATCAACACCCAAGTTCATTGATATTAAGGATACAAGAACGGATCAACCATGAATCAAGGGTTTGTTGCAAGTCATGAGCATGGAGTCTCGGTTAAGAACCTCCCAAAGGGAGCGTACTAGGGTTTAAACCTGCCAAACATGTTCTACAAGAGGTTCCCATAGTCATCATCCCATCTTTCGGATATTATCGGAGAAACGACTACTCGTATTCTAAAAATACTCTCAAGAGAGACTCTTATGAATGTAGTATCGCGTAACAATCGTATCAAATCTTACACTTGAACGACCTTCGCACTACATCCTAAGAATAAGCCAAGATGGGCTTGGTAAACTAAGGTCCTTGGCTTCTAAGGTCTATATTGGAAAGAGTAATGTCAAACCGCAACTACTTGTGTGACATTATTGATCCCAACATGACCTCCACCAAGTGAATGGACTTGCAAGTCAACTTTCTAAGGAATAACTCCACACAAATCAACAAGACTATGCCATTCTCCTATCCTAAGTGCACTCGAGTTCGGGTATAGAACTCATCTCACAAAGATCACCAAGCATACAAGGAATTAATATTCAAGCAATTCAATCATTACATACAATACAGTAATCCCAATTTGCACAAAAATATGTCACAAAACAATATACAATACAATACAACAAAATACGAAAAGTAGGCAAAACACACTAGGCAAATGATCCCCAGCAGAGTCGCCACTTTTCTGTAGCGGGGTATTCGTTACCATTAGAGATATTGACTAAATCTAAGGTAAACCATATAAGTCGAGTCGCCTTCGCACTTCTATTTATCCAAAGGAATGGTTAGAAAGCGAACAAAAACCTAAAAGTTTTATCGAATCAAAAACTAGTAAAAATGTCAGAGATCGGGGTAAGGGGTTGGTTATGCAATGGGAAGGTTTTAAGCACCCAAAACATCCTAGATACTCCTAGGGAGCCCTTTTCACATTTTCTTGTAAGGTTGGTATTGTGTGAAAATTTATTTGTGCAAACATGATTGAAGAGATGAGAAGAGAATATACAAGTTATTTAAATTTTTGTGTTTGGATGGATAAACCCATTGCCTACGTACCATCTTAAAAAAAGATTAGGATCAAAACCTCGTAGTTCGGGGTAAAAATCTCAAAAAAAATGGGTTGGTGAATTGATTGGTCCAAAAGCCTTAAGGTCTTTTGTTATCCAAGGGAGAAAACTCAACCTAAAACCACAAATCCACCATGTGAGGATAGCTTCAACATGCTAGTGAGGGGTTAACCCTATAATAAGCATGGAAGACTCATTGTCCATCACTAAGGATATAGGTGAGTATTACATCTACCTCAAGGATAACTCAAACCTAATAGCTATTGGTTATGAAAAATTGATTAAGGATGTGGCCATTGAAACCACAAGAAAGTATTTGAATGAGTTATATTTACCAATGAAAAGTATGTACAAAATATGGTCAAAGTTGACTTAAAAGTTCAATTCAAAATAAGTGTTATGAAAAGAAAGTTTGAAAATCAAAAGCATAAGGCTTAGGTTTCTAATGTTAAAAAAGAAGAAGTGTTAAATGTTTGCACAAAAGTTTTGGCTTGGGTTAGAGTGGAGGGAAGAAGAAGAATGGCTAAAGTTCTAATCATACAAGAGATAAGGGATAAGAAACAAGACCACACATGGAGTTCCTCTCTTGAGATCATATTGATGATCCAAGTAGCTCCCATCCTTTGGAATATGCAAGCAAAATAATAGTAAGCTCAAGCAATCAACAATCAATTAAGCTCTTGGAAAGTCCCTCAATGGCTCTTAGATCTCTCTCTCTCTTAGAAGCTCATGGCAATGGTTCCTCACTTAGGATCAATGTTGGAATCCCTAGCACAAGAACACACACATTAAAAAGTTCTATCAAACAAATCAAGAATGAACAAGCAAGAGTTTAGAAATTGGTCCTTCCAAAGTTTTCTTTAGCACTTATAGCATTCTAAAGGCCCAATGCCTAGTTACTCTTTGACTCCAAATTTGCATAGGGGAAGTCCTAAAGTCTAAGTCCATTTGTCCATTTCTTTGCATTTAGTCCATAATAATCGAAACAAAACAAAAGCACAATGATATATACACAATTATGTGCTTAAGTGAGCAAAAGGAAAATTGCATTAGCATAAACATGTGCTCAAGTGAACAAAAGGCAAATTGCATTAGCATAAACATGTGCTCAAGTGAGCAAAGGAGAAAAGCAAATGAATAATATGTACAAGAATAGTAAATTGCATAAATGTAAAGAGCAAAAAGTAAATGTTAATGCTTAATGGTTAATGTTAGTAGTTAGTGTGCCATAAGGCAAATTTAGCGTTATGTTAAGCAATCGTAATTGAACTTATGTAGAAGTCACAACTATTTGGGGCCGGTCAATAATAATGTAGGCAACAACACAAGTTAAAGGTCTTGATTAGCGAATCAAACCCCAACAACTTGCCATGCCAAAAAGAAGATGAGAAATGATCTTGTATTGGTTTAAGTCCTTTGCATGATTTAGAAAGCAATCTATCCTTAATGCAAAGCCATTCACTTGATCATTTGATCAAGATAAATTAGATTTGAATCAAGGAAGATTAAACCTCCCTAATCAATGCTAACCATCAACCTCTAACTCATTGATCAAAAAAAAGAAAAGAAAAGAAGAAGAAGAAGAATTAGAAATGAAGAATTAAAGTGCATTAAAAGAAATGGAATGTACCAATCAACAAATGTTGACCAAAGATAGGGAAGATCAAGGTCAAACAATAGAAAACAGAAGCAAAATGAAGATTGGAAGTCAAGGAATAAACAAAATATTTTTGGAATTTTTAATATTTAAAATAAAACTTGAATTAAAATATTAAAGAAAGGTCAAACTTCAAACTCACTTCAAATCAACTTTGAAAAGTCCAAGTGAATTATCCCAAGTTCAACAAGGTCAAACAAAGTTTGACAAAAAATTTCAGCATTTTTAAAAGTCAGAAACTATTTTTAGTCAATTAAAAATGAATAAAAATAACCTAATTGAACTAAAATCTCAAATAAATATCAAATCAATTAATAAATTGATGAGATTATTTTTCATAGATCTATCATCATTCAAAGAGGTTGAGAAAATATTTTTGTATTTTTGGAATATCAAAAACTATTTAAAATGAATAAAAAATAACCAGAAAAGAGAAAATTACTAAAAAATAGCAAATGATAAAATAAAAACTATTAAAAATCATTTTTAGAAACTAGAGAATAAAAGAGAAATAATGCAATTGGTCCCATAATTTTTGGACCAATAAAAAAAGAGATATGAATTTTAGAAAATGAAATGGAATAAAAAAATGAAATAGAAATTAAAATCTGAATTAAAATAAATGGAAAAGCGAGAGCCCTTGGATCTGAGCTCATTAATTGAGCTGGAAGATCCAAGCATCCATAAGCGTGCGTCCAACATGTTCCACAGTCAATGCCATCACACGCTGAATTAAAATAAGTCATAAGTTTGGACTGCTGAGATTAGATCCAAAAATAAACATGGACGACCACGATTGGATTTGGAGACCAGACGGTGGCCAGCGCCACCGTCTTCTCCGGCTAGCTCCGGTGGAGATAAAAAATTACAGGTCAAAAAATGTTAACTAAAATGCACGATCCAGGCACCATTCGAAAGGTGGAGTGATGTACATCACTCCTATGCCACTCAATTCCACTCTAGATCCCTATTAAGAGAGAAATCAGAGATGGAACTTTGGTGGTGTTCAACTGAACTTGCTCGATTTCAACAATTAAGAAGACAATAATGATGCCCTTATATAGAGGACTTCATACAACACAAGATCAAGGCAAATGGAGCAATGTATGATGAGATTCGAAGCAAAATTCAGTTGAGCAAAACCTTTGGATTGTGAAGAATTGAGTCACTCTCTTTGATTACTTTTGCAAACAGAAGGTTCAATGGATCAAGGTGAAGAGGTCTAGGAACTTTAGATCTTAAAAATCAATCAATGCAATTGAATTTCAGATCTGAAATTTTTATAGAAAAATGAAGTTTGTTCCTTTGGTATGGGTGGGGATTCAATTCAACAGGGATTTAGGCGCCATTAGGTTGAAGAATTGAAGAGCAAAGCACTTGTATTTATAGCCAAAGCCATCTGAAATGCAATGAACAAAGTGTGCATGGGAGAAGAGGGCCTCCATGCATGGGCATGTACATGCGCATGGAGGGCCCAATTATGATTGGAATGGATTGTTATGCCTCACCAAATGAGAAATGGACGTGCAGATTAAATGTTAACAACTCATGCAATGAGTTTGAAATGAATTTCACAAAATGCACTTAATTCTTCATGTCTTCGAAAATGATGCTTCGAAACTCCAAATGCAACCTTATGAGTAATGGTTAGAAAGCTTGTTTCATAAGGAACAAATGCTATTTTGATCAAGACTCCAATTGGGCCTTGGAAATTAATTAAATTGGAGCTTGAAGTGTAGGGTGCAAAACATGCATTTGTGAAGTTTCCAAATTTGGCCAATGTTCAAGCCCTTATGTTTCAATGATGCAAGCTCCAAATGATAAAATCTTCAACATGAACGTTGTATATATTTTCAAGGCAATCAATTTGGACTTAAATTTTGCATCATTTGGATTTTTAGTGAAGAAGTTATGGGCACTTGAAGTTGGATTTTTTCACATTTCAATGCATTTGGCCCAAAGTGACCATAATATTTTGCATTATCACATGTATTTATTTTGAGATTTTTAAATTTTTCTCAACATAAAATTTAAAGTAGACATAATAAGATTTCCATTTCATTAAGTCTCACCTCAAAAAAATGAAAAATGAATGAGTTATGTTCTAGGGAAGTTGACCCAAAATTAGGGTTTCAGTAAAAATGACCTATAATGTCTTGGAATGGATGATGACCTTCCAAGCTTTAAATAAAATTTTGATGAACATGAAAGTTGTTCATGTTGTCCTTAACAAATTTTTTTCTCTTGGTATAATTTCCATTTGACCAACACATAAAAAGTTAGGTCTCAGTGTATTTCAAAATAGTCAGACGAGTTGACTGATTAACTTCTCAAGTCCACAACTCATATCTTGATGAATTGATGATTGAGGAAACTCAAATAAGTTCAAATATGCATGAGATGATGAATTAAATAACTTCCCTTGATTGTATTTGACCATGGATTGAGGTTGCTTCATGAGCAAGGCACAGTTGATGACCAGATGAATTAGGGTTTCCTTGGGAAACAAAACTCAAACCCCTTGACTTGCTTTGATCAAAATGATGAACTGAGATACTTGGGAGGCATATTTGATGGATGAGAGCTTTGGGAACCATTACCATTCTTGTTTTCATCTTAAACTGACCATATCAATGCACAAAGGATCTCCTAGAAGCTTTGGATCTTGTGATTGCTCAAGCTACAAACAAGAAATGTTAGTGACATATTTTTGTGCTTTTGGTTAGTAAATAAAATGAGAAAAGTAATAATATACAATTTAAGCATGCTTGGTGATCTCAAACCACTTACAAGATAGATCCCACCCAAAGGGAAGGAGCCAAGATGCTTATGATCCTTGAGGCTATGCAAATGCAATGTTATGATGCCATGAGGGATCTTAGGGCCAAAATTAGGGTCTTACACCATGTGTCATGGTCAGTTATATCAGCAAAGAATGAAGAAGACATTTAATAAGAAGGTCAGGCGTCATGTGTTTAAAGAAGGTGACCTCGTGCTAAAAAAGGATCATATCTTTCAAACCTGATGCTAGGGGCAAATGGACTTCTAATTATGAAGGCCCGTATGTTGTTAAGAGAGCCTTTTCAGGGCGGTGCTTTGATTCTTACAATTATGGATGGTGAAGAGTTCACCCGTCTTGTGAATGTCGATGCAGTCAAGAAATACTTTCCTAAAAAAGAAAAGAACAGCTCACTAAGTTGAAAACCCAAAAGGGAGGCTTAGGCAAAAATGAGCATCTCAGTGGATTGAAAACCCGAAAGGGCGATCCAGGCAAAAACAATTAGAGACATAAAATAGAAAATTCATCCTGGTAGATTGCGTACCCCAACTTGGGGCAATCTAGGCAAAAAATTGGGATTATGGCAAGTAACTGCATTCGGTTGGTCCTAATCATGGAGGCAGTTTTGAACAGGTCATTTGGTTCTGATTCATTATTTTGAACCGAAGCCAAGAGCATAATGGACACTGACGTTGGTAGGGAGAGTAGTGATCATTGTATTCAATGTACCCCTTTTCCAACTTTGTAAAAATCTATGGAGTCCTGTCATTTACAAACTACCATTCTATTAAACAAAGTTGAGCTTTTATCCAATTGTTTCTACTCTTATTTACTTCTGCTAAATAAAATTGAATTTTTAATGATGATAATTTTGAAATAATGAATAAAAATTATTTTTTCTTAAAAATAATAAAAACAATCACTTTAAGAATAATCGATTTCAGTAAGGAATGCCAACAACAATTTGAGAACAGGTAAGTCTTGAAGTGCGAAGCCTTGTTGGCCTTCCCTAAGGAGTCAATTTGGTAACTATTTTCTTCCGCAACAATTCGTCAGTTATCCTCAGCTGAATAGATGGGTCACATCCCAGTGGAGTCGAGATGATGATTGATCCCTTTTGCAAATCCATGTTTCCTAAACTATGGTGCTCCTGTTGTTATCTTCCAGTTTATGGTTGGACTTTAGAGATCTGGAACCTTTATTTGGTCTCCATTAGCATATTTGTGTTACATAACTTCAGCATTTTATCAAATCCGGTTTTCTTTTCCTTGGAATTGGTTTATTTCGCAATTTCTAAGGAGAATTTGTTGATTATTGAGGAATGTGATGATCTTAGATGTAGCATTCTCAGCAATTTGCTTAGATCTCCATGCAAAGGTTTATCTCTTGTATTCCCCAGCAGAGTTCATCTTCAGATATTGAAGATCCCACGTTCTCGGCAGTTTTGGATTCTGAGCAGTATTTTGGTTTTGTCCCTGACAGGGTTATCTCTCATGTGGTATGGGGTTGACCTAAAATTCCCTGCGAAGTTGACAATTTGGATCCTCAGTAGATCTTCTCTCTGATCCTCGACATGTTTGTGTATCCTTCAGCAGTGCTCTTTCTCCCCGTGGAGTTTTCCGGGATTGGTTGGAAGCATGTTCTCCATGACTTTCCTAGCCAGGGTTGATTTGTTCAGAGCTAGATGATTTATTTTCATCCCTAGCATTTTCTCCAGTTGGTGTTTCCATCTTATTGAGATTAGTCGAGTGTTGCAGTAGTGATTCCAATCTTTGTGTTATTTTGTCAGCATAATCATCAATCATATACATTCATATTCATCAAATATTTCATTATGCATTTTATTGCATTTGATTTCATTACTCTGATCCCTTGCTTCAGTGATATCATTTACCCGTGCAGATTTGGTGTGCCCGTCCTCTTTCAATTGTAGATTGTCAACCTCTTTAAGCAGAAAAAGTTTAACCTTTCTCATTTCCCTACTGAGTTACTTCCTCTCGGATGATTATTGTTTCAGTTTCCTCCCCAGATGATTATCTGGATAGAACCACTCCCCTTGAGATATATCCTCATTGGGTCGAGTCTTTGTTTGACAGTTTCTTTCTAACTATTACCTAGATAGATATTTTGGTCCATTGGGAGTCTATTACCCAGTAACTGGTAATATTCTTCTCAACTTTTGAGTACTTTACTTTTTCCCAATATCTGATAAATGTAATTCACTTTCTTTGTTTTCCCTAGTGGATTCGTTTCCATGTTTCCCCAAGCAGTATATCCTTGATATGATCATCCTAACCGGTGACGGATATTCTCCCGTTGTGGTTTTCTACCCAGTAAAAAGGTAGTTGTAATCCCTACTCTTATCCTCAGAGAGTTAATCCTTGATATGTTCATCTTAATCGATGACATATTTTCTCCTTTTCGTGGTCTTCTGTCCAGTAACCGGTAGTTGTAAATCCTACTTTCTCCTTTGAGTTTATCCTTGATATGTTCACCCTAACCGATGACAAATATTTTTTCTTTGCTATTCTATCCAGTAACTGATAGATATAATTCCTATTTTCCCCCGGCAATCTATCCTTGATATGTTCATCTTAACCGATGACCGATATTCTTCCCTTGAGTTATCCTTGATATGTTCACTTTAACAGGTGACAAATATTCTCTCCTTTTGGCCTTCTACTCAGTAACCAGTAGTTGTAAATCTTATTTGATCTTTTTCCCCAACAAGTTATTCTTAACCAGTAACAGGTAATGAATACACCTCTTTCTCCTCAGCAAGTCATCCTTGATATGTTTACCCTAACCGGTAACAGATGTCCCTCTATCAGAGTGTATTATCTTCCTACCCAATAATCAATAATAAATAACTATTTCTGGTACTCCTGTGTTGAAGTTCATTCTTCCCCAGTTGAGTTTGATTCACATATTTCATCTTTGTTTCGATTCACCAGTTTCCCCTGCAGATGTCCCTTATCCCCAAACTGAATCCTTCCATTGATTTATTTTCATGGAAAATACCCAGTGTCTCCAGCAGTTTTCAAGTCGTAGCCTGGCCTATGCACAACTTTTATCCCCAGAGTCTCCCTGGTGAGTTTTCCTTATGGAATGCATTACGCTCCTGTGGACTTTCAGTCTCTCCGGATTCTTTTCCTTTTGTGGCAATATATTCCCCGCAAAGATTTCTTTTAACATTCATATCATATGCACCATGAGGTCTCTTAGGGACCAAAATTTGTTTCTATATGTTGTTAGTTAAGTCCATTCTATTGCTTTGACACGAAGATTTTAACCTTCACATCCTCAGTTAGAATGTCCTTAAATAAGGGAAGCTGTAAGACCCCAATTTTGAGAGAGATCACACCTTGGCATCCTCCTCGCCCCTCATTCATTGGGTTTGCATTGAGAGAGATCACCAAGCACATTTGATTGTATCATACTTTGTTTTTCCTTGTTTACTAACCCAAATACCAAGAATATGTCAATGTATAGTTTACTTCTTTTGTAGGAAGTGTGTGTGTTCACCAAAGCCTCATCAAGATCATATCTAGGATTTAAGACCCTCAATGCAAGGAGACTAATCAATATATGGTTAACATTGACTCTAGAAATCATATATGGATCCCCATGATCTTCACTTATCATTTTTATCAATAATTCATCAAGAGTTTGAAGCTTGTTTGCGTTGGAAGCCCTGATTCATCTAGGTATCTTGTGTGACTTCCTTAACAAGTTTCTTCATCATTTGATCAAATATTTCAATGGATACTTCATATTACATCATATTATACATATGTGATCCTCCATGAGTCCAAGAGATGAATAGAACTTCAAGTTTGCAAGTTGGTGCATGGTGGTTGACCAGAGAAAGTCAACTTGTTAAAACCGGGGTTTCCTAGACCCTATCTCCTACAATTGTTGTCATGTGAAAATTATTCCAAGATAAAAGTTAATCCTTATGTCATTACAAACAACTTTCATGTTTAAGTCAAGATCTAGTTTTGCTTGTAAAGTCATTGTTTATGGTGAAATATTATAGGTCATTTTGTCTGAACCCTAGTTAGGAGGTAAACTTCCAAGGATCATAATTTTCTCAATTTGTATGATATGAAGGCCATCAAAGTTCCATGATCAATTTCAATATGTCCTCTCCAACTTTTATTCTTGAATGAAATTAAAATTAAAATTTCAAATGCATGTGCCAAGAGGAAAAGTTATAGGTCATTTTGGGCCATTACCATTGAACAAGTGATTTTCCTCAGCTTCTAAAATGTATAACTCCTTCATGCCAAATCCAAATGAGGTTTTAAAAATCTACAACTTTAATGAAGGAACGTTTTCCGTTTGAAGCCCATGGTAAAAGTTCTTCAAGGTGGAAGAAGTGAACATTTGGCTTGATACTTAGAAAATTTTCATTTATGTTTGATTTTCCAAACTTCCAACTCAAAATTCATCATGATCCAAGCTTCAAATGGAAAAGTATTCAACATAAAAGTTGTTCCCCTTGATCTCACCTTCGCTAAAAGTCCTCGATCATCTCATTTGGCCAAGAATTGGATGACTTGCACACGGTTTCTCTTCAAGGCTCCATTTGGATGAATCTCATGCTCACATTCCAATTTCCATTGCATGATTACATGACACACTTTCAGCATTACACATGATGAAATTTGGAACCGATTACATCATTTCATGGGCCTAACACACGCCCAAGCAACCATGCAAGAGTAAATTGCTGTTTTTGGCATTTTGAATGAAGTGCGTCGAAAGCAATTGCATTGCCTATAAATACAACCCCTCATGCTCAGAATTATGGACACCTTGCCCAAGCTTTGAACCTGCAATCCTAACCCTCACCATTAGAGGAAAAACTTGAAGGTTTTCAATTGAAAATTGAGTTTCAATTTTACTTCAGTTTTAAAGTTAAAACTCCAAGAATCCAAGCCTTTCCTTGATCCAATTCAACTTCTGCAAGCTTCTGAAGTCAAGCCAAGGCCAATTGGAAGCAAGATCAAACAAGATTCAAGCTCTCTCAAAGGTGAATTTTCAAAAACTTCATCTCTTCGATTCTCTCTCAATTCTTCACCATTATCTTTGATTTTTGGTTGGCTGAAGGCCTAGCAATGTAGGCAACACGATTGAGTTGCTTTGAGGTCAAATCGAAGCAACTCAGTTCATGATCCTCAAAATTCCAATCCCAGTATCTTTTTATATACTTGGAATTGGAGAAAATTGAGGCCAGATTCGAGATCCTGAGCATTTTCTCTTTGAAATAGTGTCCTTGTTTTTCATTTTCCGTTGAGATGAAGTTGGACCAGTCCGGTGGAGGTCACCAGAGAAGATGATCGGAGCCATAGCTCCGGTGGTGTGTTAGCACACCTCTTGGCCATCTGATCACGTTGGGATGTTTTAATCTGAACCATTGCCTTTGGTTACCACACGTACATCACTTTGACTCGTATCCACCATGGAAAGCGCACGCGTGGCCATCAGATCTGCCACTTCAATTAATGATGGAATATTGATGACCCTTGTTTTTTCTAATTTCTTTTTATTTTTTGAAATTTCATTTAATCCTCTTATTTTATTTTATTTATAGAAATTTAATTTTTAATCCAAAAACTATAGGACTTTCACCAAAAATATTTTTCTCTTTCATATTCTGAATTAAAATTATTTTTTGGACTAATTTTGATATTTTTCATGAATTAAATGTTTTTATGCATATTTTTAATTGTTTAAAAGTATTTCTGGCTTTTTAAAAATAGTGAAATTTTTTGTCTAAGGTCCTTTGACCTTGTTTGACCTAGGATAAATCCCTGGCCATTTATTTGGTGTTTTGAAGGGATTTTAGGTTTTGACCAAACAAAATGTATTTTAATTCACTTTTAATTAGATTTTTAATTGATTAAATGTTCAAAAATTATGTTGAGCCATTTTTATGGTGTTGTGATGTTTGACTTTCTATTTCGGCATTGGTCAAGGTTCATTTGGATTTTGTTGGATCAAAACCATTGGATTTAGGGGACTGATGAAATGTACATTTCATCTCCCAAAATGAATGGAGGGTTTTGATTTGATGAAAATCCTCCCTTGGTCAATTTGTGTTTCTATGTTACCCTCCATCTTCATCTTCATCCATATTCTTTCCCATTCCCTCATTGGACCAATGAAATCTCTAATGTCTTAAGACTAATTGGTTCATCAATGACCTTATGTCAGATGAATCAATACAAGTATGACTGAGATAGGTCTGTCTCTCTTGATCTTTTTTTTTAATGTGTGGTTTGTTTTAGGAGTTTGGTTTTTCATACCAAATCTCTAACATGCATTAACACCTAAGTTTTTATTCCCCGGCCTCAGATAGTTGTGACTTCTACATAAGTTCAATTATGATTACTTAACATAGAGCTAAATTTGACCCTAATGGCATATCATTCTAGTAAGTGAGATTATAAGTCTCCCATTCTTCATGGTATTGTGTGGAAACTTGACCTTTTTTCCTTTCATGAGAGCTAGTGACATACTTTTTGAATTATCCAAGTTGGAGCCCTTCTCATGGAAGATGTCTATGTTTAAGGATTCATACTTGTGAAAGAATGGTTGAGTGTTCTCCAAAGAATGACGTAATCAATTAAAAACCACCACTAACACTTGATTAACTCTTAAATAACATTTGAGTAATTATTATTAATGTTGCTTTACTTTCAAGTCATTTACTTTATGCAATTTAAATTTCAGTCATTTATCATTCATTGTCATTTACATTTCACTTAACTTGTTTATGCTTATGTCATTTTCACTTTGCTCATTTGAGCCATATCTTGTGATTATATATTGTTTGTGTGTTTTTGGTTTTTTGTTTATGGTCTTAGAACCTTAAAATACTTAATAACAAGAAAAACCCTAAAAAAACATATGGTGGACTGTTGATCTTGATCTGAATTCTTGGACTTAGAATTAGGCAACACTCCCTGTGCAAAAAGGACTTGGCCAATGCCAACATTTTGAGACCAAGTTATTGTGAACTGAGCCTTCATCTGATGCAAACCTTGGATTTTGTTTGAATTCATCTGCTACTCTATCTTTGGGCTAATTTTTATTTTGACCTTATGTCTGATTCTTTGCTTTGAGTTGATCAAGGAATAGTTCATCTAATACATGAGAAGACAAAGAAGACTGCTAGCTTCCGGGATTGCTTGCTTGGATGTGGCTATCTTTATTTGATGCCTTGATCTTCATGATATCTGGATATTGCTAATTTCTTATTGATTATTACTTGATTCATAGTCCAAAGGGAAAGTGGGTTTCTATATGACAGTCTTGTCTGTTAGATTGCATCCCATTGGTCAGATCTTTTCAACTCTTAACTTTAAATTTGTGCTTAGGATAGCCTCTTCATCTCCTCCCACTTCTTAATTTTCAAATCTCTCCCACTTTTCAAAAACCTTATTTGCTTGTGATTTCAAACTTAGACTTTGTTTTAATGATTAGAAAGTTTGGCCTTATGCCAATGAATTTTCAAACCTTTTTCTTAAATCAAACTTGTAAACAAACTTAACCATATTGACTTAAAATTTCAAAAAACAAAAAGAACTAACAACTTCATTCAAATTTTTGTCCCTTTGTGCCTTTTCATTTAAACTTTTGTTAAAAGCATTTCACCAACTTTAAAATTTTTACCACAAACTACGAGGTTCTGAGCCCTCATTTCTATGTTGGTACGTAGGCATAAGATCGCAGGTCTTGTCAAACACAAAAATATAATCAATGAATTCTTTTCTCATCCCCACACTCTATATTTTCTCAAATATCTTTTATACAAAAAATGTATGCACACATAAAAAGGGCTCCCTAGGAGTACCTAGGACACTTTGGGTGCTAACACCTTTGTCATACCCCAATTTTGTCAGAACATTTTAAAACTTTCATAAATTCGATTTTTAATTTCAATTTGCATCATATGTATAGCATGACATGCTCTTCATCATGAATAATACCTAAAATATCAATCGGAATAAATTCTTGAATATACAGACTGTAAGACCCTAATTTTGACCCTAAGATCTCTCATGGCATCATATCATTGCATTTGCATTTGCCTCAAGGATCACAGCATCTTGGTTCCTAACCCTAGGGTGGGAACTTGTGTGAGTTGGTTTGATACCACCAAGCATGCTTGAATTGTATATTATTGCTTTTCTTATTTTGTTTACTAACCAAAAGCACAAAAATATGTCACTAACTTTGTTTGTTTTGTAGCTTGAGCAATCATAAGATCCAAGGCTCCTAAGAGACCCTATGCTCATTGATATGGCCAGGTGAAGGTGAAAGCAAGGATGACAATGGTTCACAAGGTTCTCATCCATTATATATGCCTCACAAGTATCTCAATTTATCAATTTGATCAAAGCAAACCAAGGGGTTTGAGAATTGTTTCCCAAGGAAACCCTAATTCATATGTGCATCAACTGTGCCTTGCCCATGAAGCAACCTTAACCCATGATCAAATACAATCAAGGGAAGTACTTTAATTCATCATTTAATGCATATTTGAGCTTATTTGAGTGTCTTTAATCATCAATTCATCAAGATATGAGGTTTGGACTTGAGAAGTTGATCAGTCAATTCATCTGACTATTTTGAAGTACACTGAGACCTAAATTTTAATGTGTTTGTCATATGGAGATGACTACAAGAGAAAAAATGTTATTAAGCTTGGAAGGTCATCATCCATTTCAAAACATTATAGGTCATTTTGACTGAAACCCTAATTTTGGGTCAACTTCCCAATAACATAACTCATTCATTTTTCATTATTTTGAGGTGGGATCAATGAATTGGAAAGTTAAAGATGTCTAATTAATTTTTTATGTTGAACAAATTTTCATAATCCTAAAATAAATACATGTGATAATGCAAAACATTATAGGTCACTTTGGACCAAAGGCATTGAAATGTGAAAAAGTCTAACTTCAAGTGCCCTTAAAGTCCTCATCAAAAATCCAAATGATGTAAAATTTGAGTCCAAATTGATTTTCTTGAAAATCTCTACAACGTTTATGTTGAAGGTTTTGTCATTTGGAGCTTGCATCGTTGAAATAGAAGGGCTTGAAGTTGGCCCATTTTGGAAATTTTCACATACACATGTTTTGCACCTTGCACTTTATGACCAATTTTCACTAATTTCCAAATTCCAAATGAAGTTTTTCTCAACATAACAATTGATGCTCATGTCAAGAGCTTTCCAACCATTACCCATAAGGCCATGTTTTATTTTTGGAAAAAGGCATTTTCGAAGAAGAGAACATTTTGGTGCATTTTTGGAAACTAATTGAAAACTCATTGCATAAGCCAATTACACTTCATCTGCATATCCAAAACTCATTTGCTGATGTTAAGCTTGCCAAACCAATAGGATTTGGGCCCTCCATGCGCCTGTACAGGCCCATGCATGGAGGCCCTCTTCATTCATGCACATGAAACTTTCATGCTTGCCTTTGCCAATTGCTATAAATAAGAGTGTTAGGCTTCATAATTCAATAACCTGAAGGCGCCTGTTATGCTGCAAAACTCCCTCCATAGCCATACCTAAAGGAATTCACTCTTTCATTTCAAAATTTCAGATCTGATTTTCAACTTCATTTGTTGATTATCAGACTCAAAATTCCTTGGCCTTGCTTCATCTTCATCTCTAGATCACACTGCAATCAGTAGCTAAGAGGAATTGTGCTTTCCATATCCACATTTCAGAGGTGGATGTTCAAACTTTTCTTCTTCGAAACTCCCTAATTATTGCTTGTTTCTTGTGTTTCTTTCCTTGGCTGAAGTCCTTTCATCAGAGGCATTCAAACTGTGCTTTTAATTTTTCAAATCCGTGAAGTTCAGATTGAACACCATGATTTTCTCTCTCTGATTTCTCTCTCTATGAGGATCTAGAGGAGAAACCAATGGTACAGGGGTGATGTACATCACTCCAGCTTTCCAATGATATGTGGATCGCTTCATTTGGTTAAGAATTTTTCTCTGCAACTTTGGCCGGAATCTCTGGTCTCGCTGGAGAAGACGGTGTTGTACACCACTGTTTGTTTGCCAGTTTTGATCCAGGCCGTTGATGATGATTCTCAGATCGAATCAGGGCTCTTGGATCTTATGACTTTATTTAAAAGTTTATGTTGCTCGGTTGACTTAGGTCCATGATGCACGCGCATGCCACAGCCGTTTGATCTTCCAGATCATTTAACAAATTAAATCCAACGCGTGTGTTTTTTCCTATTTTCTGATTTAATCCATTTTATTTCTTTTAGTTTATTTTATTTAAAAAAATCATATCTCTCTCATTTTAATTCCAAAAAATATGAGACTGATGAAATTATTTCTCTTTTAATTTCTAGTTTCTAAAAATGATTTTTAATATTTTTTATTTTATCATTTGAATTTTTTTATGAATTTTCTCTTTTCTGGTTATTTTTAATTCATTTTAGTTAGTTTTCAATATCCAAAAAATACAAAAATATTTTCTCAACCTCTTTGAATGATGATGGATCTATGAAAAATATTCTCATCCATTTATTAATTGATTTGAGAATTATTTGAGATTTTAATTCAATTAGGTTATTTTTTATGCATTTTAATTGATTAAAAATAGTTTCTAGTTTCTAAAAATGCTGAATTTTTTTTGTCAAACTTTGTTTGACCTTGTTGAACTTAGGATGATCCATTTGGACTTTTCAAAGTTGATTTGAGATGGATTTGAAGTTTGACCTTTAATTGTTTATTTTAATTCAAGTATTATTTCAATTTTGAAAAATACCAAAAATATTTTATTTGTTTCTTGACTTTTAAGTTTCATTTTGCTTCTGTTTACTAGTGTTTGACCATGATTCCATTTGTCTTTGGTCAATGCAATTTGCTTACTTCATTTGAATTCCATTAATGTACATTCTTATCCATATTCTTCTTCATCTTTTTCTTTTTGATAAATGAGTAAAAGATTAGTGGTTAGCCTTGATGTATGAGAGGTTTAACCTTCCTTGATTCAAATCTAATTCATCTTGATCCAAAGATCAAGTGAATGGCTTTGCATTAAGGATAGGTTACTTCCTAATCAAGCATGAAAACCTAAATCAATACAAGATCATCCTTCTTTTCTTTTGGCATGGCAAGTTGTAGGAGCTTGATTCACTAATCAAGATCTCTAACTTGTGTTTGTTGCCTATATTTTTATTGACCGGTCTCAGATAGGTTTGACTACTACATTAGTCCACTTACGATTTGCCTTTTGCTCACTTGAGCACATAATTGTGTATATACTATTGTGCTTGTGTTTTGTTTTGATTGTTGTGAACCAAATGCAAATGGACAAAAGGACTTAGACTTTAGGACATTCCCTATGCAAAAATGGAGTAAAAAGGACTTAATGTTGAAGATGAATTGGAATGACCTAATCTCTAAACTCACTTTTGTCCATTCTTTGTTTGTTTTGTGGAACTTTTTGATGTGTGTGTTCTTGTGCTAGGGATTCCCATTTGAGCCAAATTGAAGAACCATTATCATGTGCATCTAAAGTAAGAGATACAAGAGCCATTGGAAGATTCCTAAGAGCTTGCTTGATTGATTGATTGCTTGAGTATTTGCTTATTTGCTTGCTTATTCCAAAGGATGGGAGCGACTTGGATCATCACTATGATCTCAAGAAGGGAACTCCATTTATGGTCTTATTTCTTTTCCTTCATCTTTGTATGTTTAGAACTTAGTCATTCTTCTTCTTCCCTCCACTCTAACCCAAGCCAAAAATTTTGTGCAAACAGTAACATTTGTTTTCAAAAACTAGAAACCTAAGCATTATGCTTTTGATTTTCAAACTTTCCTTTCATAACACTTATTTTGAATTGAACCCTTAAGTCAACTTTGACCATATTTTGTAAATACTTTTCATTGGTAAATACAACTCATTCAAATGTTTTATGGTTTCAATGGCCACTTCTTATCAAAACTTTTCATAACCATTAGCTATTAGGTTTGAGTTATCCTTGAGGTTGATATAATACTCACCTATATCCTTAGTGATGGACAATGAGTCTTCCATGCTTATTATAGGGTTAACCCCTCACTAGCATGTTGAAGCTATCCTCACATGGTGGATTTGTGGTTTTAGGTCGAGTTTTCTCCCTTGGATAACAAAAGACCTTGAGGCTTTTGGACCAATCAATTCACCAACTTGTTTTGAGATTTTTATCCCGAACTACGAGGTTTTGATCCTAATCCTTTTTTAAGATGGTACGTAGGCAATGGGTTTATCCATTCAAACACAAAATTATAAATAATTTGTACATTCTTCTCTCATCTCCCCAATCATGTTTGCACAAATATTTTTTTCCAAATACCAACCTACCTTACAACAAATTATGAAAAGGGCTCCCTAGGAGTACCTAGGATGTTTTGGGTGCTTAAAACCTTCCCATTGCATAACCAACCCCCTTACCCTGATCTCTGACATTTTTATTAGTTTTTGATTCGATAAAACTTCTCGATTTTTGTTCGCTTTCTAACCTTCCCTTTGGATAAATAGAAGTGTGGTGGCGACTCAAATTGTATGATTTACAGAAAAGTGGCGACTCCGCTGGGGACATTTGCCTAGTGGGTTTTGCCTACTTTTCACATTTGTTGTATTGTATTGTGTATATTATTTTGTGACATATTTATGTGCAATTTGGGATTACTGTATTGTATGTAATGATTGAATTGCTTGATATATTAATTCCTTGTATGCTTGGTGATCTTTGTGAGATGAGTTCTATACCCGAACTTGAGTGCACTTAGAATAAGAGAATGGCATAGTCTTATTGACTTGTGTGGAGTTATTCCTTAGCAAGTTGACTTGCAAACCCATTCACTTGGTGGAGGTCATGATGGGATCAATAATGTCACACGAGTCGTCGTGGTTAGGCATTACTCTTTACAATATAGACCTTAGAAGCCAAGGACCTTAGTTTACCAAGCCCATCTTGGCCTATTTTTAGGACGTAGTGCGAAGGTCGTTCAAGTGTAAGATTTGATACGATCGTTACGCGATACTACACTCATAAGAGTCTCTCTTGAGAATATTTTTGGAATACGAGTAGTCGTTTATCCGATAATATCCGAAAGATGGGATGATGACTATGGGAACCTCTTGTAGAACATGATTGTCAGGTTTAACCCTAGTACACTCCCTTTGGGTGGTTCTTAACCGAGACTCCACGCTTGTGACTTGTAACAAACCGTTGATTCATGGTTGATCAGTTCTTGTATATCCTTAATATCAATGGAACTTGGGTGTTGATAAGGTGTAAACCATAATCCACCAAAATGGATGATTGATATTAAGGATGACTTGATCCATCCCATGACCTTTGTGTGGTGTGCTTTGCTTGATCCTTGAGTGTGATTGTTGCATCGATGCATTCATGCATCCATTTACATCCATATCATCAATAATGAGAAAATTTTCAAGGAACTTAAGAGGTCTATTTGCAAATTTTCAGACATGGATAGACAAAGAAGGAATACAAAGAAGTACAACTTCAGACAACCCGACTTGAAAGAGCTAAGGAGTTTGACATCCTATGTATTAGATCCCTTGGAGTTCAAGGCTCGTCATGGGAAGCTTCTGTCTATTCTTGCCACTCAAGTGGATGAAGGTCTGATGAGTGTATTGGTGCAGTTCTATGATCCCTTGTACCGTTGCTTCACATTTCTGGATTTTCAGCTTTTGCCCACGCTTGAGGAGTATGTCTATCTTGTGGGTATACCTATCCTAGATCAGTTGCCGTTCAGTGGCTTAGAGAGGGTTCCTACTTCTCAAGAGATTGTTGATTTGTTGCATATAGATGAATCTCTGGTTGGTGCTCATATGACTAGCAAAGGTGGAATTCAAGGTCTCCCTTCTGATTTCCTCATTGCTCAAGCTACTTTGTATGGGAAGGCCATGAGCGAGGACGCCTTTGAGTCTATATTTGTACTTCTCATCTATGGGCTAGTGTTATTTCCCAACATCGACAAATTTGTGGATATGAACGCTATTAGGATTTTCTCCACTCTTAATCCTGTTCGGACTCTGTTGGGTGACACTTATTTCTCTTTGCATATGAGGAACGCAAAGGGTGGTGGTACCATTGTGTGCTGTTTGCTCTGTTGTACAAGTGGTTTATTTCGCACTTGCCATAGACGGTCGCCTTCAAGGAGAACAAAGGATGTCTACGGTGGTCCATGAGGCTTATGTCTCTCACTAATGATGATATCTTTTGGTACAACCGTGTATACGATGGTGTGTAGATTATCGACTCTTGTGCTGAATTCTTCAATGTGCCTCTTGTGATCGAGAGGGGGGGGGGTGAATAGATCACCTCTTTTAAAATAAACGGATTTAAAAAATCTTATCAGAGTTATTGATACTTAGCGGAAAATTACAGTCCCGAATCGACTTTCGTCTATTCTGAACCGCTACTAGAAAACCGGACACGCGAATTTATTGTTGGATTTGAATTAGAACGATAGAGATTATTAACACCAGAATATTATCAAATCAAATGCACTTATCACTAAATTCTAATTCCAATGAATAAAACTCAGCTGACAGTTTTGTCAAACATTTGGTGTGTATATGATCAATGATGAACAATGGCGGAGTTTAGATAAAGAAGTTTTCTTGCCACTATTGTATCACAAAATGTACAACCACAATACACCAACTGAAATCACAAAACTGTTGAAAATGTAAAGATAGATAAGGAAAGAATACGATACGCAGAGATTTGGTAAGGAAGTTCCCCACTGTCGTCCTCGCGTGTGGGTACGTCTCCCTCTCAATTTCAAATGAAATGGAGAACTGTTGTTATCAATAATGCCGAATTCGTTGATACAAGGTTACAATACAAAGACAGAAATCTAAATCCCAATATCTTCTTCTTGTATAAAACCTCCACTTGATCTGAGCTCGATCAAGAATTTCCTGCAAGAAATTGCAAACAATTCACCGGTTCCACGACCTGTTTGCGAAATTACCCAATTTCCAAACCCTACGCTACGGCTGAATCTGTTCTGCAAACGTGACTAACAAACCCGCAAGAACACTTCAATTCTTGAAGGACAAACCATTTGGTTTTTCCTCGAAACCCCCTTCAACCTTCAACTCAGCTAGATCCTCGATCGTTCCATTGAACACCTCAGCTAGATCCTTGATCGTTCCACTGAACGTTATCTCGTTGATCCTTTAATCCAAAGAACAAGAATGATTATGTGTTGATGTTCTTGAAGAAAAGAGATTAAGAAGATGAAGAAGATGAAGTCTCTTTCAGGTTTCTAACTGCTCAAAAACAATTGCTGCTACACACTCCTTTGATTTGTGTTACAACTGTTTTTCACTTCTGAATTTGTGTGTTTTTAACTGAGCTGTCAAAATACTTCTTATATGTGAAAGACAGAAGCTGTTAGTAGACAAAACAGAATTATGTATTGATACAAAAGAATATGCATCGATACATACTGTAGCTTTGATTAATTTTAGAGAATTAATACAAGCATGTATCGATACAAAGCTCGTATGTATCGATACATAGAACATTTTAACTAAGCATGTATCGATACAAAGCTCGTATGTATCGATACATAGAACATTTTAACTAAGCATGTATCGATACAAAGCTCGTATGTATCGATACATAGAACATTTACGAAACAATAGTATAGGCTAAAAACACAAATGAAACATGTAAAATAATGCACAACCAACAATTAGACAATGATTACACAATTTGCTATCATTCAAAACTTATTCAAAGTAAAGAATTTGCTCACAAACTCCCCCTTTTTGATGATGGCAAATTTTTAGCAAGATGTGTGATACTCCCCCTGAGTTTGTGCATATCTGTCAACATCTGCATTTCTCCCCCTTTGTCAACATCAAAAAGAAGAAAAAAACAGTTTTATCAAGGCAACATGTTGTAGCAGGACACAGCAAAAATGATAAAGAAGCTAACAATCACAAAGAAGGAAGCTTAAAAATTAAAGAATCACTCACAAAGAATGACAAATAAGGGCAATAACACCAGAAGTAAGCAGAAGGAAATAAGCATTTAACTAGTAGAAAGTATTTAAAAATTACATAAGCCAATACATATAAGGTGCAACTAATCTGAAAAGAAAAAAACTCAAGCAACATGCAATAAAATGCAGTGAAATGAAATGATGATGGTTTAATGTGGATTATAGCCACCACATGACTCCTCGTCATCTCTATCAGGATCTCTGAAGCTTGGCGGAGGCGGAGGAGGAGGCATTGCATCTGGATTGTGGCCCACGAAGGTGTAGTGCCTGAACCAGTCCTGAACTTCAACACTTCTGAATATGTCCATAATACCAGGATTGGCACGGCAGTCGTCCATAAAACCAGACATCATTGTAGAAGACTTGGTGCCACTTAACCAAGTCTGTGTGCCAAGAGTATTGGTTATGGTACATCCGTGTATGATCGTCATGCCACTCACGATGCTCCTTATACCACTCACTTTGTTGTACATGCCAAGACCGTGCCTCTTCATGACGTTCTTGGTTGGCAAGCTCCATTTGTTGAAGCATTTGAGTTAGGTGCGCAGTAGGTGTTGAAGATGAAGCACCGCCGGAGAACGGAGGAACCGTTGGTTCAGGTACATAGTTGGTTGGAGACCACCTTTGTGGCACCCAATCACCCCAACCAGCATTGTCATCAGCTGCAGGCACATCTGCTTCGTTCACATCATGCATTTCTTCATCAGGTTGGTCTTCAACTACATGAATTCGTTCAGAAGGCACATCAAAATTTTAGATCCTTTTTTGGATTTCCTTTCAAAGAAATAGAAACATTGACGTTCCTTGTCCCATCGATATCCCATATGAGATAAAGTGGAAGAGTCAAACTCTTGAGCAGCAGATGGTGATATGAGAGGAACTAAATGGATTGCAACATTCCAGAACGTAAGAATTTTCATGATTTGAGACGCATAACCAAGAGCAACATTCTTGGCACTGTTACGCACGAAAAAGAGACGCTTCACAAAGTAATTTTCCCAATTCAAGGGAACCTTATTTTGAAGAGTATACAAGAGATGAATGCCTTCCCTGTCTAACCTAGAATGTCCACTGTTTGCTGGACGCAGAATGTGCGAGATAATCCACTGAAGTATACGAGGAATTTTCTTAATCATACCAGACGTAACCTGTTCATCCTCACCCAGCGGTCTGTCCAATTTCAAGATAGATAGAGTAAACTCCTTCAGGTTAAAGTCAGTATCAAACTTCAAGTCATGCCAAGTCTTGAAATTATGCGACGAAAGCGGAATTTGAAACACTGTTTCCCAATCAGCAGCCTCAAAAGTATAGGTTCTGACACCAATAGAACACTTAAACATATATCCTTTACTAGATTGTAAGCCAGCATAAAATGCACGGATAAAATCCTCATGGTAATCATCCTTTGTAGTAAAAAATGAACCAAGTTTTTGTGCATTAAGGAGTTCAACCACATCATTGAGATGCAGATGAATAACATCATGTTTATCGAAGACATGGGGTTTCATAACTAACCTTGTCTTGAAAGAATCCTGAAACTCAGTAGCAATTGCAGGATGAAGCAAATCTAAGGCATTAGGAGGAATTTCTGGTAATTGCTGAGAAGTGCCAACCGGTTCCTTTCCTTTTCCTTTTCCCCCTGCTCTAGCCGGAATGATTCTTGGAGGCATGGTGATGAAAAATTGAAGAAAAGTGAGATGAATTTAGGGTTTTGGAGAGAATCATGATGAAGGAGATTAGGGTTAGCCGCATGTTTTGAGAGGTAGGGGAACTGCTGATACCAAGTTTGTGAAAAGATGTGATAAGAATTGCTGATGTGTCGATCCATGAGTGAAATAAAATGCATTTAATCCAAATAACAATCAGTATGTGTCGATGCATATGGGAATGGATCGATCCATGTCACGCATTTTTGTTTTTAAAGGGTCTATGTATCGATACAAACGACGAATGAATCGATACATACTGAACCAATTTTGACATATGTGAAATGAAGAAGACATGAATCGATACATACATCTTTGAATCGATACATACTGATGCCAAACCAAATTTTAATTAATTTTTATGCAGTATGGTTATGCATTATGAAGTATGTCATGATAATGATGCCCAAGTATAATTCACAAATCAGATATTAATGTTCAAACAATATATGCAAAGAAATTCACATAAACGAAAATAAGGAATTTTGTTCTAACATACACAATCACATAGTTCTAAAAGAGATATAGAAAGGAGTGATATTACCTCTGTTGATGTAACCTTGTGAGGTATAAGTGAAATCTAAAACAAATCTCATCAACCAAGGTGAGGCATAATATAAATAAGAACAAACATGCTTAAGACAACAATGGAGAGAGATCTAAGATCCCTAATTCACGACGAATGTTGAAGAACGGTTCCGTTGCCAAAGGTTTAGAGAAAATGTCAGCAAGCTGGTTTTTAGTATCAACATGCTCAAATACAACGTCTTCTTTTTCAACATGATCGTGAAGAAAGTGATGTCTAATCTCTATGTGTTTAGTGCGTGAGTGTAAAGCAGGATTTTTAGTAAGGTTTATGGCACTAGTGTTGTCACATTTTATTGGAATACGTTTGAGTTGAATGTTAAAGTCTTGTAGTTGTTGCTTTAGCCACAAAATCTGAGCGCAACAACTACCGGCTATAACGTACTATGCCTCTGTAGTTGACAAAGCCACAGATACCTGCTTTTTGCTATGCCAACTTACCAAGGAGTTTGAAAACAAGTGACATGTACCACTCGTGCTTTTCCTATCTGACTTGCAGCCAGCAAAATCAGAATCGGAGTAACCTACTAAGCTACAATCACTTCCTTTGGAATACCAAAGCCCATATTTAGATGTTCCATGAAGATATCTAAATATACGCTTAACAACTTTCAGGTGTGATTCCTTAGGATTTGATTGATATCGTGCACACATACAAACACTAAAGATGATGTCAGGTCTAGAAGTAGAAAGATACAGAAGAGACCCAATCATACCTCTAAACTTTTTGACATCTACACTCTTACCATGCTCATCTTTATCTAGATTTCCGTTGGTAGGCATAGGGGTGTCAATTGATTTTGAGTCGTTCATTCCAAAGCGCTTGAGTAGTTCTCTGCAGTACTTTGTTTGACATACTGCTGTACCCTCATCAAGTTGCTTTATCTGAAGACCTAGGAAGTAATTCAGCTCCCCCATAAGACTCATCTCAAATTCACCCTGCATAACCTTAGAAAATTCTTCGACCAAGTGTGTGTTAGTTGAACCAAAAATTATATCGTCTACATAAACTTGAACTAAAAGAATGTGCTTTCCCTTGTGTTTAATAAAGAGAGTATTATCTTCTTTACCTCTTGAATATCCATGATCAATTAGAAATTTGCTAAGCCTTTCATACCAAACCCGAGGGGCTTGTTTAAGACCATACAAAGCTCGTTTTAATTTGTAAACATAATCTGGATTTTCAGCATTCTCAAAACCAGGAGGTTGTGAGACATATACCTCTTCATTTATGACACCTTTTAGAAACGCACTCTTTACGTCCATTTGGTAAAGCTTAAAATTATTAGAACACGCATAGGCAAGCAAGAGACGTATAGCTTCAAGGCGAGCAACTGAAGCATAAGTTTCCTCATAGTCTATGCCCTCCTCTTGGTTATACCCTTGTGCTACTAAACGTGCCTTGTTCCTAGTTATCACTCCGTTTTCATCAAGCTTATTTCTAAAAACCCATTTAGTACCTATGATATGATGATCTCGCGAACGAGGGACAAGTTCCCAAACGTCATTTCTTTTAAATTGATTAAGCTCTTCTTGCATGGCCATTAGCCAACATTCATCAATCAAGGCCTCTTTGGCATTTTTAGGTTCTACTTGTGAAACAAAAGCGAAGTGAGAACAAAAATTACTTATCTTAGAACGAGTCATTACTCCCATTGAAATATCTCCCAAGATGTTGTCAATAGGATGGTCTTTTGAAGATTTCCAAGCTGGTGGAAGTTCATTCACTTCAGTTGTCCTTTCTTCCTCATCTTCTTCATGACTAGTATCTTCCTCCTTCTCATGGGCAACTGTTCTGGACTGATCAGTTTCCGTAACAACTTCCTTGAGTATGTCTTCTGTAGATACACCTGCGTCATCAAAAGAAATACCTTTTCCGACACTTTTCGGATAAGACTCATCAAAATAAACATGGACAGATTCTTCAACAGTAAGTAAACGCTTATTATATACTCTATATGCTTTACTTGGTTGTGAGTATCCAAGAAAGATGCCTTCATCCGCTTTTGCATCAAACTTCCCAATATTTTCCTTACCATTATTCAAAACAAAACACTTACAACCGAATACGTGAAGACGTGACAAGTTTGGCTTTCTTCCTTTTAAAAGCTCATAAGGAGTTTTATTTAAAATAGGACGAATTAAGATCCTGTTTAAAACATAACAAGTTGTGCTAACTGCATCAGCCCAAAAATATTTTGGTAATCCACCCTCATTTAGCATTGTTCTTGCCAACTCTTCTAAAGCACGATTTTTACGCTCCACAACGCCATTTTGTTGTGGAGTTCGAGGAGCTGAAAAGTTATGCTTAATACCATACTTGTCACAGTACTTATCAAAGTGATAGTTTTGAAATTCACCACCATGATCGCTACGAATTGTAACTATTTTGGAATTCATTTTGTTTTGGGACAGATTTGCAAAATTGTTAAAAGCAGAAAAAGTTTCATCTTTCCTATGAAGGAATATAGTCCAAGTAAATCTAGAATAGTCATCAACGATTACAAAACCATAATAATTTCCACCTATGCTCTTTGTCCTAGAAGGTCCAAAGAGATCCATATGGAGAAGCTCAAGGGATCGTGAAGTTGAAATTACATTTTTAGATTTAAAAGAGACCCTCGTTTGTTTTCCCATTTGGCACGCGTCACATAGGTGGTCTTTTGAAAATTTTATTTTTGGAAGATCGACTACTAGATCCTTAGATACAACCTTATTAAGCAAATCAAAACTAACATGCGCTAAACGTCTATGCCAAAGCCAAGAATCATCATTCAAGGTAACTAGACATTTAGTACTTGTTAAAGATACATCAAAAAGGTCAAGCATATAGATATTGTTTACTCTTACACCCTTAAACACAACGTTCTGTTCAGCATGTTCAATTATGCAGCAAGTTTTTGTGAAAGAAACTTTATAACCCTTGTCACACAATTGACTTATGCTTAACAAATTGTGTTTAAGCCCCTCTACTAAATGGACATCAGAAATAGTAGTGGTAGAGGGATTACCTACACTACCTTTGCCAAGTATAGCTCCTTTGTTATTGTCTCCATAAGTAACATATCCCTTCTTCTTTGCTTTGAAGTCTATAAAAAGCGATATGTCACCAGTCATGTGCCTTGAGCAACCGCTGTCAAGAAACCATCTCCTATCTACGGAAGCAAGGCACTCATCCTACAATATCAAAAGAGAGAAGTTGGTACCCAATTTTCATTGGGTCCAAGTGGGTAAGTGCTAACATGGTTGCCTTTTGGCTTCCATTGATCAATACCTTTAGGAACAAGAAATCTCCTAAACTTGCATTTCTCAATGGTATGGCCAGCACGACAACAATAATGACATAAACCATGATGATGTGTTTGTTTATTCTTGTTCATTAAATCCTTTGGAATAAAAGAGTATTTTGCATATGGTGGATTTAATGACTTCTTAAACAACCTAGAGTCAACGACATTAGTAACCTTAGGTTGTAAAGCTTTTTCCAATTTGACCTTGAGAGTGTTTACCTCTTGTTGCCAAATATGACAAGCTTCACAATACCCAACTTTACTACATCCATCAATGTCAATATTTTTTGAATTTTCTGCAATACTAGCTTTTAACCATTCTAAATCTTTTTCAGCTTTGTATACTTTACCTTCCAGAAATGAAAAAATTTGTTTATCGGAAGATAATCTTTTAAAAGCATCTACAACTTCGTTATGCAGTTTTTCAAAAGCTATTTTCAGTTCAGAAAAAGACATAGAAGAGAAATTATTATAATAGGCTTGTTTTACCTTTTTATCATTGATTTTCTTCTTGTGGTAGGACAAATTTTTGGTGTGAGCCATAAGGCACAGATTTGCGGTTTCATCACTATCACTTGAACTTTGTGTGCTTGATGAATCACTATCACTTTCCCATGCAATGTAAGCTCTTCTTTGTTTGCTGTACCCTTTTGGTGGAGCTTTTCCTTGATCCTTATACTTCATAGGACAATCTGTTTTATAATGTCCAGATTTACCACAATTAAAACAAGATCCTTTTCCTTTACTCTTCTTATTCTCTTCCTGTTTTGAATCTGTAGATTGTCTTTGAAACTTCATGAGGTTTTTGTCGGAATGCTTGACTCCATTCTTTCGAATGAATCTATTATATCTCCTTACAAAAAGTCCCATTTCCTCATCATCGGAATCTTTGTCACTACTAGAATCATTGTCACTTTGCTCTTTTCGTGAGGACTTAGAGCTAGAGGCCACAAGAACTATTGGCTTCTTCTCTCCCTTTTTGTCTCTCTTCTTCTCCTTTTCCTTCTTACTTTTGTTCTCAAACTTTTCAAGACTTTCTAATGCTTGTTGATGTTCTTCCAACTTTCCAAACAGAGTTGTAATCGTAAGTGTCGTTAGATCGTTGGCTTCCTTAATAGTTGTTACTTTAGGTTGCCATTCCCTGCTAAGACATCTCAGAAATTTATTAGTAGCTATTTCATTGGAAACAGGTTTTCCAAGTGCATTCAAACGATTAGTGAGATGAATAAATCTCTTTTGCATGTCGGAGATAGATTCTCCTTGTTTCATGCGAAAGAGCTCAAACTCTTGATTGAGTTTGTTAATGCGGGACTGTTTTACTTCAGTAGTACCCTCATGGGCAACTTCTAAAGCATCCCACATTTCTTTAGCTGTCGTGCAATGGGATACCCGATAATACTCATCAACACCAAGTGCTGAAATTAGCATATTTCGAGCTCTCCAATCACTCGACCACTTTTTCTCATCTTTCTCATTCTAATCACCTTCTGGTTTAGGAACTATGGCGCCAGCCGCATTTGTCATAGTAATTTGAAAAGGACCATTTTCAATGGCAGCCCATACTAGCCTATCAACAGAATTTATATGAACTCGCATGCAGTCTTTCCAGTAGCCGTAATTTTCACCGTTGAAAATCGGCGCTCTATTATACGCCCCCTTTGGTTCAGAATCCATATCGTTACAGGCAGCCACAGAACACCAGCGAACCGGCGCTCTGATACCGCTTGTTAGACGGTGTGGCTAGTGATCGAGAGGGGGGTGAATAGATCACCTCTTTTAAAATAAACGGATTTAAAAATCCTTATCAGAGTTATTGATACTTAGCGGAAAATTACAGTCCCGAATCGACTTCCGTCTATTCTGAACCGCTACTAGAAAACCGGACACGCGAGTTTATTGCTGGATTTGAATTAGAACGATAGAGATTATTAACACCAGAATATTATCAAATCAAATGCACTTATCACTAAATTCTAATTCCAATGAATAAAACTCAGCTGACAGTTTTGTCAAACATTTGGTGTGTATGTGATCAATGATGAACAATGGTGGAGTTTAGATAAAGAAGTTTTCTTGCCACTATTGTATCACGAAATGTACAGCCACAATACACCAACTGAAATCACAAAACTGTTGAAAATGTAAAGATAGACAAGGAAAGAATACGATACGCAAAGATTTGGTAAGGAAGTTCCCCACTGTCGTCCTCGCGTGTGGGTACGTCTCCCTCTCAATTTCAAATGAAATTGAGAACTGTTGTTATCAATAATGCCGAATTCGTTGATATAAGGTTACAATACAAAGAAAGAAATCTAAATATCAAGATCTTCTTCTTGTATAAAACCTCCACTTGATCTGAGCTCGATCAAGAATTTCCTGCAAGAAATTGCAAACAATTCACCGGTTCCACGACCTGTTTGCGAAATTACCCAATTTCCAAACCCTACGCTACGGCTGAATCTGTTCAGCAAACGTGACTAATAAACCCGCAAGAACACTCCAATTCTTGAAGGACAAACCATTTGGTTTTTCCTCGAAACCCCCTTCAACTTTCAACGCAGCTAGATCCTCGATCGTTCCACTGAACACCTCAGCTAGATCCTTGATCGTTCCACTGAACGTTATCTCGTTGATCCTTTAATCCAAAGAACAAGAATGATTATATGTTGATGTTCTTGAAGAAAAGAGATTGAGAAGATGAAGAAGATGAAGAAGATGAAGTCTCTTTCAAGTTTCTAACTGCTCAAAAACAATTGTTGCTACACACTCCTTTGATTTGTGCTACAACTGTTTTTCACTTCTGAATTCGTGTGTTTTTAACTGAGCTGTCAAAATACTTCTTATATGTGAAAGACAGAAGCTGTTAGTAGACAAAACAGAATTATGTATTGATACAAAAGAATATGCATCGATACATACTGTAGCTTTGATTAATTTTAGAGAATTAATACAAGCATGTATCGATACAAAGCTCGTATGTATCGATACATAGAACATTTTAACTAAGCATGTATCGATACAAAGCTCGTATGTATCGATACATAGAACATTTTAACTAAGCATGTATCGATACAAAGCTCGTATGTATCGATACATAGAATAATTACGAAACAATAGTATAGGCTAAAAACACAAATGAAACATGTAAAATAATGCACAACCAATAATTAGACAATGATCACACAATTTGCTATCATTCAAAACTTATTCAAAGTAAAGAATTTGCTCACACCTCTTCTTGGTACATGTGGCGGGATTAACTACAACTCTATTTTAGCACGTCGTCAGCTTGGGTTCCCCTTAAAGGATAAACCCAATAACATTCTACTAGAAGGTGTATTCTTTCAAGAGAGTAAAGATCCCCAAGGCTTGAAGGACAGGATGGTCCGCGCTTGGCGCAAGATCCGTAGGCAGGGAAGGAAAGAGCTTGGTCCGAAGAACTGTATTGCTTTGGAACCCTATACCTCGTGGGTGAGGAGGAGAGCTTCCGAGTACCTTATGCCTTACGAGTATCCGAGACCTACACCTTTGGTTGTGGTTGGGCCTTCAACCCTCCCTGACCAATGAGTAGAAGAGTTGAGAAACGAAGACGGCTCGCATGCTTGGATCCATGAGCGAGAGGAGCTACTTCAGCAGCTTAAAGATAAGGATGCGTTGATAGAGTTCCTTGAGCATCAGGTTATCGATGAGCCTGATGATGTGGTGACTTTTCTTCTTCCTCAGTCTTCCAAGTTCTGGAAGAGGAAGTACGATCGACTCGCCAAAGAGAAGGCAGATATGGAGGCAGCCTACGAGAGAAAGGTGAAGAGGCTTCGTGCAGCTTATCTTCCAGTCTCGAGAGCTTTAGACGATTGTTTCTAGGGTTCCATAGGATGTTCATTTTCCTTCTCTCTTGTATTGTATATTGGTTACCAAGACTGTACTTCTTTGGTGTAAAGTTTTTTTCCAGATATTATTGATATGATATTTCCATATATGTCTAAATGATTAATATTTTCAATATTTGCAAATAGGACTCTAAAGTTCCTCTGATAAATAAAATAAATCATATGCACAAGCATCGCATGCATCATGTGCTTAAGCAGGTTTTACTCCAGGCTTCTTGTTCAATGGTCTAACTCTGTGTTCTTCATTTATTTTGAAGACAAGCTGACTCACCGGTGCTACACCAAAGCCAACTCTTCAAGACTGATGGATCACTTAGAGCAAGAGAACAGAGAACTCAAGGAGGAAGTGGCGAGATTGATTGCCCTGATGGAGTCTTTCATGGCCGCCCAAGGCCAGTCGTCTCCAACGCCATTAACTCCTCCCTAGAGGACAGTCATCTCTGAGATTGCCTCCTCGATAGTGTCTGCTGCTAGTGCCCATTTCGTGCCAACTGCTATGCCAGCCGGGTTTCCCTGGGGGATGCCCGCGAATTTTGTTCCTGAGGGTCTTGCCCCCATGTTTGCTTCTCTGCCGGCATCTTGCCCGGTCCTCGCCGTTCCACCTCCGGTCGTGCATATTATGCCAAGGGTAGACGACACCATTTACCACTCTAAGCCGTCTGAGGGCCCAGATGTGTATGAAAAGATGGTTGCTATGAATGATCAGTTCCTTGAGCTCCGTAAGGAACTCAAAACTCTCAGAGGGAAGGACCTCTTTCGCAAGTCTGCTGCTGAACTCTGCCTGGTTCCTAATGTCAAGATCCCTGTAAAGTTCAAAGTACCTGACTTTGAAAAGTACAAGGGAAATACTTGCCCTCTCAGCCACTTGGTTATGTATGCGAGGAAGATGTCGACTCAGACCGACAATGATCATCTCCTCATTCATTATTTCCAGGACAGCCTGTCCGGTGCCGCCCTAGGATGGTACATGGGTTTGGACAACGCGAACATCCGATCCTTCAATGACCTTGGTGAAGCTTTCATCAAGCAGTACAAATATAACGTGGATATGGCTCCCGATAGGGATCAATTGAGAGCCATGTCCCAGAATGACAAGGAATCTTTCAAGGAGTACGCCCAGAGGTGGCGAGAACTAGCTGCACAGATTGTGCCTCCGCTGGAAGAGAAAGAGATGACCAAGATCTTCCTGAAGACCTTGAGCTCATTCTATTATGAGCGGATGATTGCCAGCGCTCCTTCTGACTTCACCGAGATGGTGAATATGGGGATGCATTTGGAGGAAGGAGTCAGGGAAGGGCTCCTGACTAGAGAAGAATGCTCTTCTGCCAAACAATATGGGGCATTTGTAAAGAAGAAAGATGGTGAGGCACATGCTGTGACCTCCCATGTTAAACCCATAAGACCCTCTGTGAAGAGGAAGACCGTGCGTCCCGCCGGTAATCAGCATCAGGTGGCTCACATAGCACCTATTTTCAGAGAAAACCAACACTATTAGCATAATAATCAGAACCAACAACAATAACACCAACAATATCAACAACAACAGCACCGTCCTCAACAGTAGGCCTACCTGCCTCGAAACAATAATCAGACCAGTACAAGCTATGATTGGAAGAGGGTCAGTTTTGATCCTATTCCCATGACCTATGCCGAGCTTTATCCCTCTTTGATAGAGAGGAAACTTATCACTCCACGTGACCCACCGGCTATACCTACCAACCCTCAGTGGGGGTATAAGCCAGAGCTACATTGTGTTTATCATTTCGACGCTCCCGGACATGATGTGGAGAACTGCTACCCGCTGAAGACCAAGGTTCAAGACCTTGTTATGAGCGGTATATTGTGTTTCGAGGACGTAGGTCCTAACGTCAAGAAGAACCCATTGCCCGAGCATGGGAAATCTGCTATCAACATGGTCCAGGGCTGCCCTGGTAAATATAAGGTCCGATATGTCAGCCATATGCGACAATCTTTGGTCGAGATGCACAGAATGTTGTGTGAATACAGTCATTATGAGCATCACCATGACAGATTCCGTGTTTGCACTGTCAATCAGATGGGGTATCGTCAAGTCCGAAAAGACATCCAAGAAATGATGGATGAAGGTGTAATAGAAATACTTCAGAATCGCGATGGGGATGATGAAGTTAATGTGATATTACCAGTATTCAGGATCCTAGAGCCTGTTGTCATCCGATATAATGGCAGCAAGCAGAAGGCTTCCCCCTCTCTCATAATCAAACAAGCTGGCCATGTGCCATATTCTTCTGATAAGGCTGTCCCCTATCGTTACAATGTTGTGGCATTGGAAGATGGGATGGAGGTGCCCTTGCCCTCTACCTCTGTGGTTAATATTGTTGATGTCAGCGGCCTGACCGTAGTGGTCTCGTTTTCTCGGCTCCACCGAAACCCCAGGCTGAAACCAGAAGGGATGATGTTGCTGATTGTGTTGTTCGTTCGGTTTGAAATTCTCTTGTTGCTCTGAATCTGGCACTTAATGCTAATAAACCTGCCACCGCCGTAAAAACTCATTTCCCTACTGGCCAGAATGGCATGATAAAAGAGGATTGTGATGAGATGCTGAGGCTCATCAAGAGGAGTGAATACAACGTTGTAGATCAGCTTCTACAAATGTCATCAAAGATCTCTGCGCTATCTTTGTTAATAAACTCAGAACCACACCGAGAAGCTCTGCAGAAGATGTTGGATGTGGCGTATGTAGATCACGATGTCACAATAGAATAATTCGATAGTATTGTTGCAAACATTACTGCTTGTAACAATTTGAGTTTTTATGATGCTGATCTCCCCGAGGAGGGAAGAGACCACAATTTGGCACTTCACATATCTATGAGTTATAAGGATGATGCCATGTCTAATGTACTGGTAGACACTGGATCATCACTGAATGTGTTGCCAAAATCCACTCTTGCTAGACTGTCATACCAGGGGCCTCCCATGAGGTAGAGTGAAGTGGTTGTAAAAGCTTTTGATAGATCCCGCAAGACCGTGATTGGAGAGGTTGAACTCCTAGTCAAGATTGGACCAAGTGATTTCCAGATCACTTTTCAGGTCATGGATATCCACCCATCATTTAGCTATCTGTTAGGAAGACCATGGATTCACGAGGCAAGCGCCGTGACATCCACCCTACACCAGAAATTGAAATTTGTCAAGAACAAAAAGCTGGTGGTGGTAGGGGGAGAGAAGGCTCTCTTGGTTAGCCACCTGTCTTCCTTTTCTTATATAGATGCTGAGGATGAGGTTGGGACGCCGTTCCAAGCCTTATCTATTGCTGAGCCTTCTAAGAAAGGAACTTCTTCATTTACGTCCTACAATGATGCTAAGTTGGCCATTGAGCATGGCACAACTACTGGTTTAGGACAAATGATCAAGATGGAAGACAACAAGTCCTGGGCTGGCATAGGGTATTCTTCGGGCACTTTCAACAAGCATGGGCTGTTTCAGAGTGGTGGTTTCATCCACACCGTCCAAGACGAAGAAGCCGCTGCTATTGTGGAAGAGGATGCAGATGAAGATTCTGACAACTTTGTCATCCCTGGAGGGGTCTGTAATAACTGGGTCGTTGTTGATGTTCCAACAGTTGTCCATAAGTCAACGTAAAGTTCACCTTTTGTTTAAAACCCTTCTCCCATGCCAAAAGGAGGAGTGATGACATTGTTGTCTCATAAATACAATGATATTTCATTCAATAAATTCATGTTAAATGTTTGTTTTTTCCAATTATTTTCATGTTTTGCTTTTTTGCATGAAATTGGTGATCACATAAAACCCTAAAAATAGAATAAAATCAATCTTTTCATCTGCATAATGATTTTCCTTGCTTGAATTCTGAAATCTCTTTTATATCCAAAATCATTGAACATAATGATCCAACACCATCTCCCAACTTTGAGTTCCCTGTATTTGAGTCTGAAGAAGATAATGTTGAAGAGATTCCTGACGAGATTACCCGTCTACTTGAGCACGAAGAGAAGATCATTCATCCACATCTTGAAAATCTGGAAACAGTCAACTTGGGATTTGAAGATTGTGTGCGAGAAGTGAAGCTTGGGGCACTCCTTGAAGAATTTGTGAAGAAGGGGTTGATTGAGTTGCTACGAGAATACATCGACGTCTTTTCCTGGTCATCTGAAGACATGCCTGGTCTGGATACTGATATCGTGCAACATTTCCTGCCTTTGAAGCCTGAGTATGTACCTGTGAAGCAGAAGCTCAGAAGAACTCATCCTGACATGGCAGTGAAGATTAAAGAAGAAGTTCAGAAGCAAATTGATGCGGGGTTTTTGGTGACTTCTACATATCCTCAATGGGTGGCCAATATTGTGCCCGTGCCTAAGAAAGACGGAAAAGTCCGAATGTGTGTGGACAATAGAGACTTGAATAAAGCTAGTCCAAAAGATGATTTCCCTCTACCACATATTGATATGTTGGTAGATAATACATCTATATTCAATGTCTTCTCATTTATGGACGGATTTTCCGGATATAACCAGATTAAAATGGCACCCGAGGATATGGAGAAGACAACATTCATCACACCTTGGGGAACATTCTGTTATCGAGTGATGCCCTTCAGTTTGAAGAACGCCGGAGCCACGTATCAACGTGCTATGACCACCTTATTTCACGATATGATGCATAAGGAAATCGAGGTATATGTTGACGATATGATTGCGAAGTCAAGAACGGAAGTTAAACATGTTGAGCACTTGTTGAAGCTTTTTCAGCGTTTGAGGAAGTATAAGCTTCGCCTGAATACGAACAAGTGTACATTTGGGGTCCGTTCCGGCAAGTTATTGGGCTTTATTGTCAGGGAAAGAGGTATTGAAGTTGATCCTGCCAATGTCAAAGCAATACAAGAGATGCCTGCGCCCAAAACTGAGAAACAAGTCCGAGGTTTTCTTGGCCGCTTGAGTTATATTTCCAGATTTATATCCCATATGACTACCACATGTGCGCCGATATTCAAGCTCCTCCGGAAAGATCAGCGTCATGATTGGACCGAGGATTGCCAGAAGGCCTTTGACAGTATTAAAGAGTATTTTTCCGAGCCTCCGATTCTATCTCCTCCCGTGGAAGGGAGACCCTTTATTATGTATATGACAGTTCTTGAAGACTCTATGGGTTGTGTCCTTGGTCAGCAAGATGAAACAGGGAAGAAAGAGTGTGATATCTACTACCTGAGTAAGAAGTTCACTGATTGTGAGTCTCGATACTCGATGCTTGAGAAGACATGTTGTGCTTTGGCTTGGGCTGCTAAGCGCTTACGCCAGTATATGTTGAATCATACGACTTGGTTGATATCCAAAATAGATCCAATCAAGTATGTCTTTGAGAAGCCTGCTTTAACTGGGAGGATTGCCCGTTGGCAGATGTTGTTGTCTGAGTATGATATTGAGTATCGGGCTCAGAAGGCTATTAAAGGTAGTATCTTGGCTGACCACTTGGCACATCAACCAATTGAGGATTATCATTCAGTTCAGTACGACTTCCCAGACGAGGAGATTCTGTATTTGAAAATGAAAGATTGCGATGAGCCTACGCTCGATGAAGGACCAAAGCCTGGTTCTCGATGGAGCATGGTGTTTGGTGGCGCTGTAAATCAATATGGAAATGGTATTGGGGTAGTGATTATTACTCCTCAGGGCACACATTTTCCTTTTACAGCAAGGCTAACTTTCAAATGCACGAATAATATGGTAGAGTATGATGCCTGTATTATGGGTTTGGAAGAGTGTATTGATCTTAGGATCAAGCATCTTGATGTTTATAGCGATTCGGCCCTTGTTGTTAATCAGATTAAGGGTGAATGGGAGACAAATCAGCCTTGCCTCATCCCATACAGAGATTATGCGAGGAGGATTTCAACTTTTTTTACTGAGGTTGAATTCCTTCATATTCCTCGACATGCGAATCGGATGGCAGATGCACTAGCTACACTTGCTTCTATGATTGTGGTGAGACTTTCGAATGAGGTTCCTAATATCACTATGATGCGCTTGGATAGACCAGCTCATGTATTTGCAGTAGAAGAAGTGAAAGATGATAAGCCATGGTATTATGATATAAAGTGTTTTCTTCAGAGTCAGATTTACCCGCCTGGGGCATCTGTTAAAGATAAGAAGACTTTGAGGAGATTATCTGGCAGTTTCTACCTCAATGACGATGTGTTTCATAAGAGAAATTTTGATATGGTTTTGCTCAGATACATGGATAGACACGAAGCAGACATATTGATGACTGAAGTCCATGAGGGTTCATTTGTAACTCATTCCAATGGACATGCCATGGTAAGGAAGATTTTGAGAGCAGGCTACTATTGGCTGACAATAGAGTCTGACTGCTGCAAGTATGTGAAGAAATGCCATAAGTTTAAGATTTACGCATATAAGATTCATATTCCCCCGACACTTCTGAATGTGATTTCATCACCATGGCCTTTCTCCATGCGGGGAATTGATATGATTGGCATGATAGACCCGAAAGCATCCAAACAGGCACAAATTTATTCTCGTAGCAATTGATTACTTCACCAAATGGGTTGAAGCGGCGTCATATGTAAACGTGACCAGGCAGGTGGTTGTAAAGTTTATCAAGAACCAACTCATATGCCATTATGGTGTGCCAAATAAGATCATTACTGATAATGGATCTAACTTGAACAACAAGATGATGAAAGAGCTGTGTAGTGAGTTCAAGATTGCACATCATAATTCTTTTCCATATAGACCCAAGATGAATGGGGTTGTTGAAGCTTCTAATAAGAACATGAAGAAGATTATCCAGAAGATGGTTGTTACATACAAAGATTGGCATGAGATGCTGCCATTTGCTTTGCATGGATATCGTACATCTGTTCGCACTTCAACAGGGGCAACCCCTTTCTCCCTTGTATATGGCATGGAGGTTGTGCTCCCAGTAGAGGTGGAGATCCCGTCAATGAGAGTCTTGATGGAAGCCAAGTTGATCGAGGCTGAATGGGTTTAGAGTCGTTATGACCAGCTGAATTTAATTGAAGAGAAGAGATTGACTGCCATGTGCCATGGTCAGTTGTATCAGCAAAGGATGAATAAAGCCTTTGATAAGAAGGTCAAACCTCGTGTGTTTCGAGAAGGTGACCTTGTGCTCAAGAAAGTTTAGTCTTTCGCGCCCGATTCCAGGGGCAAGTGGACTCCAAACTATGAAGGTCCATATGTTGTCAAGAGAGCCTTTTCAGGCGGTGCATTGATACTTACAACTATGGATGAGGAGGATTTCAATCATCCTGTGAATTCAGATACAGTCAAGAAATACTTCGCCTAAAAATAAAAATAGAATAGCTCGCTAAGTTGAAAACCCGAAAGGGCGGCTTAGGCAAAAATGAGTGTCTCGGTGGATTGAAAACCTGAAAGGACGGTCCAGGTAAAAGTTAGAGACATAAAAAATGAATATGTATCCCGCTAGATTGAGTACCTCACCTTGGGGCATTCTAGGCAAAAATTCGGGATTTGGCAAGTAACTGCATCCTGACAAGACTTTGTTCTACAAGTTGTCTTCTGTCAGAGAATTTCGCTCAGTCATTGTCAACTGAAGCTTCAAATACATTGGACTCGGAGTTGGTGGAGAAATGGTCATTATGTTCAATGTAGCCCTTTTCCAATATATATCACCAATTTCAAATTTGTAAAGATCCTTGGAGTCTTGCCATTTTTAGACTACCATTCTATCAACTAAATTTGAGCCTTTATATAATTCTTTGCAGTCTTATTTGTTTCTGTTCAACAAATATTGCATATTTTAATTGATAAATATCATTGTTTTAAAAAAAAATCATAAACTGTTTTAAACAAAGTGAACATTCACAATGACTGAAAGGATAATTGGAACATCTTCAGTGCTCTCCCAAGGATAGTATGATCTCCAAAAGGGTAAGACATTTGTTCATATTCACAGCATACTTGTATCCTCTTCATTATCTTTCAGATTGTCTCCTCCGCAAGCGCAAAAGAAAGTTAAGCATCGCCAAGTTCACCAGAGAGTCTGGAGCCTTGGTCCCATTTTGTTGGGAGGAGTACATCTCTAACATCCCACAAAATCCCCAGAGAGTTTGGCCTTAATCTTATAACTCCTCAGCGAGGCTGGATCTAGCATCTATGTTATCAATTATATGGTTGTCATCCCTTGGGTGGATAGACCTAAAATCCCTTATAAATTGATAAATTGATATGCTATCTTTTCGAGGGAGTTGGTATTCCCTCATTCAGATTGGAATTCTCCCGCAAAGTGAGTAGGAAATCCCCAACATGAGTGGAATTCTCAACAATTTGATTTGTAGCTTCCCCCGCGGATTCTCCTACATGAATATCCAGCAGGTTTGACTTTGTTCATCCTCAACAGGGTTGATCCCATTTCAGCTCCTCAGTTTGGTCACCAAGCAGGATATCTCCAACTGATCACCTACAGGTAGTTCCTGGTCAGTCCTCAGCAGTGTTTCACTAGAACCTGTCTGTTGTTTCCTCCTAAGCAGAGCGAGTGACGTAAATATTTATCTTTCCATCCCCAGTGGAGTAGTGTGTCTCTTCTCCTCGGCAGAGATGATTTATCCAGCAGTGCAAGGATTTGAGTTAGTTTTAAAACTTTTTGATCGGTGGTTGTTCCCCACAGAGGTTCATCCTTCCCCTGGATAATTTCCCCAATACATTTGCTTCCACGACGGATCGTATCCATGTTCAGTTCCCCAGCCAAGACTTTGTCTGATTTCAGAGTGGCGTTGGAATTTCTGAGGAAGATGTGTTGATTCCTTCCCAGCGGAGTGACTGTTTCTCTTTCCCCTACAGAGATCACTGTTTCCTGGTATTTTTTGCCCCCGTCAGATTGGCAGTTTCCCCGGTGGACCTGGCTTTCTCTTTCGAGATGTAGTACCAGATGTTTGTCCATTTGATCCCTGGGTCTGGTTGTGTTAGAAATGGCTGTTTGTCAGCATTCATCATACATAAACCACACATATACATGCATAATTATAACATTCAGATATTCATGTTGCATCCTTTGCCATATATCTTTGTTTGTTATCTCCTGCTAGTTGGTGGTATATATGTCCCCAAGTAAATGTTGGTGTCTGATCTCTCCATATAGAGTCAGCCCCATAGGCAGAAAGTGTCTACCCTTTCTTCCACATTCCCCACTGAGTTATGTCCTCGTGGATGATTGTTATTTCAGTTTCCCCCTAAAATATGTACTGGGATGGAATTTATCCCCTGAGTTATATCCTCATAGGGTTGAGTTTTGCTTCATTGTGTCTTTCTAGTTCGTTCCTAATTTGACTCCTCTTGTTATTTCCCCCGCATTTCCCCGTGGTTTAGATGAATGATTGCCCAGTAACTAGTAATTATCCATCTTTTCCCCGACGAAATTATGTGGCCTTCTACCCAGCAACCGGTAGTCATAAGTCCTATCTTTGTGGTTTTCTATCCTCATACCGGTAGTTTTAAACCCCATCTTATCCCCTTGAATAGTTAACCTTGATTTTGTTCATCCTAACCGATGACGGTTACTCTTCTGTAGTTTTCTACCCAGTAACCGGTAGATGTAATCCCCTCTTTGTTGGTTATCTTTATCCAATATTCGGTATCGATATTCCTCCACCTTTTGAGTACATCTCCCAGTAACCAATGATATATCTCTTGGATAATTGCTCTGATAAAACAATGTATCCCCGGCGAGTCATCTTTCATTCACCTCTTTTTGTTCGTGATGATCGTTTCTCCCCTTTGATTGATCATCATTTTATATATGGTATTCGGTATCCCGATGTCATTTCTTTTCGGTTGACTTATCCTCTATTAACCCAATAACCGGTTGTGGATAATCTTCCATGCGAGTATTTTATCTACATTCTGACGGTAATAGATAATATATCTCATGCGCTCTTCAGTCGAAGTCTTTTTCTTCCCCAATTGAGTAAGATTCGTATTTCCTTATGGAATCGAATGTCCATCCTGTAATCGAGTTTTCTTTTTTCAGCCCTCCTTTCGGATGATGAGTGTTTTGGGAATATTCCCCAATTGACGCTTGGTTGGGCACCTATTATATGCCTAGTAACTGGTATCCCTGGTGCTCTTTCCTTTCTGCTCCCTATTATGACTTGTTGTCCCTTGTGGAGTCAGATTTTCCTGAGTTGAAATATACCTTTTTCTATCTTCCTCAGATGATTTTGGATGATTGATATCTCTCACCCTTATACCGGTCTTAGATATTCATTATCCCCGAGCATGTTTGTTTTCTCACCCTTATACCGGTGTTTGATCACATGTCTCTTTGAGCTTATTACCCAGTAACAGGTAATACCTCAGTTGCTTTTTCCTCAGTTGAGTCCTCTTGGGACATTCCCCATCGGAGTCCCTTGATGAATTTTCCTAGCCTCAGTCCGGATTTCTATCCGAAGTATCCTTTGCCGAAAGTTTTGCTGTATTGGCATATTCCCCAATACATGCATCGTTGCGTCAAATCGAGTCTTTCCATTTATTTATTTTTATGGAATCCCTTCGTGTCTCCCAGCAAGTTTCAAGTCGTGACCTGCTCACACATTCTATTTCCCTTTATCCCCCTAGAGTCTCTGTCCCATTTATGAGTGTATTACTCATATGGATTTTCAGTTTCTCTGGATCTCTTTTCCTTTGTGGACATATATCCCCGCAAAGTATTACCTCTTGCATACATACATTTGCATCATGAGATCTCTTAGGGACCAAAATTCGTCTCTTTGATATTATTTAAGCCCATTCTACCTCGTCGAGACGAAGATTTTAATCTTCACATCTCTGGCTAGAATGACCTTAAATAGGGACATCTGTACGACCCTAATTTTGACCCTAAGATCCCTCATGGCATCATATCATTGCATTTGCATTTGCCTCAAGGATCATAGCATCTTGGTTCCTAACCCTAGGGTGGGAACTTGTGTGAGTTGGTTTGAGACCACCAAGCATGCTTGAATTGTATATTATTGCTTTTCTTATTTTGTTTACTAACCAAAAGCACAAAAATATGTCACTAACTTTGTTTGTTTTGTAGCTTGAGCAATCATAAGATCCAAGGCTCCTAGGAGACCCTATGCTCATTGATATGGCCAGGTGAAGGTGAAAGCAAGGATGATAATGGTTCACAAGGTTCTCATCCATCATATATGCCTCACAAGTATCTCAATTTATCAATTTGATCAAAGCAAACGAAGGGGTTTGAGGATTGTTTCCCAAGGAAACCCTAATTCATATGTGCATCAACTGTGCCTTGCCCATGAAGCAACCTCAACCCATGATCAAATACAATCAAGGGAAGTCCTTTAATTCATCATTTCATGCATATTTGAGCTTATTTGAGTGTCTTTAATCATCAATTCATCAAGATATGAGGTTTGGACTTGAGAAGTTAATCAGTTAATTCATCTGACTATTTTGAAGTACACTGAGACCTAAATTTTAATGTGCTTGTCAAATGGAGATGACTCCAAGAGAAAAAATGTTATTAAGAACCATATAAACAACTTTCATTTTCATCAAAAATTTATTTGAAGCTTGGAAGGTCATCATCCATTTCAAAACATTATAGGTCATTTTGACTGAAACCCTAATTTTGGGTCAACTTCCCAAGAACATAACTCATTCATTTTTCATGATATTGAGGTGGGATCAAATGAATTGGAAAGTTTAAGATGTATACTTCATTTGTTATGTTGACCAAAGTTTCATAATCCTAAAATAAATACATGTGATAATGCAAAACATTATAGGTCACTTTGGACCAAAGGCATTGAAATGTGAAAAGGTCTAACTTCAAGTGCCCATAACTTCCTCATCAAAAATCCAAATGATGCACAATTTGAGTCAACCTTGATTGTCTTGGAAATATCTACAACTTTTATATTGAAGGTGTTGTCATTTGGAGCTTTCATCATTGAAATAGAAGGGCTTGAAGTTGGCCCATTTTGGAAATTTTCACATACACATGTTTTGCACCTTGCACTTTATGACCAATTTTCACTAATTTCCCAATTCCAAATGAAGTTTTTCTCAACATAACAATTGATCCTCATGTCAAGAGCTTTCCAACCATTACCCATAAGGCCATGTTTTCTTTTTGGAAAAAGGCATTTTCGAAGAAGAGAACATTTTGGTGCATTTTTGGAAACTACTTGAAAACTTATTGCATAAGCCAATTACACTTCATCTGCAAGTCCAAAACTCATTTGTTGATGTTAAGCTTGCTAAACCAATAGGATTTGGGCCCTCCATGCGCCTGTACAGGCCCATGCATGGAGGCCCTCTTCATTCATGCACATGAAACTTTCATGCTTGCCTTTGCCAATTGCTATAAATAAGAGTGCTAGGCTTCATAATTCAATAACCTGAAGGCACCTGTTATGCTGCAAAACTCCCTCCATAGCCATACCTAAAGGAATTCACTCTTTCATTTCAAAATTTCAGATCTGATTTTCAACTTCATTGGTTGATTATTAGACTCAAAATTCCTTGGCCTTGCTTCATCTTCATCTCTAGATCACACTGCAATCAGTAGCTAAGAGGAATTGTGCTTTCCAGATCCATATTTCAGAGGTGGATGTTCAAACTTTTCTTCTTCGAAACTCCCTAATTATTGCTTGTTTCTTGTGTTTCTTTGCTTGGCTGAAGTCCTCTCATCAGAGGCATTCGAATTGTGCTTTTAATTTTGCAAATCCATGAAGTTCAGATTGAACACCATGATTTTCTCTCTCTGATTTCTCTCTCTATGAGGATCTAGAGGAGAAACTAATGGTACAGGGGTGATGTACATCACCCTAGCTTTCCAATGATATGAGGATCGCTTCATTTGGTTAAGAATTTTTCTCTGCAACTTTGGCCGGAATCTCTGGTCTCGCCGGAGAAGATGGTGGTATACACCACCGTCCGTTTTCCAGTTTTGGTCCAGGCCGTTGATGATGATTCCCAGATTGAATCAAGGCTCTTGGATCTTATGACTTTATTTAAAAGTTTATGTTGCTCAGTTGACTTAGGTCCATGATGCGCACGCATGCCACAGCCGTTTGATCTGCCAGATCATTTAACGAATTGAATCCAACGCGTGTGTTTTTTCCTATTTTCTGATTTAATCCATTTTATTTTTTTTAGTTCATTTTATTTCAAAAAATCATATCTCTCTCATTTTAATTCCAAAAAATATGAGACCAATGACACTATTTCTCTTTTAATTTCTAGTTTCTAAAAATGATTTTTAATATTTTTTATTTTATTATTTGATATTTTTTATGAATTTTCTCTTTTCTAGTTATTTTTAATTCATTTTAATTAGTTTTCAATATCCAAAAAATACAAAAATATTTTCTCAACCTCTTTGAATGATGATGGATCTATGAAAAATATTCTCATCCATTTATTAATTGATTTGAGATTTTAATTCAATTAGGTTATTTTTTATCATTTTAATTGATTAAAAATAGTTTCTGGTTTCTAAAAATGCTGAATTTTTTTTGTCAAACTTTGTTTGACCTTGTTGCACTTAGGATGATCCATTTGGACTTTTCAAAGTTGATTTGAGATGGATTTGAAGTTTGACCTTTAATTGTTTATTTTAATTCAAGTATTATTTCAATTTTGAAAAATACCAAAAATATTTTATTTGTTTCTTAACTTCTAAGTTTCATTTTGCTTTTGTTTACTAGTGTTTGACCTTGATTCCATTTGTCTTTGGTCAATCCAATTTTCTTACTTCATTTGAATTCCATTAATGTACATTCTTATCCATCTTCTTCTTCATCTTTTTCTTTTTGATCAATGAGTTAAAGATTGATGGTTAGCCTTGATGTATGGAAGATTTAACCTTCCTTGATTCAAATCTAATTCATCTTGATCCAAAGATCAAGTGAATGGGTTTGCATTAAGGATAGGTTACTTCCTAATCAAGCATGAAAACCTAAATCAATACAAGATCATCCTTCTTTTCTTTTGGCATGGCAAGTTGTAGAAGCTTGATTCACTAATCAAGATCTCTAACTTGTGTTTATTGCCTATATTTTTATTGACCGGCCTCAGATAGGTGTGACTACTACATTAGTCCACTTACGATTGCTTAACATAGCGCTAAATTGCCTTATGGCACACTAACACTAACAATTAACCATTAACATTTAATTCTTGCACTTTACATTAATGCAATTTAATATTCTTGTACATATTATTCATTTGCTTTTGCCCTTTGCTCATTTGAGCACATGTTTATGTTAATGCAATTTGCCTTTTGCTCACTTGAGCACATAATTGTGTATATACTATTGTGCTTGTGTTTTGTTTTGATTGTTGTGAACCAAATTCAAATGGACAAAAGGACTTAGACTTTAGGACATTCCCTATGCAAAAATGGAGTAAAAAGGACTTAATGTTGAAGATGAATTAGAATGACCTAATCTCTAAACTCACTCTTGTCCATTCTTTGTTTGTTTTGTGGAATTTTTTGATGTGTGTGTTCTTTTGCTAGGGATTCCCATTTGAGCCAAATTGAAGATCCGTTGTCATGTGCATCTAAAGTAAGAGATACAAGAGCCATTAGAAGATTCCTAAGAGCTTGCTTGATTGATTGATTGCTTGAGTATTTGCTTATTTGCTTGCTTACTCCAAAGGATGGGAGCTACTTGGATCATCACTATGATCTCAAGAAGAAAACTCCATTTGTGGTCTTATTTCTTTTCCTTCATCTTTGTATGTTTAGGACTTAGCCATTCTTCTTCTTCCCTCCACTCTAACCCAAACCAAAACTTTTGTGCAAACATTAGCATTTGTTTTCAAACATTAGAAACCTAAGCATTATGCTTTTGATTTTCAAAATTTCCTTTCATAACACTTATTTTGAATTGAACCCTTAAGTCAACTTTGACCATATTTTGTAAATACTTTTCATTGGTAAATACAACTCATTCAAATGTTTTGTGGTTTCAATGGCCACTTCTTATCAAAACTTTTCATAACCATTAGCTATTAGGTTTGAGTTATCCTTGAGGTTAATATAATACTCACCTATATCCTTAGTGATGGACAATGAGTCTTCCATGCTTATTATAGGGTTAACCCCTCACTAGCATGTTGAAGCTATCCTCACATGGTGGATTTGTGGTTTTAGGTCGAGTTTTCTCCCTTGGATAACAAAAGACCTTGAGGCTTTTGGACCAATCAATTCACCAACTTGTTTTGAGATTTTTATCCCGAACTACGAGGTTTTGATCCTAATCCTTTTTTAAGATAGTACGTAGGCAATGGGTTTATCCATTCAAACACAAAATTGTAAATAATTTGTACATTCTTCTCTCATCTCCCCAATCATGTTTGTACAAATAATTTTTTCCAAATACCAACCTACCTTACAACAAATTGTGAAAAGGGCTCCCTAGGAGTACCTAGGATGTTTTGGGTGCTTAAAACCTACCCATTGCATAACCAACCCCCTTACCCCGATCTCTGACATTTTTATTAGTTTTTGATTCGATAAACTTCTCAGTTTTTGTTCGCTTTCTAACCTTTCCTTTGGATAAATAGAAGTGCGGTGGCGACTCGAATTGTATGATTTACTTTTTATTTAGTCAATAAATCTAAAGGTAACGAATACCCCGCTACACAGATAAATTGGTTAAATCACTTCTCAAGTACGTGCAAAATCAGCGGGTAAAAAGTTTCGAAATTAAGCTTACAGACGCCAGTATTATTAATCTACACTTCGCGCAGTTCAGCCTGGTGTGCTCGTTATATTTTTCAATGACTTTTTCAGCTGCATTTTAATCCATTTGAGCCTTTTAACCGGTGAAAATTTATTTCAAAATTAAAAGAAACGCTGTATTTTTCCAATAAGTATGTTTCGTGCTGATCATTTTAGTGCATCCGATTTAATTTTTTGAGTAAATTTTATGCCTGACTTTTATTCATCATTGATCCATTTATTTTTATCTCTTAGCCAAAATAGTCATTTGAATTAATTAGAATTAATTGGGTGATTAACTTGACTTTATTTTAAGTGGTTAATTTTATTTTATATTTTAATTGCTATTCAAAATAACAAAGGGTGATGGAAGCATCTGCATTGGATTCTCCTTCGAGCCCATTCCTCAACCACGCGTCCAACTCCCAATGAAAGGGGAAAACAAAATTGGTTTTAGGATTGGTATTGAAGGGGAACGTGGCCAGCCTGTCTCCAACAAAGGTATTTTATCTCCATTCAATGAGAAAGTGCCACGCGGTTATCCAACGCCATGATTCTAACGGGCCAAAAAAACAAGAAGAGAAAAGCTGGAAATAAAGATAAGGCCATCCACTTAAAGGATGACACGTCAAGAGAGGGAGGAGCTAGCTGAAAAATGCAGAAAAGAAATAAAAGGTCAAGAGGCTCCATTAAGAAAAAGGCAGCGGAGTCCACTAAAAAAGGACTGTTCATCTTCTTCCTCCGCGGACCACAAACGCTCTCACCTTACTCCACCGCCACCGCCATGGACAAACCCAACGACAACCCACATTCTCCCTTCAACGCGCATCCGCCGCACCTTCTCCATTCCTCCGTCACCGCCAATATTCGCCGGCAAAACCTCCCCATTTCTTCCACTGTGTTTTCCATCCGCCACTAACCATAAAAACCCATACCCACCTCCGGATCTATAATCTTCCGGAAACCACCGTCTACATCATAATTTCTCCGCCGTACCACCACAACTCAACGACACAACCACTTACTCCATTTCCGATCGCCGCATTCTCCTTGTAGCCACAACAATAACCACATGTTTTCACTTTCACCATAAACAACACATGAACTTCACTATTCATGGCGTGAAGACTTAAAGCCACATTCGCAACTCACAAGCCGAACTCCAACGACAACCTCCTTCATCCAAACCGTCGGCGACTCCCAAGTCTTAATCAAACAACCTTCAGAGTAACTCCTCATTGTCGGTGTAAAGCTCCTTTGCACCGCCATCTTCTGCCTTCGCACTCTGTTTTGCTCTGGTTGATCGTTCACTTCCTTTCTCTTTTATGCTTTAAACAAATTATTATGTCACTGAGTTTATGTGTTTTTCTAAAGTGAATTTGGGTTTATGTTTTTTAAAAATGTTTGAAAAGTCAAACCAACATTCTTTTGCTTATTTTGTTTTACTGATCCTTTTATTTTATATTTACATGGAATTATTGTTTAAATATTTAAGTGTCATAATAGGTTGGATATAATAAATTAGGTTCATTGATGTGTACCTTATGCTGTAAATATCGTAGGAATGATATAAGCATGCTTGTGTCTGTGATGCGATTCATTTTATTTCGCATTGCTTAAAGTTGGATATTTAATATGTATTCCTTAAGTTGTTTATTTGCTTATATATATTTTCAAATAGTTTCATAATTAATTTTTATTAGTTCGATTAGGTTATTAAATCAAATTTTAAGCAAATGATGTTGATTATTCGAAAAGGAGAGTACGAAAATGCAGGAACAACGTCTAGGAGAAAGACACCCATTAACTTTTTTTTTCTTCTCAATTTATTGTTTTATTTTAATTTGATGAAGTTTAGAAAGTGAAAATTGTTTTATTATTATTTACTGTATCAATCTTTTAATTCATTTTATCATTGTGGAAATTGAATTTGGATGAAGTATTCGGTTGATATTCCTTAAGCCCATCAAATACCTTGCACCTTTTAGATATTGTAAATATTTTGTGCTGGATTTGTTAATTTAAAATGGTTGTTATTTGATTTCAATGTAATCCATGTGATATGTAGATATAGTTCTGTTGCTACCGTTTAGACTTTAGTTCCATTGTTTTAAAATAATTAAATTAATGGATTCGACATGTATATGTCGTTATTCCACCAAGATACAATATATTAATAGAATACTTCGCCGTGTTATGATTTTGCGAAGGACATTAACCATATTGTCATTTCGCACAAACCGGTTTGAGCACACCGATCCAATTAAATATATCAACATCACTTAATTCTTTCTCTTTAATTATAATAAATTAATTAATTAAATTTTGACCAATTAGTTAATTACTATTAATTAATTTTAATTAACTTGATTATTTGATTTAATTAAATAATTTTGATAATTAATCTTAATTAATTTAGTTAATCAATTTAATCGAACTTTAATCAATTAATTTTGATAATTTAATGTTGATCGACTTCTTTCGTTCCATTTCATCATCAATACAAAACCATGATTAAACCATTGAAAAAATCACACAAGTCTTGATTCAAAGTCGAGCCCATTTTCAAACACCTTTGTAAGTCGATCGCTTTTAAAGCATCGCCATCAATCTCACATAGCTTACTCTTGGGCTTTCTTATAATGAGACCTATTCGGTTATTAATTAATCGAGTAGATGATTGGTACACTAAAATAATCCAATTTATTCACAAACACACATCCAAGCCTCGATTCAACATCGAGTATTTTCTATTCAAATCAAATTAAGATACCTAATCACAGTTAACACCACTTCATTTAGAGATGAAAAAGGAGATGGTTTTGAGTTTTCAACTCCTCTCCTCGATTATTTGGATACGAGTTCTCTTACTCGGTTAGTCAAATAATTGTCATTTCTATCCACCTAAACACAATCGAAATGGATTATTTTTATGATAGTGAAATGGAAAGGGAGATGATTTTAAGCCTTTAACTCCTCTCCTCGATTGTTTGAATACGAGTTTTCTTACTCGGTCAGTTATACACTCGTCATTTCTTTACAGATTCCTAAAACCGATTAAATCAAAACACTCTTATAATAAGCTAAATGAAAAGGGAGATGAATTTGAGCCTTCAACTTCTCTCATCTATTTTTTTGAATACGAGTTCTCTTACTCGGTTAGTCAAACAATTGTCATTTTTCCACAAATTAATAAATTAATTAAATCATTTTCACAATAAACTATACGAAAAGGGAGATGGTCTTGAGTCTTCGATTCCTCTCCTCAAATGCTTGGATATGAGTTGTCTTACTCAGCCATCCAAATACTTGTCGTTTATTCTAAAAAGACCAACCATACATAAACCTATTTTCATAATCACTCAGATGAAACAGAAAGTGGTTTAGAGTCTTCTATTCCCTTTTTCGATTATTAGGATACGAGTTATCTTACTCGATCGTCATAGTAATCGTCATCCATTTAAAATACCTTAACTATTATCAAATCCTTTTACAATTAAGAATGAAATGAGAGATGGTCTAGAGTCTTCGATTCCTCTCCTCGACTATTAGGATACGAGTTGTCTTACTCGATCATCCGAGTAATCGTCATCCAACAAGATATCACAACACACTAAATCTATTTCTCGCCCCCGTGCGATCAAAACGAATCCAACAAAACATCAAACATATTAACTCAACTTGTCACCCCCGTGTGACCAAAACTCTTTTCAGAAAGAACATTGTTTAAACCCTTCTAATACGCACAACAAACTAGTGCTTAAGCCTCCGTCGAGAGTAGACAAGCCAACGTTTAGCCTTTAGAACGTGATCTAAATAGTTGTTTGCTAAAAGACACCAACCGACTGTAGTTCCCCGAACTACGAATGCTCTGATTTCCTTATTGCACCATAAGGATACGTAGGCCCGAGATTTCGAGATCTTGGCGAGCACAATAATAAAAAACCTCCCTTTTCCCCTTCTGAGGTTTCCATCCATCCATATTATCAATCTTTATCACTCGAAGAAAACAAATAACATAAGTTAACATTCAAATTTCAAATTGAACTAAAAGGTTCCCGTTGAGTACAACGGACGTGAGGGGTGCTAATACCTTCCACTTGCATAATCAACTCCCGAACCCGAATATGGTTGCGACGACCATTATTCAATTTCCTAAAGGTTTTATCGATATTTTGCTATTCCTTCATTGGGATAAATAAAGTTCGGCGGCGACTCTGTTCGAACCTATTTTTTCCGCAACCATCGCGAGGAATCTTATTTTTCGAGATACGACAGATGGCGACTATGCTGGGGAGTATCACTCCAAGCAAGAGAGAGTGAAGCCTAACTTATTTCAATTCGTGTATTGAGTGTTAATCTTGTTTATTTGTTTGTTATTTATTATTACTCTATGATAATTATTGTTTTGTGATTTATTGGCTATGTCTTATTTTGGGCTCTCTGTTAGTGGTGCTTTGTGAGATAGGCTCTCAACCCGAGTCTGAGAAAAATCATAAGTTTAAGTTGGTGGTTGCATAGTGGACGCCCACAAGGAGTCTTCCTTGTTGGGACGATACGAAGACCCCGCCTAGAGGAGATTCTCTTGAGATATTATTGCCCGACGAGTCTTCGTCACGACGATAGTACTTTCAAGTTGGATCAGTGACTCTAGGGACCTTTTAACCCACTCTATCCGGCGATTATGTAGTATTAACCTACGAAGTTTCAAACTTGTTGGGTTAATATGAAAGCCCCAATCAGATGAGATCCCTTGGACGTATTATTACCTTACAGTAATATTTCCAACCTCGATCTATGACTCTAAGGACCTTGTTAGAACCCTGGACTTGAGAGTTGTGTAGTAGAATCCCCATGGAGCCTTCCTTGTTGGGATAATACGAAGACCTCACCTAGACGAGATCTTCTTAAGGATATTATTGTCCGACAAGTCTTCGTCACGGCAGTGACGTTCTCAAGAAATATATGTGACTCTAGGAACCTGGCAACTGTAGAGCTTACCCATGGGGTTACATTAATCAGAGATACCCGTCATTTACCCATTATTCTGATTCGTCTGAGAACACTTTGAACCTGTGATCCTAAACATGTCACTACATTCATACACACATCATTGCATTTTCATTCATCATCATAGATTCATATCATTTTTCACCAAAAAAAATATATACAAAAAAACTCATCCATCCTTCGCCCGTAACCTGCAGTTGATTTCCCGACACTCATATCAGACTTGAAGTAGCTCTTGGAAGACCATGGAACCATTGGACTAAAGTCATATTGCATTAAGAGGAGATGTCAACTCGATGAAAAACTAGTTAAACCAACTTGTTGAGGCTATGATAGCTTTAGCAAAGGTGAAAGACAACATTCAGTAGACTGCAGTCGTTGAGAATGTTATTCTAGTTCCAATAAATGATCTCACTTAGCCTCGGCCTGTGCAAACCCCACTTGATAACTCTGTTGTACAAGAACGTCATATTGTTCGAGATTCCTCTTCTCATGATGCTGTTGAGTATCACAGCTTTGCATTCTTCGTGCCTGATTCCCATGGAAATAACCTAGTGGTTAATACTGAATAACCACAAGATGATGAGATTGCTAAAAGATGACACGTGCTAGAGAAAAGACTCAAGGCCATAAAAGGAAGAGATACTGTTGAACTGAATGCCTTAGGCATGTGTTTGATACCTGGCCTGATTATACCCCCAAAATTCAAAGTACCAGAATTTTAGAAGTACAAAGGGGATAGTTGTCCAAAGCACCATTTGGTGATGTTTTGTCGAAAAATGACCTCTCATGCCCACGATGATAAGCTAATGATTCATTGTTTTCAGGACAGATTGACTGGGGCATCGTTGAGCTGATACATGAAGTTAGAAAGGGGTCACATTCAATCATGGTTGGACCTAGCTAACGCCTTCTTGAAAATATAATTTGGACATGGCTCCCGATCGCATGCAGTTGAAAGCCTTATCTAAGGAAAGTAACGAATCCTTCAGAGGGTATGCCCAAAGATGGAGAGAGTTAATGGCTTACGTTGAACCACCGCTCTTAGACAAGGAATTGATGGAATTATTCTTAGATACCTTGCAAAGTCCTTACTTCGAAAGGATGATTAGCAGTGCAACATCAGACTTTGCTCATTTGGTGTCAATCGGAGAACGCATCGAGTATGGCCTTAAAAGTGGAAGAATCCAATGCGCCTCAAATAGCCAGGGCCTTGAAAATGAATCTATTGTTAGTTCCCAAACGGAAGAAGAGGCTGAAATTAATGCAGTATGGGAAATCCCACAAGCTCCATATCATAGATCATCCTCTCCTTATGGTCAGCATCCTACAAATCAAGGATCTCCTCAGTACCTAAGACAGATTCCATCTCAGCAACCAGACAAGTAGTAGAATACTCCGCATCAACATCGTCTGCTTGCTCAACAAAGGCCAAGGAAGCCAGAGAGACACATTGATTCACTTCCAATGCCATACAGTCAAATACTTCCATATTTGATTAAGAGAGGACTGATAGTGCCAAAGGAGCTGAAACCAATAAGACCTCCATATCCACCAGGGTTTGACGCCAATGCTCGATGTGACTACCATGCTGGGGCACAGGGGAATTCAACTGAAGACTGCAAAGCGCTCAAGAGCAAAGTACAAACCCTTCTTGATTCCAAGATGTTCTCATTTGCGCCTCGAGGCCATCAAATCAACGATACTTCTTCGCCTAGCTGCGTGGGTGTAAGACCCTAATTTTGAACCTAAGATCCCTCAGGGCATCATATCATTGCTCATTGCATTTGCCTCAAGGATCATAGCATCTTGGTCCCCTTACCCTTGGGTTGGGACTTATGTGAGTTGGTTTGAGACCACCAAGCATGCTTGAATTGTATATTATTTCTTTTCTTATTTTGTTTACTAACCAAAAGCACAAAAATATGTCACTAACTTTGTTTGTTTTGAAGCTTAAGCAGTCTTGTGATCCAAGGCTCCTAGGAGGCCCTTATGCCCATTGAAGTGGCTAGATGAGGAAGAAAGCAAGCATGAAAATGGTTCACAAAGCACTAAATCATGATATATGCCTCCCAAGTATCTCAATTTGTCAATTTGATCAAGATAAACCGAAGGGCTTGAGGACTGTTTCCCAAGGAAACCCTAATTCAATTGTCCATTGACTGTGCCTTGCTCATGAAGCAACCTCAACCTATGATCAAATACAATCAAGGGAAGTTCTTTCATTCATCATTTTATGCATATATGAACCTATGTGAGTATCCTCAATCATTCATTCATCAAGATTTGAAGTTTGGACTGGAGAAGTTGATCAGTTAAATCATCTCACTATTTTGAAATTCACAGAGACCTAACTTTTGATGTGTTTGTCAAATGATGATGACCCCAAGAGAAACAATGTTCTTAAGAACCAATTAACAACTTTCATGTTCATCAAAAATCTATTTGAAACTTGTAGGGTCATCATTCATTTAAAAACATTATAGGTCATTTTGATTGAAACCCTAATTTTGGGGTAACTTCCCAAGGACCTAACTCCTTCATTTTTTATGATTTTGAGGTGAGACTAAGTGAATTGGAAATTTTAAGATGTCTAATTCAAATGTTATGTTGGACAAAATTTCATAATCCTAAAATAAGTACATGTGATAATACAAAACAGTATAGGTCACTTTGGACCAAAGCCATTGAATCTTGAAAAAGTCTAACTTCAAGTGCCCATAACTTTCTCATATAAAATCCAAATGATGAAAAATTTAAGGCTTTTATGTTGGAGGTTTTTCCATTTGAGGCTTGCATCATTGAAACAGAAGGGCTTCAAGTTGGTCATTTTTGGCAAATTTTTCGAATGCATGTTTTGTACCTTTAACTTTATGGCTAGTTTTCAATATTTTCCAAACTCCAAATGAATTTTTGTTCAACATAGATTTTGTTCCTTATGTCAAGAACTTTCCAACCATTACCCACATGTTTATGTTTGGATTTTCCAATTGGTACTTTCGAAGAGATGAATAGTTAGGGTCATTTATGGAATCCAAGTGAAATCATCATGCACAAGATAATACCTTGCAATCTGCATGTCTAATTCACCTTGGTTGATGTTCAACATTCATTTGAATTTGGTTTTGGGCCTCACATGCGCCTGTACAGGCCCATGCATGGAGGACCCAACTTCATGCACACGAGTTCTCCATCACTTTGCATCAGTTGTGGCTATAAATAGAATGCATTGCCCACTCAAATGGTAACCTGAAGGCACCCGAATCCCTGCTGAATTCATTTCCCAACCTGTCACCATAGGAATTTGAGTTTCACTTTCATTGATTATCATCACTAATTCCTAAGCCTAGCTCTCATACCAAGCATCAGGATCAAGCTGCAAGCAAAGGATTGGTTGAATTATGCTCACAAAAGCTTCTCTACAAAGGTTTAATCCTCAACTGTTTTGCTTCGAATCTCACTGAATATTGTGCATTGCCTGTGTTGGTTTGCATTTCTGAAGTCCTCATGTGAGAGGCAACCCAATGGTGGCTTTAATTTTGTGAATTGTTGAACATCAGATTGAACACCTAGTTTTTCAACCTCAGATTTCTTCTTCCATAAGGATCTTGAGCAAAAACTAAGGTTACAGGGGTGATGTACATCACCCTAGCTTTAATTTGGTGTATGGATGGTGAGTTTTGGTTGAGGTTGTAAAACCTGCAACTGGCGGCCGGATTATTGAGCTCGCCGGAGAAGACGGTGGTTTCCACCATCGTCCCTTACGTGGAAGCTTCATGTCCATTGGCCACGCGTTTTGTTTACTTTTTTGAATTCAATGTGTGGTGATGTTGACCAAGAAACACAATGAGCGCGCGCTTCATAGCCTTCTGATCAGCCACGTCAATTAATGAGCTCTGATCAGATGCTTGTGGATTTTCCTAATTTCTTAATTTCTGTTTTAATTTCTTTTATTCCATTTATTTTTAAAAATTCATAACTTCTTTATTTGGAGTCACAAAAATATGGGACCAATTGCAAAAAATTTCTCTTAAATTCTAGTTTCATAAAATGATTTTTAATTATTTTTGTGATTTGTTTCATTTCTGATTGTTTTTAATTCATTTAAAATACCATTTGATTTTCAAAAATGCAAAAAATATTTTCTTAACATGTATGAATGATGATAAGTCTATGAAAAATATTCTCATCAATTTCTTAATTGATTTGAGCTTTATTTGAGATTTTAGTTCATATATGTTATTTTTTTCTCCATTTTTAATTATTTAAAATTAGTTTCTGTTTTAAAAAATGTTGAGAAAATTTGTCAAACCTTGTTTGACCATGTTAGACTTATGATGATCCAATTGGACTTATCCAAGTTGATTTGAATTGGATTTGAAGTTTGACATTTATTTGTTCATTTTATTTCATGTATTATTTTAATTCAAAAAAATACCAAAAATATGTTTGACATTTCTTGACTTCCAATCTTCATTTCACTTCTGTTTACTATTGATTGATGTTGATTCCATTCATGTTTGATCAATGTGTTTTGGTTATGTCATTTGAATTTTCATTTTTGTACATTCCATTTCCATCTTCATCTTCTTCTTTTTCTTTTGACCAATAAGTTAATGATTTGGGGTTAGCCTTGACATATGAGAGGCTTAACCTTCTTTGATCCAAATCAAATTCATCTTGATCAAAGATCAAGTGAATTGCTTTGTGTCCAAGATAGGTTGCTTCTTGGTCAAGCAAAGAACCTGAAATCCATACAAGTTCATTCTTCTTTTCTTTTGGCATGGCAAGTTGTAGGAGCTTGACTTACTAGTCAAGATCTCTTACTTGTGTTATTTACCTATAGTTTTTTTGACCGGCCTCAGATAGCTGTGACTACTACATTAGTCCACTTACGATTGCTTAACATAGCGCTAAATTGCCTTATGGCACACTAACACTAACTAATAATTACTAACTTTCAATTCAAGCATTTAATTCTTGAAATTTACTTTAATGCAATTTAATTTCTTGCTCATTTATTCATATTGTCTTTTCCCTTTGCTCATATGAGCTAATGTTTATGTTTATGCCATTTGCCTTTTGCTCACTTGAGCACATTATTGTGTATATACTATTCCCTTGTGTTTGTTTTGTTTTTGATTGTGTGAACCCAATGCAAAAAGGAGAAAGGACTTAGAATTAGGATCTTACCTATGCTTAATGGAATTTCAAGAGCAATTAGGCCTCATGCCTTTAGAATGCTAAAATTGTTGAAGAGCAACTAGGCCTCATGCCTTTAGAATGCTTAATCTTGAAGTTGTATTGAAAGGACCCCTATTCTAAACTCACTCTTGTCCATTATCTTTATTGCATTGTGGAACTTTTTGTTTTGTTTGTTCTTGTGTGGTATGGATCCCAAACTTGAGCTATTTAGAAGGACCATTGTCATGAGCATCCAAGTTATGAGAAAGACAAGCCAAATTGGAAGATCCTAGGAGCTTGATTGAATATTTGCCTAATTGCTTGAGTTAATTGCTTATTAATTGCTAAGTCCAAAGGAAAGGAGAAACTTGGATCATATTTATGATCTCAAGAAAGGAATTCCAAGGGTCTTATTCTCTTCTCTCACCTTTGCATGTTTAGGATTAACCCTTCTCTTCTTCTCTCCACTTTAACCCAAGCCAAACTCATTTTGTGCAAACATTGATATTATTTTCAAAACTAGAAACCTAGGCACTATGCCTTTGATTTTTCCAAACTCTTTTCATAATACTTATTTTGAATTGAATCTTAAGTCAACTTTGACTTCCTTTTGTGAATACTTCTAATTGGTGAACAACTCACTCAAGTTTGTTTTTGTGGTTCCAGTGGCCACCTTTGCCAAAGCTTTTCATAAACATTAGCTATTAGGTTTGAGTTATCATAGTGGTTGATGTAAACCTCACCTCATCCTTAGTGATTGGACTATAAGTCTTCCATACTTATTATAGGGTGGATCTCTCACTAGTATGTTGATGCTCTCCTCACATGGTGGATTGTTGGTTTAGGTTGAGTTTCTCCCTTTGATAACAAAAGACCTTAAGGCTTTTGACAAACCAATTTACCAACTTATTTTGAGATTTTTACCCCGAACTATGAGGTTTTGATCATACCTTTGTGCTGGTACATAAGCAATGGATTTATCCATTCAAACAATAAAATTATAAATAATTTGTATATTCTTTTCTCATCTCCCCAATCATGTTTGCACAAATATTTTCACAAATACCAACCTACCATGCAACATTTGCAAAAAGGGCTCCCTTAGAATACTAAGGATGTTTTGGGTGCTTAAAACCTTCCCATTACATAACCAACCCCCTTACCCAGATCTCTGACATTTTTTAGTTTTTGATTTGATAAAACTTCTCGGTTTTTGTTCGCTTTCTAACCTTTCCTTTGGATAAATAGAAGTGCGGTGGCGACTCGAATTGTATGATTTACTTTTGATTTAGTCAATAAATCTAAAGGTAACGAATACCCCGCTACAGAAAAGTGGCGACTCTGCTGGGGACGAAATGTCGCTTCCTTGTGGGTTTAGCCTACTTTTTGCTTTGTTGTATTGTGTGTTTATATTATTTGTGACATTTTTTTTGTGCAAATTTGGGATGACTGTATTGTTTGTAATATATGAATTGCTTGATATATCAATTGCTTGTGTGCTTGGTGGTCTCTTGTGAGATGAGTTCTATACCCGAACTCGAGTGCACTTATGATAGGAGAATGGCATAGTCTTGTTGACTTGTGTGGAGTTATTCCTTAGCAAGTTGACTTGCAAGCCCATTCACTTGGTGGAGGTTATGTTGGGATCAATAATGTCACACGAGTAGTCGCGGTTAGGCATTACTTTTTCCAATATAGACCTTAGAAACCAAGGACCTTAGATTACCTAGCCCATCTTGGCCTATTTTAGGACGTAGTGCGAAGGTCGTTCAAGTGTAAGATTTGATACGATTGTTACGTGATACTACACTCATAAGAGTCTCTCTTGAGAATATTTTTGGAATACGAGTAGTCATTTATCCCATAATATCCGAAAGATGGGATGATGACGATGGGAACCTCTTTTAGAACATGATTGTCAGGTTTAACCATAGTACATTCCCATTGGGTGGTTCTTAACCGAGACTCCATGCTCGTGACTTGCAACAAACCCTTGCTTCGCGGTCGATCCGTTCTCGTATATCCTTAATATCAATGGTACTTGGGTGTTGATAAGGTTTAAACCATAATCCACAAAAATGGATGATTGATATTAAGGATGACTTGATCCATCCCGCGACCTTTGTATGGTGTGCTTTGCTTGATCCTTGAGTGTGATTGTTGCATCCATGCATTCATGCATTCATACACATCCATATCATCAACAATGAGAATTTCAAGGAACTTAAGAGGTCTATTTGCAAATGTTCAGACATGGATAAGCAAAGAAGGAATACGAAGAAGTACAGTTTCACACAACCCGGCTTGAAAGAGTTAAGGAGTTTGACATCCTATGTATTAGATCCCTTGGAGTTCAAAGCCCGCCATGGGAAGCTTTTGTCTATTCTTGCTACTCAGGTGGATGAAGGTCTGATGAGTGTGTTGGTGCAGTTCTACGATCCCTTGTACCATTGCTTTACTTTTCAGGATTTCCAGCTATTTCCTACGCTTGAGGAGTATGCCTATCTTGTGGGTATACCTATCCTAGATCAGTTGTCGTTCAGTGGCTTGGAGAGAGTTCCTTCTTCCCAAGAAATTGTTGATCTGTTGCACATAGATGTATCTGATATTGGTGCTCATATGACTACCAAAGGTGGAATTCAAGGTCTCCCATATGATTTCCTCATTGCTCAAGTTACTTATTTTGGGAAGGCCATGAGTGAGGACGCCTTTGAGGCCATATTTGTACTTCTCATCTATGGGTTAGTGTTATTCCCCAACATCGACAAATTTGTGGATGTGAACGCTATTAGGATTTTCTCTACTCTTAATCCTGTTCCTACTCTGTTGGGTGACACTTATTTCTCTTTGCATATGAGGAATACAAAGGGTGGTGGTACCATTGTGTGCTGTTTGCCTCTGTTGTACAAGTGGTTTATTTCGCACTTGCCACAAACGCTAGCCTTCAAGGAGAACAAAGGATGTCTACGGTGGTCCACGAGACTTATGTCTCTCACTAATGATGATATATTTTGGTATAACCGTATGTATGATGGTGTGAAGATTATTGACTCTTGTGGTGAATTCTCAAATGTGCCTCTTCTTGGTACATGTGGTGGAATTAACTACAACCTTGTTTTGGCACGCCGTCAGCTTGGGTTCCCCTTAAAGGATAAACCTAATAACATTTTGTTAGAAGGTGTGTTCTTTAAAGAGGGTAAAGATCCCCAAAACATGAAGGGCTGGATGGTCCACGCTTGGCGCAAGATTCATAGGAAGGGAAGGAAAGAGCTTGGTCCGAAGAATTGTATTGCTTTGGAACCCTACACCTCATGGGTAAGGACAAGAGCTTCTGAGTACCGCATGCCCTATGACTATCTGAGACCTACATCTATGGTTATGGTTGGGCCTTCAACCCTCCCTAACCAAGGAGTAGAGGAGTTGAGAGATGAAGACCGTTCGCGTGCTTGGGTCCGTGAGCGAGAGAAGCTACTTCAGCAACTCAGAGATAAGGATGATTTGATAGAATTTCTAGAGCATCAGGTTATCGACGAGCCTGGTGATGTGGTGACTTCTCTTCTTCCTCAGTCATCCAAGTTTTAGAAGAGGAAGTATGATCGACTCGCCAAGGAGAAAGCATATATGGAGGCAACCTATGAGAGAGAGGTGAAGAGGCTTCGTGCAACTTATCTTCCGGTCTCAAGAGCTTTGGACGATTGTTTCTAGGGTTCCATAGGATGTTCATTTTCCTTCTCTCTTGTATTGTATTTGGTTACCAAGACTGTACTTCTTTGGTGTAAAATTTTTTCCAGATATTATTGATATGAATATTCCATTATATGTCTAAATGATTAATATTTCTAAATATTTGCAAATAGATCTATGAAGTTCTTTTGATAATAAAAATAAATCATATGCACAAGCATTGCATGCATCATATGCATAACCAGGTTTTGTTCAGGGCTTCTTGATCAGTGGTCTAACTCTGCGTTCTTCATTTATTTTGAAGACAAGCTGACGCACCGGTACAACACCAGGGCCAATTCTTCAAAGCTGATGGATCACCTCGAGCAAGAGAACAGGGAACTTAAGGAGGAAGTGGCTAGGTTGATTACCTTGATGGAGTCATTCCTGGCCGCCCAAAGTCAGTCTTCTCCGACGCCTGCAACTCCTCCCTAGAGGACGGTCATCTCAGAGGTTACTTCCTCTACTGTCCCAGCCGCCACCGTTCATTTTGCTCCGTCTGCTATGCCAGCCGGGTTTCCCTAGGGGATGCCTGCTCATTTTGTGCCAGAGGGTCTCGCCCCTACCTTTGCTTCTCTGCCGGTATCTAGCCTGGTCCTTGCTGTGCCACCTCTAGTTGTAAACACGTTGCCGAGAGTCGATGACACCATTTATCACTCTGAGCCGTCTGATGGCCCAGATGTCTACGAGAAAATGGATGCTATGAATGATCAATTCCTTAAGTTACGCAAGGAACTGAAAACTCTAAGAGGGAAGAATCTCTTCGGTAAATCTGCTGTTGAGTTGTGCCTCATGCCCAATGTTAAGATTCCTATCAAATTTAAAGTGCCAGACTTTGAAAAATAGAAAGGAAACACTTGCCCGCTCAGCCATCTTGTGATGTACGCACGCAAGATCTCAACTCAGACTGACAATGATCAACTCCTCATCCACTATTTCTAGGACAGCCTGTCTGGTGCCGCATTGAGATGGTATATGGGTCTAGATAATGTGAACATCCGCTCCTTCAACGACCTTCGTGAAGCTTTCGTCTAGCAGTACAAGTACAACATTGATATGGCTCCCGATAGGGATCAACTAAGGGCTATGTCCCAGAAGGAGAAGGAAACATTTAAGGAGTATTCTCAGGGGTGGCGTGAATTGGCTGCACAGATTGTGCCCCCGCTCGAAGAGAAAGAAATGACGAAGATCTTTTTAAAGACTTTAAGCTCTTTCTACTACGAGCGAATGATTGCTAGTGCTCCCTCGGACTTCACCAAAATGGTGAACATGGGGATGAGACTAGAGGAAGGAGTTAGGGAAGGACGCCTGACCAGAGAAGAAGGATCTTCTGCCAAACATTATGGGGCATTCGCCAAGAAGAAAGATGGAGAAGCACATGTTGTGTCTTCCCATATTAAACAAAGAAGACCCTCTGTGAAAAGGAAGACTGTGCGCCCTGCCAGTAACCAGCACCAGGTGGCTCATATAGCACCTGCCTTCAGGGAAAATCAACATTATCAGCACCAACAACAACAACAACATCAGCAATATAAACAACAACAACATCGTCCGCAACAGCAGGCCTACCAGCCTCGAAACAACAATAACACCAGCACTAGCTATGATAGGTAGAGGGTCAGTTTTTATCCAATTCCAATGACTTATGCAGAGCTATATCCTTCATTGATTGAAAGGAAGCTGATTACTCCACGTGGCCCACCCGCTGTACCGACCAACCCTTAGTGGTGGTACAAGCCTGAGCTTCACTGTGTCTATCATTCCGGTGCTCCCGGACATGATATGGAGAATTGTTATCCTCTGAAGACCAAGGTTCAAGACCTTATGAGAAGTGGTATTTTGTTTTTTGAGGACGTAGGTCCGAATGTTAAGAAGAACCCATTGCCCGAGCATGGGAAGGCTGCAGTTAACATGGGTCAGGGTTGCCCTGGGAAATACAAGGTCCGATATGTCAGCCATATCAGACAATCTTTGGTCGAGATGCATAGACTGCTATGTGGGTACAGTCACTACAAGCATGACCATGATAGTTGCCATGTGTGCACTGTCAATGAGAGAGGATGTCGCCAAGTCAGGAAGGACATCCAAGAGATGCTGGATCAGGGTGTGATCGAGATACTTCAGAATCGTGATAAGGATGAAGTGAATGTTATATCACACGTATTTAGAATACCCGAGCCTGTTGTTGTCAAATATGATGGCAGCAAGAAAAAGGTCTCTTCTACTCTCATTATCCAGCCAGCAGGCCCGGTCTCGTACTCTTCAGATAAAGCTATTCCCTACAGATATAATGCAATTGCATTGGAAGATGGGAAGGAGGTGTCGTTGCCCTCCACCTATGTTACGAGTATATCAGGCGTTAGTGGTGTGACCCGCAGTGGTCGTGTTTTTTCGGCGGCGCCGAAATCCCATGTAGACGTCTCGAGAAGAACTGATGTTGTTGATAATTTTGCCAGCCCTGTGGGGACTTCTTCTTCTTCTCCGAATCCGACACTTGTTGTTGATAGACCTGCCATTGTTGCTAGAGCTCCTGTCCCTGTTGGCCAGAATGGCATGTTGAAAGAGAATTGTGATGAGATGCTGAGGCTCATCAAGAGGAGTGAGTATAATGTTGTCGATCAGCTGCTTCAAACTCCATCAAAGATATTTGTATTGTCTTTGTTGATGAATTCTGAGCCACACCGTGAAGCTTTGCAGAGGGTGTTAGACGTGGCATACGTGGATCATGATGTCACAATAGAACAGTTTGATAGCATTGTTGCAAACATAACTGCTTGTAACAATTTGAGCTTTTGCGATGCTGATCTTCCCAAGGAGGGAAAATACCATAATTTGGCTCTACACATTTCCATGAACTGCACGGATGATGTGTTTTCTAATGTGCTGGTAGACACAGGATCGTCACTAAATGTGTTGCCAAAATCCACTCTGGCGAAACGTTCATACCAGGGGCCTCCCATGAGGTAGAGTGGAGTGGTAGTCAAAGCTTTTGATGGATCCAGGAAAACTGTGATTGGCGAGGTTGAGCTCCCAATCAATATTGGACCTAGTGATTTCCAGATCACTTTCCAGGTCATGGATATCCACCCATCATATAGCTTCTTGCTTGGCAGACCATGGATTCACGAGCCAGGCGCCTTGACATCCACCCTACACCAAAAGTTGAAATTCGTTAAGAATAAGAAGTTGGTGGTGGTAGGGGGAGAGAAGGCTCTCTTGGTAAGCCATTTGTCTTCCTTTTCCTATATTGACGCTGAGGATGAGGTTGGGACGCAGTTCCAAACCTTATCTATTGTTGAGCCTTTAAGGAAAGGAACTTCTTCATTTGCGTCCTACAATGATGAGAAGTTGGCCATTGAGCATGGCATAACTACTGGTTTAGGACAAATGATTAAGCTGGAAGACAATAAATCCCGGGCTGGCATAGGGTACTCTTCAGGCACTTTCAATGAGCGTGGCTTATTCCAGAGTGGTGGTTTCATCCACACGGTCGAAGACCAAGAGGCTACTCATGTAGTGGAAGATGATATAGAGGAAGATTCTGGCAACTTTGTCATCCCTGGAGGAGTTTGCAATAATTGGGTCGCTGTTGATGTTCTAACGGTTTTCCATAAGTCCACGTAATATGTTCACTTTTGTTTAAAAACCCTTCTCCCATGCCAAAAGGAGAAGTGATGACATTGTTGGCACATTAATACAATGATATTCATTTAATAATTACATGTTAAATGTTTATTTTTTCCAAATTATTTTCACTGTTTGCTTTTTGCATGAAATTGGTGATCACTAAAAAACCCTAAAAAAGAGAATAAAATCATTCTTTTCATCTACATAATGATTTGCTTTGTTTGAATTCTATAATCACTTTTATATCCAAAATCATTATGCAGGTTGATCAAACCCATTGAACATAATGATCCAACACCATCTCCCAACTTTGAGTTCCCTGTATTTGAGGCCGAGGAAGATGATGCTGAAAAGATTCCTGATGAGATTACCCGACTGCTTGAGCACGAAGAGAAGATCATTCAGCCGCATCTCTAGAATCTGGAAACAGTCAACTTGGGGTCTGAAGATTGTGTTCACGAGGTGAAGATTGGGGCACTCCTGGAAGAGTCTATAAAGAAGGGGTTGATCGAGTTACTACGAGAATATGTCGACGTCTTTGCCTGGTCGTATGAAGACATTCCTGGTCTGGATACTGATATTGTGCAACATTTCCTGCCTGTGAAGCAGAAGCTCGGAGGAACTCATCCTGATATGGCAGTGAAGATTAAAGAAGAAGTTCAGAAGCAAATTGATGCGGGGTTTTTGGTGACTTCTACATATCCTCAATGGGTGGCCAATATTGTGCTCGTGCCTAAGAAAGATGGAGAAGTCCGAATGTGTGTGGACTATAGAGACTTGAATAAAGCTAGTCCAAAAGATGATTTTCCTCTACCACACATTGATATGTTGGTAGATAATACAACTAAATTCAATGTCTTCTCATTTATGGACGGATTTTCCGGATATAACCAGATTAAAATGGCACCCGAGGATATGGAGAAGACAACGTTTATCACACCTTGGGGAACATTCTGTTATCGGGTGATGCCCTTCGGTTTGAAGAACGCCGGAGCCACATATCAACGAGCTATGACTACCTTGTTTCATGATATGATGCACAAGGATATCGAGGTATATGTTGATGATATGATTGCGAAGTCGAGAACGGAAGTTGAACATTTAGAGCACTTGTTGAAGCTTTTTCAGCGTCTAAGGAAGTACAAACTCCGCCTGAATCCGAAGAAGTGTACATTTAGAGTCCGTTCTAGTAAGTTATTGGGCTTTATTACCAGTGAAAGAGGTATTAAAGTTGATCCTGCCAAGGTCAAAGCAATACAAGAGATGCCTGTGCCCAGAACTGAGAAGCAAGTCCGAGGTTTTCTTGGTCGCTTGAATTATATTTCCAGATTTGTATCCCACATGACTGCCACATGTGCGCCAATATTCAAGCTCCTCCAGAAAGATCATCGTCATGATTGGACCGCGGATTTCCAAAAAGCCTTTGACAGTATTAAAGAGTATCTTTCTGAGCCTCCGATTCTGTCTCCGCCAGTTGAAGGGAGACCATTGATTATGTACTTGACAGTTCTTGAACACTCCATGGGTTGTGTCCTTGGTCAGCAAGATGAATCAGGGAAGAAAGAGTATGCTATATACTATCTGAGTAAGAAGTTCACTAATTGCGAGTCTCGATACTCAATGCTTGAGAAGACATGTTGTGCTTTGGCTTGGGCTACTAAGCGCTTACGCCAGTATATGTTGAATCATACCACTTGGTTGATATCCAAAATGGATCCAATTAATTATATCTTTGAGAAGCCTGCTTTAACTAGGAGGATTGCCCATTGGCAGATGTTCTTGTCTGAGTATGATATCGAGTATCGAGCTCAGAAAGCTATTAAAGGAAGTATCTTGGATGACCACTTGGCACATCAACCAATTGAGGATTATCAGCCTGTTCAGTATGACTTCTTTGATGAGGAGATTCTGTATTTGAAGATGAAAGATTGCGATGAGCCTACGCTCGATGAAGGGCCAGAGCCTGGTTCCCGATGGGGTATGGTATTCGATGGCGCTGTTAATCAATATGGAAATGGTATTGGGGCAGTGATTATTACCCCTCAGGGCACACATTTTCCATTTACAGCAAGGCTAACTTTCAAATGCATGAATATGGCAGAGTATGAGGCATGTATTATGGGTTTGGAAGAATGTATTGATCTTAGGATCAAACATCTTGACGTCTATGGTGATTCGACCCTTGTTGTTAATCAGATTAAGGGTGAATGGGAGACGAATCAGCCTGGCCTCATCCCATATAGATATTATGCGAGGAGGATTTCAACTTTCTTTACTGAGTTTGACTTCCATCATATTCCTCGAGATGAGAATCAGATGGCGGATGCTCTTGCTACGCTTGCTTCCATGATTGTGGTGAAATTCTGGAATGAAGTCCCCAATATCACTGTGATGCGCTTGGATAGACCAGCTCATGTATTTGTAGTTGAAGAAGTGAAAGATGATAAGTCGTGGTATTATGAAATCAAGTGTTTTCTTCAGAGTCAGATCTACCCACCCGGGGCATCTGTTAAAGATAAGAAGACTTTGAGGAGATTATCTGGCAGTTTCTACCTCAATGGTGATGTGCTTTGTAAGAGGAATTTTGACATGGTTCTGCTCAGATGCGTGGATAGACACAAAGCATACCTATTAATGACTGAAGTCCATGAGGGTTCATTTGATACTCATTCCAATGGACATGCCATGGCAAAGAAGATGTTGAGAGCAGGCTACTATTGGCTGACAATTGAGTCTGATTGCTGCAAATATGTGAAGAAATGCCACAAGTGTCAGATTTATGCGAATAAGATTCATATTCCCCCGACACTTCTGAATGTTATTTCATCACCATGGCCTTTCTCCATGTGGGGAATTGACATGATTGGCATGATGGAGCCAAAGGCGTCGAAAGGTCACCGATTTATTCTCGTAGCAATTGATTACTTCACCAAGTGGGTTGAAGCGGCATCATATGCTAATGTGACCAGGCAAGTGGTCGTAAAGTTCATCAAGAATCAACTCATATGCCGATATGGTGTGCCAGACAAGATCATTACTGATAATGGATCTAACTTGAACAACAAGATGATGAAAGAGTTGTGTAGCGAGTTCAAGATTGCACATCATAATTCTTCTCCTTATAGACCCAAGATGAATGGGGTTATTGAAGCTGCTAATAAGAACATCAAGAAGATTATTCAGAAGATGGTTGTTACGTACAAAGATTGGCATGAGATACTGCCATTTGCTTTGCATGCTTATCGTACATCTGTCTGCACTTCAACAGGGGCAACCCCTTTCTCTCTGGTTTATGGCATGGAGGTTGTGCTCCCCGTGCAGGTTGAGATCCCATCAATGAGAGTCTTGATGGAAGCCAAGTTGACTGAGGCTGAATGGGTTCAGAGTCGTTATGACCAACTGAATTTAATTGAAGAGAAAATATTGACTGCCATGTTCCATGGGCAGTTATATCAGCAAAGAATAAAGAAAGCCTTTGATAAGAAGGTCAAGCCTCGTGTGTTCCGAGAATGTGACCTCGTGCTCAAGAAAGTTTCGTCTTTCGCGCCCGATTCCAGGGGCAAGTGGACTCCAAACTATGAAGGTCCATATGTTGTTAAGAAAGCCTTTTCAGGCGGTGCTTTGATACTTATAACTATGTATAGGGAGGATTTCACTCGTCCTGTGAATTCAGATGCAGTCAAGAAATACTCCGCCTAAATAAAAACGGAATAGCTCGCTAAGTTGAAAACCCGAAAGGGCGGCTTAGGCAAAAATGAGCGTCTCGGTGGATTGAAAACCCGAAAGGGGGGCTTAGGAAAAAATGAGTGTCTCGGTGGATTGAAAACCTGAAAGGGAGATCCAGGAAAAAGGTAGAGACATGAAAAAATGAATATATATCCCGCTAGATTGAGTACCTCACCCTGGGGCAATCTAGGCAAAAATTAGGGATTTGACAAGTAACTGCATCCTGACAAGACTTTGTTCTACAAGCTGTCATCTGTCAAAGATTCTCGCTCAGTTATCATCAACTGAAGCTTCAAATACATTGGATTCAGAGTTGGTGGAGAAATGGTCATTATGTTCAATGTATCCTTTTTCCAATATATATCACCAATTTCAAATTTGTAAAGATCCATGGAGTCTTGCCATTTGCAGACTACCATTCCATCAAATAAATTTGAGCCTTTATCCAATTCTTTGCACTCTTATTTGTTTCTATTTAACAAATGTTTTCATGTTCTAGTTGATAAATATCATTGTTTTAAACAAATAAAGTTTTTGCAAAACTGTTTTTAAACAAAGCGAACATTCACAATTACTGGATAAATGGAATGTCATCAGTGCTCTCCCAAGGATAGTATGATCTCCAAAAGGGTAAGGCATTTGTTCATATTCCTAGCATATTTGTATCCTTTTCATCATCTTTCAGGTTGTCTCCTAAGCGAGCACAGCGGGAGGTGGTACACCCCCAAATTCCCCAGAGAGTCTGGAGTTTTGGTCCTGATGTGCTTAAAGATGTATACCTCTAACATCCTCAGATCCCCGGAGAATCTGAGTCTAGCATCTGTGTTTTATCAATTATATGGTTGTCATCCCTTGTGTGGACTGACCTAAAATCCCTTATAGATTGATAAATTGATATGCTATCTCTTCGAGTAGGTTGATCTTTCCCTCAGTATGATTGGAAATCTCCCGCAGATTGAGTAGGAATTCCCAGCTTGAGTGAAAATTCTCAGCAGGTTGGCTTGCAGTTTTTTCCCAGCAAGTTTGCTTACTACTCATCCTCAGTAGGGTTGCTCACGTTAGACTTCCCCTAGTTGGGTCGCCTACAGGTTACCCCTAGTGCAGTCACCATCAGTCTTTCCCTAGTGGAGCTTCCTGATCAGAGCATGATATATTTGTTCGTCCTTATTGGATGGTTTCCTCATGGCAGAGCTGGTGTTGAAGATGTTTATTCCCTTCCCCAGCGGAACAGTGGTTCTCTCTCCTCCTAGCAGAGATGTTTCTCTAGAATACATGAGGAAATGTGTTGATTATTGGAAACTTCTGTTAGGTCGTTGTTCCCCATAAAGTTTCATATCTCTCCCTGATAAGTTCCCCAGTAGAGTTTCTTCTATGATGGATCTTATCCGTGTCAAGTTCCCCAATAGAGTTTCTTCTATGATGGATCTTATCCGTGTCGAGTTCCCCGATAGAGTTTCCTCTGCATCGGATCTTTTGGCCTGATCAGCAGCAAATCCATGACAATGACTATGTAGCTTCCCCAGCTGAGACTCTGCTTGATCCTAGCTTGGCGTTGGAACCTCGAAGAGGATGTGTTGTTAGCTTCCCAGCGGAGTGATTGGTTCTTTCTCCGCGGCAGAGATGTTCCTTCAGTGGTTAGAAGTGAACGTTTGATTGATGTGTTTCTGTCTGGTGGTTGTTCCCCACAGGATTTCATATTATTGCCATATAAGATCCCTAGTAGAGTTCTTCTTTGACAGATCTTATCAATATCTCTGCGTACTGTTGGAAGATTCCCAACATTGGGTAGTTGTGATCTTTTGTTGATCCCCAACAGCGGTCTCGGATCCCCAGCGATCTTGCTTGTTCCCCTAGCAGTAGTCTTTGTCCTTGGCAGCGACTCTGTTTGGTCCCTAGTTGTGATCGATGTTTCCTGGTATTTGTTGCTCCCCACCAGATTGGATTTTCTCCTGTGGGCCTGGCCTTCTCTTTTGAGATGTTGTACCGGATGTCGGTCCGTTAATTCTTTGACCTGTTTGTGTTAGATATGTATGTTTGTCAGCATTAACATACATAAACCGTGCATATACATGCATAATCATAGCATTCAGATATTCATGTTGCATTCTTTGCCATATATCTTTCCTTGTTATCTCCTTCTAGTGGTGAAATATTCTTCCCCAAGCAGATGTTTGTGTCTGATCTCTCCATATAGAGTTAGCCCTGTAGGCAGAAAATGTCTATCTTTTCTTCCATATTCCCCACTGAGATATGTCCTCGTGGATGATTATTGTTTCAGTTTCCTCCCTAAATATGTATTGGGATGGAATTACTCCCCTGAGTTATATCCTCATTGGGTTGAGTCTTGTTTCGTTGTGTCTCTCTAGTTTGTTCCTAGACTGACTCCTCTCTTGTTATTTCCCCCTGCAGTTCCCTGTGGTTCAGGTGATCAATTGCTCAGTAAACAGTAATTGTTCATTCTCTCCCCAGCGGATCTTCTTTGGCCTCCTACCCAGTAATAGGTAGTTGTAAGTCCTATTTTTGTGGTTTTCTACCCAGTAACTGGTAGTTGTAAACCCCATTTTGTCCCTTTGCAGAGTTAATCCTTGATGTTGTTCATCCTAACCGATGACGGGTACTCTCGCCCTTGGTTTTCTGCCCAGTAACCGGTAGATGTAATCCCCTTTTTGCTGGTTATCTTTATCCAATATTCGGTATTGATATTCCTTCAGTTTTGAGTATACCACCCAGTAACCGGTGATATATCTCTTGGATAATTGCTTTGATCAAGCAAATTATCCCCAGCGAGTCATCTTTCATTTACCCTTGTTTGGTAATGATTGTTTCTCCCCTCGATTGGTCATCATTTTATACCCAGTACCCGGTATCCCGATGTTCTTTCTTTTCGGTCGATTTATCCTTTATTAACCCAGTAACCGGTTGTGGATAATCTTCCATGCGAGTATGTTATCTATGTTTTGACGGTAATAGATAATATATCTCATGCACTCTTTAGTTGAAGTCTTTTCTTCCCCAGTTGAGTAAGATTCGTATTTCCTTATGGAATCGAATGTCCATCCTATAATTGAGTTTGCTTTTTCAGCCCTCCTTTCAGATGATGAGTGTCTTGGAAATATTCCCCAATTCACGCCATGTTGGTCTCCTATTATAGGCCCAGTAACCGGTATCCCTGGTGTTCCTTCCTTCGGCTCCCTATTATGACTTTTTGTCCCCTGTAGAGTCAGATTTTCCTGAGTTGAAATATACCTTTTAGGTCTTCCTCAAATGTTTTGGATGATTGATATCTCTCTCCCTTATACCAGTCTTAGATATTCTTTCTCCCCGAGTGTGTTGTTCCTTCACCCTTATACTGGTGTGTTGATCACATGTATCTTTGAGTTTATTACCCAGTAGCCAGTAATACCTCATTCGTTGTTTCCTCAACTGAGTCCTTTATGGACATTCCCACCTGAGTCCATATTTTTATCTGAAGTATCCTTTGCGGATAGTTTTGCTGTATCAGCATATTCCCTAATATATGCATCTTTGCATCAGCTCGAGTCTTTCCATTGATTTATTTTCATGGAATCCCTTCGTGTCTCCCAACAAGTCTTTAAGTCGTGACCTGCTCATGCATTTACCCTTATTTCTCCCCCAGAGTCTCTGTCTCCCTAGTGAGTTTATTACTCCTTTGGATTTTTAGTTTCTCCTGATTTCTTTTTCCTTGTGGCCATATATCCCCACAGAGTATTAATTTTTGCATACATGCATTTGCATCATGAGGTCTCTTAGGGACCAAAATTCGTCTCTTTGTTATTATTTAAGCCCATTCTACCTCGTCTAGACGAAGATTTTAACCTTTATATCTCCGGCTAGAATAACCTTAAATAGGGGCATCTGTAAGACCCTAATTTTTACCTTAATACCCCTCAGGGCATCATATCATTGCTCATTGCATTTGCCTCAAGGATCATAGCATCTTGGTCCCTTTAACCTTGGGTTGGGACTTGTGTGAGTTGGTTTAAGACCACAAAGCATGCTTGAATTGTATATTATTGCTTTTCTTATTTTGTTTACTAACCAAAAGTACAAAAATATGTCACTAACTTTGTTTGTTTTGAAGCTTAAGCAGTCATGTGATCCAAGGCTCCTAGGAGGCCCTTATGCTCATTGAAGTGGCCAGATGAGGATGAAAGCAAGCATGACAATGGTTCACAAAGCTCTCAATCATCATATATGCCTCCCAAGTATCTCAATTTTTCAATTTGATCCAGATAAACCAAAGGGCTTGAGGATTGTTTCCCAAGGAAACCCTAATTCAATTGTGCATTGACTGTGCCTTGCTCATAAAGCAACCTCAACCTATGATCAAATACAATCAAGGGAAGTTATTTCATTCATAATTTTATGCATATATGAACCTATGTGATCATCCTCAATCATTCATTCATCAAGATTTGATGTTTGGACTGGAGAAGTTGATCAATCAAATCATCTAATTATTTTGAAATCCACTGAGACCTATCTTTTGATGTGTTTGTCAAATGGTGATGACTTCAAGAGAAACAATGTTCTTACGAACCATATGAACAACTTTTATGTTCATCAAAAATCTATTTGAAACGTGGAAGGTCATCATTCATTTCAAAACATTATAGGTCATTTTGACCGAAACCCTAATTTTGGGTCTACTTCCCAAGGACCTAACTCCTTCATTTTTTATGATTTTGAGGTGAGACCAAGTGAATTGGAAATTTTAATATGTCTACTTCAAATTTTATGTTGGACAAAATTTCATAATCCTAAAATAAGTACATGTGATAATACAAAACATTATAGGTCACTTTGGACCAAAGCCATTGAATCTTGAAAAAGTCTAACTTCAAGTGCCCATAACTTTCTCATCTAAAATCCAAATGATTCAAAATTTAAGTCCAAATTTATTTTCTTGAAAAGATATATAACTTTGATGTTGGAGGTTTTTAATTTTGAGGCTTGCATCACTGAAACAGAAGGGCTTGAAGTTGGTCATTTTTGGCAAATTTTTCAAATGCATGTTTTGCACCTTGAACTTCATGGCTAGTTTTCAATATTTTCCAAACTCCAAATGAATTTTTGTTCAACATAGATTTTGTTCCTTATGTCAAGAACTTTCCAACCATTACCCACATGCTTATTTTTGGATTTTGCAATTAGGACTTTCGAAGAGATGAATATTTAGGGTCATTTATGGAATCCAAGTGAAATCATCATGCACAAGCTAATACCTTGCAATCTGCACGTCTAATTCACCTTGGTTGATGTTCAGCATTCATTTGCATTTGGTTTTGGGCCTCACATGCACCTGTACAGGCCCATGCATGGAGGACCCAACTTCATGCACACGAGTTCTTCACCACTTTGCTTCAGCTGTGGCTATAAATAGAATGCATTGCCTCACTCAAATGGTAACCTAAAGGCACCTGAATCCCTGCTGAATTCATTTCCCAACCTCTCACCAAAGGAATTTGAGTTTTCACTTTCATTATTCAAGTGTGATTTTCAACAACATCAGTTGATTATCATCACTAATTCCTAAGCCTAGCTCTCATACCAAGCATCAGGATCAACCTACAAGCAAAGGATTGGTTGAATTGTACTCACAAAAGCTGCTTTATAACGGTTTAATCCTCAACTGTTTTGCTTCGAATCTCACTGAATATTGTGCTTTGCTTGTGTTGGTTTGCATTTCTGAAGTCCTCATGTGAGAGGCAAGTCAATGGTGGCTTTAATTTTGTGAATTGTTGAACTTCAGATTGAACACCTAGTTTTTCAACCTCAGATTTCTTCTTCCATAAGGATCTTGAGCAAAAACTAAGGTTACAGGGGTGATGTACATCACCCCAGCTTTAATTTGGTGTATGGATGGTGAGTTTTGGTGGAGGTTGTAAAACCTGCAACTGGTGGCCGGATTATTGAGCTCACCGGAGAAAACGATGGTTTCCACCACTGTCCCTTACGTGGAAGCTTCATGTCCATTGGATCCATTAGCTATGATCTAATCTTAGCCACGCGTTTTGTTTACTTATTTGAATTCAATGTGTGGTGATTTGACCAAGGAACACAATGAGCGCGCGCTTCATAGCCTTCTTATCAGCCACGTCAATTAATGAGCTATGATCAGACGCTTGTGGATTTTCCTAATTTCTTAATTTCTGTTTTAATTTCTTTTATTCCATTTATATTCAAAAATTCATAACTTCTTTATTTGGAGTCACAAAAATATGGGACCAATTGCAAAAAATTTCTCTTAAATTCTAGTTTCATAAAATGATTTTTAATTATTTTTGTGATTCCATTTAATATTTTTTGTGAATTATTTCATTTCTGATTGTTTTTAATTCATTTAAAATACCATTTGATATTCAAAAATGCCAAAAATATTTTCTTAACATGTATGAATGATGATAAGTCTATGAAAAATATTTTCATCAATTTCTTAATTGATTTGAGATTTATTTGAGATTTTAGTTCATATATATTATTTTTTTCTCCATTTTTAATTGTTTAAAATTAGTTTCTGTTTTAAAAAATGTTGAGAAAATTTGTCAAATGTTGTTTGACCATGTTAGACTTATGATGATCCAATTGGACTTATCCAAGTTGATTTAAATTGGATTTGAAGTTTGACCTTTATTTGTTCATTTTATTTCATGTATTATTTTAATTCAAAAAAATACCAAAAATATGTTTGACATTTCTTGACTTCCAATCTTCATTTCACTTCTAGTTACCATTAATTGATGTTGATTCCATATATGTTTGATCAATGTGTTTTGGTTATGTCATTTGAATTTTCATTTTTGTACATTCCACTTCCATCTTCATCTTCTTCTTTTTCTTTTGACCAATGAGTTAATGATCTATGGTTAGCCTTGACATATGAGAGGCTTAACCTTTGATTCAAATCAAATTCATCTTGATCAAAGATCAAGTGAATTGTTTTGTGTCCAAGATAGGTTGCTTCTTGGTCAAGCAAAGAACCTGAAATCCATACAAGGACATTTTTCTTTTCTTTTGGCATGACAAGTTGTAGGATCTTGGATTACTGGTCATGATCTCTAACTTGTGTTATTTGCCTATAGTTTTATTGACCGGCCTCAGATAGTTGTGACTACTACATTAGTCCACTTACGATTGCTTAACATAGCGCTAAATTGCCTTATGGCACACTAACACTAACTACTAATTACTAACTTTTAATTCAAGCATTTAATTCTTGCAATTTACTTTAATGCAATTTAATTTCTTGCTCATTTATTCATATTATCTTTTCCCTTTGCTCATTTGAGCTAATGTTTATGTTTATGCCATTTGCCTTTTGCTCACTTAGGCACATTATTGTGTATATACTATTGCCTTGTGTTTGTTTTGTTTTTGATTGTGTGAACCCAATGCAAAAAGGAGAAAGGACTTAGAATTAGGACCTTACCTATGCTTAATGGAGTTTCAAGAGAAACTAGGCCTCATGCCTTTAGAATGCTAAAATTGTTGAAGAGCAAGTAGGCCTCATGCCTTTAGAATGCTTAATCTTGAAGTTGTATTGAAAGGACCCCTATTCTAAACTCACTCTTGTCCATTATCTTTATTGCATTATGGAACTTTTTGATTTGTTTGTTCTTGTATGGTAGGGATCCCAAACTTGAGCTATTTAGAAGGACCATTGTCATGAGCATCCAAGTTAAGAGAAATACAAGCCAAATTGGAAGATCCTAGGAGCTTGATTGAATATTTGCTTGATTGCTTGAGTTAATTGCTTATTAATTGCTAAGTCCAAAGGAAAGGAGCAACTTGGATCATCTTTATGATCTCAAGAAAGGAACTCCAAGGGTCTTATTCTCTTCTCTCACCTTTGCATGTTTAGGACTAGCCCTTCTCTTCTTCTCTCCACTCTAACCCAAACCAAACTCATTTTGTGCAAACATTGACATTGTTTTCAAAACTAGAAACCTAGGCATTATGCCTTTGATTTTTCCAAACTCTTTTCATAATACTTATTTTGAATTGAATCTTAAGTCAACTTTGACTTCCTTTTGTGAATACTTCTAATTGGTAAATACAACTCACTCAAGTTTGTTTTTGTGGTTCCAATGGCCATCTTTGCCAAAGAGTTTCATAAACATTAGCTATTAGGTTTGAGTTATCATAGTGGTTGATGTAAACCTCACCTCATCCTTAGTGATTGGACTATAAGTCTTCCATACTTATTATAGGGTGGATCCCTCACTAGTATGTTGAAGCTCTCCTCACATGGTGGATTTTTGGTTTAGGTTGCGTTTTCTCTCTTTGATAACGAAAGACCTTAAGGCTTTTGACAAACCAATTCACCAATTTATTTTGAGATTTTTACCCCGAACTACGAGGTTTTGATCCTACCTTTGTGATGGTACGTAGGCAATGGGTTTATCCATTCAAACAACAAAATTGTAAATAATTTGTATATTCTTTTCTCATCTCCCCAATCATGTTTGTACAAATATTTTCACAAATACCAACCTACCATACAACATTTACAAAAAGGGCTCCCTTATAATACTAAGGATGTTTTGGGTGCTTAAAACCTTCACATTGCATAACCAACCCCCTTACCCAGATCTCTGACATTTTTTAGTTTTTGATTTGATAAAACTTCTCGATTTTTGTTCGCTTTCTAACCTTTCCTTTGGATAAATAGAAGTGCGGTGGCGACTCGAATTGTATGATTTACTTTTGATTTAGTCAATAAATCTAAAGGTAACGAATACCCCGCTACAGCGGGTCCATCAGTCCAAATTATGGAAGAAATTTCTGAGAGTAGGTCTGAAGATGATTATCGTACTAGTCTCGACAAGCGAAACTACCACTACTTTGAAGAAGGCTAGCCCATCAGTGAACCAAGCACGAGCAAGATTCCTCTACACTGGCAACCCTTCGGTTATTTCCAGCATTTCATTGGTATTTTACTTTGCATATTAAGTACTCATTTGCTTTCAAGTATTGTTGATTTCCTTTAATGGTAATATTAATGAAATTATCATGCATGTTTTGAACGAATCCTTTCGTATTAACTCATATTTTCCATTTATATCAAAAAAAAAATTTCTCCCATTCACTTATCAAATTGTTGTTTTAGCAAAATTGAAGGGAGGAAGACGAAAAAGAAATACCCATAATTGCTAATAGTATGCTTTTGGATAAAATCCTGCTGATGATATACTGTCATTGTTTCAAATCCCCAAACACCGGAGAAATAAGGAGTTAATCCCTAGTCAACCACTTCGAGCCTAGCAGTAGGAGTTTCTTTCGGATATACAAACCCTTACTTTTAACCTAAGGCAGGGTGGTGTTCAGTTAATATGACTATGCCTTCAAATGACAAGATGAAACACATTTCCTCATATATTAAGGAGATCAAAGATTAAGGAGTTTCGAAGAAAAAACCAGTTGATGACAACCTTTGAACTGTGGAGCTTTGAGTCACTTTCCTTGCTTCCTCTTTCTAAACAGAACTTCTATGGACTGGATGATGAAGGTTTAGGAACTTTAGATCTGAAGATTCAACCAAATTCAGTTGAATTTCAGATCTGAAATTTTGAAGAAATGTGAACTAGTTCCTTTAGGTATGGCTAGGGATTCAATTGTGCAGCATATCAGGCACCTTCAGGTTGAGATTTGATGGAGGTATGCACCTCTATTTACAGCTGGAATTGGCTGAGCAAGTGAGTTTCCTCGTGTGCATGGCAAGTGGGTTTTCCTTGCATGGGCTTGCATGATCATGTAGAAGGCCCAAACTCAATTGCATTTGCATGCTGATGACCAAACAACTTGAAATGGACGTGTAGTTGGCAATGCATAAGCTTGTGCATGGAATTCTAACATGTTATGCATAATTGAGCTTAAAATTTCACCTCTTCGAAAATGCCACTTGAAAAGTTGAGACATAGGCATGTGGGTAATGGTTGGAAAGGTCTTGACATAAGGAACAAATGTTATGTTGGACAAAAACTCATTTGGAGTGTGGAAATTTATGAAAACAGGCCATGAAGTTCATAGTGCAAAACATGCCTTTGAGAATTTTGCCAAATTGGTCCAACTTCAAGCCCTTCTATTTTGATGATGCAAGCCTCAAATGGAAAAAAGTCCAACATCCAAGTTGTAGGTCTTTTCAAGACAATCAAAATGGACTTAAATATTTCACCATTTGGAGTTTTGATGAAGGAGTTATGGGCACTTGAAGTAGGACTTTTTTGCCTTTCAATGCATTTGGTCCAAAGTGACCTATAATGTTTTGCATTATCACATGTATTTATTTTGAGATTTTGAAATTTTGTTAAACATAAAATTTGAATTAAACATTTTAAGCTTTCCAATTCATTTGTTCCGACCTCAAAATCATAAAAAATGAATGAGTTATGTCCTTGGGAAGTTGACCCAAAATTAGGGTTTCAGTCAAAATGACCTATAATGTCTTGGACTGTGAGATGACCTTCCTAGCTTCAAATAAATTTTTGATGAACATGAAAATTGTTCATATTGTCCTTAAGAACATTGTTTCTTTTGGGATCATCTCCATTTGACCAACACATAAAAAGTTAGGTCTCAGTGCATTTCAAAATAGTAAGATGAATTGACTGATCAACTTCTCAAGTCCACAACTCATATCTTGATGAATTGATGATTAAGGACACTCAAATAAGTTCAAATATGCATGAAATTATGAATTAAATAACTTCCCTTGATTGTATTTGACCATGGGCCGATGTTGCTTCATTAGCAAGACATTGTGGGTGATCAGATGAATTAGGGTTTCTTTGAGGAACAAACCTCAACCCTTTGACTTGCTTTGATCAAAATGATGAATTGAGATACTTGGGAGGCATATTTTATGTATGAGAGCTTTGGGAACCATTTCCATGCTTGCCTTCATCTTCTCTTGGCCATATCTTTGCACCAATGATCTCCTAGGAGCTTTTAGACCTTGTGATTGCTCAAGCTACAAAAAAAAATATGTTAGTGACATATTTTTGTGCTTTTGGTTAGTGAATAAAGATGAGAAAGAAATAATATACAATTCAAGCATGCTTGGTGATCTCAAACCACTCACAAGAGGTCCCACCCAAAGGCAAAGGGAACCAAGATGCTTATGATCCTTGAGGCTTTGCAAAATGCAATGTTATGATGCCATGTGGGATCTTAGGGACAAAATTGGGGTCTTACAGATGCCCCTATTTAAGGTCATTCTAGCCGGAGAAGTGAAGGTTAAAATCTTCGCCTCGACGGGGTAGAATGGGCTTAAATAATAACAGAGAGACGAATTTTGGTCCCTAAGAGACCTCATGATGCAAATGTATGTATGCAAAAGGTAATACTCTGTGGAGATATGTGTCCACAAAGGAAAAGAAATCAGGAGAATCTGATAATCCATATGAGTAATTTACTCCATGGGACAGAGACTCTGGGACTCTTATGGGGATAAGAAAAGGAATAAAATGCGTGAGCAGGTCACGACTTGAAACCTGGGGAGCAAAAATCAATGGAAAGACCCGAGCTGACTCAAAAGCGCATGTATTGGGGAATATGCCAATACAGCAAAAGTTATTCATAACGGATACTCTGGATAAAAATCCGGACTCTGGCTGGTAGAATCCACTAAGGGACTTCGCTGGGAGAATCCACTAAGGGACTTCGCTGGGGAAAACCCAAACAAAACTCCTTTGGGGAAGCAACAAGATGAGGTATTACCGGTTACTGGGTAATAAGCTCAAAGAGACATGTGATCTAAACACCGGTATAAGGGTGAGAGGACAACATGCTCGGGAAGAATGAATATCTAAGACCGGTATAAGGGTGAGAGATATCAAACATCCGAAATCATCTGAGGAAGACCTAAAAAGGTATACCTCAACTCAGGAAAATCTGACTCCGCAAGGAGACAAAAAGTCATAACATGGAGCAGGGTGGAAGGAACACCAGAGATATCGGTTACTGGGCATATAATACGTGACCAACCAAAGCGTGAATTGGGGAATATTCCCAAGACACTCATCATCCAAAAGAGGGCTAAAAGCAAACTCGATTATAGGATGAACATTCGATTCCAAAAAAGGGATACGAATCTTACTCGACTGGGGAAGAACAAAAGGCTTCGACCAAAGAGTGCATGAGACTTGTCATATATTACCGTCAGAACGTAGATAACATACTCGCATGGAAGATTATCCGCAACCTATTACTGGGTAAATAAAAGATAAGTCGACCGAAAAGAAAGGACATCGGGATACCTAATACTGGGTATATAATGATGACCAATCCAAGGGAGAACCAATCGTCACCTTCGACAAAGGGTAGACGAGAGATGACTTGTTGGGGATAAATTGCCTGATCGGAGCAATTATCCAAAGGATGGGGGAATATCAACACCGAATATTGGATAAAGGTAACCGTCATTGGTTAGGATGAACAAAAGGTTAACTCTGCAAGGGGATGAAGATAGGATTTACAACTACCGGTATAAGGGTAGAAGACCACAGACTCCGCCGGGGCGAAGATGGATAATTACTGGTTACTGTAGCGGGGTATTCGTTACCATTAGAGATATTGACTAAATCCAAGGTAAATCATACAAAGTCGAGTCGCCACCGCACTTCTATTTATCCAAAGGAATGGTTAGAAAGCGAAAAAAAACCTAAAAGTTTTAACAAAAACTAATAAAAGAGAAACAAAGATCTGGGTAAGGGGGTTGGTTATGTAATGGGAAGGTGTTAGGCACCCAAAACATCCTAGGTACTCCTAGGGAGCCCTTTTCATACTTGTTGCAAAGGTTGTTTGTTTTGTGAAAATTTGTTTGTGCAAACATGATTGAAGAGATGAGAAGAGAATATACAAGTTATTTACATTTTCTGTTTGGATGGATAAGCCCATTGCCTACGTACCATCTTAAAAAAGATTAGGATCAAAACCTCGTAGTTCGGGATAAAAATCTCAAAACAAGTTGTTGAATTGATTGGTCCAAAAGCCTTAAGGTCTTTTGTTATCAAAGGAAGAAAACTCAACCACACCACAAATCTACCATGTGAGGATAACTTCAACATGCTGGTGAGGGGTTAACCCTATAATAAGCATGGAAGACTCATTGTCCATCTTTAAGGACATAGGTGAGTATTATATCTACCACAAAGATAACTCAAACCTAATAGCTAAAGGTTATGGAAAATTTGATTAAGAAGTGGCCATTGGAACCACAAAAAAGAAATTTGAATGGGTTATATTTACCAATTAGAAGTATGTACTGTAAGAACAAAAATTGTTCTACAACTGATTCCATGATTTTGATGATAACAAAGGATGAAACCAAAAATGGCACCCTAACGAAAAGTTTCTAACTGTGCAGGGTTCTAAGGAAAGAAGGAAGAAATCATCAGATACAGAATCATATCAGATACAATTTATCAGAAGACCAGAAGCATCTGAAGTAGAAACACGTTCAAGAAAGTCTAACTCTGAGCAAAACAGCAAAATATCAGAAGCATCTGAACAAGAAGTACGCTCTAGAAGTTCTGACTCTGAACAACGGTATGTCAAACTCCAGAAGTTCTCAGCGCTATCTGAAGAAACCATCAGAACTCAAAAGAGATTAACATCAGAAGTTAGATAGCAAGATTCCAAGATCTCCAGAAACACGAAGACTCTGATTATGGAATTGCTAAATAAGGAAGAGTAACGTTAACTTCAAATAAAGTTTTGGAAATGGATTTCCTAATGCAGAAAGAGACGTTAACTCCAAATTCAAATGAAAAGGAACTATATTTGGAAAGTAGTCATTCAAGGAGAGAAAGTTGTCTTGGCAAGAAGCTATATAAGTTATGGCATTAATTCATATTATTGACCATCAGTTTCAACGACTACTTCACTCCTATATATAAAGGACTGCAAATCAACATTGTGTAAAGAACATACAAGTACAACAACACAACAAGAACTTACTGAAACATCAACACACATAAACACGTTTTATTCTCTCAATCTTCACGAAGCTTTTGCTTAGAACGTGAAACACTTTGTTCTTACTGTTGTAATATTTGCTTATCTTAGAAGCACTCTAGATTACATAAGTTTTTATCTTTGTTGTATTTCCTCAAGTGACTCTGTGCAGTCTGTATACTTGAGAGGACTAAGAGATCTTTCTCTTAGACGTTGTTTGTAATCAATCTTTCAAGATTAGTGGATTAAGTCCTTGTTGAAGGCGAAATCACCTTGGCCGGGTGGACTGGAGTAGCTTTGTGTTATAAGCGAACCAGTATAAAAATCCTTGTGTGATTTTCATTTTGAAAAAGCGCTTATTTTCCAAACAATTCAAACCCCCCCTTTCTTGTTTTTCTCACCTTCATGTACAAAATATTCAAAGTTGACTTAAAGATTCAATTCAAAATAAGTATTGTGAAAAGAAAGTTTGAAAATCAAAAGCATAAGGCTTAGGTTTCTAATGTTTGAAAGCAAAGGTTAAATGTTTGGACAAAAGGTTTTGGCTTGGGTTAGAGTGGAGAGATGAAGAAGAAGGGCTAAGTCCTAACTAAAACAAAAAGATGAGGGATGAAGAATCAAAACCATAATGGAGTCCCTCTCTTGAGATCATATTGATAATCCAAGTAGCTCCCATCCTTTAGAATAAGTAACCACAAAGCATAAGCAATTAAATAAGTCTCTTAAGAGATCCTCAATGTATCTGGTATCTTCCACTTGGATGATCATGGCAATGGTCCTCCAATTAAGCTCAAATGGAAACTCCTAGCATAAAAGCACACACATCAAAAGATTCCATGAAGTAAAACAAGAATGGACAAGAGTGAGTTTAGGGATTTGGTTCTTCCAATCCATCTTCATCATTAAGATCTTTTTACTCCAATTTTTCATAAGGAAGGTCCTAGAATCTAAGATCAATTCTCCATTTTTTGCATAGGGAAGGTCCTAGAAACTAAGTCCATTTCTTTGCATTTGGTCCACAACAATCAAAACAAAAACACAAGCACAATAATATATACACAAATATGTGCTCAAGTGAGCAAAAGGCAAATGGCATTAACATAAACATGTGCTCAAATGAGCAAAGAGAAAAGCAAATGGATAATATGTGCAAGAATAGTAAATTGCATAAAAGTAAATTGCATAAAGTAAATGTTAATTGTCAATGGTTAGTGTTAGTAGTTAGTGTGCCATAAGGCAAATTTAGCGCTATGTTAAGCAATCGTAATTGGACTTATGTAGAAGTCACAACTATTTGAGGCCGGTCAATAATAATGTAGGCAACAAACACAAGTTAGGAGTCTTGATTAGTGAACCAAGTCCCAAAAACTTGCCATGCCAAAAAAAGAAAATGAGAATTGATCTTGTATTGGTTTAAGCCTTTTGCATGATTTAAAAGACAACCTATCCTTAATGCAAAGCCATTCACTTGATCAATTGATCAAGATGAATTATATTTGAATCAAAGAAGATTAAATCTCCCTAACCAATGCTAACTTATCAACCTTCAACTCATTGATCAAGAAGAAAAGAAATAGAAGAAGAAGAAGGAGAAGATGGATAAGAGAAATGGAAATGGCAAAATTAAAGTGCATTAAATGAAATACAATGTACCAATCCTCATATGTTGACCAATAACATTGAAAGTCAAGGTCAAACAATCAAAAACAGAAGTGAGATGAAGATTGGGAGTCAAGAAATGAATAAACTATTTTTGGCATTTTTTAATATTTAAAATAAACTTGAACTAAAAATAAATGGAAAGGTCAAACTTCAAAATTACTTCAAATCAACCTTGAAAGGTCCAAGTAATTTATCCTAAGTTCAACAAGGTCAAACAAAGTTTGACAAAAAATTTCAGCATTTTTAAAAGTCAGAAACTATTTTTAATCAATTAAAAATGAATAAAAATAACCTAATTGAACTAAAATCTCAAATAAATCTCAAATCAATTCAAAAATTGATGAGAATATTTTTCATAGATCCATCATCATTCAAATAGGTTAGGAAAATATTTTTGCATTTTTTGAATATCAAAAACTATTTAAAATGAATTAAAAATAACCAGAAAAGAGAAAATTCACAAAAAATATCAAATGACAAAATAAAAATAATTAAAAATCAGAAATAGAAACTAGAAATTATTTGGGAAATAATGCAATTGGTCCCATAATTTTTGGATTAAAAATGAAAGAGATATTGATTTTTGAAAATAATTGGAATTAAGGAAATTAAAACCAGAAAATAGAAAATGCAAAAAAAAGAGAGCCCTTGGATCTGAGCTCATTAATTGAGCTGGCAGATCCAAGGATCCAGAGGTGCGCGCTTATTGTGATCCACGCTCAATGCACTCACATGGAGAACAAATAAAAGTCATAACAAGCAAGGATCCTGATTGAATCTGGAAAATAGATCACACGGCCAGGAATGGATCTGGAGATGATGAAGCCACCGTCTTCTCCGGTGAGCTTGGATTTTCCGGCCAAATTGCAGAAATTCAAAAGGCAACCAAAGTACACGATCTTTATTCCAAAATGAAGCTGGGGTGATGTACATCACCCCTGTAACCTTGAATCACGCTCAAGATTCCTATAAATTAAGAAATCTGAGGTGGAAGATTCAGGTATGGAAAATGCAGATCAAGGAAAAACGAAATTGAAGCTACCACTAGCTTGCTTCTCAAGTGAGGACTTCAGAAAACAATAGATCCAAGCAAATAAGTCCATGGATGATGAGATTCGAAGAAAATACCAGTTGGAGTGTAAGCTTGAGTTCTGGTAATTTGAGCATGATGCCTTGCTTGCTTTGCTAAAACAGAAGTTCAATGAGATGAATGATGAAGGTTTAGAAGCATTAGATCTAAGAATTCAACCAGATGAAGTTGAATTTTAGATTTGAAAAATTTGAGAGAAATGCAATTGCTTCTTTAGTGATGGCTATGGAAAGAATTCTGCAGCATTTTAGGTTGAATTAGGCGTGTGAAATGAATGGAATGAGGTCTCTATTTATAGAGGAAGTGGCAAGGAGAATGTGATCAATCTGTGTGCATGGCATGTGGAGCTTCATTGCATGGGCTTGCATGATCATGCACAAGGCCCAAAAACAATGCCAAATGAATTCTAAGCATCAGCCAAATGGAATTGGACGTGTGACTTGCAAGGCAATTGCCTGTGTACCAAGATTTCAAGTGAATTTCTCATTTGTACCTAAACATTCATCTCTTCGAAAGTCCCAATGAAAAAATCCAAACATGATCATGTGAGTAATGGTTGGAAAGGCCTTGATGTAAGGAAAAATTGTTATGTTGAGCAAAAATCCATTTTAAGTGTGGAAATTTATGAAATTTGAGTTTAAAGGGCAAGGTGCATGATATGTCAAGGCAAGGTTTCTAAATTTGGCCAACTTTCAAGCCCCTCTGTTTTGATGATGCAAGCCTCAAATGGAAAAACCTCCAACATCAAAGTTGTAGATATTTTCAAGACAATCAAAATGGACTTATATTTTGCATCATTTGGATTTTTTATGAAAGAGTTATGGGCACTTGAAGTTGGACTTTTTTGACTTTTAATGCATTTGGTCAAAAAGGACCTATAATGTCTTGCATTATTACATGTATTTCCTTTGAGATTTTGAAATTTTTTTCAACATAAAATTTGAAGTAGACATCTTAAGCTTTCCAATTCATTTGATCCCACCTCAAAATCATAAAAAATGAATGCGTTATGTCCTTGTGAAGTTGACCCACAATTAGGGTTTCAGTCAAAATGACCTATAATGTATTGGAATGGAAGATTGCCTTCCAAGCTTCAAATCAATTTTTGATGAACATGAAACTTGTTAATATTGTCCTTAAGAACATTTTTACTTTTGGAACCATCTCCGTTTGACCAACACATAAAACGTTAGGTCTTAGTGCATTTCAAAATAGTCAGATGAATTGACTTATCAACTTCTCAAGTCCACAACTCATATCTTGATGAATTGATGATTGAGGACACTCAAATAAGTTCAAATATGCATGAAATGATGAATTAAATAACTTCCCTTGATTATATTTGACCATGGGCTGAGGTTGCTTCATGAGTAAGGCACTGTGATGCACAAATGAATTAGGGTTTCTCTGAAGAACAAGACCTCAAACCCTTTGACTTGCTTTGATCAAAATGATGCATTGAGGTACTAGGGAGGCGTATTTGATGTATGAGAGCTTTGGTAACCATTTCCATGCTTGCTATCATCTCCTCTTGACCATGTCTTTGTACCAATGATCTCCTAGAAGCTTTGGACCTTGTGATTGCTCAAGCTACAAACAAAAGATGTTAGTGACATATTTTTGTGCTTTTGGTTAGTAAACAAAATGAGAAAAGCAATGATATACAATTAAAGCATGCTTGATGATCTCAAACCAACTCACAGAAGGTCCCACCCAAAGGCAAAGGGAACCAAGATGCTAATGATCCTCGAGGCTATGCAAATGAAATGTTATGATGCCATGAGGGATCTTAGGGACAAAATTGGGGTCTTACAGATGCCCCTATTTAAGGTCATTCTAGCCGGATAAGTGAAGGTTAAAATCTTCGTTTCGACGAGGTAGAATGGGCTTAAATAATAACAAAGAGACGAATTTTGGTCCCTAAGAGACCTCATGATGCAAATGTATGCAGAATGGTAACACTCTGTGGGGATATCTACCTACAAAGGTAAAGATCAGGAGGAAATTGAAATTCCATATGAGTAATATGCTCATAAAATTGGACAGGGACTCTAGGGACTCTAATGGGGATAAGAAAAGGAATAAAATGCGTGAGCAGGTCACGACTTGAAACTTGGGGAGCAGAAATCAATGGGAAGACCCGAGCTGACTCGAAGATGCATGTATTGGGGAATATGCCAATACAGCAAAAATTATCCACTATGGATACTTCGGATAAAAATCCGGACTCAGGTGAGGATAATCCACTAAGGGACCTCACTGGGGATATCCAAAAAGGAATCTCATGGGGAAGCAACGGGATGAGGTATTACCGGTTACTGGGTAATAAGCTCAAAGAGACGTGTGATCTGAACACCGGTATAAGGGTGAGAGAACAACATGCTCGGGAAGAATGAATATCTAAGACCGGTATAAGGGTGAGAGATATCAATCAACCAAATCATCTGAGGAAGACCTAGAAAGGTATATTTCGACTCAGGAAAATCTGACTCCACAGGGGACAAAAAGTCATAATAGGGAGCAGAAGGAAGGAACACCAGGGATACCGGTTACTAGGCATATAATAGGTGACCGACCAAAGCGTGAATTGGGGAATATTCCCAGAACACTCATCATCCAAAAAAAGGGCAAAAAGCAAACTCGATTAAGGGATGGACATTCGATTCCAAAACAGGGATACGAATCTTACTCAACTGGGGAAGAACAAAAGCTTCGACCAAAGAGTGCATGAGATATATTATCTATTACTGTCAAAACATAGATAATATACTCGCACGGAAGATTATCCACAACCGGTTACTGGGTTAATAAAGGATAAATTGACCGTCAAAGAGAAAAGCATCGGGATACCAACACTAGGTATATAATGATGACCAATCAAGGGGAGCAACAAACATTACCGGCAACCGATATAAAAGATGACTTGCTGGGGATAAATTGTCTGATCAGAGAAATTATCCAAAAGAAGGAGGGAATATCAATACCGAATATTGGATAATGATAACCATCAAGGAGGGGATTACATCTACCGGATACCAGGTAGAAAACTACGGAAAAGTAACCGTCATCAACTTAGGATGAACAAAAGGGTTAACTCTGCAAAGGAGAGAAAATAGGGTTTACAACTACCAGTATAGGGGTAGTAAACCACAGACTCCACCGGGGATAAGATGAATGATTACCGATTACTGAGCAATTATTCATTTATACCACGGGGAAGCACAGGAAACAGTCACAAGAGGCCAATTTAGGATCAAACCAAAGAGGAAAATTGAATCAAGACTCGTCCTAATGAGGATATAACTCAATATGGAAGCCCATCCCAATATATGTGTTGGGAGGAAGCGAAAACAACCGTCGTCCACGAGGATATAACTCAGTGGGGAATGCGGGAGGAAAGATAAACACTTTCTGCTTAATGGGCTGACTCTCTATATTGAGGGATCAACCACCGACATCTGCTTGGAAATATATTACCAAATAGTAGAGGATAACAAACAAAAGATATATGGCAAAAAATGCAATATGAATATCCAAATGTTCGAAAATTATTTGCACACATGTGTGATGGTTAATGTATGCTGAATGCTGACAAACAGACATTTCTAACACGAACAGGCTTCACAGGAATACAAACATCCGGTACTACATCTCAATAGAGAGAGCCAAATCACCAGAGAGTATCCAATCTACCGGGAATCAGAGATACCAGGGAGCAAAGACCTCCGCAGGGGATGAATCATCAGTCACGGCTGGGGAAAAGAGTTTATTGCACAGGTAGAATCTGCCACATAAGCAACTCTACTGGGGAATCTATCCGAGGGATAAAGGGATTTTGGGGATCAACCACCAACTACCGTACCCACCAAGGGGATCACGTCTGCTGAGGAGAAAAGGTTGCTACCCCGCTGAAGGGAAGAATGGTGAATATCTCAACAAGCATACCACTTAGGGTTCCAGAGAAAGAAAATACAGTCACACCAGGAATATGAACGAATGTCTTACCCTGTTGGAGATCACACCATCCATGGGAGAGCACTGAGGATCTCCTAAGTATCCTTTTCATCATTGTGAATGTTCACCTTGTTTAAAAAACAAGTTATGAAAAATTCATTTTTTCAAAACAACGATATTTTCTCAATTAAAAGCATGCAAAACGTTTGTTGAATAGACAAATAAGAGTGCAAATAATTGGATAAAAGGCTCAAATTTACTTGATGGAATGGTAGTCTGCAAATGGCAAGACTCCATAGATCTTTACAAGTTTGATATTGGTGATATATATTGGAAAAGGGCTACATTGAACATAATGACCATTTCTCCACCAATTCTGAATTCGATGTATTCCAAGCTTTGGTTGATGACGAATGAGCAAGATCCCCCGACGGATGACAGTTGTAGAACAAAGTCTTGTCAGGATGCAGTTACTTGCCAAATCCCTAATTTTTGCCTAGATTGCCTCAGGATGAGGTACTCAATCTAGCGGGATACCTATATTCATTTTTTTTATGTCTCTAACTTTTGCCTGGATCGCCCTTTCGGGTTTTCAATCCACCGAGACGCTCATTTTTGCCTAAGCCGCCCTTTCGGGTTTTCAACTTAGCGAGCTATTCTGTTTTTATTTCTAGGCGAAGTATTTCTTGACTGCATCTGAATTCACAGGACGAGTGAAATCCTCCCCATCCATAGTTGTAAGTATCAACGCACCGCCTGAAAAGGATCTCTTAACAACATATGGACCTTCATAGTTTGGAGTCCACTTGCCCCTGGAATCGGGCGCGAAAGACAAGACTTTCTTGAGCACAAGGTCACCTTCTCGGAACACACGAGGCTTGACCTTCTTATCAAAAGCTTTCTTCATTCTCTGCTGATACAACTGACCATGGCACATGGCAGTCAATCTCTTCTCTTCTATCAAATTCAGTTGGTCATAACGACTCTGAACCCATTCAGCATCAGTCAACTTGGCTTCCATCAAGACTCTCATTGATGGGATATCCACCTCTACTAGGAGTACAACCTCCATTCCATAAACAAGAGAGAAAGGGGTTTCCCCTGTTGAAGTGCGGACAGATGTACGATATCCATGTAAAGCAAATGGTAAGATCTCATGCCAATCTTTATACGTGACAACCATCTTCTGGATGATCTTCTTGATATTCTTATTAGCAGCTTCAACAGCCCCGTTCATCTTGGGTCTATAAGGAGAAGAATTATGATGCGCAATCTTGAACTCGCTACACAACTCTTTCATCATTTTGTTGTTCAAGTTAGATCCATTATTAGTAATGATCTTGTCTGGCACACCATTGCGGCATATAAGCTGATTCTTGATAAACTTCACGACCAACTGCCTGGTCACGTTTGCATATGATGCCGCTTCAACCCACTTAGTAAAGTAATCAATTGCTACGAGAATAAATCTGTGCCCATTAGATGCTTTTGGCTCTATCATGCCAATCATGTCAATTCCCCACATGAAGAAAGGCCAAGGTGATGAAATCACATTCAAAAGTGTCGGAGGAATATGAATCTTATCCGCGCAAATCTGACACTTGTGGCATTTCTTCACGTATTTGCAGCAGTCAGACTCCATTGTCAGCCAATAGTAGCCTGCTCTCAACATCTTTCTAGCCATGGCATATCCATTGGAATGAGTACCAAATGAACCCTTATGGACCTCAGTCATTAACAGGTCTGCTTCGTGTCTATCCACACATCTGAGCAGAACCATGTCAAAATTTCTCTTATAAAGTACGTCGCCATTGAGGTCGAAACTGCCTGACAATCTCCTCAAAGTCTTCCTATCTTTTACAGGTGCCCCAGGCGGGTAAGTTTGGTTCTGAAGGAAACACTTGATGTCATAATACCATGGCTTGTCATCTTTCGCTTCTTCTACTGCAAATACATGAGTTGGTCTATCCAAGCACATCACAGTGATATTGGGGACTTCATTCCAAAGTTTTACCACAATCATTGAAGCTAGCGTAGCGAAAGCATCTGTCATCTGATTCTCATCTCAAGGTATATGATGGAAGTCAACCTCAGTAAAGAACGTTGAAATCCTTCTCGCATAATCTCTATATGGAATGAGACCAGGCTGATTCGTTTCCCATTCACCCTTAATCTGATTAACAATGAGGGCCGGATCACCATATACATCAAGATGCTTGATCCTTAGATCAATACATTCCTTCAATCCCATAATACAGGCCTCATACTCAGCCATATTATTCGTGCATTTGAAAGTTAGCCTTGCTGTAAAAGGAATATGTGTGCCCTGAGGAGTAATAATCACTGCCCCAATACCATTTCCATACTGATTTATAACGCCATCAAACACCATACTCCATCTGGAACCAGGCTCTGGCCCTTCATCGAGTGTAGGCTCATTGCAATCTTTCACTTTCAAATACAAAATTTCCTCATCCGGGAAGTCATACTGAACTGACTGATAATCTTCAATAGGCTGATGTGCCAAATGGTCAGCCAAGATACTACCTTTAATAGCCTTCTGAACTCGATACTCAATATCATACTCAGATAACAACATCTGCCAACAGGAAATTCTTCCTGTTAAAGCAGGCTTCTCGAAGATGTACTTGATTGGATCCATTCTGGATATCAACCAAGTCGTATGATTTATCATATACTGGCGTAAGCGCTTAGCAACCCAAGCCAAAGCACAACATGTCTTCTCAAGATTGAGTATCGAGACTCACAATCAGTGAACTTCTTACTCAGGTAGTAAATAGCATACTCCTTCTTCCCTGATTCGTCTTGATGACCGAGGACACAACCCATTGAGTCTTCAAGAACAGTTAGATACATGATCAAAGGTCTTCCTTCCACATGCAGAGATAGAATCGGAGGTTCAAACAAATACTCTTTAATACTGTCGAAAGCTTTCTGGCAATCCTCGGTCCAATCATGAGACTGATCTTTCCGGAGGAGCTTGAAGATCGGTGCACATGTGGCAGTCATGTGGGATATGAATCTGGAAATATAATTCAAGCGGCCAAGAAAACCTCGGACTTGTTTCTCAGTTTTGGGCGCAGGCATCTCTTGTATTGCTTTGACCTTTGCAGGATCAACCTCAATACCTCTTTCACTAACAATGAAGCCCAATAACTTGCCAGAACGGACTCCAAATGTACACTTGTTGGGACTCAGACGAAGCTTATATTTCCTCAAACGCTGGAAAAGCTTCAACAAATGCTCCACATGTTCAACTTCTGTTCTTGACTTAGCAATCATATCGTCAACATACACCTCGATCTCCTTGTGCATCATATCATGAAACAAGGTGGTCATAGCTCGTTGATACGTGGCTCCGGCGTTCTTCAAACCGAAGGGAATCACTCGATAACAGAATGTTCCCCAAGGTGTGATGAATGTTGTCTTCTCCATATCCTCGGGTGCCATCTTGATCTGGTTATATCCGGAAAATCCATCCATAAATGAGAAGACATTGAATTTAGATGTATTGTCTACCAACATATCAATATGTGATAGAGGGAAATCATCTTTCGGACTAGATTTATTCAAGTCTCTATAGTCCACACACATCCGTACTTTTCCATCTTTCTTAGGCACGGGCACAATATTGGCCACCCATTGAGGATATGTAGAAGTCACCAGAAACCCTGCATCAATTTGCTTCTGAACTTCCTCTTTGATTTTCACTGCCATATCAAGATGAGTTCTTCTGAGCTTCTGCTTCACAGGTACACACTCTGGCTTCAAAAGTAGGAAATGTTGCACAATATCAATATCTAGACCTGGCATGTCTTCATACGACCAAGCGAAGACGTCAACATATTCTCGTAGCAATTCAATCAACCTCTTCTTAATAGTTTCTTCAAAGAATTCCCCAATCTTCACTTCACGAACACAATCCTCAGACCCCAAGTTGACTGTTTCCAGATTCTCGAGATGCGGCTGAATGATCTTCTCTTCATGCTCAAGTAGACGGGTAATCTCGTCAGCAATCTCTTCAACATCATCTTCTTCCGCCTCAAACACAGGGAACTCAAAATTGGGAGATGGTGTTGGATCATTATGTTCAATGGGTTTGATCAACCTGCATAATGATTTTGGATATGAAAAGCTTTTAGAATTTAAACAAGGCAAATCATTATGCAGATGAAAATATTGATTTTATTCTATTTTTTAGGTTTTATGTGATCACCAATTTCATGCAAAAAGCGAAAAGGGAAAATGATTGGAAAAACAAACATTTAACATGAATTTATTGAATGAAATTATCATTGTATTTATGTGCCAACAATGTCATCACTCCTCCTTTTGGCATGGGAAAAGGGTTTTTTAAATAGAGTGATCATTACGTTGACTTATGGATAATTGTAGGAATATCCACAGCGACCCAATTGTTGCAGACCCCTCCATGGATGATGAAATTGCCAGAATCCTCTATATCTTCTTCCAAGACAGCAGCTGCTTCTTCATCCTGACCGGTGTGGATGAAACCTCCACTCTTGAACAACCCTTTGGTGTTGAAAACCCCAGAAGAAAAGCCTATGCCTGCCCAAGACTTATTGTCTTCTAGCTCAATCATTTTTCCTAAACCAGCAGTTGCACCACACTCAATGGCCAACTTTGCATCTTTGTAGGAAGCAAATGAAGGAGTTCTCTTCTCAATAGGCTCAGCTATAGATAAAGCTTGGAAAGGAGTTCCAACTTCATCCTCAGCATCTATATACGAGAAGGAAGACAGATGGCTAACCAGGAGAGACTTTTCTCCCCCTACCACCACCAGCTTCTTATTCTTCACAAATTTCAGTTTCTGGTGTAGGGTGGATGTCACGACGCCCGCCTCGTGAATCCATGGTCTGCCTAAGAGACAACTATACGATGGGTGGATATCCATAACCTGGAAGGTAGTCTGGAAATCACTCGGTCCGATTTTGACTGGGAGATCAACTTCCCCAATTACAGTTTTACGCGACCCATCGAAAGCTTTCACAATAATTCCACTCTGCCTCATGGGAGGCCCTTGATATGACAGCTTCGAGAGAGTGGTTTTTGGCAATACATTCAGTGATGACCTAGTGTCCACCACACATTGGACATGGCGTCGTCTTTGCAATTCATAGATATGTGTAGAGCCAAGTTGTGGTCTCTTCCCTCCTCAGGGAGATTAGATTTACAGAAACTCAGGTTGTTACAAGCGGTAATGTTTGCAACAATGCTATAGAATTGTTCTATCGTGACATCATGATCTACATATGCCACATCCAATACCTTATGCAGTGCCTCTCTATGGGGTTCTGAATTCAGAAGTAATGATAACACAGATATCTTGGATGGTGTTTGTAGAAGCTGGTCTACAACATTGTACTCACTTCTCTTGATGAGCCTCAGCATCTCATCGTAGTCTTCTTTCACATTGCCACTCGGGCCAATAGAAGTATGAGTTATCAATGTAGAGGAGGGCTTAACAACAGGTGCCGGATTCAGAGTGCTCACAGCATTCCCAATCGGGCGTTCAACAAAATTAGCATTAGCCTGGGGCTTGGGAGGTTCTGAAAACACACGACCGCTGTAGGTCAAACCACTAACATCCGCGATATTAACAACAGAGGAAGATGGCAAGGACATCTCTTTCCCATCTTCTACAGCAACAGCGTTGTAACGAAAGGGGATGGCTTTCTCGGAAGAATACGATACAGGACCGACAGGCTTAATGATAAGAACAGAATAAGCCTTCTTCTTGCTACCATCATACTTGATGATAACAGGATCGGGCATCCGGAATACTGGGGAAATTACGTTGACCTCAGGCTCATCTTCGTCAACATTCCTATTCTGAAGAATCTCAATGACTCCTTCATCCAGCATTTCCTGAATATCCTTGCGCACCTGGTGACAACCCAATCGGTTAACAGAGCATACTCGACATCTATCATGGTCGTGCTCACAATGATTGTAATCACATAGCAGACGATGCATTTCGACAAGAGACTGTCGAATATGACTGACATATTTGACTTTGTACTTGCCAGGGCAGCCCTGGACCATGTTGACAGATTTCCCATGCTCGGGCAATGGGTTCTTCTTCACATTAGGACCTACGTCCTCAAAACACAGAATGCCACACCTCACAAGGTCTTGAACCTTGGTCTTCAAAGGGTAACAATTCTCCACGTCATGGCCAAGAGCACCAGAATGGTAAACACAATGTAACTCGGGCTTATACCACCACTGGGGGTTAGCAAGTATAGCCGGTGGGTCTCTCGGAGTAATCAACTTCATCTCTATCAAAGAGGGATATAACTCTGCGTACTTCATTGGAATAGGATCGAAAGTGACCCTTTTCCTCTCGTAACTCGTGTTGGTTTGATTACTGTTTTGAGGCTGGTAGGCCTGCTGCTACGGTCGGTGTTGTTGTTGCTGATATTGCGGATGTGGTTGCTTATTGTTACTATGTTGCTGATACTGTTGATTGTCTCTGAAAATAGGTGCTATATGAGCCACCTGGTGCTGGTTACCGGCGGGACGCACGATTTTCATCCTCACAGAGGGTCTTCTTGGTTTTACATGGGAAGTCACGGCATGTGCCTCTCCATCTTTCTTCTTTGCAAATGCCCCATAATGTTTGGCAGAAAAGCCTTCTTCTCTGGTTAGACGCCCTTCTCTAACCCCTTCTTCTAGACGCATCCCCATATTCACCATCTCGGTGAAGTCAGAAGGAGCGCTAGCAATCATCCGCTCATAATAGAATGAACTCAAGGTCTTCAGAAAGATCTTGGTCATTTCCTTCTCTTCTAGCGGAGGCACGATCTGCGCTGCCAACTCTCGCCACCTCTGGGCGTATTCTTTGAATGTTTCCTTGTCCTTCTGGGACATGGCCCTCAATTGATACCTATCGGGGGCCATATCCATATTATACTTGTACTGCTTGACGAAGGCCTCGCCAAGGTCGTTGAAGGATCGGATGTTTGCACTGTCTAAACCCATATACCAACGCAGAGCGGCACCGGACAAGTTATCCTGAAAGTAGTGGATGAGCAACTGATCATTATCGGTTTGAGTTGACATTTTCCTGGCATACATGACCAGGTGGCTGAGAGGAAAAGTATTTCCCTTGTATTTTTCAAAGTCAGGGACTTTGAATTTTACAGGGATCTTCACATTGGGAACCAAGCACAGTTCGGCGGCAGACTTGCCAAAAAGATCCTTTCCTCGAAGAGTTTTCAATTCCTTGCGAAGCTCAAGAAATTGATCATTCATAGCGTCCATCTTTTCATAGACATCTGGGCCTTCAGACGGGTCAGAATGATAGATGGTGTCGTCTACCCTGGGTATGGTATGCACGACAGGAGTAGGAACAACAAGGACCGGGCTAGATGCCGGCATAGAAGCAAAAGTTGGAGCAGGACCCTCAGGCATGAAATTGGGAGGCATCCCCCACGGGAAGCCGGCTGGCATGGCCGCTGGAGCAAAATGTGCACTGGCTGCAGGCACAGTTGAGGAGACAATCTCAGAGATGACTGTCCTCTAGGGAGGAGTTGAAGGCGTCGGAGAAGACTGGCTCTAGGCAGCCAAGAATGATTCCATCAAGGCACTCAGTCTGGCCACTTCCTCTTTCAGCTCACGGTTCTCTTGCTCTAGATGATCCATCAGTCTTGAAATGTTGGCTCTAGTGTAGTACCGGTGAGTCAGCTTGTCTTCAAAATAAATGAAGGACACATAGTTAGACCACAGGACAAGAAGCTGGAAACAAAACCTGCTTATGCACATGATGCATGCAATGTTTGTGCATATGATTTGTTTTTATTTCAAAGGAACTCTAGGGTTTTATTCGCAAATTTTGGACATACTAAACATTTATTACGTATGGAAATATCTCATCAAATAATATCAGGGAAAAGAAGTACAGCATTGTCAATCATACACAAGAGAAAAGGAAAATAATCATCCTATGGATCCCTAGAAACAATCATCTAAAGCTCGGGACACAGGAAGATAAGATGCGCGAAGCCTCTTCACCTCTCTCTCGTAGGCCGCCTCCATATCCGCCTTCTCCTTAGCGAGTCGATCGTACTTCCTCTTCCAAAACTTGGAAGACTGAGGAAGTAGAGAAGTCCATGCATCATCAGGATCATCAATAACCTGATGTTCGAGGAACTCGATCAAAGCGTCCTTCTCTCTAATCTACTAAAGCAACTCTTCGCGTTCACGGATCCAAGCACGTGAACGGTCTTCGTCTCCCAACTCCTCTATTCCTTAATTAGGGAGGGTTGAAGGCCCAACCATAATCATAGGTGTAGGTCTCGGATACTTGTAAGGCATGAGATACTCAGACGCTCTCTTCCTCACCCAAGCAGTATAAGGCTCCAAAGCGACACAGTTCTTAGGACCTAACTCTTTCCTTCCTTTCCTATGAATCTTGCGCCAAGTGCGGACCATTCTGCTCTTCAAGCCTTGGGGATCTTTACCCTCCTGAAAGAACACACCCTCTAACAGAATGTTATTAGGTTTATCCTTTAGGGGGAACCCAAGCTGACGACGTGCCAAAATAGGGTTGTAGTTAATCCCACCACATGTACCGAGAAGAGGCACATTGGAGAATTCACCACAAGAGTCGATAATCTGCACACCATCATACATACGGTTGTACCAAGAGATATCATCATTAGTGAGAGACATAAGTCTCGTGGACCACCGTAGACATCCTTTGTTCTCCTTGAAGGCGACCGTCTGCGGTAAGTGAGAAATAAACCACTTATACAACAGAGGAAAACAACACACAATGGCATCACCACCCTTTGCATTCCTCATGTGCAAAGAGAAATAAGCATCACCCAACAGAGTCGGAACGGGATTAAGAGTAGAAAAGATCCTAATAGCGTTCACATCCACAAACTTGTCGATGTTGGGGAACAATACCAATCCATAGATGAGAAGTACAAATATGGCTTCAAAGGCATCCTCACTCATGGCCTTCCCATATATAGTAGCTTGAGCAATGAGGAACTCAGAAGGGAGACCTTGAATTCCACCTTTGGTAGTCATATGAGCACCAACCAGAGATTCATCTATGTGCAACATGTCAGCTATCTCTTGAGAAGTAGGAATACTTTCCAAGCCACTGAACGGCAACTGGTCTAGGATAGGTATGCCCACCAGGTAGGCATACTCCTCAAGGGTAGGCAAAAGCTGGAAATCCGAAAACGTGAAGCAACGGTACAAGGGATCATAAAACTGTCCTTCATCCACCTGAGTAGTCAGAAGAGGAAGAAGCTTCCCAAAACGAGCCTTGAAACCCAAAGGATCTAATACATAGGATGTCAGATTCCTTAACTCTTTCAAATCTGGTTGCCTGAAGCTGTACTTCTTTGTATTCCTTCTTTGTCTTTCCATGTCTGAAAATTTTGCAAATAAACCCCTTTAGTTCCTTGAAAATTTTCTTATTTATTGATGATATGGATGCAAATGGGTGCATGAATGCATGAATGCAACAATCACACTTAAGGATCAAGCAAAGCACACCAAACAAAGGTCATGGGATGGATCATGTTATCCTTAATATCAATCATCCATTTTGGTGGATTATGGTTTACACCTTATCAACACCCAAGTTCCATTGATATTAAGGATTCATGAACGGATCAACCATGAATCAAGGGTTAGTTGTAAGTCACGAGCATGGAGTTAGGTTAAGAACCACCCAAAAGGGAGTGTACTAGGGTTTAAACCTGCCAAACATGTTCTAGAAGAGGTTCCCAAAGTCATCATCCCATCTTTCGGATATTATCGGAGAAACGACTACTCGTATTCCAAAAATATTCTCAAGAGAGACTCTTATGAGTGTAGTATCGCGTAACAATCGTATCAAATCTTACACTTGAACGACTTTCACACAACATCCTAAGAATAGGCCAAGATGGGCTTGGTAAACTAAGGTCCTTGGGTTCTAAGGTCTATATTGGAAAGAGTAATGTCTAACCATAACTTACTTGTATGACATTATTGATCCCAACGTAACCTCCACCAAGTGAATGGACTTGCAAGTCAACTTGCTAAGGAATAACTCCACACAAGTCAACAAGACTACGCCATTCTCCTATCCTAAGTGCACTCGAGTCCGAGTATAGAACTCATCTCACAAAGATCACCAAGCATACAAGGAATTAATATCGAGCAATTCAATCATTACATACAATACAGTAATCCCAAATTGCACAAAAAATATGTCACAAAACAAATACAATACAACAAGCATGAAAAGTTGGCAAAACCCACTAGGCAAATACATGTCCCCAGAAGAGTCGCCACTTTTCTGTAGCGGGGTATTCGTTACTATTATAGATATTGACTAAATCCAAGGTAAATCATACAAAGTCGAGTCGCCACCGCACTTCTATTTATCCAAAGGAATGGTTAGAAAGCAAAAAAAAAACCTAAAAGTTTTAACAAAAACTAATAAAAGAGACACAGAGATCTGGGTAAGGGGGTTGGTTATGTAATGGGAAGGTGGTAGGCACCTAAAACATCCTAGGTACTCCTAGGGAGCCCTTTTCATACTTGTTGCAAAGGTTGTTTGTTTTGTGAAAATTTGTTTGTGCAAACATGATTGAAGAGATGAGAAGAGAATATACAAGTTATTTACATTTTGTGTTTGGATGGATAAGCCCATTGCCTACGTACCATCTTAAAAAAAGATTAGGATCAAAACCTCGTAGTTCGGGATATAAATCTCAAAACAAGTTGGTGAATTGATTGGTCCAAAAGCCTTAAGGTCTTTTGTTATCAAAGGTAGAAAACTCAACCAAACCACAAATCCACCATGTGAGGATAACTTCAACATGCTAGTGAGGGGTTAACCCTATAATAAGCATGGAAGACTCATTGTCCATCTTTAAGGACATAGGTGAGTATTACATCTACCACAAAGATAACTCAAACCTAATAGCTAAAGGTTATGGAAATTTTGATTAAGAAGTGGCCATTGGAACCACAAAAAAGAAATTTGAATGGGTTATATTTACCAATTAGAAGTATGTACACAATAGTCAAAGTTGACTTAAAGATTCAATTCAAAATAAGTATTGTGAAAAGAAAGTTTGAAAATCAAAAGCATAAGGCTTAGGTTTCTAATGTTTGAAAGCAAAGGTTAAATGTTTGCGCAAAAGGTTTTGGCTTGGGTTAGAGTGGAGAGATGAAGAAGAAGGGCTAAGTCCTAAGTAAAACAAAAAGATGAGGGATGAAGAATCAAAACCACAATGAAGTCCCTCTCTTGAGATCATATTGATAATCCAAGTAGCTCCCATCCTTTGGAATAAGAAACCACAAAGCATAAGCAATTAAATAAGTCTCTTAAGAGATCCTCAATGTATCTGGTATATTCCACTTGGATGATCATGGCAATGGTCCTCCAATTAAGCTCAAATGGAAACTCCTAGCACAAAAGCACACACATCAAAAGATTCCATGAAGTAAAACAAGAATGGACAAGAGTGAGTTTAGGGATTTGGTTCTTCCAATCCATCTTCATCATTAAGTTCTTTTTACTCCAATTTTGCATAAGGAAGGTCCTAGAATCTAAGTCCAATTCTCCATTTTTTGCATAGGGAAGGTCCTAGAAACTAAGTCCATTTCTTTGCATTTGGTCCACAACAATCAAAACAAAAACACAAGCACAATAATATATACACAAATATGTGCTCAAGTGAGCAAAAGGAAAATGGCATTAACATAAACATGTGCTCAAATGAGCAAAGAGAAAAGCAAATGGATAATATGTGCAAGAATAGTAAATTGCATAAAAGTAAATTGCATAAAGTAAATGTTAATTGTCAATGGTTAGTGTTAGTAGTTAGTGTGCCATAAGGCAAATTTAGCGCTATGTTAAGCAATCGTAATTGGACTTATGTAGAAGTCACAACTATTTGAGGTCGGTCAATAATAATGTAGGCAACAAACACAAGTTAGGAGTCTTGATTAGTGAACCAAGTCCCAAAAACTTGCCATGCCAAAAAAAGAAAATGAGAATTGATCTTGTATTGGTTTAAGCCTTTTGCATGATTTAAAAGACAACCTATCCTTAATGCAAAGCCATTCACTTGATCAATTGATCAAGATGAATTAGATTTGAATCAAAGAAGATTAAATCTCCCTAACCAATGCTAACTTATCAACCTTCAACTCATTGATCAAGAAGAAAAGAAATAGAAGAAGAAGAAGGAGAAGATGGATAGGAGAAATGGAAATGGCAAAATTAAAGTGCATTAAATGAAATACAATGTACCAATCCTCATATGTTGACCAATAACATTGAAAGTCAAGGTCAAACAATCAAAAACAGAAGTGAGATGAAGATTGGGAATCAAGAAATGAATAAACTATTTTTGGCATTTTTTAATATTTAAAATAAACTTGAATTAAAAATAAATGGAAAGGTCAAACTTCAAAATTACTTCAAATCAACCTTGAAAGGTCCAAGTAATTTATCCTAAGTTCAATAAGGTCAAACAAAGTTTGACAAAAAATTTCAGCATTTTTAAAAGTCAGAAACTATTTTTAATCAATTAAAAATGAATAAAAATAACCTAATTGAACTAAAATCTCAAATAAATCTCAAATCAATTCAAAAATTGATGAGAATATTTTTCATAGACCCATCATCATTCAAATAGGTTAGGAAAATATTTTTGTATTTTTTGAATATCAAAAACTATTTTAAATGAATTAAAAATAACCAGAAAAGAGAAAATTCACAAAAAATATCAAATGACAAAATAAAAATAATTAAAAATCAGAAATAGAAACTAGAAATTATTTGGGAAATAATGCAATTGGTCCCATAATTTTTGGAATAAAAATGAAAGAGATATTGATTTTTGAAAATAATTGGATTTAAGAAAATTAAAACCAGAAAATAGAAAATGCAAAAAAACGAGAGCCCTTGGATCTGAGCTCATTAATTGAGCTGGCAGATCCAAGGATCCAGAGGTGCGCGCTCATTGTGATCCACGCTCAATGCACTCACATGGAAAACAAATAAAAGTCATAACAAGCAAGGATCCTGATTGAATCTGGAAAATAGATCACACGGCCAGGAATGGATCTGGAGATGATGAAGCCATCAGAGCCACCGTCTTCTCCGGTGAGCTTGGATTTTCCGGCCAAATTGCAGAAATTCAAAAGGCAACCAAAGTACACGATCTTTATACCAAAATGAAGCTGGGGTGATGTACATCACCCTTGTAACCTTGAATCACGCTCAAGATTCCTATAAATTAAGAAATTTGAGGTGGAAGATTCAGGTATGGAAAATGCAGATCAAGGAAAAACGAAATTGAAGCTACCACTAGCTTGCCTCTCAAGTGAGAACTTCAGAAAACATTAGATCCAAGAAAATAGGTCCATGGATGATGAGATTTGAAGAAAATACCAGTTGGAGTGTAAGCTTGAGTTCTGGTAATTTGAGCACGATGCCGTGCTTGCTTTGCTAAAACAGAAGTTCAATGAGATGAATGATGAAGGTTTAGAAGCATTAGATCTAAGAATTCAACCAGATGAAGTTGAATTTTAGATCTGAAAAATTTGAGAGAAATGCAATTGCTTCTTTAGTGATGGCTATGGAAAGAATTCTGCAGCATTTTAGGTTGAATTAGGCGTGTGAAATGAATGGAATGAGGTCTCTATTTATAGAGGAAGTGGCAAGGAGAATGTGATCAATCCGTGTGCATGGCATGTGGAGCTTCATTGCATGGGCTTGCATGATCATGCACAAGGCCCAAAAACAATGCCAAATGAATTTTGAGCATCAGCCAAATGGAATTGGACGTGTGACTTGCAAGGCAATTACTTGTGTACCAAGATTTCAAGTGAATTTCTCATTTGTACCTAAACATTCATCTCTTTGAAAGTCCCAATGAAAAAATCCAAACATGATCATGTGAGTAATGGTTGGAAAGGCCTTGATGTAAGGAACAATTGTTATGTTGAGCAAAAATCCATTTTAAGTGTGGAAATTTATGAAATTTGAGTTTAAAGGGTAAGGTTTATGATATGTCAAGGCAAGGTTTCTAAATTTGGCCAACTTTCAAGCGCCTCTGTTTTGATGATGCAAGCCTCAAATGGAAACACCTCCAACATCAAAGTTGTAGATCTTTTCAAGTAGACACCGTAAGCTTTCCAATGAATTTTATACCACCTCAAATGAATTTTATACCACCTCTGTTTTGATGATGCAAGCCTCAAATGGAAACACCTCCAACATCACATGTATTTCCTTTGAGATTTTGAAATTTTGTTCAACATAACATTTGAAGTAGACACCGTAAGCTTTCCAATGAATTTTATACCACCTCAAAATCATAAAAAATGAATGTGTTATGTCCTTCGGAATTTGACCCATAATTATGGTTTCAGTCAAAATGACCTATAATGTATTGGAATGGCATATGGCCTTCCAAGCTTCAAATCATTTTTTGATGAACATGAAAGTTGTTCATATTGTCCTTAAGAACATTTTTGCTTTTGGAACCGACTCCATTTGACCAACACATAAAATGTTAGGTCTTAGTGCATTTCAAAATAGTCAGATGAATTGACTGATAAACTTCTCAAGTCCACAACTCATATCTTGATGAATTGATGATTGAGGACACTCAAACAAGTTAAAATATGCATGAAATGATGAATTAAAGAACTTCCCTTGATTGTATTTGACCATGGGCTGAGGTTGCTTCATGAGCAAGGCATTGTGATGCACAGATGAATTAGGGTTTCTCTGAAGAACAAGACCTCAAACCCTTTGACTTGCTTTGATCAAAATTATGCATTGAGGTACTAGGGAGGCATATTTGATGGATGAGAGCTTTTGGAACCATTGCCATGCTTGCTATCATCTCCTCTTGACCATGTCTTTGTACCAATGATCTCCTAAAAGCTTTGGACCTTGTGATTGCTCAAGCTACAAACAAAAGATGTTAGTGACATATTTTTGTTCTTTTGGTTAGTAAACAAAATGAGAAAAGCAATGATATACAATTCAAGCATGCTTGGTGATCTCAAACCAACTCACAGAACTTCCCACCCAAAGGCAAAAGGAACCAAGATGCTAATGATCCTCGAGGCTATGCAAATGAAATGTTATGATGCCATGAGGGATCTTAGGGACAAAATTGGGGTCTTACAGTTACTGAGCAACTATTCATATATACCACAGGGGAGTGCAGGGAACAGTCATAAGAGGCCAGTCTAGGATCAAACTAGATAGGCACGATGAAGTAAAGTTTATCCCTATGAGGACATAACTCAATGGGGAAGTCCATCCCAATATATGTGTTGGGAGGCAACAGAAACAACCATTATCCACTAGGATATAACTCGGTGGGGAATATGGAAGGAAAGATAAACACTTTCTGCTTAAGGGGCTGACTCTATATGGGGAGATCAGACACCGACATCTGCTTGGGAAAATGTATTACCAACTAGCAGGGGATAACAAACAAAGATATATGGCAAAGAATGCAATCATGAATATCTGAATGTTTGAAAATTATATGCACTCATGCGTGGTTTATGTATGATGAATGTTGACAAACAGACATTTCTAACACAAACATGGTCCAAAGAATAAGACATCTGGTACTACATCTCGAGAGAGACAGCCAGGACCATAGAGATCTCTTGCAGGGGAATGAGCATCCATCATTCCAACTGGGGCAAAGTCGTTACACAAATGAGCTCCGATATAGAAGCAGCTCTACTGGGGAAGTTATCCAAGAGGAGGATGGAACTCTGTAGGGAACAACTGCCAAAATCAAAAGTTTTCAAGGGTCATCAAATACTGTCCCAAATAATGAGATCACATCTGCTAAGGAGGAAGGAATGCTGCTCTGCTGAAGGAAAGAGGGATGAATAAAATTACCCAACACTCTGCTTGGGAGAAAAACCACAAAAGGATTCTGGAGGAAGAGGACATGAGCATGCCAAGAATATGAACAAACACCCTACCCTGTCGAGAATCTTACCATCCTTGGGAGAGCACTACAGGCATTTCCAGTATCCCTATGTCATTGTGAATATTCACCTTGTTTAAAAACAAATTATGAACGATTTGATTAAAACAATGATATATTTTTTTCAATTAAAACATGCAAAACATTTGTTGAAATAGAAACAAATAAGAATGCAAATAATTGGATAAAGGCTCAAATTTATTTGATGGAATGGTAGTCCGCAGATGGCAAGACTCCATAGATCTTTACAAATTTAAAATTGGTGATATATATTGGAAAAGGGCTACATTGAACATAATGACCATTTCTCCACCAATTCTGAATCCGATGTATTTGAAACTTTGGTTGATGATGAATGAGTGAGAATCTTTGACGGATGGCAGTTGTGGAACAAAGTCTTGTCAGGATGCAGTTACTTGCCAAATCCCTAAGATTTTTGCCTAAATTGCCCAAGGGTGAGGTACTCAATCGAGCGGGATACATTCATTTTTTATGTCTCTAACTTTTTCCTGGATCGCCCTTTCAGGTTTTCAATCCACCGAGACGCTCATTTTTTCCTAAGTCGCCCTTTCGGGTTTTCAACTTAGCAAGCTATTCTGTTTTTTATTTTAGGAGAAGTATTTCTTGACTGCATCTGAATTCACAGGACGAGTGAAATCCTCCCAATCCATAATTGTAAGTATCAATGCACCGCCTGAAAAGGCTCTCTTAACAACATATGGACCTTCATAATTTGGAGTCCACTTCCCCTTGGAATCGGGCGCGAAAGACAAGACTTTCTTGAGCACAAGGTCACCTTCTCGGAACACACGAGGCTTGACCTTCTTATCAAAGGCTTTCTTCATCCTTTGTTGATATAATTGACCATGGCACATGGCAGTCAATCTCTTTTCTTCAATCAAATTCAACTGTTCATAACGACTCTGAACCCATTCAGCATCAATCAACTTGGCTTCCATCAAAACTCTCATTGATGGGATCTCCACCTCTACTGGGAGCACATCCTCCATGCCATAAACGAGAGAGAAAGGGGTTGCCCCTGTTGAAGTGCGGACAGATGTACGATATCCATGTAAAGCAAATGGCAGCATCTCATGCCAATCTTTATACGTGACAACCATCTTCTGGATAATCTTCTTGATATTCTTATTAGCAGCTTCAACAACCCCATTCATCTTGGGTCTGTAAGGAGAGGAATTATGATGTGCAATCTTGAACTCACTACACAGCTCTTTCATCATTTTGTTGTTCAAGTTATATCCATTATCAGTAATGATCTTATCTGGCACACCATATCGGCATATGAGTTGATTCTTGATAAACTTCACAACCACCTGCCTGGTCACATTTGCGTATGATGTCGCTTCAACCCACTTAGTGAAGTAATCAATTGCTACGAGAATGAATCCGTGTCCATTGGACGCTTTCGGCTCTATCATGCCAATCATGTCGATTCCCCACATAGAGAAAGGCCATGGTGATGAAATCACATTCAAAAGTGTCGGAGGAATATGAATCTTATCCGCATAAATCTGACACTTATGGCATTTCTTCACATATTTGGAGCAGTCAGACTCCATTGTCAGCCAATAGTAGCATGCTCTCAACATCTTTCTAGCCATGGCATGTCCATTGAAATGAGTACCAAATGAACCCTCATGGACCTCAGTCATCAACAAGTTTGCTTCGTGTCTATCCACGCATCTGAGCAACACCATGTCAAAATTTCTCTTATAAAGCACATCGCCATTGAGGTAGAAACTTCCTAATAATCTCCTCAGAGTCTTCTTATCTTTCACAGATGCCCCAGGCGGGTAAATCTGGCTATGAAGGAAATACTTGATGTCATAGTACCATGGCTTATCATCTTTTACTTCTTCTACTGCAAATACATGAGTTGGTCTGTCCAAGCGCATCACAGTGGTATTGGGAACTTCATTCCGAAGTCTTACCACAATCATTGAAGCAAGTGTAGCAAGAGCATCTGCCATCCGATTCTCATCTCGAGGAATATGATGGAAGTCAACCTTAGTAAAGAATGTTGAAATCCTCCTCGCGTAATCCCTACATGGAATGAGGCCAGGCTAATTCGTTTCCCATTCACCCTTAATCTGATTAACAACGAGGGCCGAATCACCGTAAACATCGAGGTGTTTGATCCTAAGATCAATGCACTCCTCCAATCCCATAATACAAGCTTCATACTCAGCCATATTATTCGTGCATTTGAAAGTTAGCCTTGCTGTAAAAGGAAAATGTGTGCCCTGAGGAGTAATAATTACTGCCCCAATACCGTTTCCATATTGATTTACAGTGCCATCAAAGACCATACTCCATCTGGAACCAGGCTATGGCCCTTCATCGAGCATAGGTTCATCACAATCTTTCATTTTCAAGTACATAATCTCCTCATCTGGGAAGTCATACTTAACGGACTGATAATCCTCAATTGGTTGATGTGCCAAGTGATCAGCCAAGATACTACCCTTAATAGCCTTCTGAGCTCGATACTCAATATCATACTCAGATAACAACATCTGCCAACGGGCAATCCTCCCAGTCAAAGCAGGCTTCTCAAAGATATACTTGATTGGATCCATTCTGGATATCAACCAAGTCGTATGATTTAACATATACTGACGTAAGCGCTTAGTAGCCCAAGCCAAAGCACAACATGTTTTCTCGAGCATTGAGTATCGAGACTCACAATCAGTAAACTTCTTACTCAAATAGTAGATGTCATATTCTTTCTTTCCTGATTCGTCCTGCTGACCAAGGACACAACCCATCGAGTCTTCAAGAACTGTCAGATACATAATCAATGGTCTTCCCTCCACGGGCGGAAACAGGATCGGAGGCTCAGACAAATACTCTTTAATACTGTCAAAAGCTTTCTGGCAATCCTCGGTCCAATCATGGGACTGATCTTTCCGGAGAAGCTTGAATATCGGCGCACATGTGGCAGTCATGTGTGATATGAATCTGGAAATGTAATTCAAGCAGCCAAGAAAACCTCGGACTTGCTTCTTAGTTTTGGGCGCAGGCATCTCTTGTATTGCTTTGACCTTTGCAGGATCAACCTCAATACCTCTTTCACTAACGAGAAAGCCCAATAGCTTGCCGGAACGGACTCCAAATGTACACTTGTTGGGATTCAGACGAAGCTTGTACTTCCTCAAACGCTGAAAAAGTTTCAACAGGTGTTCTACATGTTCAACTTCCGTTCTCGACTTAGCAATCATATCATCAACATATACCTCGATCTCTTTGTGCATCATATCATGAAACAAAGTAGTCATAGCTCGTTGATACGTGGCTCCGGCGTTCTTCAAACCGAAGGGCATCACTCGATAACAGAATGTTCCCTAAGGTGTGATGAATGTTGTCTTCTCCATATCCTCGGGTGCCATTTTAATCTGATTATATTCGGAAAAACCATCCATAAATGAGAAGACTTTGAATTTAGCTGTATTATCTACTAACATATCAATTTGTGGTAGTGGAAAATCATCTTTCGGACTAGCTTTATTCAAGTCTCTATAGTCCACACACATTCGGACGTTTCCATATTTCTTAGGCACGGGCACAATATTGGCCACCCACTGAGGATTCGTAGAAGTCACCAGAAATCCCGCATCAATTTGCTTCTAAACTTCTTCTTTGATCTTCACTGCCATATCAGGATGAGTTCTTCTGAGCTTTTGCTTCACAGGCACACACTCAAGCTTCAAAGGTAGGAAATGTTGCACAATATCAGAATCAAGATCCGACATATCTTCATATGACCAAGCGAAGACGTCAACATATTCTCGTAGCAATTCAATCAACCCCTTCTTAACAGACTCTTCCAGGAGTGCCCCAATCTTTACTTCTCGCACACAATCTTCAGACCCTAAATTGATTGTTTCCAGATTCTCAAGATGCGGCTGAATGATCTTCTCTTCGTGCTCAAGTAGACTGGTAAACTCGTCAGGAATCTCTTCAACATCATCTTCTTCCGCCTCAAATACAGGGAATTCAAAGTTGGGAGATGGTGTTAGATCATTATGTTCAATGGGTTTGATCAACCTGCATAATGATTTTGGATATAAAAGCTTTTAGAATTCAAGCAAGGCAAATCATTATGCAGATGAAAAGATTGATTTTATTTTTATCTTTAAAGGGTTTTATGTGATCACCAATTTCCTGCAAAAAGCGAAAAAGGAAAATAATTGGAAAAACAAACATTTAACATGAATTTATTGAATGAAAACATCATTGTATTTATGCGCCAACAATGTCATCACTCCTTCTTTTGGCATGGGAGAAGGGTTTTCAAACACGATGAATATTACTTTGACTTATGGATAAATGTTGGAATGTCCACAGCGACCCAATTATTGCAGATCCCTCCAGGGATGATGAAGTTGCCAGAATCCTTTTTGTCCTCTTCCAAAATGGCATCAGCCTCTTCATCCTGACCAGTGTGGACGAAAACTCCACTCTTGAACAAACCTTGCTTGTTGAAGACCCCAGAAGAATAGCCTATTCCAGCCCGGGACTTGTTGTCTTCCAACTGGATCATTTGGCCCAAACCGGCAGTTGCACCATGCTCAATGGCCAACTTTGCATCTTTGTAGGAAGCAAATGAAGGAGTTCTCTTCTCAACAGGTTCAACAATAGATAAAGCTTGGAACGCAGTTCCAACTTCATCTTCAGCATCTATATATGAGAAGGAAGACAAATGGATAACCAGGAGAGCCTTTTCTCCCCCTACCACCACCAGCTTCTTGTTCTTTACAAATTTCAGTTTTTGGTGTAGGGTGGATGTCACGGTGCCAGCCTCGTGAATCCATGGTCTGCCTAGGAGACAACTATACGATGGGTGAATGTCCTTAACCTGGAAGGTAATCTGGAAATCACTTGGTCCGATTTTGACTGGGAGATCAACCTCACCAATCACAGTTTTGCGAGACCCATCGAAAGCTTTCACAACTACCCCGCTCTGCCTCATGGGAGGCCCTTGATATGACAACTTCGCGAGAGTGGTCTTCGGCAATACATTCAATGATGACCCAGTGTCCACCAACACATTGGACATGGCGTCGTCCTTACAGCTCATAGATATATGTAATGCCAAGTTGTGGTCTCTTCCCTCCTCGGGGAGATCAGAGTCACAAAAACTCAAATTGTTACAAGCGGTGATATTTGCAACAATGCTATCAAACTGTTCTAGCGTGACATCATGATCTACATACGCCACATCCAACACCTTCTGCAGAGCCTCCCGGTGTGGTTCTGAATTCAATAGTAGTGACAATACAGATATTTTGGATGGCGTTTGTAGAAGCTGATCTACAACATTGTACTCGCTCCTTTTGATGAGCCTCAGCATCTCATCACAATCTTCTTTCGTATTACCACTCGGGTCAACAGAAGCAGGAGTTTTCAACATAGAGGCGGGCTTAGCAACAAGTGTCGGATTCAGAGTGCTCACAGCATTCCTAATCGGGCGTTCAAGAAAATCAGGGTCAACACCTCCTCGAGCATCAGGCTAGGTTTTACCGGAGCTGAAAATACACGACCGTTGCGGGTCAAACCGCTAACATCAGCAATATTAACGACAGATGAAGAGGGCAGAGACACCTCTTTCCCATTTTCCACTGCTATAGCATTGTAGCGATAAGGAATCGCCTTCTCGGAGGAGTACGGTACAGGTCCGACATGCTTGATAGTCAGAGCAGGAGAAACCTTCTGCTTGCTACCATCATACTTGATGACAACAGGCTCAAGTATCCGGAATACTGGAGAAATTACGTTGACTTCGAGCTCATCTTCGTCAACATTTCTGTTTTGAAAGATCTCAATGACTCCTTCGTCCAACATCTCTTGAACATCTCTGCGCACCTGGCGACATCCTCTCTGATTGACAGAACAGACTCTACATCTATCATGGTCATGCTCATAATGGCTATAATCACACAGCAAGCGATGCAACTCAACCAGCGATTGCCGGATATGACTCACATATTTCACTTTGTACTTGCCAGGACAGCCCTGGACCGTATTAACAGACTTCCCATGCTCGAGCAATGGGTTCTTCTTCACATTCGGACCTACGTCCTCGAAAAACAAAATCCCGCTTCTCACAAGGTCTTGCACCTTGGTCTTCAAGGGATAACAATTCTCCACATCGTGTCCGGGAGCACCGGAATGATATACAAAATGAAGCTCAGGCTTGTACCACCACTGGGGATTAGCAGGTACAGCGGGAGGGTCTCGCGGAGTGATTAACTTTCTATCGATCAGAGATGGATAGAGTTCAGCATAAGTCATCGGAATTGGATCAAAGGTGACCCTCTTCCTCTCATAGTTGGTGCTGGCATTGTTGTTGTTATTTCGAGCCTGGTAGGCCTGCTATTGTGGACGTTGTTGTCGTTGCTGATATTGCTGAGTTTGCGGTTGTTGATAATGTTGAGCTTACCTGAAAGCAGGTGCTATATGAGCCACCTGATGCTGATTATTGACTGGGCGAGCAATCTTCATCCTCACAGAGGGTCTTCTCTTGACATGGGAAGACACAGCATGTGCCTCTCCCTATTTCTTCTTTGCAAAGCTTCCATATCTCTTTGCTGAAGAGCCTTCATCTCAAGTTAAGCGTCCTTCACGGACCCCTTCTTCCAATCTCATCCCCATATTCACCATCTCGGTGAAGTCTGAGGGAGCACTGACTATCATCCTTTCATAATAGAATGAGCTCAAGGTTTTTAAGAAGATCTTGGTCATCTCTTTCTCCTTAAGGGGTGACACTATCTGAGTTGCCAATTCGCGCCACCTCTGGGCGTATTCTTTGAAGGTCTCCTTAACCTTCTGCGACATTGCTCTCAGTTGATCCCTATCTGGAGCCATATCCACATTATATTTATATTGCTTGACAAAGGCCTCGCCATGATCATTGAAAGAGCGGATGTTCGAACTTTCCAGACCCATGTACCACCGGAGAGCGGCACCGGACAAACTGTCCTGGAAATAGTGGATGAGCAGTTGATCAGTATCAGTTTGTGTCGATATCTTGCGAGCATACATCACCAGATGACTGAGAGGGCATGTGTTTCCTTTATACTTCTCAAAGTCAGGCACTTTGAATTTAATAGGGTTCTTCACGTTGAGCACAAGGCACAACTCAACAGCACTCTTACCAAAGAGTTCCTTCCCCCTCAAAGTCTTCAATTCCTTACGAAGCTCAAGGAATTGGTCTTTCATGTTGTCCATCTTCTCATAAACGTCTGGGCCCTCAGATGGCTCAGAATGATAGATGGTATCTTCAACCCTTGGTAAAGTGTGCACAACAGGAGGTGGCACGGACATGACCGGGCTAGATGCCGGCAAAGAAGCAAGAGTTGGAGCAAAACCCTCTGGCATGAAGTTGGCGGGCATTCCCCAAGGGGATCCGGCTGGCATAGATGGCGCAAAATGAGCTGTCACAGCAGGCACAGTAGAAGTTACGATTTCAGAAATGACCGTCCTCTGGGGAGGAGTTGAGGGTGTCGGAGAAGACTGGCTCTGAGCGGCTAAGAATGACTCCATCAGGGCAGTCAATCTGGCTACCTCCTCTTTCAGCTCGTGGTTCTCTTGTTCCAAATGATCCATCAGTCTCGAAGAATTGGCTCGAGTGTAGTACCGGTGAGTCAGCTTGTCTTTGAAATAAACGAAGAACACAGAGTTAGACCATAGGACAGGAAGCCTGGAACAAAACCTGCTTATGCACATGATGCATGCAATGCTTGTGCATATGATTTGTTTTTTATTTCTGAGGAACTTTAGAGTCCTATTTGCAAATTTAGGGAAATATTACATTCTTATCACATATGAGAACATATTATCAATAATATTTGGGAAATATTTTTTACACCAAAGAAGTACAACATTGATAATCAAATACAAGGGAAAAGGAAAACGATCATCCTATGGATCCCTAGAAACAATCATCTAGAGCTCGGGACACAGGAAGATAAGATGTACGAAGCCTTTTCACCTCCTCTTCATAGGCTGCCTCCATATTTGCCTTCTCCTTGGCGAGTCGATCGTACTTCCTCTTCCAGAACCTAGAAGACTGAGGAAGTAGGGAAGTCCATGCATCATTAGGATCATCAATGACCTGATGCTCGAGAAACTCAATCAAAGCATCCTTTTCCTTAATCTACTGAAGCAACTCTTCTCGTTCACGCATCCAAGCACGTGAACGGTCTTCGTCTCTCAACTCCTCTACTCTTTGGTCAGGGAGGGTTGACGGCCCATCCTCTACCAAAGGTGTAGATCTTGGATACTCGTAAGGCATGAGATACTCAGAAGCTCTCTCCCTAACCCAAGTAGTGTAAGGCTCCAAAGCGACACAATTCTTAGGACCCAACTCCTTCCTTCCTTTCCTATGAATCTTGCGCCAAGCGCGGACCATTTTGCCCTTCAAGCCTTGGGGATCTTTACCCTCTTGAAAGAACACACCCTCTAATAGAATGTTATTGGGTTTATCCTTTAGGGGGAACCCAAGCTGACGTCGTACCAAAACAGGGTTGTAGCTAATCCCACCACATGTACCAAGAAGAGGTACATTGGAGATTTCACCACAAGAGTCGATAATCTACACGCCATCATACACACGGTTGTACCAAGAGATATCATCATTAGTGAGAGACATAAGTCTCGTGGACCACCGTAGACATCCCTTGTTATCTTTGAAGGCGACCGTCTGTGGTAAGTGAGAAATAAACCACTTATACAACAGAGGCAAACAGCACACGATAGCACCACCACCCTTTTCATTCCTCATATGCAAAGAAAAATAAGTGTCACCCAACAGAGTCGGAACGGGATTAAGAGTAGAGAAAGTCCTAATAGCGTTCACATCCCCAAACTTGTCGATGTTCGGGAATAACACTAACCCATAGATGAGAAGTACAAATATGGCTTCAAAGGCATCCTCACTCATGGCTTTCCCATACATAGTAGCTTGAGCAATGAGGAACTCAGAAGGGAGACCTTGAATTCCACCTTTGGTAGTCATATGTGCACCAACCAGAGATTCATCTATATGCAACATGTCAGCTATCTCTCGAGAAGTAGGAATACTCTCTAAGCCACTGAACAACAACTGATCTAGAATAGGTATACCCACAAGGTAGGCATACTCCTCTAGCGTGGGAAAAAGCTGAAAATCCGGAAACGTGAAGCAACAGTACAAAGGATCATAAAACTGCACCAATACACTCATCAACCCTTCATCCACCTGAGTAGTCAGAAGAGGAAGAAGCTTCCCAAAAAGAGTCTTGAAACCCAAGGGATCTAATACATAGGATGTCAAATTCCTTAGCTCTTTCAAGTCTGGTTGTCTGAAGTTGTACTTCTTTGTATTCCTTCTTTGTGTTTCCATGTCTGAAAATTTGCAAATAGACCCCTTATGTTCCTTGAAAATTTCTTATTATTTTGATGATATGGATGCAAATGGGTGCATGAATGCATGTATGCAACAATCACACTCAAGGATCAAGCAAAGCACACCAAACAAAGGTCATGGGATGGATCATATTATCCTTAATATCAATCATCCATTTTGGTGGATTATGATTTACACCTTATCAACACCCAAGTTCCATTGATATTAAGTATACATGAACGGCTAAACCACGAATCAAGGGTTTGTTGCGAATAACGAGCATGGAGTCTCGGTTTAGAACCACCCAAAGGGAGTGTACTAGGGTTTAACCTGCCAAACATGTTCTACAAGAGGTTCCCATAGTCATCATCCCATCTTTCGGATATTATCGGAGAAACGACTACTCGTATTCCAAAAAATATTCTCAAGAGAGACTCTTATGAGTGTAGTATCGCGTAACAATCGTATCAAATCTTACACTTGAACGACTTTCGCACTACATCCTAAGAATAGGCCAAGATGGGCTTGGTAAACTAAGGTCTTTGGCTTCTAAGGTCCATATTGGAAAGAGTAATGACTAACCACAACTACTTTTGTGACATTATTGATCCCAACATGACCTCCACCAAGTGAATGGACTTGCAAGTCAACTTGCTAAGGAATAACTCCACACAAGTCAACAAGACTATGCCATTCTCCTATCCTAAGTGCACTCGGGTTCGGGTATAGAACTCATCTCACAAGGATCACCAAGCATACAAAGAATTAATATTCAAGCAATTCATCATTACATACAATACACTAATCCCAAATTGCACAAAAAGTATGTCACAAAACAATATATAATACAATACAACACAATATGAAAAGTAGGCAAAACCCACTAGGCAAGTCTTTCCCCAGCAGAGTCGCCACTTTTCTGTAGCGGGGTATTCGTTACCATTAGAGATATTGACTAAATCTAAGGTAAATCATACAAGTCGAGTCGCCACCGCACTTCTATTTATCCAAAGGAATGGTTAGAAAGCGAACAAAAACTTAAAAGTTTTATCGAATCAAAAACTAGTAAAAATGTCAGAGATCTGGGTAAGGGGGTTGGTTATGCAATGGGAAGGTATTAGGCACCCAAAACATCCTAGGTACTCCTAGGGAGCCCTTTTCACATTTGTTGTAAGGTTGGTATTTTGTAAAAATTTATTTGTGCAAACATGATTGAAGAGATGAGAAGAGAATATACAAGTTATTTACATTTTGTGTTTGGATGGATAAACCCATTGCCTACGTACCATCTTTTTTTAAAAAAGATTAGGATCAAAACCTCGTAGTTCGGGGTAAAAATCTCAAAAAATGAATTGGTGAATTGATTGGTCCAAAAGCCCTAAGGTCTTTTGTTATCCAAGGGAGAAAACTCAACCTAAAACCACAAATCCACCATGTGAGGATAACTTCAACATGCTAGTGAGGGGTTAACCCTATAATAAGCATGGAAGACTCATTGTCCATCACTAAGGATATAGGTGAGCATTATATCTACCTTAAGGATAACTCAAACCTAATAGCTAAAGGTTATGAAAAATTTGATTAAGAAGGTGGCCATTGAAACCACAAAAAGACATCTGAATGGGCTGTATTTACCAACGAAAAGTATGTACAAAATGGTCAAAGTTGACTTAGGAGTTCAATTCAAAATAAGTATTAAAAAAAGAAAGTTTGAAAATCAAAAGCATAAGGCTTAGGTTTCTAATGTTTGAAAATAATTGTTGAATGTTTGCACAAAAGTTTTGGCTTGGGTTAGAGTGGAGAGAAAAAGAAGAATGGCTAAAGTCCTAAACATACAAGAGGTAAGGGACAAGAAGCAAAACCACACATGGAGTTCCTCTCTTGAGATCATATTGATGATCCAAGTAGCTCCCATCCTTTGGAATAAGCAATCACATAAGAATAAACTCAAGCAATCATCAATCAAATGAACCCTTGGGAAGCTCCTCAATGTATCTTAGATCCTTCTCTCTTAGAAGCTCATGGCAATGGTTCCTCAATTTGGCTCAATGTTAGAATCCCTAGCACAAGAACACACACATCAAAAAGTTCTATAAAACAAATGAGGAATGGACAAAAGGGAGTTTAGAATATAGTCCTTTCAATGTTCATCTTCAAGCTTCAAGCATTCTAAAGGCATGAGGCCTAGCTGCTCTTTGACATTTAACCACTCTAAAGGCATGAGGCCTAGTTGCTCTTCAAACTCCACTAGCTTGGGTAAAGTCCTAAAGTCTAAGTCCATTTGTCCATTTCTTTGCATTGTGGTCCATAACAAACAAACAAAACACAAGCACAAAAGTATATACAAAATTATGTGCTCAAGTGAGCAAAAGGAAAATTGCATTAACATAAACATGTGCTCAAGTGAGCAAAGGAAAAAGAAAATGAATAATATGTACAAGAATAGTAAATTGCATAAAAGTAAAGTGCAAAAAGTAAATGTTAATGGTTAATGATTAGTGTTAGTAGTTAGTGTGCCATAAGGCAAATTTAGCGTTTTGTTAAGCAATCGTAATTGGACTTATGTAGAAGTCACAACTATCTGAGGCCGGTCAATAATAATGTAGGCAACAACACAAGTTAGAAGTCTTGATTAGTGAACCAAGTTCCAACAACTTGCCATGCCAAAAGAAAAAAGAGAATTGATCTTGTATTGGTTTAAGTCCTTTGCATGGTTTAGGAAACAACCTATCCTTAATGCAAAGCCATTCACTTGATCAATTGATCAAGATGAATTAGATTTGAATCAAGGAAGATTAAGTCTCCCTAATCAATGCTAACTTATCAACCTTCAACTCATTGATCAAAAAGAAAAAAGAAGAAGAAGAAGGAGATGAACAATGGAAAAAGAAATGGAAAGAATAAAGTGCATTAGATGAAAAAGAATGTACCAATCAACAAGTGTTGACCAAATGACATTGAGGATCATGGTCAAACAATCAAAACAGAAGTGAGATGAAGATTGGAGGTCAAGAAATGAACAAAATATTTTTTGGCATTTTTAATATTTAAAAATAAACTTGAATTAAAATATTAAAGAAAGGTCAAACTTCAAAATCACTTCAAATCAACTTTTAAAAGTCCAAGTGATTTATCCAAAGTTCAACAAGGTCAAACAAAGTTTGACAAAAAATTTCAGCATTTTTAAAAGTCAGAAACTATTTTTAATCAATTAAAAATGAATAAAAATAACCTAATTGAACTAAAATCTCAAATAAACCTCAAATCAATTAATAAATTGCTGAGAATATTTTTCATAGATCTATCATCATTCAAATAGGTTAGGAAAATATTTTTGTATTTTTTGAATATTAAAAACTATTTAAAATGAATTAAAAATAACCAGAAAAGAGAAAATTCACAAAAAATATCAAATGACAAAATAAAAAATATTAAAAATCATTTTTAGAAACTAGAATTTAAATGGAGAAAAATGCAATTGGTCCCATATTTTTTGGAATTAAAATGAAGAAGTTATGAATTTTTGAAAATAAATGGAATAAAAGAAAATAGAATGGAATTTAAGAAAATCAGAAAAACCACAGGCGTCCGATCATGCCTCATTAGTTGACGTGGCTGATCAGACGGACGTGATATGCGCGCTCATGGTGAGTCCAAGTCAAACGCGTCACACCTGACATTAAAGCAAGTAATCCAAACGCATGGCTGAGATTAAAACGTGGGAGATGCATCCAATGGTCCAGATTCAATCTGGCATGGTGGACGGTGGCCAGCGCCACCGTCTTCTCCGGCGAGCATACAAGCTCCGGCCAGAGTTGCAGGTCCTCCAAACTCAACCAAAACTCACGATCCAGGTACCAAATAAAAGCAGGGGTGATGTACATCACCCCTGTGCCATCTATTTCTACTCTAGATCTCCATAGTGAGAGAAATCAGAGGCTGAAACTTGATGGTGTTCATCATGAACTTGCTTGATTTTGAAAATTGAGCATACAATAATGATGCCTCTATAGAGAGGAATTTAGACAACACAATAGCCAGGCAAATAGATCAAAGATTAAGGAGTTTCGAAGAAAAAACCAGTTGATGACAACCTTTGAACTGTGGAGCTTTGAGTCACTTTCCTTGCTCCCTCTTGCTAAACAGAACTTCTATGGACTGGATGATGAAGGTTTAGGAACTTTAGATCTGAAGATTCAACCAAATTCAGTTGAATTTCAGATCTGAAATTTTGAAGAAATGTGAACTAGTTCCTTTAGGTATGGCTAGGGATTCAATTGTGCAGCATATCAGGCGCCTTCAGGTTGAGATTTGATGGAGGTATGCACCTCTATTTATAGCTGGAATTGGCTGAGCAAGTGAGTTTCCTCGTGTGCATGGCAAGTGGATTTTCCTTGCATGGGCTTGCATGATCATGTAGAAGTCCCAAACTCAATTGCATTTGCATGCTGATGACCAAACAACTTGAAATGGACATGTAGTTGGCAATGCATAAGCTTGTGCATGGAATTCTAACATGTTATGCATAATTGAGCTTAAAACTTCACCTCTTCGAAAATGCCACTTGAAAAATTGAGACATAGGCATGTGGGTAATGGTTGGAAAGGTCTTGACATAAGGAACAAATGTTATGTTGGACCAAAACTCATTTGGAGTGTGGAAATTTATGAAAACAGACCATGAAGTTCATAGTGCAAAACATGCCTTTGAGAATTTTGCCAAATTGGTCTAACTTCAAGCCCTTCTGTTTTGGCGATGCAAACCTCAAATGGAAAAACGTCCAACATCCAAGTTATAGGTCGTTTCAAGACAGTCAAAATGAACTTAAAGTTTGCACCATTTGGATTTTTGATGAAGGAGTTATGGGCACTTGAAGTTGGACCTATAATGTTTTGCATTATCACATGTATTTATTTTGAGATTTTGAAATTTTGTTCAACATAACATTTGAATTAGACATCTTAAGCTTTCCAATTAATTTGATCCCACCTTAAAATCATAAAAAATCAATGAGTTATGTCCTTGGGAAGTTGACCCAAAATTAGGGTTTCAGTTAAAATGACCTATAATGTCTTGGACTGGGAGATGACCTTCCAAGCTTCAAATCAATTTTGGATGAGCATGAAAGTTGTGCATATTGTCCTTAAGAACATTGTTTCTTTTGGGATCATCTCCATTTGACCAACACATAAAACGTTAGGTCTTAGTGCATTTCAAAATAGTCAGATGAATTGACTGATCAACTTCTCAAGTCCACAACTCATATCTTGATGAATTGATGATTTAGGACACTCAAATAAGTTCAAATATGCATGAAATGATGAATTAAAGAACTTCCCTTGATTGTATTTGACCATGGGCTGAGGTTGCTTCATTAGCAAGACATTGTGGGTGATCAGATGAATTAGGGTTTCTTTGAGGAACAAACCTCCACCCTTTGACTTGCTTTGATCAAAATGATGAATTGAGATACTTGGGAGGAATATTTGATGGAGGAGAGCTTTGGTAACCATTTCCATGCTTGCCTTTATCTTCTCTTGGCCATATCTTTGCACCAATGATCTCCTAGGAGCTTTTAGACCTTGTGATTGCTCAAGCTACAAACAAAAGATGTTAGTGACATATTTTTGTGCTTTTGGTTAGTGAATAAAGATGAGAAAATCAATAATATACAATTCAAGCATCCTTGGTGATCTCAAACCACTCACAAGAGGTCCCACCCAAAGGTAAAGGGAACCAAGATGCTTATGATCCTTTAGGCTTTTCAAAATGCAATTTTATGATGCCATGAGGGATCTTAGGGACAAAATTGGGGTCTTACAGTATGTGCCTAACTTTTTGTAGGTAGGGCATGATCCCCATTGATCTATCAAGTTCACACCTAGGGTTTGAGATCCTCATGGCTAAGAGCATAATCAAATATTTATCCATAATGTCTCAAAGCATCATATAGGAGTCCCATTGATCTCTACATGTTATATTGATCAAGTATTCCTTAAGAGTTTGGAAGGGATTTGTCTTGGAAACCCTAGTTTGAATGGGTATCTTGAGTAACTTCTTCAACAACCTATCTCACCAATTGATCAAATTTTTAAAGGGACACTTCAAAATTCATCATCTTATGCTATATGATCTACCATGAGCCTAAAATGTCAAGAGAATTGAAGGTTAGCAAGTCGGTTGATGGTGGTTGGTCAGATGAATTCATCTCATCAAAACTGGGTCTCCCTAGACTGTATCTCCTACAATTTTCACCATATGAAAATTATTCCAAGAGAAACGTTACTCTAAATAACATTATAAACAACTTTCATGTTGAGACCTAGAGCTAGTTTTTCTTGGAAAATCATTTTCTATGTTGAAACATTATAGGTCATTTTGTCTAAACCCTAATTTGAAAATCAACTTCCCAAGGCCATAACTTGTTCAATTTTTATGAGATGAAAGATTTACAAGTTGCACAATCAAATTCAAAATGTATACTACAACTTTGATGTTTTGAGTGAGAGCTAATTCAACTTTTATGAGCATGTGATATGAGGATACATTATAGGTCATTTTTTACCTATACCATTGAACAAGTGATTTTTCCAAACTTCAAAAATGCATAACTCTATAATTATAAATCCAAATGACATGAAATTGGTGACCATTTTGAAGGTATTTGAAAGATATACAACTTTTATTAATACACTTTTCTCATTTGAAGCTCACATAAAAAGGTAAGCAAGGTGGAATATTAAGATATATGACTTGACACTTAGAAAGTTTTTCAACATGTTGAAATTTCCAAACTTCCACCTCAAAATTCACCATGACCCAAGCTCCAAATGGAAAGGTGTTCAACATCAAACTTATTCCCCTTAATCTAAGCTTTCCAAAGAACCCAAGTTCATGCATTTTGGATGAGATTTGTTAGGTCTGCACATAGCTTTAACAGAGCTCTATGATTGGAAGAAATCAAATGCCAAAAATCACATTTCACATTGCCTTGACATCCAAGCTTCATTTGAACTTCAAAGTAGATGCAAGTGGATCATATTGGATTACTTCATGGGCTTGTACACGCCCATGCAAGCTTGTGCATGAAATGTCCAAATTAAGCAATTTTTCAAGTGTGCAAATATCAGTCCCAATTGCTATAAATACAGGCCCTTGGAGCTCAATTCAAACACACCTTACGCGCCAACTTTGCTCCCCAATTGAAACCCTCACATTTCAAAGGAAAACTTGAGAATTTTCAACTTGAAAATTGAGTTTGAATCTCACTGTTTGGAGATTCAAGAACTCCAGGATCCAAAGCTTTGTACCATTGTCAAACCTCTCCTACAAGCTTCTCAAGTGTGATCAGATCAAGTTTGAAGCAAGCAACATCAAGTTCTGCACATCATTGAAGGTAAATTTCAGAAAACTTCTTCTCTTCAATTCTCACTCGATTCTCATCAATTCTCTTGGACCTTTGGTTGTCTGAAGTCCTACCAATGTAGGCAAGAAGATTGAGTTGCTTTGAGGTCAAATCGAAGCAACTCAGTTGTCACACCTCAAAATTCAACTCCTCATATGTTTTTATATATTTGGAGTTAGTTGAAATTGAGGTCAGATTCGTGCTCTATGCCATTTTTTCTTTCAGATCATGTCCTCCTTTTTCATTTTTTTGATAGTGATGAGTGAACCAGTCCGGTGGGCCTTGCCTGAGAAGGTGACGGGAGGTCCAGCGCCGGTGGTATGCTGGACAGGTTTTGAGCCATTGATCTCTTTTAAAATGTTTTAATCTCATGCGTTGCTTCTGAATACCAAGCCTACGCCGTGTTGACTGCAGTGCGTCATGGAACGCGCGTTTGTGTCCACTTGATCTGCCACCTCAATTAATGAGGGAGATCAAGTGGCTCACGTTTTTTTGATTTTTTGATTTTTGTTTTAATTCATTTGATTTTCATTAATTCATATTAATTTTAATATTGATCCAAAAAATATGAGAATTTCACCAAAAAAATTTAAATAAATTCCTCTTTCATATTCTGAATTAAAATTATTTTTTGGATCATTATTAATATTTTTTATGATTTAATTGATTTTGTGTTTATTTTTAATTGTTTAAAAATAATTTTAAGTCTTTAAAAATTCGGAAAATTTTTCTCCAAGGTCCTTTAACCTTGTTTGGCCTATGATAAATCTCATGGCCATTTCTTTGGTGTTTTGATGAGGTTTTAGGATTTTGACAAACCATATTTAATTTAAATGAATTAATTTAGTATTTTTTTAAATTGAATAAATGTCAAATAATTGTGTTGACTTCTTGTGATGGTTTGTGTAAGTTTGACTTGTGTTGTTGGGCCTTGGTCAAGGTTGATTTAACTTTGCTAGGTTAATATCATTGGATTTAGGGGGTTGATGAAATGTACATTCCATCTCCCAAAATGAATTAATGATATTAATTTGGTAAAAGTCCTCCTTTGACCAATTTGCATTTTGATCCATTCCCCTCCCTCTTCATCTAATTCCCCTTCTTTATGCATCCATTTCATTTGGCCTATGATATCTCAAAGTCCTAAAGCTAGTTGATTGAAAAATCAACATGAGCATGGATGATATTAGGCCACCTCTTTTGCATTTTTGTGTGGTATGTTTCATGAGCATAGTACATTATACTATGTCTCTAACATGCATTAAGACAAAAGTTTTATTTCCCGGCCTCAAATAGTTGTGACTTCTACATAAGTCGAATTATGATTGCTTAACACAGGGCTAAATTATTGACACAAAAAGGCATAGCATTCTAGTTAGTGAGATTGTAAGTCTCCCCTCTTTCATGGTATTGTGTGGAAATTTGGCCTTTTTTCCTTCCTTTGGAAGATGTCTTGGCTCAAGGATCCATGCTTGTGATAAGTGGGTTGAGTGTTCCCCAAAGAATGACTTAAAACAAAAACAAAAGTAAAACAATACTAACTTCTAACTCATTAACAACCAACATTTAATTTCAAGTCTTTTATTTTAATGCACTTTAATTTTTAAGCTCTATTCATTTGCCATTATTCATACCATTCTAATTGTTTATATTAATGCCTTTTCACTTTGTCCACTTGGACCATATTGTGTGATATATCTTGTTTGTATATACTTTGTTTGTTCGTGTGTGTAAGACCCTAATTTTGACCCTAAGATCCCTCATGGCATCATGTTATTGCACAAGTGCATTGCCTCAAGGATCATAGCATGTTTGGCTCCTTAACCCTAGGGTTGCGACTCATTTGAGTGTTTTGAAACCACCAAGCATGCTTGTATTGTATATTATTGCTTTTATTATTTTGATTACTAACCAAAAGCACAAAAAAATGTCACTAACTCTTTTTGTTTTGAAACTCAAGTGATCATGTGCTCCAATGCTCCTAGGAGGCTCCTATGTTCAATGAAATGGCTAGATGAAGATGAGAACAAGCATGGAAATGGTCCACAAATCTCCTAATCATCATATATGTCTCCCAATTATATAAATTTGCCAATTTGATCAAGATAACACAAAGGGCTTGAGGATTGTTTCCCAAGGAAACCATAATTCAACTGTGCTTTGACTGTGCCTTGCTCATGAAGCAACCTCAACCTATGATCAAATTTAATCAATGGAAGTTCTTTCATTCATTATTTTATGCATATATGAGCCTATTTGAGGATCCTCAATCATTCATTCATCAAGATGGGAAGTTTGGCCTTGAGAAGTTGACCAGTCAAGGCATCTGACTAAACTAAGGTCCACTGAGATATAATGTGTGATGTGTTTGTCAAATGAAGATGACCCCAAAAGAAAAAATGTTCTTAAGAACCATATGAACAACTTTTATATTCTTAAAAAATCCATTTGAAACTTGGAAGGTCATGATTCATTTCAAAACATTATAGGTCATTTTAACTGAAACCCTAATTTTGGGTCAACTTCCCAAGGACCTAACTTCCTTAATTTTTATGATTTTGGGGTGAGACCAAATGCATTGGAAATATTAAGATGTATAATTCAAATATTATGTTGGACAAAATTTCATAATCCTAAAATAAATACATGTGATAATACAAAACATTATAGGTCACCTTGGACCTAAGTCATTGAATTTGAAAAAGTGCCCAACTTCAAATGCCCATAACGTTTTCATGAAAAACCCAAATGATGCAAATCTTGAGTCTAAATTGATCAGCTTGAAAATATCTACAACTTTTATGTTGGACGTTTTTTCATTTGAGGCTTGAATCATGGAAACAAAGGGGCTTAAAGAGGCTTGCTTTTGGTGAAAATTTTCAAAGGGTGACTTAGACATGTTTTTTGCCCAAACTTTCACAGCCAGTATTCATTAATTTCCAAATTCCAAATGAATTTTTTCCCAACATGACTTTTGTTCCTTATTTCAATGGCTTTCCAACCATTACTCACATTACTTTTTTGGACTTTCCATGTGTGAGTTTCAAAGAGCTCTTTCTTTATGTCCATTTTTGCATTTCATGTTGAAACTTAATGTGCAAGCCAATTCCACTTCAATTACACGTCCAATTCCATTTCATTTGAGTTCAGCTTGGTTTTGCACCCATCATTGGGCATCACATGCGCCTGTACAGGCCCATGCACCAAAGTTCAAATTTCCATGCACACGAGGGAAGCATGAGCTCAACCACATTTCAGCTATAAATAAGAGCTCCCTCTCATTCATTTATCAACCTGGTGGAGACCTGAAATGCTGCAGAACTGAAATCCCAACCATTACCAAAGGAATTTTCAGATTTTTCTCTCTTTTTCAAGCTTGAAATTCAACATCATTAGTTGATTTTCAAAGCTCAATTCCTTAGCCTATCATCTCCATTACATCTCCAGAGCAAAAGCAGATCAAGATCTTGAAGAATTCGTGGCCTTAGAAGCTCCATCTCAAAGGTAGAACTTCAAACTTTTTGGATCTAGATCTTGCAATTCAATGTAGTTTTCTTTGGTTTGTGTGGTTTTCTAAAGTCCTCACACTTGAGGTAGGCCAGTGGTGGTCTCAATTCTTCATTTCGTGCAATTTCAGTGGACACACCATTATCTTCCATCTCACATTTCTCTCAAAATAGGAAGAGTGAGGAAGATCCATGGGCACAGGGGTGATGTACATCACCTGAGCTTCATTTTGATGTCCTTATTTTTCATTTTCATTGCAAAAAAATTCTCTGCAAATGGTGGCCGGAATTTGGTAACTCACCGGAGAAGATGGTGGTTTCCACCACCATCACCACGTGTGCACTTTCCTAATCGTTGGAATGCTTAGCCACGTTCTAATCTTGACCATTCTTCATGTTTACTTATTTTAAATCAACATGTCGCGCGTTTGACTCCAGTGTACCATGCGTCCTCACCTTTGAGCCTTTGATCTATGCCACGTCAATTAATGAGTTTGATCTGGTGGCTGCGCTTTTTTCTATTATTCCTATTTTCTATTAATTTTAGTTAATTCCTTTTATTTTCAAAAATTCATAAAAAAATTATTTGAAGTCACAAAAATATGGGACCAAGCCAAAAAATTTCTTGAAAAATCTAGTTTCATATTTTGATTTTTAAATATTTTTGTGATTTTATTTAATATTTTTTGTGAATTATTTGGTTTTTAATAGTTTTAATGCATTTTAAAATACTTTATGATATTTGAAAAATCAAAAAATATTTTCCTAACACCTATGGATCATGATAACTCAATGAAAAATAGTCTAAGGGAGCCCTTTTTACAAATATTGTATGGTAGGTTGGTATTTGTGAAAAAATATTTGTGCAAACATGATTGGGGAGATGAGAGAAGCATGTACAAGTTATTTACAATTTTGTGTTTGAATGGATAAACCCATTGCCTACGTACCATCTTAAAAAAGGTAGGATCAAAACCTCGTAGTTCGGGGTAAAAATCTCAAAACAAGTTGGTGAATTGATTGGTCAAAAGCCTTAAGGTCTTTTGTTATCAAAGGGAGAAAACTCAACGTAAAACCAAAAATCCACCATCTGAGGAGAGCTTCAACATGCTAGTGAGGGGTTAACCATATAATAAGCATGGAAGACTTATAGTCCATCACTAAGGATATAGGTGAGTATTATATCAACCTCTAGGATAACTCAAACCTAATAGCCAATGTTTATGAAAATCTTTGGTAAAAGTGGCCATTGAAACCAAAAAAAACAATTGAGTGAGTTGTATTTACCAATGAAAAGTATTTACAAAGTAAGGTCAAAGTTGACTTAGGATTCAATTCAAAATAAGTGTTATGAAAAGAGTTTGAAAAATCAAAAGCATAGTGCTTAGGTTTCTAATTTTGAAAACATTGTTAATGTTTGCACAAAAGTTTGGCTTGGGTTAGAGTGGAGAGAAGAAGAGAAGGGCTAGGTCCTAAACATGCAAAGATTAAGGAAGAAAAATAAAACCACATGGAGTTCCCTTCTTGAGATCATAGTGATGATCCAAGTTGTTCCCTTTCCTTTGGAATTAGCAAGCAAGAAGCAAATAACTCAAGCAATCAAGCAAATATAAATCAGGCTCTTAGGAATCTTCCAATTGGCTTTTGTATCTCTTACTTTGGATACTCATGACAATGGTTCTTCTACTTGGCTCAAGTTTAGGATCCCTAGCACACAAGAACACACAAATCAAAAAGTTCCACAATGTAATAGAAAGAATGGACAAGAGTGAGTTTAGAATTAGGATCCTTTCAATGTCTTCTTGAAGATTAAGCACTCTAAAGGCATGAGGCCTAGTTGCTCTTTGACAATTTATAGCATTCGAAAGGCATGAGGCCTAATTGCTCTTTGACTCCATTTAGCATAAGTAAGGTCCTAAAATCTAAGTCCTTTCTCCATTTGCATTGGGTTCACACAGACAAAACAAAACAAGCACAATAGTATATACACAATAATGTGCTCAAGTGATCAAAAGGCAAATTCTATTAACATAAACATGAGCTCAAGTGAGCAAAGGGCAAAAGCAAATGAGTTAATGAACAAGATATTAATTTGCATAAAAGTAAATTGCAAGAATTAAATGGTTTAATTAAAAGTTAGTAATTAGTAGTTAGTGTTAATGTTTCATAAGGCAATTTAGCGTTGTGTTAAGCAATCGTAAGTGGACTATACACCTAATTGAGGGTGGTCAATAAAACTATAGGCAACAAACACAAGTTAGACACCATGACTAGTAAACCAAGCTCCTACAACTTGCCATGCCAAAAGAAAAGAAGAATGATCTTGTATTGATTTAGGTTTTTTGCTTGACCAAGAAGCAACCTATCCTTAATGCAAAGCAATTCACTTGATCTTTGATCAAGATGAATTTGATTTGAACCAAGGAAGGTTAAGCCTCTCATTTGTCAAGGCTAACCACCAATCTTTAACTCATTGATCAAAAAGAAAAAGAAGAAGAAGAAATCGAAATGTACATAAATGGAATTCAAATGAAACAACCAACACACATTGATCCAAACATGAATGGAATCAAAGTCAATCAATGGTAAACAGAAGCAAGATGAAGCTTAGAAATCAAGAAACAAATAAAATATTTTTGCTATTTTTGAGAATTAAAATAATACTTGAATTAAAATAAACAAATAAAGGTCAAGCTTCAAATCCATTTCAAATCAACTTGGAAAAGTCCAAATGGATCATCCTAAGTTCAACAAGGTTTGACAAAAAATTTCACCATTTTAAGAAACCAGAAACTAATTTTAAACAATTAAAAATGAATAAAAAATAATATAATTGAACTAAAATCTCAAATAAATCTCAAATCAATTTAGAAATTGATGAGAATATTTTTCATGGATTCGTCATCATTCAAAGATGTTAAGAAAATATTTTTGGCATTTTTGAATATTGGAAACTATTTTAAATGAATTAAAATTAACCAGAAAAGAGAAAATTCACAAAAAATATTAAATGGAAAAATTAAAAATATTAAAAATCATTTCCAAAAACTAGAATTAAAAAGGAAAATAATGCAATTGGTCCCATATTTTTTTGGATTTAAAATGAAAGAGTTATGAATTTTTGAAATAAAATGAAATAAAGAAAATAAAATAAAATAATCAGAAATTGCAAAAATCCTGGCGCGTATGATCACATTCATTAAATGATGTGGCACATCAGATGGATGAGAGATGTGTGCGTATGGTAGGCTCCAGTCAAAGCAAAACACAAAGCATTTAATAAAGTCATAACATCCAAAGGCTCTGATTAAATATGGGAATGAGATCAAATGGTCCAGATGCATCCACGCGTGGGGGACGGTGGTGTACACCACCGTCTTCTCCGGCGAGTAAACCAGCTCCGGCCAGAGTTGCAGGTTTTGAAAGCTTCATAAAAATACACGATCCTCATATCATTGGTTTCTACTCTAGACTCTCATAGAAGGAGAAATATGAGATAGAAATTCATGGTGTTCAATCTGAACTTGATCAATTCATGAAATTAAATGCATAAATCAATTGCCTCTCACATGAGGACTTCAGAGGAACCAACAAACACAAGAAATGAGCAAGATCCAGGGAGTTTCGAATGGAAAAAGTTTGAACAACAACCTTTGAAGTGCAGCTCTACAAGGCATGATCTCTTCCAATTCTTTGTTGCAGTGTGTTCTTGAGATGGCAAAGTAGATAGGCTTAGGAATTGAAGCTCAATGATCAACCAAGGAATTTGAAAATTGAACTGAAAAATTGAAGAAGAAAACTCAAAATTCCTTTTAATGGAGGTTAGGATTTCAATTCTGCAGAGTGTTAGGCGCCTTGAGGTTGTGATTGAATGAAGAATGACACTTCTATTTATAGCCAAGCATGCTGCATTACATGAAGAAACCGTGTGCATGTGAAATGAGGGCCTCCATACATGGGCTTGTACAGGCGCATGGGAGGCCCAAGTGCAGATGGAAATGCAAGCTAAACATCAGCAAAATGAATTTGGACGTGCAAATTTGATTGGATTAGCTTGTGCATGGAGATTCAAGATGTTATGCATAAATGAACATAAATCTTCATCTCTTCGAAAACGCACTTTGCCAAATTGAAACATGGTCATATGGGTAATGGTTGGAAAGGTATTGACATGAGGAACAACTATTATGTTGAACAAAAATCCATTTGGGATTGGGAAATATATGAAAATTGATCATGAAGTTCAAGGTGTAAAACATGTGTATGTGAATTTTGCCAAAATAGACCAACTTCAAGCCCTTCTGTTTCAATTATTCAAGCCTCAAATGACAAAACCTTAAACATCAAATTTTTAGATCTTATCAAGACAATCAATTTTTACTTAAATTTTGCATCATTTGGAGTTTTTATAAGAAAGTTATGGGCACTTGAATTTGGACTTTTTCACATTTCAATGACTTTGGTCGAAAGTGACCTATAATGTTTTGTATTATCACATGTGTTTATTTTAGGATTATGAAATTTTGTACAAAATAACAATTTAAGTAGACATCTTAAACTTTACAATTCATTTGATCCCACCTCAAAATCATGAAAAATGAAGGAGTTAGGTCCTTGGGAAGTTGACCCAACATTAGGGTTTCAGTCAAAATGACCTATAATGTTTTGAAATGAATGATGACCTTCCAAGTTTCAAATAAATTTTTGATGAACATGAATGTTGTTCATATGGTTCTTAAGAACATTTTGGCTCTTGGGGTCATCCCCATTTGACAAACACATCAAAAGTTAGGTCTCAGTGGATTTCAAAATAGTCAAATGAATTGACTGATCAACTTCTCAAGTCCAAACTTCAAATCTTAATGAACTGATGATTGAGGACAATCACATAAGCTCAAATATGCATGAAATGGTGAATGAAATAACTTCCCTTGATTTTATTTGATCATGGGTTGAGTTTTCTTCATGATCAAGGCACGGTCAATGCCCAGATGAATTAGGGTTTCCTTGGGAAACAATCCTCAAGCCCTTTGGTTTATCTTGATCAAATTGACAAATTGAGATAATTGGGAGGCATATATGATGATTGAGAGCTTTGGGAACCATTGTCATGCTTGCTTTCAATTTCATCTGGCCACATCAATGAGCACAGGGGCCTCCTAGGAGCCTTGGATCACATGATTGCTCAAGCTACAAAACAAACAAAGTTAGTGACATATTTTTGTGTCTTTGGTTAGTAAACAAAATAAGAAAAGCAATAATATACAATTTCAAGCATGCTTGGTGGTCTCAAACCAACTCACACAAGTTCCCACCCTAGGGTTAAGAAGCCAAGATGCTATAATCCTTGAGGCAAATGCAGAGTGCAATGATATGATGCCATGAGGGATATTAGGGTCAAAATTAGGGTCTTACATATGCCCATATTTAAGGTCATTCTAGCCGGAGATATGAAGGTTAAAATCTTCGTCTCGACGAGGTAGAATGGGCTTAAATAATAACAAAGAGACGAATTTTGGTTCCTAAGAGACCTCATAATGCAAATGCATGTATGCAAAAGGTAATACTCTGTGGGGATATATGTCCACAAAGTAAAAAGAAATCATGAGAAACTGAGAATCCATATGAGTAATACACTCATAAATGGGACAGAGACTCTGGGGATTTTACTAGGAAGTAAAGGGAATAAAAATGCGTGAGCAGGTCACGACTTAAAACTTGCTGAGAGACACGAAGGGATTCTATAAAAATAAATCAATGGAAAGACTCTAGCTGACGCAAAGATGCATGTATTGGGGAATATGCCAATACAGCGAACTATCCACAAAGGATACTTCGGATAAAAATCCGGACTCAGATGGGGAAAACCCACTATGGGACTCAGGCTGGGAACATCCACAAAGGACTCAGCTGAGGAAGAGAAAAATGAGTTATTACCGGTTACTGGATAATAAGCTCAAAGAGACATGTGATCAAAACACCGGTATAAGGGTGAGAGAACAACACGCTCGGGGAGAAAGAATATCTAAGATCGGTATAAGGGTGAGAGATATCAATCATCTAAAACATCTGAGGAAGACCTAAAAAGGTATATTTCAACTCAGGAAATCTGACTCCACAGGGGACGAGAGTCATAATAGGGAGCAGAAGGAAGGAATACTAGGGATACCGGTTACTGGGCATATAATAGGTGACCAACCAGGCGTGAATTAGGGGATATTTCCAAGACACTCATCATCCAAAAGGAGGGCTAAAAAGAAAACTCGATTACAAGATGGATATTCGATTCCATAAGGAAATATGAATCTTACTCGACTGGGGAAGAAAAAGACTTCGATTGAAGATCGCATGAGATATATTATTTATTATCGTCAGAACGTAGATAACATACTCGCATGGAAGATTATCCACAACCGGTTACTGGGTTAATAAAGGACATCGGGATACCGAGTAATGGTTATAAAATGATGATCAATCAAGGGGAGAGACAATCATTACCAAACAAGGGTAAATGAAAGATGACTCGCCGGGGATAAATTGCTTAATCAGAGCAATTATCCAAGAGATATATCACCGGTTACTGGGAGATATACTCTAAAGGTGAGGGAATATCAATACCGAATATTGGATAAAGATAAGCGACAAAGAGGGGATTACATCTACCGGTTACTTGATAGAAAACTACAGAAGATAGTAACTGTCATCAGTTAGGATGAACAAAATCAAGGGTTAACTCTGCAAGGGGACAAAATGGAGTTTACAACTACCGGTTACTGGGTATAAAACCACAGAAATATGACTTACAACTACCGGTTACTGGGTAGAAGGCCATAACATCCATTGGGGAAAGACTGAACAATTACTGTTTACCGAGCAATTGATCACTTGGACCACAGGGAAGTGCAGGGGGAATAACAAGAGGAGTCAATCTAGGAACAAACTAGAGAGACACAATGAAACAAAACTCCACCCAATGAGGATATAACTCAGGGGAGTAATTCCATCCCAATACATATTTTGGGAGGAAACTGAAATAATAATCATCCACGAGGACATGGCTCAGTGGGGAATATGGAAGAAAGAATAGATGCTTTCTGCCTATGGGGCTGACTCTATGTTGAGAGATCAGACACAAACATCTGCTTGGGGAAATATATATCACCAAATGGCAGGAGATAACAAACAAAGATATATGGCAAAGAATGCAACATGAATATCTGAATGTTATAATTATGCATGTATATGCGTGGTTTATGTATGATTAATGCTGACAAACAGACATATTTAACACAAACAGGTCCAAGAAACAATGGACAAACATCCGGTACTACATCTCAAAAGAGAAAGCCAGGCCCACTGGAGAAACATCCAATCTGATGGGGGGCAACAAATACCAATAAACACCGATCTCTACAGGGGGTAAATGCCAGCTTCCAGGGGAATGTAGCGGGGTATTCGTTACCATTAGAGATATTGACTAAATCCAAGGTAAACCATAGAAGTCGAGTCGCCACCGCACTTCTATTTATCCAAAGGAATGGTTAGAAAGCGAACAAAAACCTAAAAGTTTTAACAAAAACTAGTAAAAGAGAACAGAGATCTGGGTAAGTGGGTTGGTTATGTAATGGGAAGGTGTTAGGCACCCAAAACATCCTAAGTACTCCTAGGGAGCCCTTTTCATACTTGTTGCAAGGTTGTTGTTTTTGTGAAAATTTTGCTTGTGCAAACATGATTGAAGAGATGAGAGGAGAATATACAAGTTTTTTTACATTTTTTTTGTTTGGATGGATAAACCCATTTCCTAGGTACCATCTTATAAAAAAGATTAGGATCAAAACCTCGTAGTTCGGGGCAAAAATCTCAAAAAATGAGTTGGTGAATTGATTGGTCCAAAAGCCTTAAGGTCTTTTGTTATCAAAGGGAGAAAACTCAACCAAACCACAAATCTACCATGTGAGGATAGCTTCAACATGCTAGTGAGGGGTTAACCCTATAATAAACATGGAAGGTTCATTGTCCATCACTAAGGATATAGGTGAGTATTACATCTACCACCAAGATAACTCAAACCTAATAGCTAAAGGTTATGAAAGATTTGATTAAGAAAGTGGCCATTGGAACCACAAAAGACATTTGAATGGGTTATATTTACCAATTAGAAGTATATACAAAAATGTTCAAAGTTGATTTAAAGGTTCAATTTAGAATAAGTGTTATGAAAAGAAAGTTTGAAAATCAAAAGCATAAGGCTTAGGTTTCTAATGTTGAAAACAAATTTTAAATGTTTGCACAAAAGTTTTGGATTGGGTTAGAGTGGAGAGAAGAAGAAGAATGGCTAAGTCCTAAGCAAAACAAAAGGTGAGGGATAAAGAAACAAAACCACAATGGGGTTCCTCTCTTGAGATCATATTGATGATCCAAGTAGCTCCCATCCTTGGGAATATGCAATCACAAAAAGCATAAGCAATCAAACATGTCTCTTAGGAGATCCCCAAGGTATCTTGTCCTTCATTTTGAATGAACATGGCAATGGTCCTTCAATTTGAGCTCATAGAATCCCCTAGCACAAAAGCACACACATCAAAAGTTTCATGGAGGAAACCAAGAATGGACAAGAGTGAGTTTAGAGATTTAGTCCTTCTAATCCATACTCATCATCAAGATCCTTTTACTCCAATTTTTGCATAAGGAAAGTCCTAGAATCTAAGTCCATTTCTCCATTCTTTGCATAGGGAAAGTCCTAGAAACTAAGTCCATTTCTTTGCATTTGGTTCACAATAATCAAAACAAATTACAAGCACAATAATATGTACACAATTATGTGCTCAAGTGAGCAAAAGGCAAATGGCATTAACATAAACATATGCTCAAGTGAGCAAAGAGAAAAGCAAATGGATAATATGTGCAAGAATTGTAAATTGCATAAAAGTAAAGAGCAAAAGGTAAATGTTAATTGTCAATAGTTAGTCTTAGTAGTTAGTGTGCCATAAGGCAAATTTAGCGCTATTTTAAGCAATCGTAATTGGACTTATGTAGAAGTCACAACTATCTAAGGCCAGTCAATAATAATGTAGGCAACAACACAAGTTAGAAGTCTTGATTAGTGAACCAAGTTCCAACAACTTGCCATGCCAAAAAGAAAATGAGAATTGATCTTGTATTGGTTTAAGCCTTTTGCATGACTTAGAAAACAACCTATCCTTAGTGCAAAGCCATTCACTTGATCAATTGATCAAGATGAATTAGATTTGAATCAAGGAAGACTAAGTCTCCCTAATCAATGCTAACTTATCAACCTTCAACTCATTGATCAAAAAGAAAGAAGAAGAAGAAGAAAGAGATGGAGAATGGATAATGAAATGGAAAGATCAAAATGCATAAAGTGAAATAAGATGTACCAATCCATATGTATTGACCAAATGACATTGAAAGTCAAAGTCAAACAATGATAAATCAGAAATGAGATGAAGATTGGAGGTCAAACAATAAGCCAAATATTTTTTGCATTTTCAATATTAAAATAAACTTGAATAAAAAATAATGGAAAGGTCAAACTTCAAAATCACTTCAAATCAACCTTGAAAGGGGCAAGTAATTTATCCCAAGTTCAATAAGGTCAAACAAAGTTTGACAAAAAAATTCAGCATTTTTAAAAGTCAGAAACTATTTTTAATCAATTAAAAATGAATAAAAATAACCTAATTGAAGTAAAATCTCTAATAAATCTCAAATCAATTAAAAAATTGATGAGAATATTTTTCATAGATTCATCATCATTCAAATAGGTTAGGAAAATATTTTTGTATTTTTTGAATATCAAAAACTATTTAAAATGAATTAAAAATAACCAGAAAAGAGAAAATTCACAAAAAATATCAAATGACAAAATAAAAAAAATAAAAAATCAGAAATAGAAACTAGGATTTATTTGGAGACTAATGCAATTGGTCCCATATTTTTTGGATTAAAATTAAAGAAGATATTGATTTTTGAAATAAAAGGGAATTAAAGAAAATAAAATCAGAAATTAAAAATTGGAAAAAAGGAGAAGCGTTGGATGATGGCTCATTACTTAAGCTGGCACATCACACGGTCCTGAAGCGCGCTCATAACAAATTCCGGCCAGATTCAAAGAATTAAAAAAGGTCATAACAATCAAACGCTGAGATTGAATCTGGAAATGAGATCCAACGGTCCAGATTCAAACTAGCAATAGGCGACCACCAGAGCCACCTTCTTCTCCGGTGAGCTTCCAATTTCCTGCCAAATTTGCAGGTTTTCAAACCTCCACCAATTTGCACGATCCTTATACCAAAATGAAGTTAGGGTGATGTACATCACCCCTGTAACCTTGAATCACACTCAAGATTCCTATAAATTGAGAAATCTGAGATGGAAGGTTCAGGTATGGAAAATGCAGATCAAAGAAAAACAAAATTAAAGCTACCACTAGCTTGCCTTTCAAGTGAGGACTTCAGAAAACACTTTGGCCAGGCAAATAGATCAATATATGATGAGTTTCGAAGAAAATACCAGCTGGTGAATAAACTTGAATTCTGGAGATTTAAGCTCGATTCCTTGCTTGCTTTGCCAAAATAGAAGATCAATGAACTAAATAATGGAGGCCTAGAAGCTTTAGATCTAAATATTCAACCAGATGTAGTTGAATTTTGGATCTGAAAAATTTGAGAAAAATGAAATTGCTTCTTTGGTGAGAGGTTGGGTTTTGATTTCTGCAGCAATTCAGGTTGAATCAGGTGTGTGTTTTGAATGGAATAGGGTCTCTATTTATAGAGGAAATAGCAAGGGGAATGTGATCAAAGCCGTGTGCATGAATTTGGACAATCCTTGCATGGGCTTGCATGATCATGCACAAGGCCCAAAACCAAAGCCAAATGCAATCTGAAATCAAACCAAGGTGAAATGGACGTGTAATTTGAATGTGCAAAACATGTCAAGGCAAAGTTTCTAAATTTGGCCAATGTTCAAGCTCTTCTGTTTTGATGATGCAAGCCTCAAATGAAAAAATCTCTAACATCAAAGTTGTATATCTCTTCAAGTAAGTCAAAATGGACTTAAATGTTTCAAGATTTGGATTTTTTATGAAGAGGTTATGGGCACTTGAAGTTGGACTTTTTTGCCTTTTAATGCATTTGGCCCAAAAGGACCTATAATGTTTTGCATTATCACATGTATTTCCTTTGAGATTTTGAAATTTTGTTCAACATAACATTTGAATTAGACATCTTAAGCTTTCCAATTAATTTAATCCCACCTCAAAATCATAAAAAATCAATGAGTTATGTCCTTGGGAAGTTGACCCAAAATTAGGGTTTCAGTCAAAATGACCTATAATGTATTGGACTAGGAGATGACCTTCCAAGCTTCAAATCAATTTTGGATGAGCATGAAAGTTGTGCATATTGTCCTTAAGAACATTGTTTATTTTGGGATCATCTCCATTTGACCAACACATAAAACGTTAGGTCTTAGTGCATTTCAAAATAGTCAGATGAATTGACTGATCAACTTCTCAAGTCCACAACCCACATATTGATGAATTAATGATTGAGGATACTCAAATAAGTTCAAATATGCATGGAGTTATGAATTAAAGAACTTCCCTTGATTGTATTTTACCATGGGTTAAGGTTGCTTCAAGAGCAAGGCATTGTGGTGCACAAATGAATTAGGGTTTCTTTGGGGGGACAAACCTCAAACCCTTTCACTTGCTTTGATCAAAATGACGAATTGAGATGCTAGGGGGGCATACTTGATGGATGAGAGCTTTGGGAACCATTACCATGCTTGCTTTCATCTCCTCTTGGCCATATCATTGCACAAAAGATCTCCTGGAAGCTTTCGACCTTGTGATTGCTCAAGCTACAAACAAAAGATGTTAGTGACATATTTTTATGCTTTTGGTTAGTAAACAAAATAAGAAAAGCAATGATATACAATTCAAGCGTGCTTGGTGATCTCAAATCACTCTCACGAAGTCCCACCCAAAGGCAAAGGGAACCAAGATGCTAATGATCCTTGAGGCAATGCAAATGCAATGTTATGATGCCATGAGGGATCTTAGGGACAAAATTAGGGTCTTACAGATGTCCCTATTTAAGGTCGTTTTAGCCGGAGAAGTGAAAGTTAAAATCTTCGTCTCGACGGGGTAGAATGGGCTTAAATAATAACAAAGAGACGAATTTTGGTCCCCAAGAGACCTCATGATGCAGATGTATGCATGCAAAAAATGGTATAACTCTGTGGGGATATGCGTCCACAAAAGAAAAAGAAATCCGGAAAAACTAAAAATCCAAAGGAGTAATACACTCACTAGGGAGACAGAGACTCTGGGGGAATAAAGGGTAAAAATGCGTGAGCAGGTCACGACTTGAGACATGCTGAGAGACATAGAGAGAATCCATGAAATAAATCAATGGAAGGACTCGAGCCGACTCGAAGATGCATGTATTGGGGAATATGCCAATACAGCCGAAACTTATCCGCAACGGATACTTCGGATAAAAAAATCCGGGCTCAGGTGGGGATGTCCACTAAGGACTCCACTGAGGAAGATCCCAACAGAAATCTCCTGGGGAAGCAACGGGATGAGGTACTACCGGTTACTGGGTAATAAGCTCAAAGAGATGTGTGATCTGAACACTGGTATAAGGGTGAGAGAACAACATGCTCCGGAAGAATGAATATCTAAGACCGGTAAAAGGGTGAGAGATATCAATCAACCAAATCATCTGAGGAAGACCTAAAAAGGTATATTTCAACTCAGGAAAATCTGACTCCACAGGGTACAAAAAGTCATAATAGGGAGCAGAAGGAAGGAACACCAGGGATGCCGGTTACTGGGCATATAATAGGTGACCAACCAAAGCGTGAATTGGGGAATCTTTCCAAAACACTCATCATCCGAAAAGAGGGCAAAAATCAAACTCGATTATGGGATGGACATTCGATTCCAAAACAGGGATACGAATCTTACTCAACTGGGGAAGAACAAAAGGCTTCGACCAAAGAGTGCATGAGATATATTATCTATTACCATCAGAACGTAGATAATATACTCGCATGGAAGATTATCCACAACCGGTTACTGGGTTAGTAAAGGATAAGTCGACCGATAAAGAAAGGCATCGGGATACCGAAACTAGGTATATAATGATGACCCATCAAGGGGAGCAACCAACATTACCGGGAACCGGTATGAAAGATGACTTCCCGGGGATAAACTGCCTAATCAGAGCAATTATCCAAAAGAATGAGGGAATATCACCACCAAATATTGGATATAGATAACCGTCAAGGAGGGGATTACATCTACCGGATACTGGGTAGAAAACCACGGAAGAGTAACCGTCATCGATTAGGATGAACAAAAAGGTTAACTCTGCAAAGGGGAGAAAATAGGGTTTACAACTACCGGTATAAGGGTAGAAAACCACAGACTCCGTCGGGGATAAGATGAATAATTACCGATTACTGAGCAATTATTCATTTATACCACGGGGAAACACAGGAAATAGTCACAAGAGGCCAATTTAGGATCAAACCAAAGAGGAAAACTGAATCAAGACTCGTCCCCGTGAGGATATAACTCAATAGGGGAACCCATCCCAATATATGTGTTGGGAGGACGCAAAAACAACCGTCGTCCACAAGGATATAACTCGGTGGGTAATGCGGAAGGAAAGATAAACACTTATGCTTAATGGGATGACTCTACATTGAGGGATCAGACGCCAACATCTGCTTGGGGAATGTATTACCAACTAGCAGAGAATAACAAACAAAGATATATGACAAAGAATGCAATATGAATATCCGAATGTTTGAAAATTATTTGCACACATGCGTGATTTATGTATGATGAATGCTGACAGACAGACATTTCTAACACGAACAGGCTCCAAAGAAATAAGCACACAAATATCCGGTACTACATCTCAAGAGAGAAAGCCACGTTCACCAGAGAGTATCCAATCTGCCGGGGATCAGAGATACCAGGAAGCAAAGAACTCTGCAGGGGATGAATCATCAATCATTCCAGCTGGGGGACAGGAGGTTATTGCACAGATACAAATTCGCCGCATAAGAAACTCTACTGGGGAATCTATCCAAGGGATAAAGGGATTCTGGGGATCAACCACCAAGTATTGTACCCACCAAGGAGATCACATCTGCTGAGGAGGAAAGGTTGCTACTCCGCTGAAGGGGAGAGTGGTGAATATCTCAACAAGCATTCCACTCAGTAGGATAAGCCACAAAAGGCTCCGGAGTAAGAAAATACAGTCATGCCAGGACAATGAACAAATGTATTACCCTGTTGGAGATCATACCATCCTTGGGAGAGCACTGAGGATCTCCTAAGTATCTTTTCGTCGTTGTGAATGTTCACTTTGTTTAAAAAACAAGTTATGAAAAATTCATTTCTTCAAAACAATAATATTTTTTTTTCAATTAAAACATGCAAAACATTTGTCGAATAGAAACAAATAAGAGTGCAAATAATTGGATAAAAGGCTCAAATTTATTTGATGGAATGGTAGTCTACAAATGGCAAGACTCCATAGATCTTTACAAGTTTGAAATTGGTGATATATATTGGAAAAGGGCTACATTGAACATAATGACCATTTCTCCACCAATTCTGAATTCGATGTATTCAAAGCTTCGGTTGATGACGAATGAGCAAGAATCTCTGACGGATGACAGTTGTAGAACAAAGGTCTTGTCAGGATGCAGTTACTTGCCAAATCCCTAATTTTTGCCTAGATTTCCCCAGGATGAGGTACTCAAATCTAGCGGGATGCATATACTCCCTTTTTTTCATGTCTCTAACTTTTGCCTGGATCGCCCTTTCGGGTTTTCAATCCACCGAGACGCTCATTTTTGCCTAAGCCGCCCTTTCAGGTTTTCAACTTAGCGAGCTATTCTGTTTTTATTTCTAGGCGAAGTATTTCTTGATTGCATCTGGATTCACAGGACGAGTGGAATCCTTCCCATCCATAGTTGTAAGTATCAAAGCACCGCCTGAAAAGGCTCTCTTAACAACATATGGACCTTCATAGTTTGGAGTCCACTTGCCCCTGGAATCGGGCACGAAAGATAAGACTTTCTTGAGCACAAGGTCACCCTCTCGAAACACACGAGGCTTGACCTTCTTATCAAAAGCTTTCTTCATCCTCTACTGATATAACTGACTGTGGCACATGGCAGTCAATCTTTTCTCTTCAATCAAATTTAGTTGGTCATAACGACTCTGAACCCATTCAGCATCAGTCAACTTGGCTTCCATCAAGACTCTCATTGATGGGATATCCACCTCTATTGGGAGTACAGCCTCCATGCCATAAACAAGAGAAAAAGGGGTTGCCCCTGTTGAAGTGCGGACAAACGTATGATATCCATGTAAAGGAAATGGCAACATCTCATGCCAATCCTTATACGTGACAACCATCTTCTGGATAATCTTCTTGATATTCTTATTAGCAGCTTCAATAGCCCCATTCATCTTGGGTCTATAAGGGGAAGAATTATGATGGGCGATCTTGAACTCACTACACAGCTCTTTCATCATCTTGTTGTTCACGTTAGATCCATTGTCAGTAATGATCTTATCTGGCACACCATAACGGCATATAAGTTGATTCTTGATAAACTTCACGACCACCTGCCTGGTCACATTTGCATACGAGGCCGCTTCAACCCACTTGGTGAAGTAATCAATTGCTACGAGAATAAATTTGTGTTCGTTGGACACTTTCGGCTCAATCATGCCAATCATATCAATTCCCCGCATGGAGAAAGGCCAAGGTGATGAGATTACATTCAAAAGTGTAGGGGGAATATGGATCTTATCCGCATAAATCTGACACTTAAGGCATTTCTTCACATATTTGCACCAGTCAGACTCCATTGTCAGCCAATAGTAGCCTGCTCTCAACATCTTTCTAGCCATGGCATGTCCATTGGAATGAGTACCAAATGAACCCTCGTGGACCTCAGTCATCAACAGGTCTGCTTCGTGTCTATCCACGCATCTGAGCAGCACCATGTCAAAAATTCTCTTATAAAGCACATCACCATTGAGGTAGAAACTTCTCGATAATCTCCTTAGAGTCTTCCTATCTTTCATGGATGCCCCTGGCGGGTAAACCTGGTTCTGAAGGAAACACTTGATATCATAATACCATGGCTTATCATCTTTCACCTCTTCTACTGCAAATACATGAGCTGGTATGTCCAAGCGCATCACAGTGATATTGGGGACTTCATTCCAAAGTCTTACCACCATCATTGAAGCAAGTGTAGTAAGAGCGTCTGCCATTCGATTCTCATCTCGAGGAATATGATGGAAGTCAACCTCAGTAAAGAACGTTGAAATCCTCCTCGCATAATCCCTATATGGAATGAGACCAGACTGATTCGTTTCCCATTCACCCTTAATCTGATTGACAACGAGGGCCGAATTACAATAAACATCAAGATGCTTGATCCTTAGATCAATGCATTCCTCCAATCCCATAATACAGGCCTCATACTCAGCCATATTATTCGTGCATTTGAAAGTTAGCCTTGCTGTAAAAGGAATATGTATGCTCTGAGGAGTAATAATCACTGCCCCAATACCATTTCCATACTAATTTACAGCACCATCAAACACCATACTCCATTTGGAACCAGGCTCTGGCCCTTCATCGAGTGTAGGCTCATCACAATCTTTCATTTTCAAATACAGGATCTCCTCATCCGGGAAGTCATACTGAACTGACTGATAATCCTCGATCGGCTGATGTGCCAAGTGGTCACCCAAGATACTACCTTTAATAGCCTTCTGAGCTCGATACTCAATATCATACTCAGATAACAACATTTGCCAACGGGCAATTCTCCCTGTTAAAGCAGGCTTCTCGAAGATATACTTGATTGGATCCTATCTGGATATCAACCAAGTCGTATGATTTATCATATACTGGCGTAAGCGCTTAGCAGCCCAAGCCAAAGCACAACATGTCTTCTCAAGCATTGAGTATCGAGACTCACAATCAGTGAGCTTCTTGCTCAGGTAGTAGATGGCATATTCTTTCTTCCCTGATTCGTCTTGCTGACCAAGGATACAACCCATTGAGTCTTCAAGAACAGTCAGATACATGATCAAAGGTCTTCCTTCCACGGGCGGAGACAGAATCGGAGGTTCAGACAGATACTCCTTAATACTGTCAAAAGCTTTCTGGCAATCCTCGGTCCAATCATGGGACTGATCTTTCCGGAGGAGCTTGAATATCGGCGCACATGTGGAAGTCATGTGGGATATGAATCTAGAAATATAATTCAAGCGGCCAAGAAAACCTCGGACTTGCTTCTCAGTTTTGGGCGCAGGCATCTCTTGTATTGCTTTGACCTTTGCAGGATCAACCTCAATACCTCTTTCGATGACAATAAAGCCCAATAACTTGCCGGAACGGACTCCAAATGTACACTTGTTGGGGTTCAAACGAAGCTTGTACTTCCTCAAACGCTGAAAAAGCTTCAACAAATGCTCTACATGTTCAACTTCTATTCTTGACTTAGCAATCATATCATCAACATACACCTCAATCTTCTTGTGCATCATATCATCAAATAAGGTGGTCATAGCTCGTTGATACGTGGCTCCGGCGTTCTTCAAACCGAAGGGCATCACTCGATAACAGAATGTTCCCCAAGGTGTGATGAATGTTGTCTTCTCCATATCCTCGGGTGCCATCTTGATCTGATTATATTCAGAAAATCCATCCATAAATGAGAAGACATTGAATTTAGCTGTATTATCTACCAACATGTCAATATGTGGTAGAGGGAAATCATCTTTCGGACTAGCTTTACTCAAGTCTCTATAGTCCACGCACATCTGGACTTTTCCATCTTTCTTAGGCACGGGCACAATATTGGCCACCCATTGAAGATATGTAGAAGTCCCCAGAAACCCTGCATCAATTTGCTTTTGCACCTCCTCTTTGATCTTCACTGCCATATCAGGATGAGTTCTTCTGAGCTTCTGCTTCACAGGCACACACTCAAGTTTCAAAGGTAAGAAATGTTGTACAATATCAGTATCTAGATCGGGCATGTCCTCATATGACCAGGCAAAAACATCAACATATTCTCGTAGCAATTCAATCAACCCCTTCTTAACAAACTCTTCAAGGAGTGCCCCAATCTTCACTTCTCGCACACAACCCTCAGACCCCAAGTTGACTGTTTCCAGGTTCTCAAGATGTGGCTGAATGATCTTCTCTTCATGCTCAAGTAGACGGGTAATCTCGTCAGGAATCTCTTCAACATCATCTTCTTCTGCCTCAAATATAGGGAATTCAAAGTTGGGAGATGGTGTCGGGTCATTATGTTCAATGGGTTTGATCAACCTGCATAATGATTTTGGATACGAAAAGCTTTAGAATTCAAACAAGGCAATCATTATGCAGATGAAAAGATTGACTTTATTCTATTTTTAGGTTTTATGTGATCACCAATTTCATGCAAAAAGTAAAAAAGGGAAAATAATTGGAAAAACAAACATTTAACATGAATTTATTGAATGAAAAAAAATCATTGTATTAATGCGCCAACAATGTCATCACCCCTCCTTTTGGCATGGGAGGAGGGTTTTCTAAACACAATGAACATTACTCTGACTTATGGATAACTGTTGGAATATCCACAGCGACCCAATTATTGCAGATTCCCCTAGGGATGACGAAGTTGCCAGAATCCTCTTCGTCCTCCTCCAGAATGGCATCAGCTTCCTCATCTTGACTGGTGTGGATGAATCCTCCACTCTTGAACAGCCCTTGCATGTTGAAAACTCCAGATGCGTAACTTATGCCAGCCCGAGACTTGTTGTCTCCTAGCTCAATCATTTTCCCTAAACCAGCAGTTGCACCACACTCAATGGCCAACTTTGAATGTTTATAGGAAGCAAATGAAAGAGTTTTCTTCTCAATAGGCTCAGCAATAGATAAAGCTTGGAAAGGAGTTCCAACTTTATCCTTAGCATCTATGTATGAGAAGGAAGAGAAGTGGCTAACCAGGAGAGCCTTTTCTCCCCCTACCACCACCAGCTTCTTATTCTTCACAAATTTCAGTTTCTGGTGTAAGGTGGATGTCACGGCACCTGCCTCGTGAATCCATGGTCTGCCTAAGAGACAGCTATACGATGGGAGAATATCCATAACCTGGAAGGTAATCTGGAAATTACTTGGTCCGATTTTGACTGGGAGATCAACTTCCCCAATCACAGTTTTGCGAGACCCATCAAAAGCCTTCACAATAATTCCACTCTGCGTCATGGGAGGCCCTTGATATGACAATTTCAAAAGAGTGGTTTTCGGCAATACGTTCAGTGATGACCTAGTGTCCACCAGCACATTGGACATGGCGTCATCTTTTCAACCCATAGATATATGTAATGCCAAGTTGTGGTCTCTTCCCTCCTCGGGGAGATCTGAGTCACAGAAACTCAAGTTGTTACAAGCGGTGATGTTTGCAACAATGCTATCGAATTGTTCTATCGTGACATCATGATCCACATATGCCACATCCAAAACCTTCTGCAGAGCCTCTCGGTGGGGTTCTGAATTTAAGAGCAATGATAACACTGATATTTTGGATGGTGTTTGTAGAAGCTGGTCTACAACGTTGTACTCGCTTCTCTTGATGAGCCTCAGCATCTCATCACAATCTTCTTTCACATTGCCGCTTGGGCCAACAGAAGTAGGAGTTACCAATGTAGAGGAGGGTTTAACAACAGGTGCGGGATTCCGAGCGCTCACAGCATTCCTAATCGGGCGTTCGACAGAATCAACATTAGCCTGGGGCTTGGGAGGTGCTGAAAACACACGACCGCTGCGGGTCAGACCGCTAACATCCGCAATGTTAACAACAGAGGAAGATGGCAAGGACACTTCTTTCCCACCTTCTACCGCGACAGCATTGTAGCGATAGGGAATTTCTTTTTCGGAAGAATATGGTACTGATCCGGTTGGCTTGATGGTCAAGGCAGGAGAAACCTTCTGCTTTCTACTATCATACTTGATAATAACGGGCTCGGGGATCCGAAATACTGGAGAAATTACGTTGACCTCATCAGCATCTTCGTCAAACATTTCTGTTTTGAAGGATCTCAATAACTCCTTCATCGAGCATTTCTTGAACATCTTTGCGCACCTGGCGACAACCTCTTTGATTGACAGAACAGACTCGACATCTATCGTGGTCATGCTCATAATGACTATAATCACATAGCAAGCGATGCATCTCGACCAATGATTGTCGGATATGACTGACATATTTGACTTTGTATTTGCCAGGGCAGCCCTGGACCATATTGACAGATTTCCCATGCTCGGGCAATGGGTTCTTCTTCACGTTAGGACCTACGTCCTCGAAACACAGAATTCCACACCTCACAAGGTCTTGAACCTTGGTCTTCAAAGGGTAACAATTCTCCACGTCGTGGCCGGGAGCACCAGAATGGTAAACACAGTGTAATTCAGGCTTATACCACCACTGGGGGTTAGTAGGTATAGCCGGTGGGTCTCTCGGAGTAATCAACTTCCTCTCTATCAAAGAGGGATATAATTCTGCATATGTCATTGGAATAGGATCGAAGTTGACCCTTTTCCTCTCGTAACTCGTGCTGGTTTGATTACTGTTTCGAGGCTGGTAGGCCTGCTGCTGAGGTCGGTGCTGCTGATGTTGATATTGCGGATGTGGTTGCTGATTATTGTTATGTTGCTGATACTGCTGATTATCTCTGAAAACAGGTGCTATATGAGCCACCTGGTGCTGGTTATCGGCAGGACGCACGGTCTTCCTCCTCACAGAGGGTCTTCTTGGTTTCACATGGGAGGTCACAGCATGTGCCTATCCATCTTTCTTCTTTGCAAATGACCCATAATGTTTGGCAGAAGAGCCTTCTTCTCTTATCAAACGTCCTTCTCTAACCCCTTCTTCTAGACGCATCCCCATATTCACCATCTCGGTGAAGTCAGAAGGAGCGCTAGCAATCATCCGCTCATAATAAAAAGAACTTAAGGTCTTCAAAAAGATCTTAGTCATCTCTTTCTCTTCTAGCGGAGGTACGATCTGTGCTGCTAACTCTCGCCACCTCTGGGCATACTCTTTGAATGTTTCCTTGTCCTTCTGGGACATGGCCCTCAATTGATCCCTATCGGGAGCCATATCCACATTGTACTTGTACTGCTTGACGAAGGCCTCGCCAAGATCGTTGAAGGATCGGATGTTTGCACTGCCTAAACCTATATACCAACGCAAAGCGGCACCGGACAGACTATCGTTAAAGTAGTGTATGAGCAACTGGTCATTGTCGGTCTGAGTTGACATCTTCCTGGCATACATGACTAGGTGGCTGAGAGGACAAGTATTTCCCTTGTATTTTTCAAAGTCAGGGACCTTGAATTTCACAGGGATCTTCACATTAGGAACCAAGCAAAGTTCGGGAGCAGACTTGCCGAAAAGATCCTTTCCTCTGAGAGTTTTCAATTCCTTGCAAAGCTCAAGAAATTGATCGTTCATAGCGTCCATCTTCTCATAGACATCTGGGCCTTCAGACGGCTCAGAATGATAGATGGTGTCGTCTACTCTGGGTATAGTATGCACGACAGGAGGAGGAACAACAAGGACTGGGCTAGATGCCGGCATAAAACCAAAGGTAGGAGTAGGACCCTCAGGCATGAAATTAGGAGGCATCCCCCACGGGAACCCGATTGGCATGGCCGTCGGAGCAAAGTGTGCACTGGCTGCAGGCACAATCGAGGAGACGATCTCAGAGATGACTGTCCTCTGGGGAGGAGTTGAAGGTGTCGGAGAAGACTGGCTCTGGGCTGCCAAGAATGATTCCATCAAGGTACTTAATCTGGCCACTTCTCTTTCAGCTCGCGGTTCTCTTGTTCCAGATGATCCATCAGTCTTGAAATGTTGGCTCTGGTGTAGTGCCAGTGAGTCAGCTTGTCTTCAAAATAAATGAAGAACACAGAGTTAGGCCATAGGACAAGAAGTCGGGAACAAAACCTGCTTATGCACATGATGCATGCAATGCTCGTGAATATGATTTGTTTTTTTATTTCAAAGGAACTTTTAGGGTTCTATTTGCAAATTTTTGGAAATATTAAACATTTATCACATATGGAAATATCTCATCAAATAATATCGGTGAAAAGAAGTACAGCATTGTCAATCGTATACAAGAGAAAAGGAAAATAATCATCCTATGGATCCCTAGAAACAATCATCTAAAGCTCGGGACACAGGGAGATAGGATGCACGAAGTCTCTTCACCTCCCTCTCGTAGGCTGCTTCCATATCTGCTTTCTCTTTGGCGAGTCGATCATACTTCCTCTTCCAAAATCTGGAAGACTGAGGAAGTAGAGAAGTCCATTCATCATCAGGATCATCAATAACCTGATGTTCAAGGAACTCTATCAAAGCATCCTTCTCCTTGATCTACTGAAGCAACTCCTCCCCTTCACGGATCCAAGCACGTGATCAGTCTTCGTCTCTCAACTCCTCTACTCCTTGGTTAGGGAGGGTTGAAGGCCCGGCCATAACCAAAGATGTAGGTCTTGGATACTCGTAAGGCATAAGATACTTAGACGCTCTCTTCCTAACCCAAAGCAGTGTAAGGTTCCATAGCAACACAATTCTTAGGACCTAACTCTTTCCTTCCCTTCCTATGAATCTTGCGCCAAGCGCGGACCATTCTGCCCTTCAAGTTTTGGGGATCTTTACCCTCCTGGAAGAACACACCCTCTAACAAAATGTTATTGGGTTTATCCTTTAGGGGGAACCCAAGCTGGTGACGTGCTAAAACAAGGTTGTAGTTAATCCCACCACATGTACCAAGAAGAGGTACATTGGAGAATTCACCACAAGAGTCAATAATCTACATACCATCATACACGCGGTTGTACCAAGAGATATCATCATTAGTGAGAGACATAAGTCTCGTGGACCACCGTAGACATCCCTTGTTTTCCTTGAAGGCGACCGTTTGCGGTAAGTGAGAAATAAACCACTTATACAACAGAGGCAAACAGCACACAATGGCACCACCACCCTTTGCATTCCTCATATGCAAAGAGAAATAGGTATCACCCAACAGAGTCGGAACGGGATTAAGAGTAGAGAAGATCCTAATAGCATTCACATCCACAAACTTGTCGATGTTGGGGAACAATACCAATCCATAAATGAGAAGTACAAATATGGCCTCAAAGGCATCCTCACTCATGGCCTTCCCATACATAGTAGCTTGAGCAATGAGGAACTCAGAAGGGAGACCTTGAATTCCACCTTTGGTAGTCATATGAGCACCAACCAGAGATTCATCTATGTGCAACATGTCTGCTAACTCTTGAGAAGTAGGAATACTCTCTAAGCCACTGAACGACAACTGGTCTAGAATAGGTATACCCACAAGGTAGGCATACTCCTCAAGTGTAGGCAAAAGTTGAAAATCCGGAAATGTGAAGCAACGGTACAAAGGATCATAAAACTGCACCAATACACTCATCAACCCTTCATCCACTTGAGTAGTCAGAAGAGGAAGAAGCTTCCCAAAATGAGCTTTGAAACCCAAAGGATCTAATACATAGGATGTCAGATTCCTTAACTCTTCCAAATTTGGTTGTCTAAAACTGTACTTCTTCGTATTCCTTCTTTGTCGTTCCATGTCTGAAAATTTTGCAAATAAACCCCTTAAGTTCCTTGAAAAAATTCTTTATTATTGATGATATGGATGCTGTAACACCCCAATAAAAAAATAAGATAATTATTTGATTTAAATTAATATTATATTTATTAATTTAATTAAATAATTGGAATTATTGGATTATTATTATTATTATTTTGGAATAATAATTATTGGAAAATATATAAGTGTGGAATAAGGAAAAAGAATCCCATTTTTTTGGTAAACAGAGTTTTCACGTGAAAACAGAGAAGCGGCTGAAAAGAGGAAAAGGGCAAAGGTTGGAGAAGAAAAAGCTTGAAGCTCAAAGATTTGCCGGATTAATCAGGTAAGGGGGGTTTATCGTCGTTTAATGGGTATTATGGGTTAGCATGTAATGGGTAGTGATAAGCCGTTGAATTGACCCTAATTGGGATTATGAATGCTGGAAAATTATGTTGGATAAACCTGTGTTTAGGCTGTAATTGAATCTGTGTTTGGGTTAGTTGTGAATTTCCGAACGTATAGCTTTTTACGGAATTGGAATCGGAGGTCCGGAAGTCCTCCAACGGCGGAAAATGCGGAGAATTCTGCATTCTGCCTTGTGTTAGCGCAGGAACAGCTTCTGTCTTGCGTTAACCGGTTAACCCGGGGTGTTAACCGGTTAACACTGTTATGTATTCTGAATAATTGCTGTTTTGTCTGCGTTAACCGGTTAACCCAGGGTGTTAACCGGTTAACACTGTTGTGATTGTTGAGATATTGCTGTTTGTGCTGCGTTAACCGGTTAACCCAGGGCGTTAACCGGTTAACACTGTTAAGTTTTGGGCAGGAAGCGTGTTTGTGCTGCGTTAACCGGTTAACCCAGAGCGTTAACCGGTTAACACTGTTGCAGAGTGGAAAAATTGTTAATTAAAATGTTGTGTGCCTAATTGATGGTTGCCTATATCGGTGTGTGATATAGTAGGGATTATTTCCCGCTGTTTTGAGCAGTATAGGTATTAGTAGGGTGTGCTAATACTGTGTTTAGTTATTTGACATGATATGATGTGTTGATACATGTGTTGATACTGTATGATGGTATGCATAACGTTGTGAATGTGTACGTTATGCATGTGTTGTGAATGGACTGTTTTATGGCTTAGAGAGTGAGCATCGGTCCATTGTGGATTATTGTTGTGATGTTGCATTGCTAGGTGATTAGCGTGCATAATATGGCCTTTATGGTGGTAGCTAATTCCCATGGTGAGGAATTAGTGATGTTAGTCATTTGGACTGTTTTTGAGGTTTGCATGCTAGGTGAATTAGCGTGCATAGCATGGCCCTTGGGGTGGTAGCTAATTCCCATGGTGAGGAATTAGTGATGTGAGTCACTAGGTCTCAAATGAGTGGGACTGGTGAGCTTGGTAGCCGTACCTGGATTTGGTCGGTGAAGTTGAACTATATGTTCACGAATAGTCGGTACCGCATGCATGGAGTCTCATTGCATAATTTACGTGTAGTGTATAATATGAATGGATGTATTCCAATGTTATACGTGTGTTGTGTTGGCATTGAGCATGAGTATGGATTGTGTTGATATTGAGTATGATATTTGAGTTGATGTGCCGTTACTGAATGTGTGATACGATTAGGGTGATTAATGTGTTAAATTACTTAACATGACATTATATTCTATAATGCTTATTATATCGATTGAGGAAGTCACCCTTACAACTATTTTTCAGGTAACGAGCAGTGATTGAGTAGAAGCTAATGCTTGGAGTCTAGTGTAGTCTCCTTAGTGGGTCATGCTCTGATAGATGTAACATCGGGAGGGAACATTTTTAATTGTGTTGTTGATGTTTGTTGAACCAGTTTACATGTAGTATGTTACATGTTTTGAATGATCGATTTAATCTCTATCCGCTGTGTATTGTGCAATACTTTATGTTTTGAGTTAAATAATGAGCATGACTAAATAGTATGACGAATGGTGCGAAATAAATGTGTGACACCCTTAATTGCATGATTACTCTGATTTATATGTTGTTATTTTAATTAAATATTTGGGGTATTTTAGAAGGGTGTTACATTAGTGGTATCAGAGCATAGTCGGTCGAGTCGAGTCGTAATTATTCTGTTTCCCCGTACGGGATAGGTGTTGTGTAACCCTATCAGTACTTATTATTTAGCTTGTTGGGTTTTCAGAATAGAGATGGCTGGAAGAGGTAGAGATGATGCTGCGATTGCTGAGGCTCTGGGTATGCTAGCTGGAGTACTTGGAGGGAATCCGAATGTTGTGGGACTGGGAGCTGCTCGTCAACTGAGTGAGTTCCAGAAGAACAATCCTCCAATGTTCAAGGGAGCATACGATCCAGATGGTGCTCAGAAGTGGTTGAAGGAGATCGAGAGAATCTTCCGAGTTACTGAGTGTGCTGATAACCAGAAGGTCAGGTTCGGTACGCATATGCTGTCAGAAGAAGCAGATGATTGGTGGGTTGCTACCCGCACTGAGTTGGAATCTGCTGGGAATGCTGAGATCACTTGGGCTGTGTTCAGAGATAGATTCCTGAGGAAGTACTTTCCAGAGGATGTCAGAGGAAAGAAAGAGATAGAGTTCTTAGAATTGAAGCAGGGTAACAGGTCTGTTACTGAGTATGCTGCTAAGTTCACAGAGCTGTCAAAGTATTACACTCCCTATAATGAGGCTGCTGGAGAATTTTCGAAATGTGTGAAGTTTGAGAACGGGTTACGTCCCGAGATTAAGCAGGCCATTGGGTATCAGCGGATTAGGGTGTTTTCTGATTTGGTTGACTGTTGCAGGATTTTTGAACAGGATACCAAGGCCAGAGCGGAAAGCTATCAGCAGAGGGTTGATAGGAAAGGCAAGAATCAGAATGATCGTGGGAAACCGTATGCAGCTGGCAAAGGTTTCCAGAGGCAGAGTGGAATGAAGAGGCCTAGTGGGGGAGACTCCAGTGCCCCTGCTAAGTGTTACAGATGTGGTCAGGCTGGACATTGTTTCCATGAGTGTGCTAGTGTTGAGAAGAAGTGTTTCAAGTGTGGCAAAGGTGGTCATTTGGCTGCAGAGTGCCGGTTGAAGACTATGACTTGTTTCAACTGTGGAGAGGTGGGTCATATTAGCCCACAGTGTCCTAAGCCGAAGAAAGAGAACCAGTCGGGAGGCAAGGTCTTTGCTTTATCGGGTTCTGAGACTTCTGCAGATGATCGTTTGATCAGAGGTACGTGTTATATTAATGGCTTTCCTCTTGTAGCTATTATCGACACAGGTGCTACTCATTCCTTTATATCTTTGGATTGTGCTGTGAAACTTAAGTTAGAGATATCTGAGATGCATGGTAGTATGGTGATTGATACTCCTGCGAAGGGTTCAGTGACTACTACTTCAGTTTGTTTAAATTGTCCTTTGAGTATTTTTGGTAGAGACTTTGGGATGGACCTTGTGTGTCTTCCACTAGTGCAGATTGATGTTATCTTGGGTATGAACTGGTTGGTGTCTAACCGGGTTTCTATCAACTGTTTTGATAAGACTGTGATCTTTCCTGAGATTGAGGAAGGAGAGAGTTTGGTTCTATCAGCGAGGCAGGTGAATGAGGCAGTAGCAGATGGGGCAGAGTTGTTTATGCTGTTAGCGACTTTAGAGGCTAAAGATAAACTGGCTATTTGTGATCTAGCAGTGGTGCGTGATTTTCCTGATGTGTTTCCAGAAGAAGTGAATGAATTACCGCCAGAGCGTGAAGGGGAGTTCTCGATTGATTTGGTACCTGGTACTAGACCGATATCGATGGCTCCGTACCGTATGTCTGCTGTTGAGTTAACTGAATTGAAGAGTCAGTTGGAAGATCTGTTGGATAAGAAATTTATTCGTCCGAGTGTGTCACCGTGGGGTGCACCAATATTATTGGTTAAGAAGAAAGAAGGTACTATGAGGTTGTGTGTGGACTACAGGCAACTGAATAAAGTGACGATCAAGAATCGGTATCCTTTGCCAAGGATTGATGATTTGATGGATCAGTTGGTTGGTGCGAGTGTGTTCAGCAAAATAGATTTGAGATCTGGGTATCATCAGATACGTGTGAAAACTGAGGATATTCAGAAGACTGCTTTCAGAACGAGGTATGGACATTATGAGTATTCTGTAATGCCTTTTGGTGTGACTAATGCGCCTGGAGTGTTTATGGAGTATATGAATAGGATTTTCCATACGTACCTAGATCAGTTTGTTGTGGTGTTTATTGACGATATTTTGGTGTATTCGAAATCCGAAGAAGAGCATGCTGAGCATTTGAGAGTGGTTTTAGGAGTTCTACGAGAAAAGAAGTTATTTGCTAAACTGTCCAAGTGTGAATTTTGGTTAGAAGAGGTTAGTTGTCTTGGTCATGTAATTTCAAGAGGTGGTGTTGCTGTTGATCCTTCTAAGATAGAAGCGGTGTCTAAGTGGGAAGCTCCGAAGTCTGTTGCTGAGATTCGAAGTTTCCTTGGATTGGCTGGTTACTATAGGAAATTCATTGAGGGATTTTCTAAGTTGGCGTTACCGTTGACGATGTTGACTAGAAAGGGGCAAGCATTTGTTTGGGACTAAAATTGTGAAGAAGGTTTCCAAGAGTTAAAGAGAAGGTTAACTACTGCTCCTATTCTGATATTACCAAGTCCGTCAGAACCATTTGAGGTTTACTGTGATGCTTCATTGTTGGGTTTGGGTGGTGTGTTGATGCAGAATAAGCAGGTTATAGCTTATGCTTCGAGACAACTGAGGGTTCATGAGAGGAACTATCCGACACACGACTTAGAGTTGGCGGCTGTGGTATTTGTTCTGAAGTTATGGAGGCATTACTTGTACGGGTCAAGATTTGAGGTTTTTCAGTGACCATGAAAGTTTAAAGTATTTGTTTGATCAGAAAGAGTTGAATATGAGACAGAGGAGATGGTTAGAGTTTCTGAAGGATTATGACTTTGGTTTGAATTACCATCCGGGTAAAGCAAACGTAGTAGCTGATGCATTGAGTCGGAAATCATTGCATATGTCTATGTTAATGGTTAAAGAATTGGATTTAATTGAGCAGTTTAGAGACTTGAGTTTGGTGTGTGAGAGTACTCACAATAGTGTTAAATTGGGAATGTTGAAGTTAACGAGTAGTATTCTGGATGAGATTAGAGAGGGTCAGAAATCCGATGTGCTTTTGGTTGATAAGTTGACTTTAGTGAATCAAGGTCAAGGTGGTGAATTCAGAGTTGATGAGAATGGTATTTTGAAATTTGGGAATCGGGTGTGTATTCCGGATGTTACCGAACTTAAGAAGAGTATTCTTGAGGAAGGACATCGTAGTGGCCTGAGTATTCATCCTGGAGCTACGAAGATGTATCATGATTTGAAAAAGTTATTTTGGTGGCCGGGAATGAAAAGAGAAATTGCGAGTTTTGTTTATTCCTGTTTGACTTGTCAGAAGTCAAAGATTGAGCATCAGAAGCCGTCTGGGCTAATGCAACCGTTGACTATTCCAGAGTGGAAGTGGGATAGTATCAGTATGGATTTTGTGTCTGGTTTGCCGAGGACAAATAAGAATTTTGAAGCTATTTGGGTGATTGTTGACAGATTGACAAAATCGGCTCATTTCATTCCGATCAGAATGGATTATCCGTTAGAGAGATTAGCTGAGTTGTATATTGAGAAAATTGTAAGTTTGCATGGTATTCTGTCGAGTATTGTTTCGGACAGAGATCCTAGATTTACATCGAAGTTCTGGGAAGGTTTGCAGAGGGCTTTGGGAACTAAGCTGAGATTGAGTTCTGCATATCATCCGCAGACTGATGGTCAGACTGAGAGGACGATTCAGTCACTAGAGGATCTTTTGAGGGCTTGTGTTTTGGAAAAGGGAGGTGCTTGGGATTGTTACTTACCTTTGATTGAGTTTACCTACAACAATAGTTTTCATTCGAGCATTGGTATGGCACCGTTTGAAGCTTTGTATGGTAGGAGATGTCGGACACCTTTATGTTGGTATGAGTCCGGTGAGAGTGTTGTGGTTGGACCGGAGATTGTTCAACAAACTACGGAAAAGATTAAGATGATTCAGGAGAAGATGAGAATTGCTCAGAGTCGTCAGAAAAGTTATCATGACAAGAGGAGGAAGTCACTTGAGTTCCAAGAGGGAGATCATGGGTTTCTTCGTGTTACTCCGATAACTGGAGTTGGTCGAGCTTTGAAGTCGAAGAAGTTGACACCTTGATTTATTGGTCCTTATCAGATTTTGGAGAGGATAGGGGAGGTAGCCTATCGTGTCGCTTTCCGCCGTCACTTGCAAATTTGCATGAGGTTTTTCATGTGTCTCAGTTGAGGAGGTACATTCATGATCCGTCGCATGTAGTCCAAGTAGATGATGTACAGGTGAGAGATAACCTGACTGTTGAAACATCACCTATGAGGATCGAGGATCGAGAGTTGAAGCAGTTGCGGGGTAAAGAGATTGCCTTGGTGAAGGTAGCTTGGGGAGGACCAGCAGGAAGCAATGTGACTTGGGAACTTGAGAGTCAGATGAAGGAGTCTTATCCGGAATTATTCGCTTGAGGTATGTTTTCGAGGACGAAAACTCTTTTAGTGGGGGAGAGTTGTAACACCCCAATAAAAAAATAAGATAATTATTTGATTTAAATTAATATTATATTTATTAATTTAATTAAATAATTGGAATTATTGGATTATTATTATTATTATTTTGGAATAATAATTATTGGAAAATATATAAGTGTGGAATAAGGAAAAAGAATCCCATTTTTTTGGTAAACAGAGTTTTCACGTGAAAACAGAGAAGCGGCTGAAAAGAGGAAAAGGGCAAAGGTTGGAGAAGAAAAAGCTTGAAGCTCAAAGATTTGCCGGATTAATCAGGTAAGGGGGGTTTATCGTCGTTTAATGGGTATTATGGGTTATCATGTAATGGGTAGTGATAAGCCGTTGAATTGACCCTAATTGGGATTATGAATGCTGGAAAATTATGTTGGATAAACCTGTGTTTAGGCTGTAATTGAATCTGTGTTTGGGTTAGTTGTGAATTTCCGAACGTATAGCTTTTTACGGAATTGGAATCGGAGGTCCGGAAGTCCTCCAACGGCGGAAAATGCGGAGAATTCTGCATTCTGCCTTGTGTTAGCGCAGGAACAGCTTCTGTCTTGCGTTAACCGGTTAACCCAGGGTGTTAACCGATTAACACTGTTATGTATTCTGAATAATTGCTGTTTTGTCTGCGTTAACCGGTTAACCCAGGGTGTTAACTGGTTAACACTGTTGTGATTGTTGAGATATTGCTGTTTGTGCTGCGTTAACCGGTTAACCCAGGGCGTTAACCGGTTAACACTGTTAAGTTTTGGGCAGGAAGCGTGTTTGTGCTGCGTTAACCGGTTAACCCAGAGCGTTAACCGGTTAACACTGTTGCAGAGTGGAAAAATTGTTAATTAAAATGTTGTGTGCCTAATTGATGGTTGCCTATATCGGTGTGTGATATAGTAGGGATTATTTCCCGCTGTTTTGAGCAGTATAGGTATTAGTAGAGTGTGCTAATACTGTGTTTAATTATTTGACATGATATGATGTGTTGATACATGTGTTGATACTGTATGATGGTATGCATAACGTTGTGAATGTGTACGTTATGCATGTGTTGTGAATGGACTGTTTTATGGCTTAGAGAGTGAGCATCGGTCCATTGTGGATTATTGTTGTGATGTTGCATTGCTAGGTGATTAGCGTGCATAATGTGGCCTTTATGGTGGTAGCTAATTCCCATGGTGAGGAATTAGTGATGTTAGTCATTTGGACTGTTTTTGAGGTTTGCATGCTAGGTGAATTAGCGTGCATAGCATGGCCCTTGGGGTGGTAGCTAATTCCCATGGTGAGGAATTAGTGATGTGAGTCACTAGGTCTCAAATGAGTGGGACTGGTGAGCTTGGTAGCCGTACCTGGATTTGGTCGGTGAAGTTGAACTATATGTTCACGAATAGTCGGTACCGCATGCATGGAGTCTCATTGCATAATATACGTGTAGTGTATAATATGAATGGATGTATTCCAATGTTATACGTGTGTTGTGTTGGCATTGAGCATGAGTATGGATTGTGTTGATATTGAGTATGATATTTGAGTTGATGTGCCGTTACTGAATGTGTGATACGATTAGGGTGATTAATGTGTTAAATTACTTAACATGACATTATATTCTATAATGCTTATTATATCGATTGAGGAACTCACCCTTACAACTATTTTTCAGGTAACGAGCAGTGATTGAGTAGAAGCTAATGCTTGGAGTCTAGTGTAGTCTCCTTAGTGGGTCATGCTCTGATAGATGTAACATCGGGAGGGAACATTTTTAATTGTGTTGTTGATGTTTGTTGAACCAGTTTACATGTAGTATGTTACATGTTTTGAATGATCGATTTGATCTCTATCCGCTGTGTATTGTGCAATACTTTATGTTTTGAGTTAAATAATGAGCATGACTAAATAGTATGACGAATGGTGCGAAATAAATGTGTGACACCCTTAATTGCATGATTACTCTGATTTATATGTTGTTATTTTAATTAAATATTTGGGGTATTTTAGAAGGGTGTTACAGATGCGAATGAGTGCATGAATGCATGAATGCAACAATCACACTCAAGGATCAAGCAAAGCACACAAAACAAAGGCCATGGGATGGATCATATCATCCTTAATATCAATCATCCATTTTGGTGGATTATGATTTACACCTTATCAACACCCAAGTTCCATGGATATTAAGGATACATGAACAGATCAACCATGAATCAAGGGTTTGTTGCAAGTCACGAGCATGGAGTCTCAGTTAAGAACCACCCAAAGGGAATGCACTAGGGTGTAAACCTGCCAAACATGTTCTACAAGAGGTTCCCATAGTCATCATCCCATCTTTCGGATATTATCGGAGAAACGACTACTCGTATTCCAAAAATATTCTCAAGAGAGGTATTCGTTACCATTAGAGATATTGACTAAATCCAAGGTAAACCATACAAGTCGAGTCGCCACCGCACTTCTATTTATCCAAAGGAATGGTTAGAAAGCGAACAAAAACCTAAAAGTTTTAACAAAAACTAGTAAAAGAGAACATAGATCTGGGTAAGGGGGTTGGTTATGTAATGGGAAGGTGTTAGGCACCCAAAACATCCTAGGTACTCCTAGGGAGCCCTTTTCATACTTGTTGCAAGGTTGTTGTTTTTGTGAAAAAATTACTTATGCAAACATGATTGAAGAGATGAAAGGAGAATATACAAGTTTATTTACATTTTTTTGTTTGGATGGATAAACCCATTGCCTACGTACCATCTTATAAAAAAGATTAGGATCAAAACCTCGTAGTTCGGGGTAAAAATCTCAAAAACTGAGTTGGTGAATTGATTGGTCCAAAAGCCTTAAAATCTTTTCTTATCAAAGGGAGAAAACTCAACCAAACCACAAATCCACCATGTGAGGATAGCTTCAACATGCTAGTGAGGGGTTAACCCTATAATAAACATGGAAGGCTCATTGTCCATCACTAAGGATATAGGTGAGTATTACATCTACCACAAAGATAACTCAAACCTAATAGCTAAAGGTTATGAAAGATTTGATTAAGAAAGTGGTCATTGGAACCACAAAAGACATTTGAATGGGTTATATTTACCAATTAGAAGTATATACAAAAATGGTCAAAGTTGATTTAAAGGTTCAATTCAAAATAAGTGTTATGAAAAGAAAGTTTGAAAATCAAAAGCATAAGGCTTAGGTTTCTAATGTTTGAAAACAAATGTTAAATGTTTGCACAAAAGTTTTGCCTTGGGTTAGAGTGGAGAGAAGAAGAAGAATGGCTAAGTCTTAAGCAAAACAAAAGGTGAGGGATAAAGAAACAAAACCACAATGGAGTTCCTCTCTTGAGATCATATTGATGATCCAAGTAGCTCCCATCCTTTGGAATAGGCAATCACAAAAAGCATAAGCAATCAAACATGTCTCTTAGGAGATCCCCAAGGTATCTTGTCCTTCATTTTGAATGAACATGGCAATGGTCCTTCAATTTGAGCTCATAGAATCCCCTAGCACAAAAGCACACACATCAAAAGTTTTATGAAGTAAACCAAGAATGGACAAGAGTGAGTTTAGAGATTTAGTCCTTCTAATCCATACTCATCATCAAGATCCTTTTACTCCAATTTTTGCATAAGAAAAGTCCTAGAATCTAAGTCAATTTCTCCATTCTTTGCATAGGGAAAGTCCTAGAAACTAAGTCCATTTCTTTGCATTTGGTTCACAATAATCGAAACAAATTACAAGCACAATAATATATACACAATTATGTGCTCAAGTGAGCAAAAGGCAAATGGAATTAACATAAACATGTGCTCAAGTGAGCAAAGAGAAAAGCAAATGGATAATATGTGCAAGAATAGTAAGTTGCATAAAAGTAAAGAGCAAAAGGTAAATGTTAATTGTCAATAGTTAGTGTTAGTAGTTAGTGTGCCATACGGCAAATTTAGCGCTATGTTAAGCAATCGTAATTGGACTTATGTAGAAGTCACAACTATCTGAGGCCGGTCAATAATAATGTAGGCAACAACACAAGTTAGAAGTCTTGACTAGTGAACCAAGTTCCAACAACTTGCCATGCCAAAAAGAAAATGAGAATTGATCTTGTAATTGTTTAAGCCTTTTGCATGATTTAGAAAACAACTTATCCTTAATGCAAATCCATTCACTTGATCAATTGATCAAGATGAATTAGATTTGAATCAAGGAAGATTAAGTCTCCCTAATCAATGCTAATTTATCAACCTTCAACTCATTGATCAAAAAGAAAGAAGAAGAAGAAGAAAGAGATGGAGAATGGATAATGAAATGGAAAGATCAAAATGCATAAAGTGAAATAAGATGTACCAATTCATATGTATTGACCAAATGACATTGAAAGTCAAAGTCAAACAATGATAAATCAGAAATGAGATGAAGATTGGAGGTCAAACAATAAGCCAAATATTTTTTGCATTTTCAATATTAAAATAAACTTGAATAAAAAATAATGGAAATGTCAAACTTCAAAATCACTTCAAATCAACCTTGAAAGGCCCAAGTAATTTATCCCAAGTTCAACAAGGTCAAACAAAGTTTGACAAAAAATTTCAGCATTTTTAAAAGTCAGAAACTATTTTTAATCATCTAAAAATGAATAAAAATAACCTAATTGAACTAAAATCTCAAATAAATCTCAAATCAATTAGAAAAGTGATGAGAATATTTTTCATAGATTCATCATCATTCAAATAGGTTAGGAAAATATTTTTGTATTTTTTGAATATCAAAAACTATTTAAAATGAATTAAAAATAACCAGAAAAGAGAAAATTCAGAAAAAAATATCAAATGACAAAATAAAAAAATTTAAAAATCAGAAATAGAAACTAGGATTTATTTGGAGACTAATGCAATTGGTCCCATATTTTTTGGATTAAAAATAAAGAAGATATTGATTTTTGAAATAAAAGGGAATTAAAGAAAATAAAATCAGAAATTAAAAATTGGAAAAAAGGAGAAGCGTTGGATGATGGCTCATTAATTGAGCTGGCACATCACACGGTCCTGAAGCGCGCGCTCATGGTGAACCTTAGTCAACTGCGTCACACAAAGAATTAAAAAAGGTCATAACAATCAAAGGCTGAGATTGAATATGGAAATGAGATCCAACGGTCCAGATTCAAACTGGCAATTGGCGGCCACCGGAGCCACCTTCTTCTCCGGTGAGCTTCCAAATTCCGGCCAGATTTACAGGTTTTCAAACCTCCACCAATTTGCACGATCCTTATACCAAAATGAAGTTGGGGTGATGTACATCACTCCTGTAACCTTGAATCACACTCAAGATCCCTATAAATTGAGAAATCTGAGATGGAAGATTCGGGTATGGAAAATGCAGATCAAAGAAAAACAAAATTGAAGCTACCACTAGCTTGCCTCTCAAGTGAGGACTTCAGAAAACACTTTGGCCAGGCAAATAGATCAATATATGATGAGTTTCGAAGAAAATACCAGCTGGTGAATAAACTTGAATTCTGGAGATTTAAGCTCGATTCCTTGCTTGCTTTGCCAAAACAGAAGATCAATGAACTAAATGGTGGAGGCCTAGAAGCTTTAGATCTAAACATTCAACCAGATGTAGTTGAATTTTGGATCTGAAAAATTTGAGAAAAATGAAATTGCTTCTTTAGTGAGAGGTTGGGTTTTGATTTCTGCAGCAATTCAGGTTGAATCAGGTGTGTATTTTGAATGGAATAGGGTCTCTATTTATAGAGGAAATGGCAAGGAGAATGTGATCAAAACCGTGTGCATGAATTTGGACAATCCTTGCATAGGCTTGCATGATCATGCACAAGGCCTAAAACCAAAGCCAAATGCAATCTGAAATCAAACCAAGGTGAAATGGACGTGTAATTTGAATGGCAAATGCCTGTGCATGGGATTTTGAAGTGTTATGCATAATTGAACCAAAAGCTTTTCCTCTTCGAAAATACCACTTGCCAAGTCCAAACATGATCATGTGAGTAATGGTTGGAAAGGTTTTGATGTAAGAAACAATTGTTATATTGGGAAAAAATCTAATTGAGGTGTGGAAATTAGTGAATTTTGAGTTTAAAGTGTAATGTGCAAACCATGTCAAGGCAAAGTTTCTAAATTTGGCCAATGTTCAAGCCCTTCTGTTTTGATGATACAAGCCTCAAATGAAAAGAGCTCTAACATCAAAGTTGTAGATCACGTCAAGTTAGTCAAAATGGACTTAAATTTTGCATCATTTGGATTTTGTATAAAGAAGTTATGGGCACTTGAAGTTGGACTTTTTTGCCTTTTAATGCATTTGGCCCAAAAGGACCTATAATGTTTTGCATTATCAAATGTATTTCCTTTGAGATTTTGAAATTTTGTACAACATAACATTTGAAGTAGACATCATAAGCTTTCCAATTCATTTGATCCCACCTCAAAAATCATAACAAATGAATGAGTTATGTCCTTGGGAAGTTGACCCAAAATTAGGGTTTTAGTCAAAATGACCTATAATGTATTGGAATGGAAGATGGTTTTCCAAGCTTCAAATCAATTTTTGATGAACATGAAAGTTGTTCATATTGTCCTTAAGAACATCTTTTATTTTGGAATCATCTCCATTTGACCAACACATAAAACGTTAGGTCTCAGTGCATTTCAAAATAGTCAGATGAATTGACTAATCAACTTCTCAAGTCCACAACCCACATCTTGATGAATTGATGATTGAGGATACTCAAATAAGTTCAAATATGAATGTAATGATGAATTAAAGAACTTCCCTTGATTGTATTTGACCATGGGCTGAGGTTGCTTCAAGAGCAAGGCATTGTGGTGCACAGATGAATTTGGGTTTCTTTGGGGGGACAAACCTCAAACCCTTTCACTTGCTTTGATCAAAATGATGAATTGAGATGCTAGGGGGCATACTTGATGGATGAGAGCTTTGGGAACCATTATCATGCTTGCTTTCATCTCCTCTTGGCCATATCATTGCACAAAAGATCTCCTGGAAGCTTTGGACCTTGTGATTGCTTAAGCTACAAACAAAAGATGTTAGTGACATATTTTTGTGCTTTTGGTTAGTAAACAAAATAAGAAAAGCAATGATATACAATTCAAGCATGCTTGGTGATCTCAAACCACTCTCAAGAAGTCCCACCCAAAGGCAAAGGGAACCAAGATGCTAATGATCCTTGAGGCAAATGCAAATGCAATGTTATGATGCCATGAGGGATCTTAGGGACAAAATTAGGGTCTTACAGGGAACAAGCAAGATCATTGGGAATCAGAGACCGCTGTTGGGAATAAGCAAGGGATCACCATCACCAAAGCTAGGGATCTTCCAACGGTACGCAGAGCCAAGGATAAGATCAGTCAGAAAAGAACTCTATCGGGGATCTTATCAGGGGATAATGTGGACCTCTGTGGGGAACAACCACCAAACAGAAGCACATCAAACAACATTCACTTCTAATCACAGAAGGAAATATCTCTGCTAAGGAGAAGGAGAACCAGTCACTCCGCTGGGGAAGGAATCAACACATCTTCCTCAGAAATTCCAAAGCTAAACTAGGATCAGTTAGAGCCTTAGCTAGGGAAGCTGAACACGGATAAGATCCGCAGTAGAAGCAACTCTATTGGGGAAATTAACAAGGAAAGATATGAAACTCTGTGGCGAATAACCACCAAGAAAAAGTTCCAAAAACCAATCACAATTCCTCATAATGCTGGAGAAACAATTTCTGCCGAGGAGAAGGGAAACAACGCTCCGCTGGGGATAGAAAATAAACATTTTCATCACCCGCTCTTCTAAAAGGAAAATTATCTGAGAAGGAGGAAGTAACAATAGACAGGCTATGATCAGGCAACTCCACTAGGGGACAAATGCTGATGACTGCACCGGAAACAAACCGTAGGCGATCAGCTGGAGATAACCCACTGGTGACCGTACTAGGGAGTTTAATGGGATCAACCCTGCTGAGGATGATCAAGAGGCAAACCTGCTGGAGATCAATGTAGGCGAATCCACAAGGGATATGCTACAAACCTACTGCTCATGAAGGGAGTTCCTGCTCACTCTGCGAGGGGTTTCCAATTCAAATGAGGGAAAAACCAACTTCCTTGAAAAGATAGCATATCAATTTATCAATCTATAAGGGATTTTAGGTCAATCCACACAAGGGATGACAACCATATAATCGATAACACAAATGCTAGATCCAGCCTCACTGGGGAGCTAGAAGATTAAGACCAAACTCCAAACTTTCTAGGGAATCTGGGTGGTGTATCACTTTCTCTGTGCTCACTGAGGAGACAACCTAAAAGATGATGAAGAGGATAACAGATATGCTAGGAATATGAACAAATGCCTTACCCTTTTGGAAATCATACGATCCTTGGGAGAGCATTGAAGGTGTCCCAATTATCCTTTGAGTCATTGTGAATGTTCACTTTGCTTTTAAAAAATTGTTTTTATAAACACTTTATTTGTTTAAAACAATGATATTTATCAATTAAGACATGCAAAACATTTGTTAAACAGAAACAAATGAGAGTGCAAAGAATTGGATAAAGGCTCAAATTTATTTGATGGAATGGTAGTCTGCAAATGGAAAGACTCCATGGATCATTACAAATTTGAAATTGGTTATATATATTGGAAACGGGCTACATTGAACATAATGACCATTTCTCCACCAACTCTGAATCCAATGTATTCGAAACTTCAGTTGACGATGACTGAGCGAAATTCTTTGACAGAAGACGGTTGTAAAGCAAAGTCTTGTCAGGATGTAGTTACTTGCCAGATTGCCCCAGGGTGAGGTACTCAATCTAGCGGGATATATATATTCATTTTTTATGTCTCTAACTTTTGTCTGGATCTCCCTTTCGGGTTCTCAATCCACCGAGACGCTCATATTTGCCTAAGCCGCCCTTTCGGATTTTCAACTTAACGAGCTATTCTGTTTTTATTTTAGGAGAAGTATTTCTTGACTGCATCTGAATTCACAGGATGAGTGAAATCCTCCCCATCCATAGTTGTAAGTATCAAAGCACCGCCTGAAAAGGCTCTCTTAACAACATATGGACCTTCATAGTTTAGAGTCCACTTGCCCTTGGAATCGGGCGCGAAAGACAAAACTTTCTTGAGCACGAGGTCACCTTCTCGGAACACACGATGCTTGACCTTCTTATCAAAGGCTTTCTTCATCCTCTACTGATATAACTGATCATGGCACATGGCATTCAATCTCTTCTCTTCAATTAAGTTCAGTTGGTCATAACGACTCTGAACCCATTCAACATCAGTCAACTTGGCTTCCATTAAGACTCTCATTGATGGGATCTCAACCTCCATGGGGAGCACAGCCTCCATGCCATATACAAGAGAGAAAGGGGTTGCCCCTGTTGAAGTGCGGACAGATGTACGATAACCATGCAAAGCAAATGGCAGCATCTCCTGCCAATCTTTGTATGTAACAACCATCTTCTGGATAATCTTCTTGATATTCTTGTTAGCAGCTTCAACAACCCAATTCATCTTGGGTCTATAGGGAGAAGAATTATGATGTGCATTCTTGAACTCGCTACACAGCTCTTTCATCATCTTGTTGTTCAAGTTAGATCCATTATCAGTAATGATCTTGTCTGGCACACCGTAACGGCATATGAATTGATTCTTGATAAACTTCACAACCACCTGCCTGGTCACATTTTCATATGACGCCGCTTCAACCCATTTGGTGAAGTAAGCGATTGCTACGAGAATAAACTTGTGACCGTTGGACGCTTTTGGCTCTATCATGCCAATCATGTCAATTCCCCACATAGAGAAAGGCCATGGTGATGAAATCACATTCCGAAGTGTCGGGGGAATATGAATCTTATCCGCATAAATCTGACACTTATGGCATTTCTTCACATACTTGCAGCAGTCAGACTCCATTGTCAGCCAATAGTAGCCTGCTCTCAACATCTTCTTTGCCATGGCATGTCCATTGGAATGAGTACCAAACGAACCCTCATGGACATCAGTCATTAACAAGTCTGCTTCGTGTCTATCCACGCATCTGAGCAAAACCGTGTCGAAATTCCTCTTGTAAAGCACATCGCCATTGAGGTAGAAACTGCCAGATAGTCTCCTCAAAGTCATCTTATCTTTAACAGATGCCCCAAACGGGTAAATCTGACTCAGAAGAAAACATTTGATGTCATAATACCATGGCTTATCATCTTTCACTCCTTCAACTGCAAATACATGAGCTGGTCTATCTAAGCGCATCACAGTAATATTGGGGACTTCATTCCAGAATTTCACCATAATCATCGAAGCAAGCGTAGCAAAAGCATCTGCCATTCGATTCTCATCTCGAGGAATATGATGGAAGTCAACCTCAGTAAAGAACGTTGAAATCCTCCTCACATAATCTCTGTATGGGATGAGCCCAGGCTGATTCGTTTCCCATTCACCCTTAATCTGATTAACAACAAGGGTCGAATCACCATAAACATCAAGATGCTTGATCCTAAGATCAATACATTCTTTCAATCCCATAATACAAACCTCATACTCTGTCATATTATTCGTGCATTTGAAAGTTAGCCTTGCTGTAAAAGGAAAATGTGTGACCTGAGGGGTAATAATCACTGCCCCAATACCATTTCCATATTGATTTACAGCACCATCAAATACCATGCTCCATCGGGAACCAGGCTTTGGCCCTTCATCGAGCGTAGGCTCATCGCAATCTTTCATTTTTAAATACAGAATCTCCTCATCGGGGAAGTCATACTGAACTGACTGATAATCCTCAATTGGGTGATGTGCCAAGTGGTCAGCCAAGATACTACCTTTAATAGCCTTCTGAGCTCGATACTCAATATCATACTCAGACAACAGCATCTGCCAACGGGAAATCCTCCCAGTTAAGGTAGGCTTCTCAAAGATATACTTGATTGGATCCATTTTGGATATCAACCAAGTCGTATGATTTAACATATCTTGGCGTAAGCGCTTAGCAGCCCAAGCCAAAGCACAACATGTCTTCTCAAGCATTGAGTATCGAGACTCACAATCAGTGAACTTCTTACTCAAATAGTAGATGGCACACTCTTTCTTCCCTGATTCATCTTATTGACCAAGGACACAACCCATGGAGTCTTCAAGAACAGTTAAATACATAATCAAGGGTCTTCCTTCCACAGGCGGAGACAGAATCGGAGGCTCGGACAGATACTCTTTAATATTGTCAAAGGCCTTCTGGCAGTCCTCGGTCCAATCAAGACTTTGATCTTTCCGGAGGAGCTTGAATATAGGCGCACGCACATGTGAGATATAAATCTGGAAATATAATTCAAGCGGCCAAGAAAACCTCAGACTTGCTTCTCAATTTTGGGCGCAGGCATCTCCTGTATTTCTTTGACCTTGGCAGGATCAACTTCAATACCTCTCTCGCTGACAATAAAGCCCAATAACTTGCCGGAACGGACTCCAAATATACACTTGTTCGGATTTAGACGGAGTTTGTACTTCCTCAAACGCTGAAAAAGTTTCAACAAGTGCTCTACATGTTCAACTTCCGTTCTCGACTTTGCAATCATATCATCAACATATACCTCGATCTCCTTGTGCATCATATCATGAAACAAGGTAGTCATAGCTCGTTGATACGTGGCTCCGGCGTTCTTCAAACCGAAGGGCATCACTCGATAACAGAATGTTCCCCAAGGTGTGATGAATGTTGTCTTCTCCATATCCTCGAGTGCCATTTTGATCTGATTATATCCGGAAAATCCATCCATAAATGAGAAGACATTGAATTTAGCTGTATTGTCTACCAACATATCAATATGTGGTAGAGGGAAATCATCTTTCAGACTAGCTTTATTCAAGTCTCTATAGTCCACACACATTCGGACTTTTCCATCTTTCTTAGGCACGGGCACAATATTGGCCACCCACTGAGGATATGCAGAAGTCACTAGAAACCCCACATCAATTTGCTTCTGAACTTCTTCTTTAATCTTCACTGCCATATCAGGATGAGTTCTTTTGAGCTTCTGCTTTACAGGCTTCAAAGGCAGGAAATGTTGCACGATATCAGTATCTAGACCAGGCATGTCTTCATATGACCTGGCAAAGACGTCTACATATTCTCGTAGCAACTCAATCAACCCCTTTTTAACAGACTCTTCAAGGAGTTCCTAAATCTTCACTTCACTAACACAATCCTCAGACCCTAAGTTGACTGTTTCTAGATTCTTAAGATGCGGCTGAATGATCTTCTCTTTGTGCTTAAGCAGACGGGTAATCTCGTCAGGAATCTCTTCAACATCATCTTCTTCGGCCTCAAATACAGGGAACTCAAAGTTGGGAGATGGTATTGGATCATTATGTTCAATGGGTTTGATCAACCAGCATAATGATTTTGGATATATAAGAGATTTTAGAATTCAAACAAAGAAAATCATTATGCAGATGAAAAGATTGATTTTATTCTATTTTTAGGGTTTTATGTGATCACCAATTTCATGCAAAAAGAAAAAAGTGAAAATAATTTGGAAAAAAACAACATTTAACATGAATTTATTGAATGAATACCATTGTATTTATGTCCCAACAATGTCATCACTTCTCCTTTTGGCATGGGAGAAGGGTTTTTAATTAAAAATGAACATTACGTGGACTTATGGATAACTGTTGGAACATCAACAACGACCCAATTATTGCAGACTCCTCCAGGGATGACAAAGTTGCCAGAATCTTCCTCTGCATCATCTTCCATTATAGCAGCAGCTTCTTGGTCTTCAACCCTGTGGATGAAACCACCACTCTGAAACAGACCGTGCTTGTTGAAAATGCCTGAATAGTACCATATGCCATCCCGGAATTTATTGTCTTTCAGCTTAATCATTTGTCCTAAACCAGTAGTTGCGCCATGCTCAATGGCCAACTTCGCATCATTGTAGGATGCAAATGAAGAAGTTCCTATCTTAGAAGGCTCAGCAATAGACAAGGCTTGGAACTGCGTCCCAACCTCATCCTCAGCATCAATATAAGAAAAGGAAGACAGATGGCTAACCAAGAGAGCCCTCTCTCCCCCTACCACCACCAACTTTTTGTTCTTCACGAACTTCAACTTTTAGTGTAGGGTGGATGTCACGGCGCCTGCCTCGTGAATCCATGGTCTGCCCAACAAACAGCTATATGATGGGTGGATATCCATGACCTGAAAAGTGATATGGAAATCACTAGGTCATATCTTGACTGGGAGCTCAACCTTGCCAATCACTGTCTTGCGGGATCCATCAAAAGCTTACACAACCACTCCACTCTGCCTCATGGGAGGCCCCTGATATGAAAGTTTCGCCATAGTGGATTTTGGAAACACATTTAGCGATGATCATGTGTCTACCAGCATATTAGACATGGCATCATCCTTGCAATTCATGGAGATGTGAAGTGCCAATTTGTGGTCCCTTCCCTCCTCGGGGAGATCAGCATCACAGAAACTTAGGTTGTTACAAGCAGTAATGTTTGCAACAATGCTATCGAATTTTTCTATTGTGACGGCATGATCTATGTACGCCACATCCAACACCTTCTGCAAAGCTTCTCGGTGTGGCTCAGAGTTCATTAACAAAGACATCACAAATATCTTTGAAGGCGTTTCTAGCAGCTGATCTACAACATTGTATTCACTCCTCTTGATGAGCCTCAACATCTCATCATAGTCCTCTCTAATCATGTCATTCTAGCCAACAGGGCCAGGAGTTCTAATAGCAGTGGCAGGTCTGTCAACAGCAACTGCCGGATTCAGACAAGAAGAAGAGTTCCCAATAGGACGGATGGCACTATCAACAACATCAGCTCTTCTGGTGTCAGCCTGGGGTTTCGACGACGCCGATAAAACACGACCACTGCGGGTCAAACCACTGACATTAGCAATATTCACAACAGAAGTGGAGGGTAAGGGCACCTCCTTCCCATTTTCTACTGCAACCGCATTATACCGAGAGGGAACAGTCTTGTCGGAAGAGTAGGGAACAGGGCCAGCTGGCTTAATAATGAGAGCAGGAGAAGCCTTCTGCTTGCTGCCATCATATCTGACAGCAACAAGCTCATGTATCCTGAAGATAGGGGATATCGTATTAACTTCGTCCTCACCACGATTCTGAAGTATCTTTATCACACCCTGATCCAGCATTTCTTGGATGTCTTTTCTGACTTGACGACATCCTGTTGATTCCTTAGGATTGGCAGTAATTTTAGAAAACAAATAATGTAATCAGCTCTGTTGTTTTAATATGTTGGGTTGAAGAAATTCAACATCTGGACCAACATGTCATGTACGATGTCACGACATCAGGTCTGTGACATCGCACATGTGTAGGAAACTGAATTAATTAATTCAGTATATGTCATGGGATCAGCAAGGATATCTGGTGAATATCCTAACTCCCATGTGGAGGTCTTGAAGACTAGATCAGAATATATATAGGCTCTAAACATGGAGATATATATGGAGAGAGTTTAGGAACTTGAAGACCTTGTTTGTAGCAGAATTTTTCTGCTGAAGTTGCAACAGCAAAGAACAAGTCTGCTGCAATTTTCTGAAGGCCCAAATCCAGTTGGGTGATTAGGTTATAAATAGCTTAATGTAATCTAGTTTTTGTAACGCTCTTAGAATGAATTCTTAGGGGTGTGTGTAAGGTAAACCTCCCAATCTGTGGGAAGGGTACCATGTGTTTCTCAGTGGTAAACCTGAGAGTGTTTGTTACTCAAAGCCTGTAGGCAAGAGTAATTATGTTCTTGAATGAAGCTGTGAAGCAAGTTCAAGGTGTTTGCACATTACATTGTATTTGTAGTGATAGGAATGGAAACTGGAGGTTTCTATCTAGGAGTTCCTAGGTATAGATTGCATTGGGTAGGGATTAAGTGATGAGTTGTAAACGGGGGAGTTTAACTCTGAATTGATACTACTAATAGTGGATCTTCTTCCTGGCTTGGTAGCCCCCAGATGTAGGTCATGTTGGACTGAACTGGGTTAACAATTTCCTGTGTTTATTTTCCTTCTGTATGATATAATCATGTCTGCCAAACTGAGCATGTAATTCAGTCTGTTCAGCAAGATAATAGCAGACCTGATACATAGCCTTCTGTTGGAATGTCAAGCAGAATGTTTTGACATTCATCAACAATAGCACATACTGTATAATAAGCTTATGATCTCAGTTCAGTATGTAGTGAAGTCTGGATTTCAAAATCATCACAGACCTGGCCAAAAGATCATTGTGAACCTGTCAAACTGGGTGTCTTGACAGTTCTTCCAGAAAGCTAATACTGATGTAGAGACTGGTTGGTCTTTTACAGTACAGCAAATTTAGCTCAGTCTGTTTTCAGGAACCAAACAGACTTAGCATATGGTTCTGGACTTGGATGTCAAACGGAATGTTGTGACATTCACTCCTCACTGCATATGCTAAATTGTTGGATGGTTAGTTTTCTGTTTCAGGATTTTTCTCAGGCTATTCTTCAGGAATCCACCAGCTGATCTAAAATCTAGGAAACTAACAACTAAGCTACAATTAATGAACCTGGCAAATAATCTATTTGCTAGCTCCTTAATAAGTGAAGATTAGTTTAACTTGTTACAACCTTTAATTTAGGAAATACAAGTACATGACCAACAAACTGGAACAATGTAACAGACGATGTTCAAAACAGGATTGAGACATCGTGCTGATATCTGTGTAGGAAAACAACAGAAGTGAAGGTTATGGTGCACATAACTAAGGGTTCCTCCTCTCTAGGATGACATAGAAGGAGAGGTCGTGACACTGTGAAAAGGTGCACATTAGTACAGAGTGTAATAACTGTCTTGCTGTAATAGGTACAATGTTAGATCAGATGTCGTGACTTGAAGTAGAACATCTGAATACTCACTACGCCAGAATTTCACATCCTCTCTCATTGACAGTGCAAACACGACAACTGTCATGGTCATGCTCGTAATGACTATATCCACATAAGAGTCTATGCATCTCGACTAGTGATTGTCGGATATGGCTGACATATCTGACCTTGTATTTGCCAGGGCAACCCTGAACCATATTAACACCTGATTTCCCATGCTAGGGCAATGGGTCCTTCTTGACGTTAGGACCTATATCCTTGAAAAACAGGATACCGCTTCTAACAAGATCTTGAACCTTGGTCTTGAGAGGGTAATAGTTCTCCACATCATGTCCGGGAGCACCGGAATGATAAACACAATGAAGCTCGGGCTTATACCACCACTGAGGGTTGGTAGGTATAGCAGGTGGGTCACGTGGAGTGATCAACTTCCTTTCAATTAATGAAGGATATAGCTCTCCATAGGTCATTGGAATAGGATTAAAAGTGACCCACTTCCTATTATAGCTTGTGCTGGTTTGATTGTTGTTTCGAGGTTGGTAGGCCTGCTGTTGCGGAGGATGCTGTTGTTGCTGATAATGTTGATGTTGTTGTGGCTGGTTCTGATTATGATGTTGATAATGCTGATTCTCTCTAAAAACAGGTGCTATATGAGCCACCTAGTGCTGGTTACTGGCGGGATGCACAGTCTTCCTCTTCACAGAGGGTCTTCTTGATTTAACATGGGAGGTCACAGCATGTGCCTCACCATCTTTCTTCTTGGCAAGCTCCCCATAACGTTTGGCAGAAGAGCCTTCTTCTCTAGTCAGGCGCCCTTCCCTAACTCCCTCCTCTATACGCATCCCCATGTTCACCATCTCGGTGAAGTAAGAAGGAGCGCTAGCAATCATCCGCTCGTAGTAGAAAGAGCTTAAAGTCTTGAGAAAGATCTTCGTCATCTCCTTCTCTTTGAGCGGGGGCACGATTTGTGCAGCCAACTCACGTCGCCTCTAGGCGTACTCCTTAAATGTTTCTTTCTCCTTCTGGGACATGACCCTCAGTTGGTCCCTATCGGGAGCCATATCAACGTTGTATTTATACTGCTTGAGGAAGGCTTCGCCAACGTCGTTGAAGGAGAGGATGTTCGCACTATCCAGGCCCATGTACCATCTCAAAGCGGCACCGGACAGGCTGTCCTGGAAGTAGTGGATCAGGAGTTGATCGTTGTCGGTCTGAGTCGACATCTTGCGTGCATACATCACAAGATGGCTGAGCGGGAAAGTGTTTCCTTTGTACTATTCAAAATCAGGCACTTTGAATTTGACAGGAATCTTGAGATTAGGCACTAAACAGAGCTCAGAAGCAGATTTTCCAAAGAGGTCCTTCCCTCTGAGAGTTTTAAGTTCCTTGCGCAGCTCAAGGAATTGATCATTCATAGCATCCATTTTCTCATAGACATCTGGGCCCTCAGATGGCTCAGAGTGGTAAATGGTGTCATCTACTCTCGGAAAAGTATGCACGACTGGAGGTGGCACAGCAAGGACCGGGCTAGATGCCGGCAAAGAAGCAAATATTGGGGCGAGACCCTCTGGAACAAAGTTGGAGGGCATCCCCCAGGGAAACCCGGCTGGCATAGTAGACGGTGCAAAGTGAGCACTAGCAGCAGGCACGGTAGAGGAAGCAACCTCTGAGATGACCGTCCTTTGGGGAGGAGTTGAAGGCGTTGGAGACAATTGGCTTTAGGCGGCCAAGAAATACTCCATCAGGGCAGTCAATCTTGCCATTTCCTCCTTCAGTTCTCTATTCTCTTGCTCTAGGTGATCCATTAGCTTTGATGAGTTGGCTCGGGTGTAGTACCGGTGCGTCAGCTTGTCTTTAAAATAAATGAAGAACACGGAGTTAGACCACTAAACAAGAAGCCCTGGAACAAAACCTGCTTATGCGCATGATGCATGCAATGCTTGTGCATATGATTTATTTTTTAGTCAGAGGAACTTTAGAGCTCTATTTGCAAACATTTGGAAATATTAATCATTTATACGTATAATGGAAGAATCATATCAATAGTATCTAGAAAATATTTTTACACCAAAGAAGTACAGTCTTGGTAACCAGATACAATACAAGAGAGAAGGAAAATGAACATCCTATGGAGCCCTAGAAACAATCGTCCAAATCTCCCGAGACCGGAAGATAGGCTGCACAAAGCCTCTTCACCTCCCTCTCATAGGTTGCCTCCATATCTTCCTTCTCCTTGGCGAGTCGATCGTACTTCCTCTTCCAAAATCTGGAAGAATGAGGAAGAAGAGAAGTCACCACATCATCAGGCTCGTCGATAACCTGATGCTCTAGAAACTCTATCAAAACATCCTTATCTCTAAGCTGTTGAAGTAGCTCCTCTCGTTCACAGACCCAAGCACGCGAACGGTCTTCGTCTCTCAACTCCTCTACTCCTTGGTCAGGGAGGGTTGAAGGCCCAACCATAACCATAGGTGTAGGTCTCGGGAAATCATAGGGCATGCGGTACTCAAAAGCTCTCCTCCTAACCCATGAGGTATAGGGTTCCAAAGCAATACAATCCTTCCTTTCCTATGAATCTTGCGCCAAGCGCGGACCATCATGCCTTACAAGTTTTGGGGATCTTTACCCTCTTGAAAGAATACACCCTCTAACAAAATGTTATTAGCTTTATCTGTAAGACCCCAATTTTGACCCTAAGATCCCTCATGGCATCATAACATTGCATTTGCATTTGCCTCAAGGATCATAGCATCTTGGCTCTTTACCAAGCATGCTTGAATTGTATATTATTGCTTTTCTCATTTTTATTTACTAACCAAAAGCATAAAAATATGTCACTAACATCTCTTGTTTGTAGCTTGAGCAGTCACAAGGTCTAAAGCTTCTAGGAGATCCTATGTGCATTGATAGGGCCAATTGAAGATAGAGGCAAGCATGGAAATGGTTCCCAAAACTATCATCCATCAAATATGCCTCCCAAGTATCTCAATTCATCATTTTGATCAAAGCAAATCAAAGGGTTTGAGGCTTGTTTCCCAAGGAAACCCTAATTCATCTGTTCATCAAATGTGTCTTGCTCATGAAGCAACCTCAACCCATGATCAAATAAAATCAAGGGAAGTTCTTTAACTCATCATTTCATGCATATTTGAACTTATATGAGTGTCCTCAATCATCAATTCATCAAGCTATGAGTTTTGGACTTGGGAAGTTGATCAGTCAATTCATCTAACTATTTTAAAATACACTGAGACCTAACTTTTGATGTGTTTGTCAAATGGAGATGACCCAAAGAGAAATAATGTTCTTAGGAACCATATGAACAACTTTAATGTTCTTCAAAAATTGATTTGAAGCTTGGAAGGTCATCATCCATTCCAAGACATTATAGGTCATTTTGACTGAAACCCTAATTTTGGGTCAACTTCCCACGGACATAACTCCTTCATTTTTCATGATTATAAGGTGTAATCAAATTCATTGGAAAGCTTGAGATGTCTACTTCAAAATTTATGTTTAGAAAATTTTCAAAATCTCAAAATAAATACATGTGATAATGCAAAACATTATAGGTCACTTTGGACCAAATGCATTGAAATATGAAAAAGTCCAACTTCAAGTGCCCATAACTTCTCCATCAAAAATCCAAATGATGCACAATTTAAGTCCAAATTGATTTCCTTGGAAAGATCTACAACTGTCATGTTGAAGATTTTGTCATTTGGAGCTTTCATTATTGAGACAGAAGGACTTGAACTTTGGCCAATTTTGAAAATCTCACATGTGCATGTTTTGCACCCTACACTTCATGTCCAATTTTCATCAATTTCCAAGGCTCAAATGGAGTTTTGATCAACATAACAAATGATCCTTATGCAAAAAGCTTTCCAACCATTACTCATGAGGTGGTGTTTCAAGTTTGGACATAGCATTTTCGAAGGCTTGAACATTATGGCACATTTTGGAAAATCATTAAAATTTGCATTGCATGAACCATTATTACATAAGTTGCACGTCCAATTTGCTTCTATCATGCATCAGCTACCAAATCCAAGTGGAATTGGGCCCTCCATGCGCCTGTACAGGCCCATGCATGGAGGCCCTTTCCATTCATGCAAGTTTATGATCATACATTTTCAGCTTGCCTTGCCTATAAATACAATGCATATGAGCTTCATTTCACTAACTTGAAGGCGCCCCAAATGCTGTGCAATTGAAACCTCACCCTCACACCAAAGAAACTATCTCACTTTTCTCTCAATTTTCAGATCTGAATTTTGATTTCCTCGATTGAAATTCCAGATCTAAAAGTTCCTAAACCTCTTCACCTTGATCCATAGAGTGAACTGTAAGCATTAGCATCAAGGAATTGTGACTCCAAGCCCTGTAAATCAGAGGTTTACCTCAACTTTTATTTTCTTCGAATCAGCTTGTATAGTGCTTATTTCTTGTTGTTGTGGTGTGATCTGAAGTCCTCTGCATAGAGGCAACACTATTGAGCTTTCAATTTTCAAAAATCATGAAGTTCATTTGAACACCACAAGTCTTCCATCTCTGATTTCTCTCAATGTAGAAATCTAGAGTGGATTTGGTTGGTACATGGGTGATGTACATAACCCCAGCTCTCGATTGATGCCTGGATCATGTCTTTTGGTTAACATTTGATTCTCTACAATTTTGGACTTGGCCGAAAGTTGGCCGGAGAAAACGGTGGCGCTGGCCACAGTCTGGTCTCCAGATTGGATCTGAGTCGTCCATCTCATTTTCCAGATTAAATTCCATGCGTCCATTGTTATGAATTTATTATTGGCTTGGTGCGCTTCAGTTGACTCATGCACATGGTAGGCGCGCGTTTCCTGACCTCATGATTTTCCAACTCAATTAATGAGCTCAGATCAAACGGTCCACGCATTTTCCTTTTTATAATTTCTGATTTTAATTTTTCTTATTTCTTTTAATTCCATTTCTTTTTTAAAAAATTCATAACTCCTTCATTATTGGTCCAAAAAATATGAGACCAGATTCGTTTTTCTCCTTTTCATTTCTAGTTTCTGAAATGATTTTTAATATTTTTTAGTAATTTTCTCTTTTTTGGTTATTTTTAATTCATTTAAAATAGTTTTTGATATCCAAAAAATGCAAAAATATTTTTCCAACCTCTTTGATGATGATAGATCTATGAAAAATATTCTCATCAATTTATTAATTGATTTGAGATTTATTTGAGATTTTAATTCAATTAGGTTATTTTTATTCATTTTTAATTGATTTAAAATAGTTTTTGACTTCTAAAAATACTGAAAATTTTTGTCAAAATTGTTTGACCTTGTTCAACTTGGGATAATTCACTTGCTCTTTTCAAAGTTGATTTGAAGTGAGTTTGAAGTTTGACCTTTCTTTATTATTTTAATTCAAGTTTTATTTTAATATTGAAAAATACCAAAAATATTTTGTTTGTTTCTTGACTTCTAATCTTCATTTTTCTTCTGTATTCTATTGTTTGACTTTGATCCTTCTCTATCTTTGGTCAATGCTTGTTGAATATCTTATTCCATTTCTACTAATGCACTTTAATATATATTTTCTTCTTCTTCTTTTTCTTTTTTTATCAATGAGTTAAAGATTGGTGGTTAGCATTGATACATGGAGGTTTAATCTTCCTTGATTCAAATCTAATTCATCTTGATCATGGGTCAAGTGAATGGCTTTGCATTAAGGATAGGTTGCTTCCTAATCATGCAAAGAACCTAAATCAATACAAGATCATTTCCTATCCTCCTTTTGACATGGCAAGTTGTTAGAGTTTGATTCACTAATCAAAATCTCTAACTTGTGTTGTTGCCTAAATTATTATTGACCGGCCTCAGATAGTTGTGACTTCTACATAAGAACAATTACGATTGCTTAACATAGCGCTAAATTTCCTTATGGCACACTAACTCTAACACTAACCATAAACCATTAACATTTAATTCTTGCTCTTTACATTTATGCAATTTACTATTCTTGTACATATTATTCATTTGTTTTTGCTCTTTGCTCACTTGAGCACATGTTTATGTTAATGCAATTTGCCTTTTGCTCACTTGAGCACATAATTGTGTATATATTATTGTGCTTGTGTTTTGTTTTGATTGTTGTGGACCAAATGCAAAAATGGACAAATGGACTTAGTTTCTAGGATATTATCTATGCAAAATTGGAGTAAAATGCCTAATGTTGAAGATGGATTAGAAGGACCAAATCTCTAAACTCACTCTTGTCCATTCTTGATTTACTTCATAGAACTTTTTGATGTGTGTGCTTTTGTGCTAGGGAATCTTATTTGAGCCAAATTGAAGAACCATTGCCATGTTCATCCAAAGTGAAAGATACAAGAGCCATTGGGGATCTTCTAAGAGTTTGTTTGATTATGTTGATTGCTTGAGCTTACACTTATTTTGCTTGCATATTCCAAAGGATGGGAGCTACTTGGATCACCAATATGATCTCAAGAGAGAAAATCCATTTGTGGTCTTGTTTCTTATCCTTCATCTCTTGTGTGATTAGGACTTTAGCCATTCTTCTTCTTCCCTCTACTCTAACCTAAGCCAAAACTTTTTGTGCAAACATTTAACACTTCTTTTTAAGCATTAGAAACCTAAGCATTATGCTTTTGATTTTCAAACTTTCTTTTCATAACACTTATTTTGAATTGAACCTTTAAGTCAACTTTGACCATATTTTATAAATACTTTTCATTGGTAAATATAACTCATTCAAATGCTTTTGTGGTTTCAATGGCCACTTTCTTTATCAAAAACTTTTAGGTTTGAGTTATCCTTGAGGTAGATGTAATACTCACATATATCCTTAGTGATGGACAATGAGTCTTCCATGCTTATTATAGGGTTAACCCCTCACTAGCATGTTGAAGTTATCCTCACATGGTGGATTTGTGGTTTTAGGTTGAGTTTTCTCCCTTGGATAAAAAACTACCTTAAGGCTTTTGGACCAATCAATTCACCAACTTGTTTTGAGATTTTTACCCCGAACTACGAGGTTTTGATCCTAATCTTTTTTAAGATGGTACGTAAGCAATGGGTTTATCCATCCAAACACAAAATTGTAAATAACTTGTATATTCTTCTCTCATCTCTTCAATCATGTTTGCACAAACAAACTTTCACAAAATACCAACCTTACAACAAGTGTGAAAAGGGCTCCCTAGGAGTACCTAGGATGTTTTGGGTGCTTAAAACCTTCCCATTGCATAACCAACCCCCTTACCCCGATCTCTGATATTTTTACTAGTTTTTGATTCGATAAAACTTTTAGGTTTTTGTTCGCTTTCTAACCATTCCTTTGGATAAATAGAAGTGCGGTAGCGACTCGACTTATTTTTGGCACGTCGTCAGCTTGGGTTCCCCTTAAAGGATAATGTAGCGGGGTATTCGTTACCATTAGAGATATTGACTAGGCACATTGGAGAATTCACCACAAGAGTCAATAATCCGCACACCATCATATACACGGTTATACCAAAAGATATCATCATCAGTGAGAGACATAAGTCTCGTGGACCACCGTAGACATCCTTTGTTCTCCTTGAAGGTGATCGTCTGTGGCAAGTGCGATATAAACCACTTGTACAACAGAGGCAAACAACACACAATGGTACCACCACCCTTTGCATTCCTCATACGCAAAGAGAAATAAGTGTCACCCAATAAAGTAGGAACGGGATTAAGAGTAGGGAAATAAGTGTCACATCCATAAACTTGTCGATCTTGGGGAATATCACTAGCCCATAGATGAGAAGTACAAATATGGCCTCAAAGGCGTTCTCACTCATGGCCTTCCCATACATAGTAGCTTGAGCAATGAGGAACTCAGATGGGAGACCTTGAATTCCACCTTTAGTAGTCATATGAGCACCAACAATAGATTCATCTATATGCAACAGATCAGCAATCTCTTGAGAAGTAGGAACTCTCTCCAAGCCACTGAACGGCAACTGATCTAGAATCGGTATACCCACAATATAGACATACTCCTCAAGCGTAGGAAATAGCTGGAAACCCGGAAAAGTGAAGCAACGGTACAAGGGATCATAGAACTGCACCAACACACTCATCAGACCTTCATCCACCTGAGTAGCAAGAATAGACAGAAGCTTCCCATGACGAGCCTTGAACTTCAAGGGATCTAATACATAGGATGTCAAACTCCTTAACTCTTTCAAGTCGGGTTGTCTGAAACTATACTTCTTTGTATTCCTTCTTTGCTTATCCATGTCTGAAAATTTGCAAATAGACCTCTTAAGTTCCTTGAAAATTTTCTCATTGTTGATGATATGGATGTGTATGAATGCATGAATGCATGGATGCAAAAATCACACTCAAGGATCAAGCAAACCACACCACACAAAGGTCATGGGATGGATCAAGTCATCCTTAATATCAATCATCCATTTTGGTGGATTATGGTTTACACCTTATCAACACCCAAGTTCCATTGATATTAAGGATACACAAAAACGGATCAACCATGAATCAAGGGTTTGTTGGAAGTCACGAGCACGAAGTCTCGGTTAAGAACCACCCGAAGGGAGTGTACTATTGTTAAACCTGACAATCATGTTCTACAAGAGGTTCCCATAGTTATCATCCCATCTTTCGGATATTATCGGATAAACGACTACTCGTTTTCCAAAAATATTCTCAAGAGAGACTCTTATGAATGTAGTATCGCGTAACAATCGTATCAAATCTTACACTTGAACGAACTTCGCACTACATCCTAAAATAGGCCAAGATGGGCTTGGTAAACTAAGGTCCTTGGCTTCTAAGGCATATATTGGAAAGAGTAATGCCTAACCATGACTACTCGTGTGACATTATTGATCCCAACATAACCTCCACCAAGTGAATGGGCTTGCAAGACAACTTGCTAAGGAATAACTCCACACAAGTCAACAAGACTATGTCATTCTCCTATCATAAGTGCACTCGAGTTCGGGTATAGAACTCATCTCACAAAAGACCACCAAGCACACAAGCAATTGATATATCAAGTAATTCATACATTATAAACAATACAGTAATCCCAAATTTGCACAAAAATATGTCACAAATAATATAAGCACATAATACAACAAAGGTAAAAAGTAGGCAAAACCCACTAGGCAAATCTTCCCCAGCAGAGTCGCCACTTTTCTATAGCGGGGTATTCGTTACCTTTAGATTTATTGACTAAATAAAAAGTAAATCATACAATTCGAGTCGTCACCGCACTTCTATTTATCCAAAGGAAAGGTTATAAAGCGAACAAAAACCGAGAAGTTTTATCAAATCAAAAACTAATAAAAATGTCAAAGATCTGGGTAAGGGGGTTGGTTATGCAATGGAAAGGTTTTAAGCACCCAAAACATCCTTAGTACTCTAAGGGAGCCCTTTTTACAAATGTTGTATGGTAGGTTGGTATTTGTGAAAAAATATTTGTGCAAACATGATTGGGGAGATGAGAGAAGAATGTACAAGTTATTTACAATTTTGTGTTTGAATGGATAAACCCATTGCCTACGTACCATCTTAAAAAAGGTAGGATCAAAACCTTGTAGTTCGGGGTAAAAATCTCAAAACAAGTTGGTGAATTGATTGGTCAAAAGCCTCAAGGTCTTTTGTTATCAAAGGGAGAAAACTCAACGTAAAACCACAAATCCACCATGTGAGGAGAGCTTCAACATGCTAGTGAGGGGTTAACCATATAATAAGCATGGAAGACTTATAGTCCATCACTAAGGATATAGGTGAGTATTATATCAACCTCTAGGATAACTGAAACCTAATAGCCAATGTTTATGAAAATCTTTGGTAAAAGTGGCCATTGATACCACAAAAACAATTGAGTGAGTTGTATTTACCAATGAAAAGTATTTACAAAGTAAGGTCAAAGTTGACTTGGGATTCAATTCAAAATAAGTGTTATGAAAAGAGTTTGAAAAATCAAAAGCATAGCGCTTAGGTTTCTAATTTTGAAAACAATGTTAATGTTTGCACAAAAGTTTGGCTTGGGTTAGAGTGGAGAGAAAAAGAAAAGGGCTAGGTCCTAAACATGCAAAGATGAAGGAAGAGAAATAAAACCACATGGAGTTCCCTTCTTGAGATCATAGTGATGATCCTAGTTGTTCCCTTTCCTTTGGAATTAGCAAGCAAGAAGCAAATAACTCAAGCAATCAAGCAAATATCAATCAAGCTCTTAGGAATCTTCCAATTGGCTTTTGTATCTCTCACTTTGGATGCTCATGACAATGGTTCTTTGACTTGGCTCAACTTTAGGATCCCTAGCACACAAGAACATACAAACGAAAAGGTTCCACAATGCAATAGAAAGAATGGACAAGAGTGAGTTTAGAATTAGGATCCTTTCAATTTCTTCTTCAAGATTAAGCACTCTAAAGGCTTGAGACCTAGTTTCTCTTTGACAATTTATAGCATTCTAAAGGAATGAGGCCTAATTTCTTTTTGACTCCATTTAGCATAAGTAAGGTCCTAAAATCTAAGTCCTTTCTCCATTTGCATTGGGTTCGCACAGACAAAACAAAACAAGCACAATAGTATATACACAATAATGTGCTCAAGTGAGCAAAAGGCAAATTGCATTAACATAAACATGAGCTCAAGTGAGCAAAGGGAAAAAGCAAATGAATTAATGAACAAGATATTAAATTGCATAAAAGTAAATTGCAAGAATTAAATGTTTTAATTAAAAGTTAGTAATTAGTAGTTAATGTTAGTGTACCATAAGGCAATTTAGCGCTATGTTAAGCAATCGTAAGTGGACTAATGTAGTAGTCACACCTATCTGAGGCCGGTCAATAAAACTATAGGCAACAAACACAAGTTAGAGACCATGACTAGTAAGCCAAGCTCCTACAACTTGCCATGCCAAAAGAAAAGAAGAATGATTTTGTATTGATTTAGGGTTTTTGCTTGACCAAGAAGTAACCTATCCTTAATGCAAAGCAATTCACTTGATCTTTGATCAAGATGAATTTGATTTGAACCAAGGAAGGTTAAGCCTCTCATATGTCAAGGCTAACCACCAATCTTTAACTCATTGATCAAAAAGAAAAAGAAGAAGAAGAAGAAGAAGAAGAAGAAATGGAAATGTACATAAATGGAATTCAAATGAAACAACCAACACACATTGATCCAAACATGAATGGAATCAAAGTCAATCAATGGTAAACAGAAGCGAGATGAAGCTTAGAAGTCAAGAAACAAATAAAATATTTTTGGTATTTTTGAGAATTAAAATAATACTTGAATTAAAATAAACAAATAAAGGTCAAGCTTCAAATCCATTTCAAATCAACTTGGAAAAGTCCAAATGGATCATCCTAAGTTCAACAAGGTCAAACAAGGTTGGACAAAAAATTTCACCATTTTTAGACACCAAAAACTAATTTTAAACAATTAAAAATGAATAAAAAATAACATAATTGAACTAAAATCTCTAATTAATTAAGAAATTGATGAGAATATTTTTCATGGATTCATCATTATTCAAAGATGTTAAGAAAATATTTTTGGCATTTTTGAATATTGGAAACTATTTTAAATGAATTAAAAATAACCAGAAAAGCAAAAATTCACAAAAAATATTAAATGGCAAAATAAAAAATACTAAAAATCATTTTCAAAAACTAGAATTAAAAAGGGAAATAATGCAATTGGTCCCATATTTTTTTGGATTTAAAATGAAAGAGTTATGAATTTTTGAAATAAAATGAAATAAAGAAAATAAAATGATATAATCAGAAATTGCAAAAATCCTGGCACGTTGGATCAAATTCATTAAATGATGTGGCACATCAGATGGATGAGAGATGTGTGCGCATGGTAGGCTTCAGTCAAAGCAAAACACAAAGCATTTAATAAAGTCATAACATCCAAAGGCTCTAATTAAATATGGGAATGAGATCAAATGGTCCAGATGCATCCACGTGTGGGGGACGGTGGTGTACACCACCGTCTTCTCCGGCGAGCAAGCCAGCTCCGGCCAGAGTTGTAGGTTTTGAAAGCTTCATAAAAATACACGATCCTCATATCATTTGAAAGCTGGGGTGATGTACATCACCCCTGTGCCATTGGTTTCTACTCTAAACTCTCATAGAAGGAGAAATTTGAGATAGAAATCCATGGTGTTCAATCTAAACTTGATCAATTCATGAAATTAAATGCACAGATCAATTGCCTCTCACATGAGGACTTTAGAGGAACCAACAAACACAAGAATTGAGCAAGATCTAGGGAGTTTCGAATGGAAAAAGTTTGAACAACAACCTTTGAAGTGCAGCTCTACGAGGCACGATCTCTTCCAATTCTTTGTTGCAGTGTGTTCTTAAGATGGCAAAGTAGCTAGGCTTAGGAATTGAAGCTCAATGATCAACCAAGGAAGTTGAAAATTGAACTGAAAAATTGAAGAAGAAAACTCAAAATTCCTTTTAATGGAGGTTAGGATTTCAATTCTGCAGAGTGTTAGGCGTCTTGAGGTTGTGATTGAATGAAGAATGAAACTTCTATTTATAGCCAAGCATGCTGCATTACATGAAGAAACTGTGTGCATGTGAAATGAGGGCCTCCATTCATGGGCCTGTACAGGCGCATGGGAGGCCCAAGTGCAATTGGAAATGCAAGCTAAACATCAGCAAAATGAATTTGGACGTGCAGATTTGATTGGATTAGCTTGTGCATGGAGATTCAACATGTTATGCATAAATGAACATAAATCTTCATCTCTTCGAAAAGGCACTTTGCCAAATTGAAACATGCTCATGTGGGTAATGGTTTGAAAGGTATTGACATGAGGAACAAATGTTATGTTGAACAAAATTCCATTTGGGATTGGGAAATTTATGAAAACTGATCATGAAGTTCAAGGTGCAAAACATGCGTATTTGAATTTTGCCAATATGGACCAACTTCAAGCACTTCTATTTCAATGATGCAAGCCTCAAATTACAAATCCTTAAACATTAAAGTTGTATATATTTTCAATACAATCAATTCAGACTTAAATTTTGCATCATTTGGATTTTTTATGAGAAAGTTATGGGCACTTGAAGTTGGACTTTTTCACATTTCAATGACTTTGGTCCAATGTGACCTATAATGTTTTGTATTATAACATGTGTTTTTAGGATTATGAAATTTTGTCCAACATAAAAATTGAAGTAGACATCTTAAAATTTTCAATGCATTTTATTCCACCTCAAAATCATGAAAAATGAAGGAGTTGGGTCCTTGGGAAGTTGACCCAAAATTAGGGTTTCAGTCAAAATGACCTATAATGTTTTGAAATGAATGATGACCTTCCAAGTTTAAAATAAATTTTTGATGAACATTAAAGTTGTTCATATGGTTCTTAATAACATTTTTTCGCTTGGGGTCATACTCATTTGACAAACACATCAAAAGTTAGGTCTCAGTGGAGTTCAAAAGTCAGATGAATTGACTGATCAACTTCTCAAGTCCAAACTTCAAATATTAATGAATTGATGATTGAGGACACTCACATAAGCTAAAATATGCATTAAATGATAAATTAAATAACTTCCCTTGATTGTATTTGATCATGGGTTGAGGTTGCTTCATGAGCAAGGCACAGTCAATGCCCAAATGAATTAGGGTTTCCTTGGGAAACAATCCTCAAGCCCTTTGGTTTATATTGATCAAATTGAAAAATTGAGATAATTGGGAGGCATATATGATGATTGAGAGCTTTGGGAACCATTGTCATTCTTGCTTTCAACTTCATCTGGCTACATCAATGAGCATAGGGGCCTCCTAGGAGCCTTGGATCACATGATTGCTCAAGCTACAAAACAAACAAAGTTAGTGACATATTTTTGTGTTTTTGGTTAGTAAACAAAATAAGAAAAGAAATAATATACAATTTAAAGCATGCTTGGTGGTCTCAAACCAACTCACACAAGTTCCCACCCTAGTGTTAAGGAGCCAAGATGCTATAATCCTTGAGGCAAATGCAGAGTGCAATGATATGATGCCATGAGGAATCTTAGGGTCAAAATTAGGGTCTTACACTTAACATAGCGCTACATTTTCTTATGACAAACTAACATAACTTCACTAATTACTAACTTTAATTTGAGCATTTAATTTCTTGACCTTTACTTTTAATGCCATTTATTTCTTGCTCATATTATTCATATTGCTTTTCATTTTGCTCACTTGAGCACATATTTTATATTTATGTCATTTTTATTTTGCTCATTTGAGCTTATTATTGTATATAAATATATTGTTTTCTTCTAATTATTTTGTCTTTATTTTGTGTGAACCTAATGCAAAAAGGAGAAAGGACTTAGAATTAGGATTTACCCATGCTTAAAGGAGTTCAATAGAAACTAGGCCTCATGCCTTTAGAATGCTAAACTTGTTGAAGAGCAACTAGGCATCATGCCTTTAGAATGCTAAATTTCAAAGTTGACTTTAAAGGACTTCTCATCTAAACTTATTTCTTTGTCCATTCCCCTTATTATGTTGTGAACTTTTTGATGTTTTCTCTTGTGTGATAGGGATTCTATCTTGAGATAGTAAAGAGTTCCATTGTCATGAGTAGCCAAGTTAAGAGAGACAAGCCAAATGGAGATCCTAGGAGCTTGAATCCAAATTGTTTGATTGCTTGATTATGTGCTAAGTCCAAAGGAAATGAGTATCTTGAATCATCTTTATGATTTCAAGAAAAGAAACTCCAAGGGTTTATCTTTTCTCCCTTATCTTTGTATGCTTTAGGACTAGCCCTTCTCTTCTTCTCCCTTATCTTTGTAATGTATGAATTGCTTGATATATTAATTGCTCGTATGCTTGGTGGTTTCTTGTGAGATAAGTTCTATACCCGAACTCGAGTGCACTTATGATAGGAGAATGGCATAGTCTTGTTGACTTGTGTGGAGTTATTCCTTAACAAGTTGACTTGCAAGTCCATTCACTTGGTAGAGGTCTTGTTGGGATCAATAATGTCACACGAGTAGTCGTGGTTAGGCATTAATCGTTCCAATATAATCCTTAGAAGCCAAGGACCTTAGATCGCTAGCCCATCTTGGCCTATTTTAGGATGTAGTGCGAAGGTCGTTCAAGTGTAAGACTTGAGGCGATTGTTACGCGATACTACACTCATAAGAGTCCATCTTGAGAATATTTTTGGAGGACGAGTAGTCGTTTTATCCGATAATATCCGAAAGATGAGATGATGACTATGGGAACCCTTTTTAGAACATGATTGTCAGGTTTAACCATAGTATAGTCCTGTTGGGTGGTTCTTAACCGAGACTCCATGCTCGTGACTTACGACAAACCCTTGATTCTCGGTTGATCCGTTCTTGTATATCCTCAATATCAATGGAACTTGGGTGTTGATAAGGTGTAAACCATAATCCACCAAAATGGATGATTGATATTGACCATGACTTGAGCCATCCCGTGACCTTTGTATGGTGTGACTCGCTTGATCCTTGAGTGTGATTGTTGCATTCATGCATTTATGCATTCACTTGCATCCATATCATCAAAAATAAAGATTTTTCAAGGAACTTAAGAGGTCTATTTGCAAACTTTCAAACATGGATAAGCAAAGAAGGAATACGAAGAAGTACAGTTTCAGACAACCCGACTTGAAAGAGTTAAGGAGTTTGACATCTTATGTATTAGAGCCCTTGGAGTTCAAATCTCGCCATGGGAAGCTTCTGTTTATTCTTTCTACTAAGGTGGATGAAGGTCTGATGAGTGTGTTGTTGTAGTTCTACGATCCTCTGTATTGGTGCTTCACTTTTTCGGATTTCCAGCTTTTGCCTACACTTGAGGAGTATGCCTATCATGTGGGTATACCTATTCTTGATTAGTTGCCATTCAGTGGTTTGGAGAAGGTTCCGTCTTTTCAGGAGATTGTTGATATGCTTCATGTGGATGTATCTGACATTGTTGCTAATATGACTACCAAAGGTGGAATTCAAGGTCTCCCATCTGATTTTCTGATTGCCAAAGCTACTTTGTTTGGGAAGGCCATGAGTAAGGAAGCTTTTGAAGCCATATTTGTACTCCTCGTCTATGGGCTAGTGTTATTTCCCAACATCGATAACTTTGTGGATGTGAACGCTATTAGGATTTTCTCTTCTCTTAATCCCGTTCCGACTCTGTTGGGTGACACTTATTTCTCTTTGCATGTGAGGAATGCAAAGGGTGGTGGTTCCATTGTGTGTTGTCTGCCTCTGTTGTACAAGTGGTTTATTTCGCACTTGCCTCAGACGCTTGTCGTCAAGGAGAACAAGGGATGTCTAAGGTGGTCCACGAGACTTATGTCTCTCACTAATGATGATATCTCTTGGTATAACCGTGTTTATGATGGCGTTCAGATTATTGACTCTTATGGTGAGTTCTCCAATGTGCCTCTTCTTGGTACATGTGGTGGAATTAACTACAACCCTACTTTGGCTCGCCGTCAGCTTGGGTTCCCCTTAAAGGATAAACCTAACAACATTTTATTGGAAGGCGTGTTCTTTCAAGAGGGTAAAGATCCCCAGAACTTGAAGGATAGGATGGTCCGCGCCTGGCGCAAGGTTCATAGGAAAGGGAAGAATGAGCTTGGTCCGAAGAACTGTGTCGCTTTGGAACCTTACACCTCTTGGGTAAGGAAAAGAGCTCTTGAGTACCGCATGCCGTACGAATATCTGAGACCTACCCCTATGGTTATGGTTAGGCCTTCCACCTTCCCTAACCAAGGAGTAGAGGAGTTGAGAGATGAAGACCAGTCGCGTGCATGGGTTCGTGAGCGTGAGGAACTTCTTCAGCAGCTCAAAGATAAGGATGCAGTGATAGAGTTTCTGGAGCATCGGGTTATTGATGAGCCTGATGATATGGTTACTTCTCTTCTTCCTCACTCATCTAGGTTTTCGAAGAGGAAGTATGATCAGCTCGCCAAGGAGAAGTATGGAAGCAGCTTATGAGAGAGAGGTGAAGAGGCTCTGTGCTACTTATCTTCCGATCTCAAAGGCTTTGGACGATTGTTTCTAGGGCTCCATAGGATGTTCATTCTTGTTTTCTCTTGTATTGTATTTGGTTAGCAAAACTGTATTACTTCCTTGGTGTAAAAAGTTTCCAAATATTATTACTATGAGTATTCCATATATGTCTTAAAAGTTAAATATTTTCAAATATTTGCAAATAGATCTCTATAAAGTTCCGCTAGTAAAAAACAAACCATATGCACAAACATTGCATGCATCATATGCATAAGTAGGTTTTGTTCCAAGCTCTTGATCAGTGGTCTAACTCTTTGCTCTTCATTTATTTTGAAGACAAGCTGACGCACCGATATAATACCATAGCAAATCATCCGAAGATAATGGAACATCTCGAGCAAGAGAACAGAGACTTGAAGGAAGAGATTGCTAGGTTGACTGCCATGATGGAGTCAGTTCTGGCCGCACAAAGCCAAGCTTCACCAACTCCTGCGACTCCTCCCACAAGGACGGTCATATCTAAGGTAGTTACTTCAATTGTGCCTGCTGCAACGGCCCACTTCGCTCCAACTATGCCAGCCGGGTTCCCTTGGGGAATGCCTTCTAATTTCATGCCATAGGGTTTTGCTCCTACTCTCGCTTCTATGCCGACATCTAGCCCGGTCCTGTCTGTGCCACCTCCCGTTGTGCACACTCTTCCCCGTGTTGAAGACACCATTTATCATTCCGAGCCATCTGAGGGCCCAGACGTATATGAAAAAATGGATGAAATGAAAGATCAATTCCTTGAGTTGCACAAGGAACTGAAGACTTTTAGGGGTAAGGACCTCTTTGGGAAGAGTGCTGATGAGTTGTGTCTGGTGCCCAACGTGAAAATCCCTATTAAATTCAAAGTGCCTGACTTTGAGAAGTATAAGGGAAATACATGCCCGCTCAGCCATCTTGTGATGTATGCTCGCAAGATGTCAACACAGACTGACAACGACCAACTGATGATTCACTACTTTCAGGATAGCCTGACAGGTGCTGCGCTCCGGTGGTATATGGGGTTGGAGAGTGCAAGCATCCGCTCTTTCAACGATCTAGGCGAGGCCTTTGTAAAGCAATACAAATATAATGTGGATATGGCTCCAAACAGGGACCAGTTGAGGGCAATGTCCCAGAAGGATAAGGAGACCTTCAAGGAATACGCCCAGAGATGGCGAGAACTGGAAGCTCAGATAGTGCCACCCCTGGAAGAGAAGGAGATGACAAAGATTTTCCTGAAGACTTTGATCTCTTTCTATTATGAGAGAATGATCGCTAGTGCTCCCTTAGACTTCACCGAAATGGTGAATATGGGGATGAGATTAGAATAGGGGGTCCGTGAAGGACGTTTATCTCGATATGACGGTTCCTCAGCAAAGAAGTATGGAGGCTTTGCTAGGAAGAAGGAGGGAGAGACTCATGTTGTGTCCTCTCATATTAAAAGAAGGCCCTCGGTGATGAGGAGAGAAGTCCGTTCGACTGTCAACCAACACCAGGTGGCTCATATAGCACCTGCTTTCAGATAAGTTCATAAACAACATCAATAATAACAACAACAACATCGTCAACAGCAACAGGCTTACCAGCCTCTCAACAATAATAACACCAGCACCAGCAACTACGAGAGGAAGAGGGTAACTTTTGACCCGATTCCGATGATGTATGCTGAGCTTTATCCTTCCTTGATTGATAGGAAGCTGATAACTCCACGAGATCCTCCCGCTGTACCGACCAATCCTCAGTGGTGGTACAAGCCCGAACTCCATTGTATATATCATTTCGGTGCTCCCGGGCATGATGTGGAGAATTTCTATCCATTAAAGACCAAGGTGCAAGACCTTGTGAGAAGTGGGATACTGTTTTTTGAGGACGTAGGGCCAAATGTGAAGAAGAACCCATTGCCCGAGCATGGGAAGGCAGCTGTTAATATGGTTCAGGGATGCCCTGGAAAATACAAAGTCCTTAATGTGAATGACATAAGGCAATCCTTAGTTGAGATGCATAAGATGTTGTGTGAACACAACCATTACGAGCATGATCATGATAGATGCCAGGTGTGCACTATCAATGAGAGAGGATGTCATCAAGTGAGAAGGGACATCCAAGAGATGATAGATTAAGGGATGATTGAAATACTTCATAATCGTAATGAGGATGAAGTCGATGTCATCACCCATGTGTTTAAAATTCCTGATCCTGTCGTTATCAAGTATGATGGCAGCAAGAAGAAAGTATCGACAGCTCTTGTGATAAAGCCAGTGGGTCCTGTCCCGTATGTATTAGACAAAGTTGTTCCTTACCGATATAACGCAGTCATGCCGGAGGATGGAAAGGAGGTGTCGTTGCCCTCAACTTCTATGGTGAGTATTTCAAATGTCAGTGGAGTGACCCGTAGTGGTCGTGTTTTCTCGGCTCAGTCAAAATCCCATGAAGACACTGTAAAGAGGACTGTTAATCCTGTCGGTCCCGTGGGGACTTCTTCAAATAATTATGTTCCTGTTGTGAAGGGTGTTGACCCTGTTGTTATGAAAACCAATAATACTCCTATCCTAGTTGGCTAGTCTGGCATTTTGAGAGAGGATGGTGATGAGATATTGAGGCTCATCAAAAGGAGTGGGTTTTCGCCAAATGTTTGATTGGTGTTTCTTCTGTGCTTTAGCCAAGCTGACTCACCGATACAATACCTGAGCCAATCATCTGAGAATCATGGAGAACTTAGAGCAAGAGAACAGAGGGCTGAAGGACGAAATCGCCAGCCTGACTGCCATGATGGAGTCAGTTCTTGCTTCCCAAAGTCACGCTTCTCCAACGCCTGCTACTCCTCCTGCGAGGACTGTTATTTCAGAAGTGGTTACCTCTATCGTTCCTGTTGCTGCCGCCCACTTCGCGTCGAATATGCCTGCCGGATTCCCTTGGGGAGTGCCATCCAACTTTGTGCCAGAAGGCTTTGCGCCTACCTTTGCTTCCATGCTGACATCTAGCCCGGTCATGTCTGTGCCACCTCCCGTTGTGCACACTTTGCCTAGCATAGAGGACACCATCTATCATTCTGAGCCGTCTAAGGGTCCGGATGTGTATGAGAAAATGGACGAAATGAAAGATTAGTTTATTAAGCTGCGCAAGGAATTGAAGACGCTGAGAGGTAAAGATCTGTTTGGGAAGAGTGTTGTTGAGTTGTGCTTAGTGCCCAACGTCAAGATCTCGGTGAAGTTCAAAGTCCCTGACTTTGAAAAGTATAAGGGGAACTCTTGTCCGCTCAGGCATCTTGTGATGTATGCCTGAAAGATGTCTACTCAGACAGATAATGATCAATTGCTTATTCACTACTTTTAAGATAGTCTGACCGGTGTTGCGCTTCGTTGGTATATGGGATTGGACAATCTAAGCATTCGCACTTTCAATGACTTGGGGGAGGCTTTTGTCAAGCAATATAAATCTAACATGGACATGGTGCCTGATAGAGACCAGCTGAGGTCTATGTCTCAGAAGGACAAAGAGACATTCAAAGAGTATGAGCAGTGATTGAGGGAATTGGCTGCCCAGATCACTCCTCCTTTGGAGGAAAAAGAAATGACAAAGATCATCTTGAAAACTCTGAGTTCATTTTACTATGAATGAATGATTTCTAGTGCCCCTAGTGACTTTACCGAAATGGTAAACATGGGGATGAGGCTTGAGGAAGGAGTCCGTGAGGGACGTTTATCAAGATATGAGGCATCAACAAGTAAGAGGTATGGTAGTAATTTTGGTAAGAAGAAGAACAGTGAGACAAATGCAGTAAGCAGTGGGAGGCAGAGGAGGCCTCTGATCAGAAGAAATCTAACATCCCGTCAACATCATCATCATCAAGTATCCTCGGTAATTCTGGTATTTTCTAATCAACAAGCAACACCAATTCAACAACAGCAACAACGTCAACAACAACCGCAACAACGAACAAACACCTACAACAACAACAATACCAACATCAATCATCATCAAGAAAACTTTGAGAGGAAGAGGGTCTCTTTTGACCCGATTCCTATGTCATATGCAGAGTTGTATCCCTTGTTAGTTCTCAAGAACTTAATTTAACCAAGGAACCCACCGCAGATTCCAGAACTACTTTCTTGGTGGTATAAACCTGAGCTCCGTTGTGATTTTCATCAAGGAGAACCCGGACATGATATTGAAAACTGATATCCATTGAAGTATGAGGTTCAAAAGCTTATGAAGAGTGGTATGGTGTCCTTTGAGGACCGTACGCCGAATGTGAAAGCAGACCCTTTGCCCGCTCATGGGAACTCTTCAGTGAATATGGTGGACGGTTGTCCTGGAGAATTAAAAGTTTTTGATGTGCGTTTTATCAGGAGGTCCTTAGTGCAGATGCATAAGGATATTTGTTTGGTAAGTAAATGCGAGGATGACCATGATGGTTGTGTTGTTTGTAGTGATAACCCAAGGAGTTATGAAGTTGTGAAAAGGGACATCCAACGTCTGATGGATGAAGGCATGATCCAAATTGTTCAATCACGTCATGTAGATGACGATGTAAATGTCATAGTGCCCGTTTTCAAGCAACAAGAGCGGTTGGTAATCTAGTATGACTCCAGTAACAACAATAGTCAAAGATCAGTATCGCCGTTGGTAATATGGTTAGCGGGCCTAGTCCTGTATTCATCTGATAAAGTTGTGCCATATCAGTATAATGCTACAATGATGAAGGATGGTCAAGAGGTCCTGTTACCTACGACTAGTTCATCAGTGAGCATTGATGATGTTACAAAGGTGACCCGCAGTGGTCAAGTGTTTAGGCCGGTGTTCCCAAAGGATAAAGAGGAAACAATTATTGGTAAGAAGGCAGAGGTGCCTAATGTATATCCGATTGGTGTTTCAAAAGATAAGTCTGGTGAATCCAGCAACTTGAAAACTAATGATGATGATGAGGTACTCCAACTAATCAAAAGGAGCGAGTTTAATATGGTGGAGCAACTGTTCCAGACCCCCTCAAAAATTTCAGTGTTGTCTCTGCTGATGAATTTCGAAGCGCACAGAGAAGCACTACAGAGAGTTCTTGAACAAGCGTTTGTAGAACATGATGTTACAGTGGACCAGTTTGATCACATTGTGGCTAACATCACTTCTTGCAACAATCTCAGCTTTTGCGACGAAGAACTCCCTGAGGAGGGCAAAAACCATAATTTGGCTTTGCATATCTCGATGAATTGCAAGGAAAATGCCTTGTCAAAAGTGCTTGTTGACACCGGGTCGTCACGTAATGTTCTTCCGAAGTCAACTTTGTCAAAGTTATCTTACCAAGGAGCACCCATGAGGTATAGCGGTGTAATTGTCAAGGCTTTTGATGGTTCACGCAAGACGGTAACTGGTGAAGTGGACCTTCTAGTCAAGATAGGTCCGAGTGATTTTCAGATTAATTTTCAAGTAATGGATATCCACTCGGCCTACAGTTGCTTATTGGGAAGGCCATGGATCCATGAGGCGGGAGCTGTTACTTCCACTCTGCACCAGAAGTTAAAATTTGTCAAGAATGGCAAGCTTGTGATTGTTGGCGGGGAGAAGGCGTTATTGGTTAGCCACTTGTCATCTTTCTCTTATGTTGAAGTTGAGGATGAGGTTGGAACTCCGTTCCAAGCCTTATTTATTGTTGCTGAGAAGAGAGTTGGGGCACCCATGTCCTCATTGAAAGATGCTCAGAAGATTGTTGAAGAAGGTACTGTTGATCAGTGGGGACGCATGGTAGAGGTCTCCGACAACAAGGGCGGAACTGGTTTGGGGTTCCATAAAGGATCATCAACTGTTAGATCTGAAGATATGCAACTCAGCTTCCATAGAGGAGGGTTCATTCATGGCAGTGAACAACACTTAGTTGTTGTGCTAGAGGGTAGTGAAGAGGAAGACTGCACCAACTTTGTAACGCATGGAAAGACGTGCAACAATTGGACTGATGTTGATATTACTATTATTTTGCATAGATCTAAGTAATTGCTTTTATATGTTTTAAAAATCCTTCTCTTATGCCTAAGGGAGAAGTGAACATTGTTTGGGCATTTCAATTTGATCATTAATAAAATTAATTATATTCATCCACATCTATGATGTTTGTTTTTACTTTTTGCTTTATTCTGAAAATGGTAATCACAAAAAACATAAATAAATAATATAATTGTCCATCTACATAATATTTGGTCACAAATTCACTTCTCTAAAATCAAAATATCAAATCATTATGCAGGTTGGTTCCTAACCCCATTGAATACAATGATCCTTCTCCTTCTCCAAATTTTGAATTCCATGTGTTTTAGGCCGAGGAGGAAAGTGATGTAGAAGTGAGTGATGAATTATCTCATCTTCTTGAGCAAGATGAAAAGACCATTCAGCCGTTCGAAGAGCAGATTGAGCTAGTCAACTTGGGTTCCGAGGATGATGTGAAGGAAGTCAAGATTGGGTCTCGACTGTGTCCAGATGTTAAGAAGGGGTTGATTGTTCTTCTTCGAGAGTATTCAGATGTGTTTGCTTGGTCCTATCAAGACATGCCTGGGTTGGATTCTGAGATTGTGGAGCATAGATTGTCGTTGAAGCCAAAATGCCCGCCAGTCAAGCAGAAGTTGAGAAGAACGCATCCTGATATGGCTGTGAAGATCAAAGAGGAAGTACAGAAGCAGGTTGATGTCGGTTTCCTTGTAACCACTGAGTATCCACAATGGGTGGCCAATATTGTGCATGTACCAATGAAAGATGGAAAAGTCTGCATGTGTGTCGACTATAGAGATTTGAATAAAGCCAGTCTAAAAGATGATTTCCCTCTGTCACACATTGATATGTTGGTAGACAATACTGCTAAATTTAAAGTCTTTTCGTTTATGGACGGATTTTCCGGATGTAATCAGATCAAGATGGCACCTGAAGATATGGAGAAGACCATATTCATTACACCTTGGGGAATATTCTGTTATAGAGTGATGCATTTCGATTTAAAGAATGCTGGTGCAACTTACCAAAGAGCAATGACTACTCTTTTTCATGATATGATGCATAAAGAGATTGAAGTTTATGTTGATGACATGATTTCTAAATCGATTGATGAAGAGGAACATGTTGAGCATTTGTTGAAGCTATTCCAGCGTTTTAGGAAGTATAAACTCCGCTTGAATCCTAATAAGTGTACTTTTGGTGTTCATTCTGGTAAGTTGTTGGGCTTTATTGTCAGTGAGAAGGGTATTGAGGTTGATCCTACCAAGGTCAAAGCAATACAAGAGATGCCTGCACTCAAAACTGAGAAACAAGTCAGAGGTTTCCTTGGCCGCTTGAATTATATTTCCAGATTCATTTTCCACATGACTGCCACATGTGCGCCTATATTCAAGCTTCTTCGGAAAGATCAGTCTTGTGATTAGACCGAAGAATGCCATAAAGCTTTTGACAGTATCAAAGAATATTTTCTTGAGCCTCCGATTTTGTCTCCACATGTTGAAGGAAGACCGTTGATCATGTATTTGATTGTGCTCAAAGATAGTATGGGTTGTGTTCTAGGTCAGCAAGATGAGACTGGAAAGAAAGAATTTGCAATTTACTACCTCAGTAAGAAGTTCACCGACTGTGAGACTCAGTATTCTATGCTTGAGAAGACTTGTTGCGCATTGGCTTGGGTTGCTAAGCGTCTGCATCAATGTATGTTGAATCATATGACTTGGTTAATATCCAAAATGGATCCAATAAAGTATATATTTGAGAAACCTACTTTAACTGGGAGGATTTCCCATTGGCAGATGTTGTTATCAGAGTATGATATCGAATACCAATCTCAGAAAGCGATCAAAGGTAGTATCTTGGCTAACCATTTGGCTCACCAACCAATTGAAGATTATCAGTCAGTGTAGTATGATTTTCCTGATTAAGAGATTTTATACTTGAAAATGAAGGATTATGATGAAGCATTGCTTGAAGAAGGGCCAAAACCTGGTTCTCGTTGGGGCATGGTATTTGATGGAGCTGTTAATCAATATGGAAATGGCGTTGGGGAAGTGATCATTACTCCTCAAGGCACGCATCTGCCATTTACAGCTAGATTGACTTTCAAGTGTACAAACAACATGGCAGAATATGAAGCTTGCATTATGGGGCTTGAAGAGGCCATGAATCTCATAATCAAGTATTTAGATGTCTTCGGTGATTCGGCTTTGGTTGTGAATCAAATCAAAGGAGAATGGGAGACAAATTAACCCGATTTGATACCATTTAGAGATTATGCAAGGAGGATTTCAACTTTCTTTACAAAGGTTGAGTTTCATCATATCCCTCGAGAAGAAAACCGGATGGCAGATGCTCTTACAACATTGGTGTCAATGATTATAGTGAAGTATTGGAATGAAGTCCCCAATTTGTTTGTGATGCGTCTTGATAGGCCAGCTCATGTGTTTGCTGTTGAAGAGATCGAAGACGAGAAGCCGTGGTATTATGACATCAAATGTTTCCTCCAAAGTCAGATTTACCCGTCTGGGGCATCTTTGAAAGATAAGAAGACTTTGAGAAGATTAGCCGGAAATTTCTACTTGAATGGTGATATACTATACAAGAGAAACTTCGACGTGGTTTTGCTCAGATGCATGGATAGACACGAAGCAGACTTGTTGATGATAGAAGTGAACGAAGGTTCCTTTGGTACTCATTCCAATGGACATGCAATGGTGAAGAAGATGTTGCGAGTAGGTTACTATTGGATGACAATGGAATCTGACTGTTGCAAATTTGTGAAGAAGTGTCACAAGTGTCAAACTTATGCTAATAAGATTCATGTTCCTCCGACACTATTGAATGTTATCTCTTCCCCATGGCCCATCTCCATGTGGGGAATTGATATGATTGGGATGATTGAGCCCAAAGCTTCGAATGGACATCGTTTCATTTTGGTGGAAATTGATTACTTCACAAAATAGGTTAAAGCGGCATCGTCTGCAAATGTAACCAGGCAAGTTATTGTGAGGTTTATCAAGAATCAGACCATATGCTGGTATGGTGTGCTAAGCAAGATCATTACTGACAATGGATCGAACTTGAATAACAATATGGTGGAAGCTCTTTGTAAAGACTTCAAGATTGCTCATCATAATTATTCTCCTTACAGACCTAAGATGAATAGGGTTGTTGAAGCTGCGAATAAGAACATTAAGAAGATTATTCAGAAGATGGTTGTCACGTATAAGGATTGGCATGAGATACTCCTATTTGCTTTGCATGGGTATCGTACATCCATCCGCACTTCAACCGGGGCAACCCCTTTCTCTCTTGTTTATGGGATGGAAGAATTACTCCCTGTAGAGGTTGAAATTCCTTCATTGCGTGTGCTCATGGAATCCAAGTTGATTGAGGTTGAATGGTGTCAGTTGTATCAGCAAAGAATCAAGAAAGCTTTTGATAAGAAGGCCAGACCTCGAGTGTTCAGAGAAGGTGACCTCGTGCTCAAGAAGATTTTGACGTTTAAGCCAGATTCTAGAGGAAAATGGACTCTTAATTATGAAGGCTCATATGTTGTTAAGAGAGCCTTTTCAGGCGGTGCATTGATACTTACAACTATGGATGGTGAAGAGTTCACTCGTCCCGTGAACGCAGATGCAATCAAGAAATACTTTGCCTAAAAATAAAAGAACAGCTCGCTAACTTGAAAACCCGAAAGGGCGGCTTAGGCAAAAATGAGCGTCTCGGTGGATTGAAACCCCGAAAGGGCGGTCCAGGCAAAAATTAGAGACATAAAAACAGGAAAAAAATTCCCAATAAGTTGAATACCCCGCCTTGGGGCAACTTATGCAAAAATTAGGGATTATGGCAAGTAACTGTATTCTGCTGATCTTCAAGGTTTTGAAGATTTGATTGAGCACAAAGGTTGACATCGATTCATCACCCCAGTAGCGGCCAAGAGCACAATGGATATCAAGAGATGATAGAAGGATTAAGGATCATTTGTATTCAATGTAACCCTTTTCCATATACATTACCATTTTCAACTTTGTAAAAATCTATGGAGTCTTGTCATTTACATACTACCATTCTATTAAATAAAGTTGAGCTTTTATCCAATTGTTTCTACTCTCATTTACTTCAGCCAATAGTTTTAAATTTTATTATGATCATTTTGAAAATTAAATTTTTAATCAAAATCAATTTTTCGTAAATATATAAAAGCAAGAATATTTCAAAGCAATTAAAAGGAATATCAACAGCATTTTAATGGATAGCAAGTCCTTAAGTGCGAAACATCAGAGGTTCCTCAAGCAGTTAACCCTTCGGGTATCCCTGGACGTTTGTGTTGATTCAGTTCCTCGACGGAGCATTTGATCCCCAGTGGAGCTTTGCTCCTTGTCCTGAGCCGAGTTGGTTGATTCAGGTACCCTGCGGTGTGTTGTTGTCCCCGACGGAGTTTCGGCCTTCCCCAACGGAGTTCGTATTTCCTCAACAAGGTGGATCTTCAGCAGAGATGGTTGATTTTCCCCAGTAGATCGCATTGGTTTTCTCGCCAATCGCAATTCAACTTTCTCCTAGTCAGAGTTTTCTCCTGGTTTCTGAGCAACTTTTGGTTATGATTATTCTTTGTAGGGTTGTCTCCCATTTTTATGGTGTTGACCTAAAATTCCCCACAAATTTGATGTTCTTTCCTCAGCAGATCTCCTCCTTCCTCGGTTAGGGTTGAGCCTTTGGGGTGTTGATCTCTCTGTTCTCCAGCAATTGTCTACATATTTTGTGGATTGACCGAGGATTGTACCGATGATTCAAATTCTTTGTGACGCCTTTGTATCCTTTATGGTCGTGTTGTCAGCATAATCATCATATATACATATACATACACATTCATATAATTTCATGATTTGCATTATCATATTTGATTGATTCATTCGAGATTATTCTTTGTTATGGCGGTACTCTATCCCCATACAAAATCTGGTGTCTGTCCTCCTTCAATTGTAGAGTGGCAGCCCCTTAAGCAGAAAGACTTTAACCTTTCTCCTTTTCCCCACTGAGTTTGTTTCCTCGTGGATGATTATTATTTCAGTTTCCTCCCTAGTTAATTATCTGGATGGAATCACTCCCCTTGGGTTATGTCCTCAATGGGTTGAGTCTTGTTTGACCGTTTCTTTCTAGTTCTTACCTAGATAGATGCTTTGAGTCCCCTAAGAGTCGATTACCCAGTAACTGGTAATATTCTTCTTAGTTTTCATTTTGTTACTTCTTGCCCAATACCCGGAAAAATCACCCCAGCTTTCCCAGCAGTGGAGTCCCTAGTGGATTTATTCCCCTATGAAGTATATCCTTGATATGTTCATCCTAACCGGTGACGAATATCTTTCTCTCCCCTGCTTGAGTTTATCCTTGATATGTTCATCCTAACCGATGACGGATATCCTCTTTTTGGTATTCTACCTAGTAAAAAGGTAGTTGTAATCCCTATTCTTGTTTCCCAAAGAGTTAATCCTTGATATGTTCATCCTAACCGATGATAGGTTTCCTTCTCTTTGCGGTCTTCTACCCAGTAACCAGTAGTTGTAAATCCTGCCTTTTTGTCCCCTTCGCAGAGTTGATCCTTGATATGTTCACTTTAACCGGTGACGGATTCTCTCTCTTGGTATTCTATCCAGTAACTGATAGATGTAATTCCTATTTTATCTCCTCACAGAGTCTATCCTTGATATGTTCATCTTAACTGGTGACAGATTTTCTCTTTGACGGTATTCTATCCAGCATCCGATAGATGTAATTCCTACTTTTTGTTCAGTTGGTTTATCCTTGATATGTTCATCATAACCGAGGACGGGTATCCTCCTTGACAATCCCAGGCAAGTATATCCTTGATATGTTCATCTTAACTGATGATGGATCTTCTTTCCTATCGAATTTATCCTTGATATGTTCATCCTAACCGATGACGGATACTCTCGCCCTTGGTCTTCTGCCCAGTAACTAGTAGTTGTAAATCCTACTTTTCTGCAGTTTTCCCCAGCAAGGCTATTCTTACCTAGTAACCGGTAATGAATACTCCCTCCTGAAATCCTCAGCGAGTCATCCTTGATATGTTCATCCTAACCGATGACGGGTGTCCTCTCTGTCAGATCTTTCTTATCTCCTTACCTAGTAACAGATAGTAGATAATAGATTTCTTCTCCTCCTGTGTTGAAGTTTATTTCTCCCCAGTTGAGTTGAGTGCGCATTTCCTTAGTGAAATCGTTTTCCCTGCACGATTCAAGTACTTCAGTTTTATCCTGATTTACTCGTATCCCCTACGAATGTTATTGTTCCCCGGATGAGTCTTTCTATTTCAGATGGATGTCCTCGACTCCTCAGTAGTTTTGAGTCATAGTCTGGCCTACACATAACTCCTTTATCCCCTCAAAGTCTTTGTCTCCCCAGTAAGTTTTCCTTACGGAATGCATTATGCTCCTGCGGATTTTTGGTCTCTTCGATTTTTTTTCCTTTGTGGCAATATTTCCCCACAAAGAATTTACTTTTGCATTCATATCATATGCATCATGAGGTCTCCTAGGGACCAAAATTTGTTTCTATATGTTGTTATTTAAGCCCATTCTACTGAGTCGACATGAAGATTTTAACCTTCGCCTCCTCAGTTAGAATGTCCTTGAATAGGGGCAACTGTAAGACCCCAATTTTGACCCTAAGATCCCTCATGCAATTTCATCATAAGCATTAGCATTGGGATCATACCTTGCCATCCTCCTTACCCTTCTTTGATTGGGTTTGTTTTGGGAGAGATCATCAAGCACTATGTGATTGTATCATACTTGTATTTTATCATTTCACTAACCAAAATACCAAACATATGTCTTTGCATTTGCCTAACTCTTTTGTAGGTAGGGCATGATCTCCATTGATCTATCAAGTTTATATTTAGGGTTTGAGACCCTCATGACAAAGAGCACAATCATGGATTGATACAAGAATGGTTATTAACATCATATATGAGTCCCAATGATCTCTACATGTTATATTGATAAAGTTTTCTTCAAGAGTTTGAGGGTGATTTGCCTTGGAAACCCTAGTTTAACTGGGTATCTTAAGTAACTTCTCCAACAAGATATCTCACCAATTGATCAAATTTATCAAGGGACACTTCAAATTTCATCATCTTATGCATATATGATCTACCATGAGCCTAGAAAGTCAAGAGAATTGAATATTAGCAAGTGGGTTGATGGTGGTTGGCCAGATGAATTCATCTAATCAAAACTTGGTCTCCCTAGACCCTATATCCTACAATTTTCACCATATAAAAATGATTCCAAGATAAAACTTACTCTAAATGACATTATAAACAACTTTCATGTTGAGACCTAGAGCTATTTTTGCTTTGAAAAACATTTTCTATGTTGAAACATTATAGGTCCTTTTGTCTAAACCCTAATTTGAAAGTCAACTTCCCAAGGCCATAACTTGCTCAATCTTTATGATATGGAAGGTTTCCATGTTTCACAATCAAATTCAATATGTCTACTTCAACTTTGATGTTTGGAGCGAGAGATAATTCAACTTTTTTGAGCATGTGATATGAGGTTACATTATAGGTCACTTTTGACCTATACCATTGATCAAGTGATTTTTCCAAACTTCAAAAATGCATAACTCACTCATTTCAAATCCAAATGACATGAAATTGGTGACCATTTTGAAGGTCTTTTAGAGATATACAACTTTGATGAAGACACGTTTCTCATTTGAAGCTCACATAAAAAGTTAAGCAAGATGGAATATTGAGACATATGGCTTGACACTTAGAAAAATTTTCAACATGTTGAAATTTCCAAACTTCCACCTCAAAATTCTTCAAGTTCCAAGCTCCAAATGGAAAAGTGTTGAACATGAAAGTATTTCCCTTTGATCTAACCTTTCCAAAAAGTCCAAGTTCATCCATTTTGGACAAGAAATGAATAGGCTGCGCATGGCTTGAGCATGGTGTCATCATTTGGCAAGATTGAACTTCAAACATTCATGCACAATTTCCTAGCTTTCCAACATGACTTCAGCATTGCTTACACTCAATTATGGATCAGATGGAGTGATTTCATGGGCCTGCACACGCCCATGCACTCATGTATCACACATTGCTAATTTTGGAAGTTCACTTCAAGTGTGCAAATATCAATTGAATTGGCTATAAATAGAGCTCCATATGCTCAGAAATTTCACACACATTTGCGCTAGCTTTGATCCCAACCCTCTAACCCTCTCATTCCAAAGGATAATCCTGAGAATTTAACTTGAAATTGAGTTTGAATTCTCACTATTTTGAGATTCAAAACTCCAGGGATCCAAGACCTTTTGAGCATTCAATCCTTCTTCTGCAAGCATTTGGAGTGAGATCAAGCACAAGCCAAGGCAAGAACAGCTGAATCCAGATCTACATTGAAAGTATTTTCCAGAAATTTTGATCTCTTCGATTCTCTCTCAATCTTGCTCAAGTCTCTTGAATTTGTGTTTGTCTGAAGTCCTACCAATGTAGGCAAGAAGATTGAGTTTCTTTGAGGCCAAATCGAAGCAACTTAGTTCATGTACCTCAAATTTCAACTCCATGTATCTCTCAATATACTTGGAGTTAGGATGAATTGAGGTCAGATTCGTGCTCTACGCCATTTTTTCTTGCAGATCATGTCCTCCTTTTTCATTTTTTTAATGGTGATGAGTGAACCAGTCCGGCCAGGGTCGCTGGAGAAGACGACCGGCCTTTGGACGCCGGTGATGTGCTGGCTTGGTTCTGAGCATTTGGATTGATTTGAATTGTTTTAATCACGAGCGTGCATTGTAATTACCACGCGTGCTGCTCAGTTGACTAGAGATCACATGGAACACGCGTTGGTGGCCACTTGATCTGCCACCTCAATTAATGAGGGAGATCAAGTGGTCCACGTTTTTTCTGATTATTTAAATTTCCATTTAATTTCTTTATTTTCATTAATTCATATTAATTTTAATATTGATCCAAAAAAATATGAGAGTTTCACCAAAAAAATTCAAATATTTTCCTCTTTCATATTCTGAATTAAAAAAAAATTGGATCATTATTAATATTTTTCATGATTTAATTGATTTTTCATTTGTTTTTAATTGTTTAAAAATACTTTTCAATGTCCAAAAATTATGAAATTTTTTCTCCAAGCTCCTTTGACCTTGTTTGACCTATGATAAATCTCATGGCCATTTCTTTGGGGTTTTGATGAGGTTTTAGGAATTGGATAAACCATATTTAATTTAAATACCTTATTTTAGTATTTTTAATTTGATTAAATGCCAAATAAATTTGTTGACCACTTGTGATGACATGTTTGAGTTTGATTATTATTGTTCGGCATTGGTCAAGATTGATTTGACTTTGTCAAATTAATAGAATTGGATTTAGGGGATTGATGGAATGTACATTCCATCTCCCAAAATGAATGGATGATATTAATTTGGTAAAAGCCCTCCTTTGACCAATTTGTGTTTTGATTCATTCCCCTCCCACTTCATCTTATTCCCCTTCTTCATTCATTCATTCCATTTGGCCTATGATATCTCAAAATCCTAAGGCTAGTTGATTGAAAAATTAACATGAGTATGGATGAGATTAGGCCACAACTTTTGCATTTTCTTTTTGTGTGTGGTATATTTCATGAGCATAATTCATAATACTATGTCTCTAACATGCATTAACACCAAGATTCTATTGCCCGGCCTCAAATAGTTGTGACTTCTACATAAGTCCAATTACGATTGCTTAACATAGCGCTAAATTTGTGACACAAAAGGCATAAGCATTCTAGTTAGTGAGATTGTAAGTCCCCCCTCTTTCATGGTATTATGTGGAAACTTGGCCTTTTTTTCTTCCTTTGGAAGATGTCTTGGTTCAAGGATCCATGCTTGTGATAAGTGGGTTGAGTGTTCTCCAAAGAATGACTTCAAACTAAAAAGCAAAAGCAAAACAATACTATTTTCTAACCTATTAACTACTAACTTTTAAATTCAAGCCATTTACTTTAATGCAATTTACTTTTTAGCATTTTATTTCATTTGCCATTGTTCATATCATTCTAATTGTTTATGTTAATGCAATTTTCACTTTGTCCATTTGGACCATATTGTGTGATTACACACTTAACCGTGTTCCATCCAAAAAGGTTGAGAAGATCAAGCCAACAATCCACAAATTTTCACTTTTTGACCATTAATGTACATAATAACAACAAAAACCCTAAAAAACTTTTGTGTAGACTGTTGGCTTGATCATGGACAAATGGACTTAGAACTTAGGCAACATTCCTATGCTAAAGGACTTGGCCAATGCCAACTTATTGAGAAACCAAGTGCTTGCAATTTGAAACTTCATCTGATATATCATTCAAGATCTCTCTAAGTTCATCTGCAACATGATCATTGTGAAGCTGTTATTTTGAACCTGTGACTTGTGAAATTCATCTATTACATGGGATACTTTGAGGAAGATCATTGAATGGATAAGCTTGCATGTGGCTATCTTTATTTGATGCCTTGCTCTTCAAGATAATATAATTGTGCATTTGTATGTTGCTTGATTCTAAAAGTCCAAGGGAATTCTGGGTTTCTATTGACATTCTTGTCTATTGGATTGCTACCCACTTTGTTAGATCTTTTCAACTCTAAACTTTTAATTTTGTACATAGGATAGTCTCTTCATCTTCTCCCCATTTCTTTAATTTCAAAAATCTCTCCCTCCTTTTTCAAAACCTTCTTTGATTGAACTTATTTTGTTCTAAACTTTGACCACTTTTGCAAAAAAGATAGAAACTTTAGTCTTATGCCATTGCATTTTCAAACTTATTTTCTTAAATCAAACATGTAAATCGACTTAACTATACTAGACTTAAACTTTCAAAAATCCAAAAATAACTAACTCATGCAAACCATTTTTAGGCCTTTGTGCCTTTCAAACTTAATTTTTGTTAAAAGCAATGCATCCACTTTGAAATTTGTATCACGAACTACGAGGTTTTGATCCCTCATTTTTATGTTGGTACGTAGGCACAAGACCGAAGGTCTTGTCAAACAAAAAAAATTAATGAATTCTTTTCTCATCCCCCCATTCTATTTGTTTGTAAACATCATTTTATACCAAGTACATATGCACACAAAAAGGGCTCCCTAGGAGTACCTAGGACACTTTGGGTGCTAACACCTTTCCTCTGTGTAACCAACCCCCTTACCTGTAATCTTTGACTTTTTATTAGTTTTGATTTGAAAACTTCTTACTTTTGGGTTTTGTTCGTACTTTTTTCCTTTTCCCTAGGAAACAATAAAAACGCGGTGGCGGCTCTTGTTATTTGATCTCTAGCTTGTCCATAGCTTGATGATCATGAATTAACCGCTACAAATACCATCATACAAACCAAAAACAAATATGAAAACATAACAATGACACAGAACCAATAAAATTGTTAACAATGTAACATGTTCGATCATAATTCTTGAGAAAATAGATACCTTACCGATGCACCAATCACTATATTTCAAATAGAATGAGGATAACATAAAGTCACTATAAGTATACAAATTGACATGCATCAATTATACATTTTTGGAAGTGAACATACGTGAACTATATTATACATCAAGAACATCAATTATATGGCCTATAAACAACATGCAAAAGGAAAAGCTTACACCAAAACGGAAAATGTAACGTGTAAGGCCCCAATTTTGACCCTAAGATACCTCATGCAATTTCATCATATGCATTAGCATTGGGATCATACCTTGGCATCCTCCTTACCCCTCTTTCATTGGGTTTGTTTTGGGAGAGATCACCAAGCACCATGTGATTGTATCATACTTGTATATTATCATTTCACTAACCAAAATATCAAAAATATGTCTTTTCATTTGCCTAACTCTTTTGTAGGAAGGGCATGATCCCCATTGATCTATCAAGTTCACATCTAGGGTTTAAGACCCTCATGGCTAATAGCACAACCAAGGATTGATCCACAATGTATCTAAGCCTCATATATGAGTCCAAATGATCTTTACATGTTATTTTGATCAAGATTTCTTCAAGAGTTTGAGTTTGTTTGCCTTGGAAACCCTAGTTTGATTGGGTATCTTGAGTAACTTCTTCAACAAGCTTCTTCACCAATTGATCAAATTTCTCAAGGGACACTTCAAAATTCATCATCTTATGCATATATGATCTACCATGAGCCTAAAAAGTCAAGAGAATTGCATGTTAGCAAGTTGGTTGATGGTGGTTGGCCAGATGAATTCATCTGATCAAAACTGGTTCTCCCTAGACCCTATCTCCTACAATTTTCATCATATGAAAATGATTCCGAGAGAACAGTTACTCTAAATGACATTCCAAACAACTTTCATGTTGAGGTATAGAGCTAATTTTGCTTGTAAAATCATTTTCTATGTTGAAACATTATAGGTCATTTTGTCTAAACCCTAATTTGAAAGTCAACTTCCCAAGGACATAACTTTCTCATTTTTTATGAGATGAAAGCTTTCCAAGCTTCAAAATCAAATTCAAGATGTCTACTTCAACTTTGATGTTTGTAGTTATAGCTAAATCAACTTTTATGATCATGTGATATGAGGATACATTATAGGTCATTTTGGACCAATACCATTCAACAAAGTGATTTTCCTCAACTTCAAAAATGCATAACTCACTCATTCTAAATCAAAATTATGTCAAATTTATGACCATTTTGAAGTTCTTTGAAAGAGATACAACTTTTATGAAGACACTTTTCTCATTTGGAGCTCACATAAAAAGTTAAGCAAGGTGGAATAATGAAGTATGTGACTTGACACTTAGAAAAAATTTCAACATGTTGAAATTCCCAAACTTCCACCTCAAAATTCACCATGATACAAGTTCCAAATGGAAAAGTGTTCAATATAATACTTGTTCCTCTTGACCTAAGATTTCTAAAGAGTCCTAATTCATTCATTTTGGACAAAGTTTGATAGGGTTGCGTATGGTGTTAACAGGCCTGCATCAGTTGGCAAAATCAAATCTTCAAATGATCATGTAACCTTGCCTTGCCATTCAAGCTTAACTCAAACCTCAGTTCAGTTGACTTTGGACTTAATTGCATTGCTTCATGGGCCTGTACACGCTCATGCAAGCATGAACATGGCATTGCTAAAATTGGACAAAATTCCAAGTGTGCAAATAACATTCCATTTTGCTATAAATAGAGACCCTTTGTGCTCATTTCAAAGGATCCTTGCGCGCCAGCTGTTCCTCCACTCTTCAAACCCTCACATTTGAAAGGAAAACCTGAGAATTTTCATTTGAAAATTGAGTTTGAATCTCACTGTTTGGAGATTCAAAATCTCCAAGATCCAAAGCTTTGTACCAATCCTAAGCCACTTCTGCAAGCTATTGGAGCAAGATCAAACACGAATTGAAGCAAGAGAGATCAAGTTATGCACAACATTGAAGGTATTTTCCAGATTTTTTCTTCCCTTTGATTCTTAGTCAATTTCATCAATTCTCTTGGATCTTTGGTTGTCTGAAGTCCTACCAATGTAGGCAAGAAGATTGAGTTTTGAGGTCAAATTGAAGCAACTCAGTTGACACACCTTAAAATTCAACTCCACATATTTCTCTATATATTTGGAGTTAGTTAAAATTGAGGTGATATTCGTGATCTATGCCATTTTATCTTTCAGATCATGTCCTCTTTTTTCATTTAAGTCATGGTGATGATTGAACCCGTTCGACCAGGGTCATCGGAGAAGATGACCGGCCTTTGGCTCCGGTAGTGATGTGGCACGGTTCAGAATGATTGATTTGGTTTAAAATGTTTTAATCATAAGCGTTGGTTTAGATGACCATTGTTGTGGCGCGCTGACTAAAGACCATCGTGGATTGCACGTTTCAGACCACTTGATTTGCCACCTCAATTAATGAGGGAGATCAAGTGGTCCACGTTTTTTTGATTTTTTTATTTTAATTTTTATTCCTTTGATTTTCATTAATTCATATTAATTTTAATATTGATCCAAAAAATATGAGAGTTTCACCAAAAAAATTTAAATAAAATCATTTTTTATATTTTGAATTAAAATTATTTTTTGGATCATTATTAATATTTTTCATGATTTAATTGATTTTGTGAATATTTTTAATTGTTTTAAAATACTTTTAAGTTTCCAAAAATTCTAAAAAAAAATCTCCAAGGTCCTTTGACCTTGTTTGACCTATGATAAATCTCATGGGCATTTCTTTGGTGTTTTGATGAGGTTTTAGGAAATTGACCAACCATATTTAATTTAATGTATTATTTTTAGTATTTTTAATTGAATAAATTCCAAATAAATTGTGTAGAGCCATTTTGATTGACTTTGTAAGTTTGAATTGTGTTGTTGGGCCTTGGTCAAGGTTGATTTGACTTTGTTAACTTAAGATTATTGGATTTATGGGATTGATGGAATGTACATTCCATCTCCCAAAATGAATGAATGGTCTTAATTTGGTAAAAGCCCTCCTTTGTCCAATTTGAGTTTGATCCATTTCCCCTCACTCTTCATCTCATTCCCCTTCTTTATGCATTCATGTCATGGACCTATGATATCTCAATATCCTAAGGCTAGTTGATTACAAAATCAACATAAGTATGGATGAGATTAGGCCCCCACTTTTGCATATTCTTTTTGTGTGTGGTATGTTTCATGAGCATAGTCCATTATACTATGTCTTTAATATGCATTAACACCAAAATTCTATTGCCCGACCTCAAATAGTTGTGACTTCTACATAAGTCCAATTACGATTGCTTAACATAACACTAAAGTTTTGACACAAAAGGCATAGCATTCTAGTTAGTGAGATTGTAAGTCTCCCCTCTTTCATGGTATTGTGTGGAAACTTGGCCTTTTTTACTTCCTTTGGAAGATGTCTTGGTTCAAGGATTCATGTTTGTGATAAGTGGGTTGAGTGTTCTCCAAAGAATGACTTAAAAAAGAAAAAGTAATACTAACTTCTAAGTCATTAACAACTAACATTTAATTCCAAGTCATTTACTCTTAATGCACTTTATTTTTAAGCCTTATTCATTTGCCATTATTCATACCATTCTAATTGTTTATGTTAATATCATTTTCACTTTGTCCACTTGGACCATATTTTGTGATATATTTTGTTTGTGTGGTCTTTGACTACTAATGTACATAATAAGAACAAAAACTCTAAAAAAACTTCTTGTGTGGACTATTGGTTTGATCTGAGACAATTGGACTTAGAATTTAGGCAACACTCCCTATGAAAAGGATTTGGCCAATGCCAACTTTCATGTAACCAAGTGCTTGTAGTTTGAAACTTCATTTGATACATCCTTGAAAGATCCATTTGAGTTCATCTGCAACATGATCATTGTGAAGCTGTTATTATGAACCTGTGACTTGTGTATTGTGGAATTCATCTGCTACATGGGCAAATTGGAAGAAGATCATGGAGTTGCTAAGCTTGGATGTGGCTATCTTTATTTGATGCCTTACTTTTCAAGTTGATATCTTGTGCATTGTTTGTTTCTTGATTCTAATGTCCAAGAGAATTTGGGTTTCTATATGACATTCTTGTCTATTGGATTGCAGCCCATTGGTCAGATCTTTTCAACTCTCAACTTTTAAATTTATGCTTAAGATTAGTCTCTTCATGTCCTCCCCGTTTCTTTAATTTCAAAATATCTCCCTCCTTTTAAAAACTTTTTTGCTTGTGCTTGTTTTCTAAACTTAGACCATTTTACAAATTAGAAACTTTGGTATTATGCCATTGCATTTTCAAAATTATTTTCTTTATCAAACTTGTAAATAGACTTAACTATACTTGACTTAAAATTTTCAAAAACCAAAAATAACTAGCACTCATTCAAACCATTTTAGGCCTTTGTGCCTTTCAAACCTAATTTTTGTTAAAAGCAATACATTCACTTTGAAATTTATACCACGAACTACGAGGTTTTGATCCCTCATTTTTATGTTGGTACGTAGGCACAAGTCCGAAGGTCTTGTCAAACACAAAAATATAATTAATGAATTTTTTTCTCATCCCCCCATTATATTTGCTTGCAAACATCATTTATACAAAAACACATATGCACACAAGAAAGGGCTCCCTAGGAGTACCTAGGACACTTTGGATGCTAACACCTTCCCTCTGTGTAACCAACCCCCTTACCTGTAATCTCTGGCATTTTATTAGTTTTGATTTTAAAACTTCTTATTTGTGGGTTTTGTTCGTACTTTTCCCTTTTCCCTTGGAAATAATAAAAGCGCGGTGGTGACTCTTGTTATTTAATGTCTTGCTTATCCATAGCTTGATGGTCGTGAATTTACCGCTACAAAACGATAGTACCTTGCTTGTAAAATGATGAGGAATGCACTCTTATGAAGTATGCCTTTTAAGGAAGGTTAGATGGACAAAGTATATTGAAAGTGCATTAACATGACATTTAGGCAAGTGTTGAGATGCTAAGAATCCCTAATTCCCGTCGAACGTTAAAGAAGGGTTCGGTCGCAAGTGGTTTTGTAAAAATATCGGCAAGTTGATTTTTACTATCAACATGATCAAAAACGACGTCGCCTTTTTCAACATGATCGCGTAGGAAATGATGATGAATCTCAATATGCTTAGTACGAGAATTTAGCATCGGGTTCTTAGTTAGTTTAATGGAACTAATGCTATCTCACATAATTGGAATATGACTTAGTTTTATATCAAAATCAAGTAATTGTTGTTTAACCCACAAAATTTGAGCACAACAATTATCGACCGCTACGTATTCCGCCTCGACAGTTGAAAATGCCACCAAAACTTGTATCTTGCTATGCGAAATGACTAAGGAATTTTAAAATATGTAACAAGTCCCACTAGTACTTTTCCTATCCGATTTGCAACCGGAAAAATTGGAATCGATGTAACCAACTAAGTTACAATCACACCCTTTGGAATACCAAAGCCCATAATTCGACGTACCATGAAGATACCTAAAAATGCGTTTGACGACTTTGAGATGGGATTCGTTAGGAGCCGATTCATATCGGGCATACATACAAACACTAAACATTATATCTAGCCTAGATGTAGTGACATATAGAAGAGAACCGATCATACCTCTATATTTCTTCACTTCCACGTCCTTACCGTTTTTGTTCCTTTCCAAGTTACAGTTTGTAGTCATCGGAGTGTCAATCGACTTTGCATCAACCATACCAAATCTCTTTAGAAAGTCCTTGCAATACTTGGTTTGACAAACAAATGTATCTTCATTAAGTTGTTCTATTTTAACACCTAGGAAGTAATTTAACTCTCCCATGAGGCTCATTTCAAACTCTCCCTGCATAAGCTTAGAAAACTCTTTGACAAGTTACATATTATTAGATCCAAAATTAATGTCATCAACATATGCTTGTCCAAGAAGAATATCATTTCCATGGTTCTTAATAAAAATATTGGTGTCAATATTTCCCCTTAATTACCCTTGACTAATCAAAAACTTACTTAGTCGCTCATACCTAGCCATAGGTGCTTGTTTGAGACTATACAAAGCACGATTTAATTTGAAAACATGATTGGGATACTCATGATTTTAAAAACCAGGAGGTTGAGCAACATACACCTCTTCATTAATGTAACCATTTAGAAATTCACTATTCACATCCATTTGAAATTCTTAGAGTAAGCAGAGGCAAGAAGAAGGCGTATGGCCTCAAGTTAGGAAACCGGAGCATAAGTTTCTCATAGTCAATACCCTCCTTTTGGTTATACCATTGAGCGACTAACTATGACTTATTTCGGGTTATCACTCCATCTTCGTCAAGCTTGTTCCTAAAAACCCATTTTGTGGCTATTAGTTGATGATGTTTTAGACGTGGGACAAGGTCCCAAACGTCATTCCTTTTAAATTGATTTAGCTTATCGTGCATTTCCATGAGCCAATGCTCATCAAGTAATGCATCTTTAGCATTTTTAGGCTCAACCTGTAACACAAAAGCGAAGTGATAATAAAAGTTATTTATTTTAGAGAGTGTTGTCACGCTTCTTGTGATATCTACAAGAATATGATCAATAGGATGATCTTTGGATGCTCTCCAAGTCAAAGGAAGGTTATCCATTGTAGTCGGAATCTCCTCATTTTCCTATTCTTGATCATCATTTTCTACTTTCTCATTTTCATCCATTTGAGGTTGATCAATCCCTTTATCGGCTTCCTTGAGAATGTCATGCAAAGACACATCGATTTTATGAAAAGACATACCTTTCCCAACATTTTTCGGAAAAGAGTCATCAAAAGATACATGAATGGACTCCTCAATAATAAGTAGCCTCTTATTATATACCATATATGCCTTACTAAATTATGAGTATCCGAGGAAGATACCTTCATCGAATTTAGCATCGAATTTACCTAGATTGTCCTTTCCATTGTTTAAAATAAAGCATTAATATCCAAAGACATGAAGGTGAGAAACATTAGGTTTTCAACCTCTAAGTAATTCATAGAAGGTTTTGGTTAGAATAGGACGTATCAAAATCCTATTTAAAACATAACACGTCATGCTAATAGTATCGGCCTATAAGTACTTTGGTAAATTACCTTCATTAAGCATCATCCTCGCTAACTCCTCTAAAACTCTATTTTTACGCTCCACAACCCCATTTTGTTGTGGAGTTCTAGGAGTCGAGAATTTATGCTCAATACTATGTTTTTCATAATATTTTTCAAAGAGAATATTTTCAAACTCTCCTCCATGACCACTTCGGATGGAAACGGTTTTCAAGTTCATTTTATTTTGGAACAATCTAGCAAATTGTTTGAAAGTCGGGTAGGTCTCATTTTTACTAGACAAAAACATAACCCAACAAAATCTAGAATAATCATCAACTATAATAAAGCCATAATAGTTTACACCTAAGCTTTTGGTCCTAGAAGGACCAAAGAGGTCTATATGAAGAAGTTCAAGAGGTCTAGGTGTTGAAATAACATTTTTTTATTTAAAAGAGACCTTCGTTTGCTTCCCCATTTGACATGCTTCTCATAGGCGGTCTTTTGTGAACTTCGTTTTAGGAAGACCAATTACTATATCCTTTGAGGTTACATTGTTTAGTAAGTTATAGTAAATATGATCTAAGCGCATATGCCACAACCAAGATTTTTCACTCATGGTAGCAAGGCACTTAGTACCAACCAAGGACACATCATCTAAATTTAGAATATAAGTATTATTGACTCTCAAGCCCTTAAACAAACAATTCTTCTTCTCATTATGCTCAAATAAACAACAAGTATTAGTGAAAGTGACTTTAAAGACCATCAACAAACATTACATCAGAGATAGTAGTAGATGAGGGATTACCTACACTATATTTTCCAAGAATAGCTCCTTTTTTATTATCTCCATAAGTGACGAACCCCTTTTCATTGAGCACAAAATCAATGAAAAGAGATATGTCACCCGTCATATGCCTTGAACATCCACTATTAAGATACCATATAGTTTCGGTAGATTCAAGACATTCAACCTGTAAACAAAGGAAATAGGTACCCAATTTTTGTTGGGTCCTTGGAAGTGGGTGAAATCAAGGTTGCATTTAGGAAACCATTAAGAGACTCCTTTAGTAACTAACATCTTCCTAAATTTGCATTTTTAAATGGTATGACCCTTTTTGCAACAATAATGACAAGATATATTATGATGAGTTATGCTTTTACCATTCGAATCTTTTTTGAAATTTTTATGATTTTTGTATGAATGATTCAGAGATCTTTCATACTTAGAAGGATCAATAAAAATGCGCTTATAGGTTATAAAGCTTTGTATAATTTAACTTGAAGAGCATTTATATCTTTTTACCACTTATGACAAGATTCACAACCAAACCTAGAAGGTTCTTCAATCATATTCTTAACACTTTGAATATCTATTATAGATCTCTTAATAGCTTCCAACTTCCCTTCGAATTCTAATACTTTAGCTTCTAATTGCAAAAATATATTTTCATGTGAAGCTAATTTCTTAGAATAATTTAATGCTTCTCTATGAAGATTATCAAAAGCTTATTGCAATTGAGAATGAAATAAATCACTAGTAAGCTCAAGGTTAGAAGAACTTACTTGTTTCTTCTTACTTCCATTTTCCATGAGACAAATTTGGACCGATTCTACACTTGAAGTGGGGCTTTCATCTCTTGAGGAGTAACCTGCACTTTCACAAGCTACATAAGCTCTTCTAGATTTAATAGACTTATTTTGATGCCCTTTTCTTTGTCTTTCTTAATCATGGGACATTCTGGTCTACAGTGACCAATTTCACCATAATTATAACAAAAGCTTCTAAATTTACCTTTTATATTCTCACCATATTTTGAAGACTTGGACTCCCTTCTAAATTTGGCTAGGTTTCCTTCGGAATGCTTGACTTTGTTCTTCTGAATATACCTTTGGTATCTCTTGACAAATAGTCCAACATCATCATCATCGAGGTTCTTGTCATCCTTTTCTTTACACTCACTAGGCTCATTCTTTGAGGACTTGAAACTCAAAGTCTTTAGAGCAATGGATTCCTTATCTTTCACCTTGTCTTTACCTTTCTCTTTCTTCATCTTTTTTTCATGCTTTTTTTCATGTTTTTCCTAGCAAGTGATTTCTTGCTCATGTTCTTCCAATTTACCAAACAAAGTAGTAAGATCAAGTGCTTTAAGATCATTCGCTTCTTTGATAGCGGTGACATTGGGTTGCCATTCCCTCTTAATACATATTAAAACCTTATTAGTAGAAATAGCATTGGAGATAATATTACCTAGAGCATTCAATATATTAATAAGATGTGTGAATCTCGTTTGCATGTTGGCAATGGTTTCACCATGCTTCACACGAAAGAGTTCAAACTCTTAGTTCAATGTGTTGATCCTAGCTTGTTTGACTTTATTAGTTCCCTCATGGGAAACTTCTAATGTGTCCCATATAGCTTTGGCGGTTTTACAATGAGAGACACGATAATAATCATTAACACCTAATGCAGATATGAGAATATTTTGTGCTTTCCAATCATGAGACCATAAATTCCTATCATTATCATTCCATTGATTTTCCGATTTTGGTACGATGACGCTTTCACCATTGGTCATTGTAATTTCATTAGGACCATTGATGATGACGTTCCATACACCCTTATCAACAAAGTTGATATGGATACACATATAAACTTTCCAATAGCCATAATTTTCGTTGGTGAAAATAGGTGCTTCATTATACGCCCCTTTAGGTTTGGTAGCCATTATCTAATAAGAAAATATTAAGACTGAAAACAACCGGAGCTCGTAATACCACTTTTTAGACAATAGGCCTAGATCTATAGGGGTGAATATATCCCAAGTTAAAAATTTATTCAAAAGTTTGATTTAGAAAAATTTATGACGCAGAAGCAAGTTTCAAATATTTTTCGGATCAAAAATTGTCTAACTAAACCTACTATTGAGTAGCCCGAATATGCGTAAAGGTGTCAATGGTATGATAATAATCCAAAATTTGATTAACAACACTTTAAACAAAAAATTGAATACTCTACTATTGTAAAGATTTATCTCCAATGATAACAACGCACAAAAAACTAGTTGAAACAATTTGTCAAACACTTTGTGTGCAATCAACAAAGTTTGGATATTAGTATAGTGTTTGTAGTTCTTAGAAATCCAATCACTACCAAATGGTATGTGATTACTACAATAACATAAATTAACAAAGAATTCAAAAGTTATTATCCAAACAATGTTGATCAAGAGATCAAAATAATCAATAATTTATGAACCGGAAAATAAGAGAGAGCGAGAGAGAGAGAGAGAGAGAGAGAGAGAGAGAGAGTATGCAAGGACTTGCTTAGGCATTTCCTCAATCGACCTCGCTATGGGTACATTTTCCCTTAATTTGAATTTGAATTGAGATATTAATATAATAAATCTTAATTTGCAAATGTATGAATACAAGATATGAGAAATCAAAACTTACAAACCCTAAGTTTGTTCTTGACTCTTGCATCTCCAAAAACCTTGATCAAAGATTGATCAAGCCACCAGCAATGCCGCTTCAATTCACCTGTTGTTGTTGCTTCCTTGCACAACCTCCTTGTCTCAAGGCTTTCACCTGGATGAATTAATCCCAAGGGCACACTTGTTGAACCCAAGATTTGTTAACTCGATCCACCATTTCACGCTACTCCTTTACAGACACACCTAGTCTAAAGGCTATCACTCGATCGGATCCGAATTGTACAATCTTGTCCAAAACCTTCAAACCCTAAAGATCTTGAAGGAAGACCCCACCTCAGTTTTCTTATTTGAATCCCTCAAAGATCACAATCCAATATTCTCGGTACAACAAACTTAATTGGCCGTTATCAATCTTAATCTAGATGACACCCAATCAAAAAATGATTATGTGTAGTTTGATTGTGTGTATGCATAGATTGAATTGGAGATGATGAGATGCTATGAAATCCTAGATTCATGTAGGTTTTACTCACTCTAGAAACCTTACTAGAGAATGATGCATGTGTGACGTATATATATATATATATATATATATATATATATATATATATATATATATATATGCCTGAATAAGAGCAAAAAGGAATGAAATTAACTTTGAGAAAATATGAAATTATGCAAAAAAATCACCGTATAAGTCGACCTGTTGATGTCATGTGTCGACCTGTATGAGGCACAGGTTGACCTGTTGAAGGTCATGTGTCGACTTATCAATGTCATGTGCCTCCTACGTGTCAACCTATGGAGTCATCACAAGAAACAGTAGCTACAAGCTTTAATACTGCAGTATATGTACCGACGTGTAGCAAGATTGTATCAACCTATCGCCTAGAAAATTTTATTATAGGCCGACCTGTTTACGTATGTGTCGATTTATCATATGCATGTGTCGACCTGACAAGTAATTTTTCATGAAACTTGATTTTTCATGCATGTTTAATGCATACGACCTTTTCAAAGATGTTCCCAATGACTTTTATGCTTCCTAATGCTAAGATACAAATAGATAATAAGAGGATATCGTCGTATGTACATAAACACTAAAGAATCCTAGTTTTGACATCATACAAAACACTCCTAACGGAACTTTATAGGAAGATGCACTCACAACTGAGATATGTTAAACGGACTCTGAATTATGGAGTTTTGTTCCCTTATGGTGTGGAAACTGAATCAAAGCTGATGTTATATTCAAACTCTGATGGGTGTGGAGACAGATTTGACATAAGAAGTACTTCTAGATATTTATTAAAGTATTTGGGAGGTCATATTTCTTGGTGCTCGACGAAGCAACCAGTGGTTGCATTGTCAACCCGTGAAACTGAGTATATTATAGGAGCTTTATCTGTTTGTCAAGATGCGTGGATTCTGAAATTGCTACAGAATCTGAAGCTCAAGGTGAGAAATCCTATGAAGTTGATGAATGACAACAAATCATTTATAAGTCATGTCCCAATAGCCATGAAGAGAGGGAACAGGGATTTAATTTTTTTTGAAATTCAAAATAAAAACCTCATTGATTTAATTATCCATCAACCTAAACAATCATAATATTAAGACATCTTTTATTTAAGTCAGTCTTTAATTTACATGAGTCATATGTAATGGATTAATAAATTAATCCAACAATCTCTCACTTGACTCATTTGACAACTCGATGTTTCAATCATATACCATAATTATGTGTCATTCATTAGAAGCATCAAATCATTGTCTTTAGTGAATTGAAATGATCGGATCATGGCCATCACAAGTTATTCATCAACTTGATTCCTTCCATGTATCACAAATCAATCCAATTCAAATATGACTCTTCAAAACATTCACATTGGTCCCTTAACTCTTCAAAATGTACCATGTTAGTCTTTTTCGTCTAATAAGCGACAAATTTAACGGTCGATTTCTGAGTTTTTTCGTCACTAATAAGATAAAAATGACTAAAATTATATGTTTTGAAGAGTTAAGAGATCAATATGGACATTTTTTAAATTAAAGAACCAAAATGATCCTCTGGGTTAACATACTAGATTAAAAAAGATAAAAAGCCTAAAATAATTCTTTGTTAAATTTTGTTGAGTTATATTTTTTAATTTTAAAAGTTTTGATAAAATTTGAAAACAATGACCAATTTTCCATTTTTTTAAACTTAAAGAAATAAATTTACAAAAATTTAAAATTATAAGGGATGAAGTTGCAATTGTTTTTGAAAATTTTAAGAACCAATTTGAAAATTTATAAATATAGATACCTACTTACAAAATTTAAAAGATTAATAATAAATAATTTGACATTCAAATTAAATAAAATGAAAGAAGAATTTCAAATTTCTTATTTTTCAGATGCCATTTAAAATTCTTTAAATTTCTTTATATATATATATATATATATATATATATATATATATATATATATATATATATATATATATATATATATATATATATATTAATTAAAATTGTTAAGAGCTGCACCAACCACTCTGGACCACTGACAATGGGACAAAGCCTTTAATTTTAAACAGTAGTAAAAGAAAAATGAGTACCTAATTTCAAACGAAAAAAATAAGGTATTTATTTGGTCAAATCAAGTAAGAAATCTTTTAGTGAAATATACAGAGAATTATTCACTCTTATAAATTATGGTATTTTTTACAGTTAGCTTGGGTATTGGGTTAGTTACTCTATTCTCAACAACAAGGGATTGTTCTATATATAGAATTGAATATTTACAGACCATATACATAAATTTTTGAAGAGAGCTCAGAGCCATAAGATCGATTGTGAAAGGTGATTACAGTCACAACATGCATCACGAGGTTTAATTTTAAATATTAAATTTAATTAAAAATATTTATAGTATACTCTTCAACTGTAAATTTAATAAGTTTATTGTGATAGTGTTTTTTATGAAAATAGTTTATGTTTTGTAAAGGCAGTATATATTTTGGAAGAATAAAGAAAACAAAAGAAACCGTAGACATATGGTGCCTATTCATTTTCCTGATCATCAACGCTAATTAATGTTAAGTATGTCACATTTTACATAAGGAAGGATGCATTGGTATATCTGCACCGTCTAGACTTTTTTTTCACAAAAGTATGTAAGAAAGTGACATGAGATTAGTATATTTAAAAGTACCAGTCTAAAATTTTGATTGTCTTGAAAAAAAAATAAAGGCGAGGCATGCAGGTCTTATACATTTGAAGACAGTGGCAAACATTCTGTGTCTACAAATTATCACAAAAACAAACAAGATGAGACAAGTATACGGGTTTTGCACCTCTTTGCACCTCTAAAAGTTAATAGTGAGAAAAATTCTTCTTAGAGTTCACGTCCATAAAAATCTACAAATAAAAAGTAAATAGGACAAGAGGGTCAAATTAACTATTGCATCTTTAAAATCTTAATTCACCCCATACAAAAAAGTACTAATAAGACATCCATGGTTGACGAATTGAATCCGTTTTACCATCCTTAATTTTACATTATCATATTTAAAAATAAAAAGTGAGAGAAATGATGTAAGTGTTTAAATCACATTTGAAACTTAATTAATTAAATGAAAAAATTGGAGATTGAAATAAAATTAAAAAATCAATTAATTGATCAAAAATAAATTTGTCTTTTATGGAATAGAATTTATAGTAAGATACACTTTTCAGATAAAACTATATATTATTTTTATTATTTAACTTGTTTTTAAATATAGCATTTTATTCAATACAATAGGCATAAACATTGAATGCCGACTCAAATGGAAGGAGTTTATTCATATTTTAGATGGATATTGGTTGAACTTTTATTGTCGACGTGAAAATCTAATTGATTGATAATTTGGAATTTTTTTTTTAAATATCCAGAAATTTTAAAAAAATTTCAAAATTAACCATTTTTTCAAAAATATTACACAAATGGCCATTTTTGGCCAAAATTACTACATAGGCGCCACCCTAGTTGGCGCCTACCCTTAATGGGTAGGGCAAGTCGCCACTAGGAGTGGCGCCTACACCCATTCCATTTTTTTATTTTTATTTTTATATGTTATTTTTTTTTTAATTTTTTTTAATTTATAAATTTATATTTTTTATTAATTATATTATTTTATATTAACACATATATATATAAATAAAATTATTTACAAGATATATATATATATATATATATATATATATATATATATATATATATATATATATATTAATTTATATATATATTAATTTATATATATATATATATTAAATTAATTTATAAGTAATTAATATTATTTGTAAATTTTTAGAAAAAAAAATAATTTATATACGTGTAAATAAATATTTATACACATGTAAATTAATATATATATATATATATATATATATATATATATATATATATATATATATATAAAGATATGATAGACAATATCTTTAAAGATAAAGATAAAGATATAAAGATAATAAAACAGAAAATATTTTTATTATAATAATAGACAAGACAAATATTATAAAGATATGATTAATCACATATGATGCGGTCCCTGGTACGATCCGCACGGGGGAGGTCTAATTACTCGCCTAGACGGTTCACGTGGTGGTGGTGCTTCCCTATTACCACCCCTTGCCCTAACGCGTCCCCTTGCCATTTGCCGTTGTGGTTGGGTCGAAGTCCCTTCAGTGCTGTAGGAAAGACGGGTCCCCTCTGCGCCCTCAAAGCTTTGTCTCGGTGGGACAAACTGACTACTGCTGGGTGCGCCCTCGAATTGTGGTCTTTGGTAGTTTAGGGTTGAATCGGGTTGGCCAAAGTACAATGTTTGTTGTGGTGTGTAGTAGTCCTGTTGGTAGTCCTCTTGTATACCCGTGTCGGGGCTAGGTGGAGGACTGGAAGAGCTCGGGACATTGTCGTGATGGAAGTGTTGGGATTGGTGGAAGTGGGGGGATTGATATTGTGGTAGGTGTTGGGACTGTTGATGGTGGTGGGAATGTTGAGTTTGTTGTTGGTAGTCTTCAAGGTATTGGGGTTGAGTTTGTGGTATGTATTGTTGATTTGGTTGGGGGGTGGACATGTGTTGTGGTGGTTGTTGTTGGTAATATGGTGGTGGTGGTTGTTGTTGGTAATAAGGTGGTGGTGGTTGTTGTTGGTAAAATGGTGGTGGTGGTTGTTGTTGGTAATAAGGTGGTGGTTGTTGTTGTTGGGAATACTGTGGTGGTTGTTGTTGTTGGAAATATGGATGTTGCATCCGGGGATCGTCCAAATAGAACGGGTCAGACACAATCATTTCTGGATTTGTATTTGCTCTATACCAATCCACATATTCCCTTGTCGGCTTCATTTCGTTGGGCGCCACCGGAAATTGTAGAACATAGTGGGCACGGTCTTTCCACATTTTACGAAACTCCTTAGCAAATTCCTTCCAATTTTGGGCATACCACTGGTGGCTGACTTTTTTTAGATGCCAAGGTTCCATAGACATTGGGGGGCCTGGGATTTCTTGATGCATTCCGAATTGAAGCTTGACACGGTCACTTTGGTGCATCTCCACAGTGGTGAACCGCATTATGGCCGTTTTTGCTGTCCAAACAGCTGCATCTTCGGGGTTGGGTTGATGTTCCAATCCCAAATATGGCCTCCAAATAAACTGCAAAGAAAAAAGTAAATATGTTATTTATCGAGAATGCATGATATTAATAAATCAGTTAGAAGCTGAGTGATTTAGTGGTAATACATCTTGTGCTCGGAGACGATCCAAGAGTTGACGATAAAATATAATTTTATTTTTGGGGGTAAGACTGTAATCCAGTCCGGTTGTAATGAACCTAAACAAAAAAAGATAAATAATATTATTTAAAAATATTTATAAAATAAATATACAAAATTAAATAACATCATAAATTTACCTAGTTGCATAGGGGAAGGAGTAGACATTAGGATTTTCTGGGGCTAGCCTCGGCAATCTCCACCACCCCCATGTTTGGAGCAAAAAAGCACATCCAGAAAATGTACAGTGCTCATTTTGTGCATTTTTACACAATGAGCTATATAGGAATGCTAATACTGCAGAACCCCAACTATATGTGCTTATTCTATCAATGTCCCCGAGCAAACTCAAGTACATAAAGTTTATGCTATTTCCCGTCCCTTCGGGAAATGGCAAGTTCCCAAACAATAGCATAATGTAAACCCGGGTTTTTATGACTTTTTCTTGTTCGGAGGATTCCTCAGTCAAAGTTATGGAGTCGTGGTACAATTGTAGGCTAGATAATTTAATACCCTGACCCCTTGCTTTGGCAGACCCCTCACCCTCGACCAGATCTACCCCCAACATTTGAACACATATTTGGTTAGGCTGTTGAACATTTCCGGTCACAGGCTTACCATCTATTCTAAGACCCAAAAGCATGTACACGTCCTCTAATGTGACGGTACATTCACCAGTTGGTAGGTGAAAAGTGTGTGTCTCAGGTCTCCAACGTTCACACAGAGCCAAAATGAATTTGACATCAATTGTGGCATTTACGACATGCATAACATGACCGAAACCCGCACGCTCTATGTAAGGTACGCACCATGGGTCTGGATAAGGCATTGGGTGTGAACGTTGACGAAATTTCTTGGGATCCTTTAAAAACAAACAATATAAACAATCATTAGATTGGACTTTTAAAAAACTAATTACAAACATACGAAAGAGGCAATGTTCAAGAAAAACTTACGAATGAGGCAATGTTTGCCCTAGTGCCTCTGTGTTCTTGGCCCATGGTAAGAAGAGACATGACTGCAATGTAGAACGAAGCTTGGTGGATGAGAAGTTTCGCCGGAGTTCTCTGAATAAAAGTGTTAGTGGTTGATGAAAACTTGCAAGAATGACCCTCTATTTATACTCGTTTTCAAGTAGACTGAATATGCAAAAATGTGACAAGTGTAAGACATGCGTGGTAGTGTTGGCATGCATTGGTGCAGACTAGGTGGGAGGTGTCTTGTCTTGGGGAAGACTTGGTGGAATCTGATGATGCAAAAATGTGACAAGTGTAAGGCATGCGTGGGAATCTTGCAGAATAGGTGCAGACTAGGTGGTAGTGTTGGCATGCATTGGTGCAGACTAGGTGGGAGTTGTCTTGTCTTGGGGAAAACTTGGTGGAATCTGATGATGCAAAGGTGTGACACGTGGAAGGCATGCGTGGGAATCTTGCAGAATAGGTGCAGGCTAGGTGGTAGTGTTGGCATGCATTGGTGCAGACTAGGTGGGAGTTGTCTTGTCTTGGGGAAGACTTGGTGGAATCTGATGATGCAAAAATGTGACAAGTGTAAGGCATGCGTGGGAATCTTGCAGAATAGGTGCAGGCTAGGTGGTAGTGTTGGCATGCATTGGTGCAGACTAGGTGGGAGTTGTCTTGTCTTGGGGAAGACTTGGTGGAATCTGATGATGCAAAAATGTGACAAGTGTAAGGCATGCGTGGGAATCTTGCAGAATAGGTGCAGGCTAGGTGGTAGTGTTGGCATGCATTGGTGCAGACTAGGTGGGAGTTGTCTTGTCTTGGGGAAGACTTGGTGGAATCTGATGATGCAAAGGTGTGACACGTGGAAGGCATGCGTGGGAATCTTGCAGAATAGGTGCAGGCTAGGTGGTAGTGTTGGCATGCATTGGTGCAGACTAGGTGGGAGTTGTCTTGTCTTGGGGAAGACTTGGTGGAATCTGATGATGCAAAAATGTGACAAGTGTAAGGCATGCGTGGGAATCTTGCAGAATAGGTGCAGGCTAGGTGGTAGTGTTGGCATGCATTGGTGCAGACTAGGTGGGAGTTGTCTTGTCTTGGGGAAGACTTGGTGGAATCTGATGATGCAAAAATGTGACAAGTGTAAGGCATGCGTGGGAATCTTGCAGAATAGGTGCAGACTAGGTGGTAGTGTTGGCATGCATTGGTGCAGACTAGGTGGGAGTTGTCTTGTCTTGGGGAAGACTTGGTGGAATCTGATGATGCAAAGGTGTGACACGTGGAAGGCATGCGTGAGAATCCTGCAGAATAGGTGCAGGCTAGGTGGTAGTGTTGGCATGCATTGGTGCAGACTAGGTGGGAGTTGTCTTGTCTTGGGGAAGACTTGGTGGAATCTGATGATGCAAAGGTGTGACACGTGGAAGGCATGCGTGAGAATATTATTTAAAATAAATAATCAGGTTGTTTAAAATAAATAATTAAGCTTAAATAAAATTGAATAAAAGAGGTTGTTTAAAATAATCAGGCATGCGTGGGAATTATATTTAAAATAATTAATCAGGTTGTTTAAACACATAATGGAAAAAAGAGGTAGTTTAGTATTGGAAGTGTGATATTCAGTATTGGAAGTTCAAGAAGTTTAAGTTTTTGGTGGAAGCAAAGCTAAAGCTGAGACTAAGTTCAGACTATGTGGAGAATACATTTGATGGATAGGCAGTAGACGTGGCAAAATTATTACATGGATGCAGCTCCACGTTGCCTGCAAGTTCTTGCATGCTTTACACGTGTCCAAGTTTTGCATGCGTTGCTCTTGGGGAAGGCTTGGTTGAAGACATGCATGCAAAGATGTGTCGGAATCTTGCAGTATAAATATGCAGACACATTTTCACAAAGGTATTCACAATATCTTCACAGCAATCTTCACAAAACCTTCACAATATCATCACAAAACCTTCACAAAACCTTCACAATATCTTCACAAAACCATCACAATATCTTCACAAAACCTTCACAAAACATGGCATCTTCATCACAATACAAAATCAAAGCTCACGTCAATGGTGAGACTTATGAATGTGATATGTCTGGCTTCCTATTTAGAAACACCGAATGCACTCGTTTTTGTCTAAATAGAGAAGCTGACTTCTCTTATCTGAAGAAAAAGATTGAGTCCAAACTAAGACAACCCGTGTCCCAAATTTTTTATCAACAACCTTTTTTTTTCAGAAAACAACTCTGTCAAGTTTCGTAAGTCATTGATTCAAAATGACATGGAGACAAAATACATGTTTCGTAACCATGAGTATTCTGGTTACGAATACATAGTGTTGTACATTGTGTTGGAACAATTTCAACCAACTCAGAATATTCAGTCACAGGTTATTGATCCTGTGATTGATGACGAACAAGATGTTGAGCACCATGTTGAAGACGATGTGGTTGATGATGCTGAAGACGTGGTTGATGACTTGGTGAATCGTCATTCTGAAGACGAAGACCAAGTTCAAATACCTATAGCGCAACGCTACTCACCGCCTGCGCACTTCACAACACTTAACTTGGGCGAGGATGAGCCCTCATCAGATATGTTCTACAACCCATATATGAGGTCTGATGAGGACTTAAAGAAGGGTGACCAATTTCGGACCAAGGAAGAGTGTCTGTTAGCAATAAAGAACTGGCACTTGAAAAACTGTGTTGACTACGATGTTATCAAATCAAATCCGGAAAGATACGTTATTGTATGCAAAAATCCCGGGTGTGGGTATAGGTTGATGGCATCGTACAAGAAGAAACATAATGCGTGGGTGATAGGGTCCATATCTCAAGCTCACATTTGCGTCAACACCAACATGGCACAGGATCATCGCAAACTTAGCCATGATATGATCTGCCATTCCATATTACCTCTAGTTGAGGCTGACCCGTCACTGAAGGTCAAAACAATTATCTCCCATTGTGTGGCTGTTTTCAAATATACACCGTCATACAGAAAGGCTTGGTTAGCGAAAACCAAGGCAATTGAACTGGTATACGGTAACTGGGAGGAATCATACAAACAACTACCACGCTACCTGGCTGCACTACGATTGTATTCACCTGGGACGGTTTCTATAATGGAGACCTTGCCGGCACAATCCCCTGACGGAACTCGTCTAGAAGGTAATGGAATTTTCCATAGACTTTTCTGGGCATTCCGTCCCTGCATCATCGGTTTCACATTCTGCAAACCACTTGTTCAAGTCGATGGAACTTGGCTGTATGGGAAATACAAAGGATCGTTACTGATGGCGGTCGCACAAGATGGCAATTCTAATATTTTCCCAATAGCCTTTGCATTGGTTGAAGGAGAAACGGCCGCTGCTTGGAGTTTCTTCCTTAAGAATCTCCGAACGCACGTGACTCCACAAGCTGGTATCTGTGTGATTTCTGACAGGCACGCTTCAATAGACAGTGCATACAATAATCCAGCAAATGGTTGGCATGACCCCCCATCTACCCATGTTTACTGCATCAGGCATATTGCTCAAAATTTTATGCGGGAGTTCAAGGATAACTTCTTGAAGCAACATTTGATAAACGCGGGGTATGCATTAAACCAACCTGGATTCCAATACTACCGCCGGGAAATAGTGTTGGCAAATTCTGATGCAGGGAGGTGGATTGATAATATCGACAGAGCGAAGTGGACTAGATCATACGACGATGGGGTGAGGTGGGGCCACATGACAACAAATCTTGTGGAATCAATGAACGGCGTCTTTAAGGGCATACGTAACCTCCCGGTAACCGCATTGGTGAGTGCGACCTATTTTCGGATGGCAACGTTGTTCGTAACAAGAGGCAGGCGCTGACATGAAGTGTTGCAGACGAGTCAGGTATATAGTGATGCCTGCATGAAGTTTATGAGGCAGGAATCTGCCAAAGCCAGCAGCCATCGGGTTACGGAATTCGACCGCCATGGCCACACTTTTAGTGTCAAGGAAACAATTGACCACAACCAAGGGCTGCCCAGACAAGACTATAGGGTCCTAATACCAGACCGTTGGTGCGACTGTGGTCAATTTCAGGCCTATCGTATGCCTTGTTCCCATGTCATTGCAGCGTGTTCACACAGCCACTTCGATGCATTATCGCTAGTGTCTCCCATCTACAAAGTTGCAACATTGCTCAATGTATACGACAATCCTTTTCCGGTGGTAGCATTGGAGGCGTATTGGCCAGAGTATGACGGGGAAATTGTTTGGCACAACGAATCGATGCGGCGGAATAAAAGTGGTCGCCCAAATAGCAGGCGCATTAGAACTGAAATGGACGTCGCAGAGAAAATGCAGAGGAAGTGTAGCATATGTAGACAACTAGGGCATAATAAGAACAAATGTCCATATCGTGGATCTACTTCCACAACTTAGTTTTCATATTCATAAATCTGTGTACCAATGCTATTTATCATTAAAGTTTACTTTTTATTCCAAATAGAAGATGACACTTGAACAACAAACACAAACATCTAACATTACAACACCAATTACCTGAGAAACAAAAACAAACACTGGAACAAAAATAAGTACTAAAACAAGAACAAGTACTAGAACAATAACAAATACAACAACAACATGACAGACAACCATTAAAATCTAAGAAATTACAACAGTTACTTCTATATCGTCTGATCCATGCATCATTTGGATGCAATCAATGTCGCTTTCAACTTCAACCCACCAATGTATTGTTTCTCCAGTTTCAAATGAGAACCTTGTTCTAAGCCTCTGAATCCTTCTAATGACTTCACCAGGTTGGTAATCTCCCTCTAACCAAGACATCAAGGACCTTTTTAGTTGGTCCAACGAACGGATGTTCCAAAATTTCATCTCCATTGGGGGTTTCAAAGGCGAAAAAATAACATGCCCATCCCTTTTTAAGATTACTTGTTCAGGATCCGGGCGCCTTGATGATGTTCGCTGCCATGACGACGGTCTTGGAGATGCCATGAACTCAACTTGATAGAGAAAGTGATAAGAAATAGTGGTGAAGAAAATGCAAGGAAATAACACTTTATTTATAGGAAAAGATCTAGGTTGTACACCAATCTACTTAACCCTAATTAGTGTCGCACTTGATTAATTAGGGTTTCAATTAGGTCATAACTAACAAACTCTGATTATAACCGATCAATAAACCCTAATTATAATTGATAAATTAACCTTAACATGATTAACCCTAATTCTCCCAACAATTTATAAATAATAATATTTACTTATAAATTAAATATATATATATATATATATATATATATATATATATATATATATATATATATATATATATATATATATATATATATATATATAAATATATATAATATATATATATATATATATATATATTTATATATATATATATATATATATATATATATATATATATATATATATATATATATATATATATATATATATATCTTGTAAATAAATATTTATATATATTAATTTACATGTGTATAATATTAATTGTTTATAAATTAAATTAATATATATATATATATAAATTAATATATATATATAAATTAATATATATATATATATATATATATAATATATATATATATATATATATATATATATATATCTTATAAATAATTTTATTTATATATTTGTGTTAATATAAATTAATATAATTTATAAAAAATATAAATTTATCAAATATCAAATATTTAAAAAAAAAATTAAAAAAAAAAAAAAAAAAATGAAATGGGTGTAGGCGCCACTCCTAGTGGCGACTTGCCCTACCCATTAAGGGTAGGCGCCAACTAGGGTGGCGCCTATGTAGTAATTTAGGGCAAAATTTGCCCATTTGTGTAATATTTTTGAAAAAATGGTTAATTTTGAAATTTTTTTAAAATTTCTGGATATTTAAAAAAAAAATTCGATAATTTGTAAGCGTTCTTTGAAGTCTGAGGTTTGCGGCGACTCTGAAGAACATAAAAAAGAGATTAAATTAAATATGTGGTGAACAATATATAATTTTGACACATTTACTAAATTATTTATTTTTCTCCTAGTAAAACTTATTTTAAATATTGGACTCAAGGTAGCCAAATTCAATATGATAAATAGAGTTTATTGATATAAGAAATAATTTCATCAAACTACATAAGTCGGAACCACAATGTCAAAAGACAAGGAAGCCAAAATCATGCAACTGGTGCAAAAAAATATGGACTTGTTCATCTGGGTTGTGACACAGGGCCGACCTTAGGCCAGGGCAATCATACCCATGGCCACGGTCTCAAAAAATCTGGGGCCTCAAAATTGGGAGAAAAGTTAAAAAATTATAATAAATAATAAGTAACATATAGTGTTTGTTAAACATTTGACATTTTGCATGCAATGGCCAAGTGGTTAAGGTAGTGTTGTTTGAACCAAAAGTCCTCGGTTCAACTCTTGTTTGGTTACAAAATTTTATAACTTTTTGTAATGAATTAGGGGTTAATTATTATTATTTTTCCTAGGCCTCTAAAATATCAGGACCGACATATATATGCTTGGAATAGATTTGATTTATGTCACCATTTGTTTATCATGCATAGTTGTGGCTCAAATGAAATGTAAATGGGGAAGACAAGAAGTTGACCATCTCAAAGAAGGTGGCGAACATGATAGAGGCCGATTTTATTCTATGGATAAGTATCCAACATGGTTGAAATTATGACAGTACAAAAAAAATCAGGCAAATGGGAGATGTGCATGGACTTTATCAATTTGAATAAAGTTTGTCCTAATTAAAGACCCATATCCACTACCCAACATAAACGAACTTATAGACACTGCTTCTAGATTATGAATATTGAGTTTTATGGATGCAAATTCGGATTCAAACAAATATAGATGAGTCCTAAGGATGCTCTGAAGATGACATGCATGACAAATTTTATTATGAAGTCGTGCCTTTTGGGTTGAAGAATGTCAAGAAAACATACTAGAGGCTAATGAATTATGTCTTTGTTGCACATATTGGTTGGAATTTGAAAGTATATATTGGTTTAATGGTCATTAAGACCTTGGACGGAGGACAACACAAAGAGGATTTGAAGGAGACTTTGGCATCAATAAGAAAATATAACACGCGATTGAATTCAAGAAAATATTTGTTTAAAGTGAATGCCGAGAAGTTCTTGGGATTTATGTTGACAAACCAAGGAATTGAAGCAAACTAGGAAAAATGTCAAGCAATCATAGACATGAGAAGTCTGACCTCAGTAAAACAGGTTCAATAGATCATATGGAGGATTACAACATTTTCATGTTTCTTATCATTCCCAGGTGACAAATCTATTCACTTCTTTGCAACATTAAAGAAGTCAGACAAATTCTAATGGACATAGAAATGTGATTTTTTTTCCAAGAATTGAAAAACTTATTGTCAGTCCTACCAATGCTCATACGCCTAAAAAAAGAAGTGCCTTTGTTTCTTTACTTATTAATGACCATTAATGATATAAGCTTTGTTTTGGTCCAGGAAGGAGACAGAGGAGAAATATTGATTTAGTTCATCAGTAAAGTTATAAGTGGGGTTAAGTCACTCTATTGGAAAATAGAATGCCTAGCGTGGGTAGTCATCATTATAGTTAGAAATCTAAGGCCTTACTTTCAGGAGCCCAAATCATAATAAGAACAAGCCATCCCATCAAACAGGTACTAAAAATCCATATCTGGTGGGAGGAATGGTAGCATGTGCAATCGAGCTGTTAGAGTATGATGTCTCCTTCATGACCATTACTAGCATAAAATCCTAATTTTTGGCATTTTTCTTGGTCGAGTTTGGCACACCAAGATAATCAGAGGTCTCTCCCCTTCGAACGTTATTAATGGATGGTTCCTCAAATTTGAAAGGAAGTGGCGTCGAGATCATATTGGAAGGACCAAGAGATATGTTGTTAAAACAATCCTTGTGTTTTAGATTCAAAGATCATAACAACCAAGCACAATACGAGGCCTTAATTTTTAGGATGAACTTAGCTTTTCAGGATAAAGGTAGAAGCCACCCACCTTAAAGTGAGGAATTATTCCCAATTAATTTCCAATAAACTCAAGGGTGATTATCATAAAAGAGAGGCTTTGTTATTGAAGTATTTACATAAATTCCAAGAAATAAAGAAAGGGTTTTTCACTTTTTTGAGGTCATTCATGTACCCCGGGAAGGAAATATTCAGGATAATCTACTAGCTAAGTTCTCAAGTACAAAGAATTTGAGTCTATATAAAACCATGATTCAAGAGACTTTACAGGCCCATAGTACATAGAATAAAGTCACCCATATGATGATATTGTACATCAAAAAAAGTTGGATGTCCTTGGTCATCAAATACTTGACGACATGACAACTTCTAGAAGATGAGAACAAAGTTGGAGAAGAAGAATACTTTCAGCCATATATGTCATGGTAGAAGAAAAGTTCTATAAGATGGGGCGTTCCACACCTATGTTAAGAGGCTTAACAGAAGAAGAGGCCATTTATTAATAAGGAATGAATATATTAGGACTTTTTGCACTGGCCCTCAAACAATTAAAATTCATGTTGTTGGGGTCGGCTATTTCATAAAATGTTTGGAAGTCGAAGTTGTTGCCAAACACAATAGTCTATGAAAACGGGACTCAATTTGCAGGTTTGAGCTACCAAACACAATAGTCTATGAGAACGGGACTCAATTTGCCAGTGCTATGGTGATCTACTTTTTCAAAAATTTGGGAATACAAACAAAGTTCATTTCAGATGAGTATCCCTAAGAAAACGATCTGGCGAAGTTAGCTAACAAGATCATCCTTATTGGCATAAAGAAAAAGTTGGATGCAATAAAAGAACTATGGTATGAGAAATATTATGAGGTAACATGTATCATGATTCATTTCAATTTTAAAGGCACACCCCGTCTATTTTTATAAATTAGAAATGGATGATGCCATTGAGTATTGTATGCACTATGGTCATATCATACAACCCCTCATTCGTCGACCAAAGAGACACATTTCCATATGGCTTATGGGTCTGACACAATGATATTAGTAGAAATCAACTCGCCGACCTGGAAAAGGGAGTATTTTGATGAAATTATTATTCAAGTTGATTTCGAGAGTTCAATCGATCTGGTAGAAGAAGTTAGTGAAATGACATAAGTTTAGAAGTTCGCAACAAAGCAAAGGTAGGCAAGGAGTATTAACACCATAGTGAAATCCAAGAAAATAGAGGAAGACGACATGGTCTTGAAACATTTTTTAGCCTTAGATAGAAAACAAAAACTATACCCCAGTTGGGAAGGACTTTATCATGTACGTCAAAAATTGCCCCAGAGAGCATACGAGCTAGAAAGTTTACAAGTCAATGAGATTCTGAGAACTTGGAACATCACAAATATGAGATTTTATTTTAGGTGAGCCTTCAAGGTTAAATTTTATGTAATCAATTGAATATTGTTAAATAAAATGGAATCTCGGGTTGTCACTTTTTTCCCATGCAAGGGGAAGGGTTTTTAACGGGTCATCCATTATGTTTCTAGATAAATCATGTTTCTACAGCCAAAAATAAACTCCTTCCATGGATCAAAGACTCTAACTGGAGAAAATGAAGGAATCCGTCGAGCTCTTCTTGCATAAATCAAAGACTCCAACTGGATCAAACATAGGAACCTACCAGGATCTCCTTTCATAAATCAAAGATTCTAACTAGAGCAAACATAGGAACCCATTTGGCTCTCCTTACGTAACTCTAAGGATCTAACTATAGAAGCAAGAAAAAACTCACCAGTTTTTCTTGGCATTAGTCCCATAGAGGAACAACCAAATAAATTTAATGGGGTCCCATTTTACGGATTTAAAATCCATGAAAGAGACAATCTTATGCCTATCTCGAAAGAAATTTAAAATACAATAATCCGCAAACATATAAAAGAAACAAAACATAAAGAAAAAGAATAGTATAATATAACTCAAAAAGCATAGTACAATTACAAGTATATCCCTTTTTAGCAGGGAGCGTACAACCGAAGATAATACAAATTAAATCAAACAAAAATAAATATTTTAATTATGGGGGAAGCCTCCGAAGGATTCTCCTCAAGAAGAGTCTTTCCCTCCATAATAATATTTTCATCTACCATCTCTTCCTTCAATGGTGGAAAGTTATAAACATTAATGGCGGAGTTTTTATCACCATCTAGATCAATATCATTAACGAGACGACCTTCAATGACCACCTTAAAATAGTCCATCTCGTTGAGATCAAGTTCAAGATATAAACATGACACTCATGTCTTTTCCTTCTCAATCTCATCATCCCCAAGAAATAGTGTTTCCATCAGAGTACCATCCATATCCTTTTTGAGACCACCCACTTCGGTCTCATGATGAGCGCTTTGGTTCTTGAACGACACCTCTAAGGACGCCTTGTCTTTCTGCAAAGAATCTAATTATTATCCCACCTTATGAATATAATCATGAGCCTCCTTCAATTCCTTCTTAAGGGAGATTATCCTCTCATTGGTCGAGATCAATAGTGCATGGTCGATGCCTTGGCCGTCTTTCAATCTTCTCACCTTAACTTTTAGGTAGTTCTTCCGCTAAGGAGACATGTTAGAATCTTCAAAAAGGGCCCGTTGTAGCACTACAATCCTCATCAAATAAGAGCCAAAAATTTAGAGCATCTTATGAGCTCCCATAGACCTTTCTTTCTCCACATCCTAATTGTAACTTAGGTGACCGTAAAGTTACGCTAATCCATTAAAACCTTTCTCCCATAAGTTAATTTTCCTTGTAAAAAAGGAGTCACTCTGCTTTTGACCACCAGTCTTGCCATGACGCCTCCTGCCTCTAAATCTATCAATGCAGTGCCATCCATAATTAATGACTTTTTTCCATGATCAACATTGTTTATCTTTGCCTGAGGTAATTCAGTGACCTCCATGGCAAGGAAAATGTGATAATATTCCTGGGAACAACCTTGACAACTTTCCCCCCAACCACTTTCTTCCTTTCGTCTGCAATACAATTTTGGAAGCCGGTAAGATCACTATGGTGAATGACCTGAGTCTTTCCACAAAGAACTTTGACTAGCACCATCATGGCCTTCTTCTAAGCAGTGGAAATTCCATTCATTCAATCGTCTTCTAGAAAAATGGAATCCAAACTAAGAACTTATTTAGAAAAAGAGCCCGGGGGAGTGTCAAAAATCTCATTGATAAACTCAACAAAATTTGAGGAAGAAGACACCAAATCAGTGTCATTAGAGAAACTGTCAAAAGAACCAAGCACCTCTGGCTCCACGAATTTCTAATGCACTACTCTCTTCACGCATTACAAAGCTTTCATGCATTGATTCCATAACTCATATTTCTACGAAATAGTTTGGGGCACAATAGATTTCCCAGACTCTCAAAAAAGATATATCGCCCCTTTGAATCCCAATTCGTAGGGACACTACTAGGACCTTGGTTGGACGTGAAATGAATTTGTACTCTAGGATATATTTTAAGGATGTGTACATTCCATACCCTCCCTTTAAAGCACTTCGCCCATTTGGGCGTCATGATTGAGGGACTGTGTACATTATAGTTTCTTCCCCCAATGCACTTCTCTCCTTTGGGCCTCATGCTTCAAGGACAATGTACATTCCACACTCTCTTTCTAAAGTATTTCTGCCATTTGAGTCTCATGCTTGAGGTATTATAAATTGATGTTATAAAGTAGCAAGTGCACTAGTCTCGTCAAAGTACTAAAATAATTTGTCTCCACAAGGACTGTGAATTAAAACAAGGTAATAACAATGCGATTTAAATTAAATAGTTGATGGGTTCAATAGTTATTTGGTGCAAAGCAAGAACGAGAAAATTAATGAAGTAAAGTTTGATGCATAAAGGCGATTAGATCTTTTATTAAATCCCTTAATTATACATTTTGATGACTTGTGTATCAAATGAATTCCAATTAAGTTATCATCTCATGGTGAATGAACAAGACCACTGTACCTAATTCCTTGGTGTATAACTCACTATTTTATACAATAATTCCCTAATTCCTTAGGCCAATTTAGAGTTAAATCAAGCATTTCTAAGTTCATTAATTCAAAAGTCAAAACTTATAATTACCTATTTATAGTTAATTACTAAGTTGAAATTTTTTCCTAATTTGGATCAGTAGACTTACGGTTAATAATCCCTACTCATCAGATTCAATTTACATGCTTGTCAACACATAAACAACATTTAGCACAACAAGAATTAAATAATGATTAATAACATAAAGGAATTCAAATAGTATCAAACACTCATATGTTCTATCAGAATACAATTGGGTTCATCTCAAAAGACCTAATCTAAAATAACTTAGCTACTTATGTTGAAATTGACAATTACCACGAGTTAATAATAAATAAATAATCATTGAAATCAAAGGAAAGTGATGCTCCAAATCTCATGACCATCACTTTCTCTCTCAAATTTTGGATCCTAAAAAAAGTAGCAAAAATCCCTTTATATCACAGTTGTCATGTTTCAGAAAAAGTGCTTCATCGCGACCATGTTATCATATATCGTGATCTCAATATGACATTGTCGCACCCACGATGAGAGCATCACAGTTGCGAGAGAAATAGAGACAAAATCACTTATTTTCTTCCTTTTTCTTCAAAATTTCACTAAGTCTCAACTTTCTTCCTCTTGGTTATTTTTGCTCACTTCTTCCACATCTTATCCTGGATTTTGCTCATAATTTCACCAATTTGTTAGAAATTTCTCGCAAATATTAGGTAATGACCAAGTGTCACCATAACCTCGAACTTACTATGTTGTTTTTCCTCAAGTAACCTGCCTGTACAATGAATATTTTATCAAAATCAAAATGCTTACCCTTACCAATGGACGTCACTTTCTTCTTCTGATCAACACGGTTGTTCCTTGATTCAATACAATTAACTTAAAAAAGTTCTTTTAATAGTATAAATAATGCAAATTCTAGAAAATAACTAATGTATGAATACTCTCATAAGAAAGAAAACTGAATAATGAAAATATTTGGCTCAAACCTTACTAGCTGAGCTATCTGGAGATTGAGTACAAGTACTCGACTTACCTTTTCTTCATCAAATGTCAATCTACAAGGGAACTTAAATATTGATCACTTTTGTTCATTCTTTTTCTGGTGACTCTGCTTTTCTTTTTCATACTGGCATTGGTAAGGTAGAAAATCAAAATTGAAAGAAACAACAGTAGCAAACTGTTTCATTAATTCAAATTAAAGAGAAGTATCAATGGGAAAAGCATTATTCTTATCTTGCCATTTCTCTTGCTTGGATCATAGTACAAAAATGGAAATAACTGAAATAGAATTATAATTGAAAATTCAATCTTTGATGGGTTGCCTCCCATTAAGTGCTTCTTTAAGGTTATTAGCATGACTCTTTCATCTAAGGCTCTGTGAGCATTAGAGATACATTCTCTGATGTTATTTAACCTTTTGAATAAATCTTTAACCTTTTTCCATTGACAATATAAATGTGAAAATCTCCAGGATCTTGTACTTCTACCTCACCATTTACAAATACTTTATTCGCGATAAAAGGACAAGAACCTATAGAACTCCATTTACCAATTAACCTCTTCAAGCGAGATTTATGCAGAAAAACCTTTTGTCCTAGATAAAATTATATTCTCACCATTTTCTTTCCATTGTACCCTTTATATATTTCTTTCATCATGCTCTCATGGTAACGCTGAGGTTTTTCTTGTTGATGTTTCATCAATTCAAACACGTTGAAGATGATCTTTTCATCGTTAAACCTTAATATCAACTATCCCAAAGAAACATCAATAAGTGTCTTACCAATTGCTAGGAATGGTATTCCCAATAGTAATGGTGTCTCGAAATCTTGAGACATATCAAGAATTACGAAATCAACTGGAAACAATAACCTATCGACCCTAACATGGATATCTTCAAGAACTCCATAAGGATAAGTGATAGAACAGTCAATTAGTGTCAAGGTCATATGAGTTGGCTTTGGTTCGCCATAATTTAGCTTCCCCATCATAGATAGCCATATTTTATTAATACTAGCTCCTAAATCATATAACACATAACCAATAGTTAGTAAACCAATGGAACAAGGAATAGTAGAAGTTATCTATGAATGATAACATTGCACTCTTCACCCAAAGGGGTATTTTTATCATGCTTCAACTTTTGATCTCAATATAAAAGCTTTTTCATGAATTTAGGATAAACAATAATTTGTTCAAGAGCTTCACAAAATGAAATGTTGATGTGTATTTTGTTCAACATTTCCATAAACTTTTTTAACTGGTACACTTCCATCTCTTTCTTGGATTTCTTCTTTAAAATCAGGTAAGGTGGTTTAACATTATCATGTAGCTTAGGATCCAATTCATTCAAGATATGTTTTTTGGTTCTTTTGAAAGATGAGTTTTTATTAATGAATTGGTCAAAGGTGTATCCTTTAACTTAATCATTAATATTGTTCTCATGTTTTCCTCCCTCATAATTTTTATCAACCTCATTTTCAACTAGCACTTCTTTTCCACTCTTTTTCTCAACTTTGCTCGATTCTTTATTTTTCTCACTCACTTTTGTATTTGAAGGTACCATTGTGTTTATAAACTCAATAGCTTTACAAGTTTCATTCTCCGAGTTATCCCTGATGTTACCAATAAATCCCTCACTCGAGCTAGCTTAGGATGCCATTTGTCGAAACAATTGATTGATTTTTGTCTCTAAGTTCTTTATTGAAGATTTTGTGTTCTTGTGCATGGTGATCTAATTTTGTGCTATTTTATTTTATTTTTAAACATATCTTATCAAGTTTGTATAACCTGTTCAAAACTTAACTGAGTTGCTTTCATGAAAGTTTCCAAGGTTTCCTCTAAGTTTGATGGTTTGTGTTGAGGCGCATGAGGAACCCGTTGAACTCCTTGATTAGCATTTAAATTTCGATTGTTGCTCCACTTGAAATTCATATGATCTTTCCAACTAGAATTGTAGGTGTTGGAATAAGGATTATTCTTTTGAAAGTCTGCAATATTTAATTCAACACTCTCAACCTCTAGTGTACAATTAACATTTGCATGTCCCTCTCCCAAAAAATAACACCACAATGTTTGAACTTGACTAAGATTTTCTTGGGCTAGTTGGGTTGCAACTAACTATATAGAAAGTCCCACAATTTGAGCTAATAATGATGTATTCAAATCAAATACAAGATACCATTTTGTTTCATTTCTCGTTCCCTTGAGCGATACTCATTCTGGAACATAATTTCAATCAGCATTTTAACTCATTATATGTCTTTGTTCTGAATGTACCTCATGTTAAGGCTTCGAGAATCATTATCATTTGTGTTTTTAGCTCACCGGTAAAGTGTGTCATATGTTCTATAACACTTATATTATGATTTCGGCACTTACAAAATAATAACTTGAACCTTTCCAATGCATCAGATAATGACTTAGACTCTTCATAATCAAAGTTGGAAATTGCGACTTTTCTTTCCACAAACTGAGCATTTGAGTAATACCTATTTAAAAACTTGTCCTTAGGTTCTCTCGGGGTCTGAATAGTGCCATTTGAGATGCATTGCATCCAATCCTTAGCACGACCTATCAAAGAAACACCAAACAAACGTAATTTAACCTGATCGTTAGTTACCTATTTAGGTTTGCACATTGAACATGTCTTGTAGAATTTAGAAATATGCTCTCAAGGGTCTCTGATTGCTTGACTGTCGAACATGTTATCCTTCAAACCTGAAAGTACATAATTCTTAATATCAAAAGTTACAGGGTTAGCTGATTGAAATTTTAATGATATTTGTTCAACGTCCGTCATCCTATAATAATCTCTCAATGTCTGCCGTATGGGAGTTGTCATTTATTCTCTTTCTTCTTCTGGTTCTTCCGTGACTTGCAAAGCTCCATATTTTTCTTTTTAAATCGCACACATTGTTCTTTCGATGTCTGAATCCTATGGTATCAACATCAAATCTGAACTTTGCATAAACACACAAACAATACCTTAGTAGCACTTCACCAAAGAAAATAGTATAAAAGTAGAATAAAAATTGAAACTTTAAAATTAAAATTAAAATTTTATAGAATAAAACAAAATAAAAATTAAATTGAAAATGTCGCACAATATTTCCTTGTCGAAATTATGAACAATCCCCGAGAACGGTGCCAAAAACTTAATGGACTAAACTAGCAAGTGTATTAGTCTTGCCGAAGTTATAAAATGAATTTTCTCCACATGGATTGCGAATTAAGATAAGGTAATAACAATGCGATTTAAATTAAATATTTGGGCAATTTTCAATAGTGTTTGGTGAAAAAACAAGAGCAAGAAAATTAATAGAATAAAGTTCGATGTGGAAAGGCGATTATATTTTTCATCAAATCCCCTAATTATACATGCTGATTAATTCTGTATCAAATGAATTATGATTAATCTATAATCTCACGACGAATTAAAAAGACTATTGTACTCAATTCATAGGTATACAACTCACTAATTTACACAATAATTTCCTAATTCCTTATGCCAATTCATAGTTAAATCATGCATCTCTAAGTTCGTTAATTCAAAAGTCACAACTTATAATTACCTAATCCTAGTTAATTACTAAGTTGAATAATTTCCCTAATTTAGATTGGTAGACTTACAGTAAATAATTCGTACTCATTTGATATCAATCCGTGCTCTTGTCAACACAAAAACAAAATTTAGCATAAGAGTAATTGAATAATGAGTAATGACATAAAGGAATTCAAATATTATCAAACAAACATATGATCCAACCGAGTACAATTAGGTTCATCTCAAAAGACCTAATCTAAAATAACTTAGCTACTTATAGTGAAATTGACAATGACCATGAGTTAATAAGAAATAATCATCGAAATCAAAGGAAAATATGATCTCCAATAACTCCAATACTCTCCCAATTCATGCTCCAAAGCTCATGTATGTCACTTTCTCTCTCAAATTTAGAACCCTAAAAAAGGTAGCAAAAATCCCTTTATATAAAAATTGGCATGGTTAAAAAAAACGCATCATCGTGACCGTGTATATCACGATCTTTTATTTCAAATTTTCACTAAGTTCCAAATTTATTCCTCTTGGTTATTTTTGCTCACTTATTCCACATTTTAGTTTGGCTTTTCCTTATAATTCCATCGATTTTCCCGAATTTCTCACAAATATTATGTAATGACTAAGTGTCATCGTGTACATTCCAGACTCACCTTGGGTCGGGTATGGGTTTGAGCTTGAAATATTGAGGTCGGTGAAAATCCATATCAAATATATCTTTGGACAAATAGAAAAAGGCCGACCAAAGACTCACCCAAGACAGACACACCCCATTCAGCGACAACATGAGTATATGTACACATAATTGAAGACTTACTAATAGCAGTAAATGGCTCATCTCGAACATAAAGATAAGAGAATTAATCCATATTAAATGATATCAGGAAGACAAGTAATACATACATTTATACATTTATGATTCATAAATCAGGCTTATAAAGGTTGAGCCTGTAGAGTACCATATAAGCAAATTGTATTCCAAAAGTGAGAGCATCACTTGGGAACACAACACTTATAACATAAATAATCTTGTGGCTCTAGTCGACTTAACTCTTGTAGCATTATCAAGTAGTGTACTCTTCATATATAAATTATAAAATTAACGTAGTAATTATTAATTTCTAAATATGTAGTCTATAATTAAACACAAGTTCAAGTTGAAAAATGACGAGAAAGCTCATTTGGTTAAAGGTATAGAAAGTTACACAACTGGGGAAAAGCCACTTGGGGTTGATTTTCTACCAAGTCAATTCCTCCAACTTTAGAGGAAAACCTGGTGACTAAAAACATGATATCTCCTACCATTCAGGTGCGTGATCCTAAGGAGTTATGAGGGGTGGAGTGTGTTTCAAATAAAGTGGTGGGTCTCATAATTGTTAATAACCAGCCAAATCAAGAGTATGGTTCGCTTACAGGGGATTTATTTGAGAAGGGGAGTGGGATTATTTTTAGAGCAGGTGTTGGGCCTTCCTTTTAAAAAGCCAAAGTGAAAAAAATAAGGTATATTACAAACCTGTTGGAAAGAGAATAAGTATGGTGTGAGTAGTGTTCTGATTTGGTTTGGGCCTCAGTTGCCCAAAGCCCACTCTTTTACAAAAAATACTCATCCGAAGAGAAGTAGTATTCCTTTGAAAAATGTTTCTTCATGCGGTCCAGCGAGTCTTTGATAAAATAAGGATAATGACTTTATCATTCAAAGATCTTATTTCTATTCTCTTCAACCTCCAAGAAAAGTTGGTATGATTCTTAATCAACCTTTGAAAGGTCATTATCTTGGTTTTGTATGGTGCTCTTTTTTTATCGGATACTTCCTCTTCCAGATTTCTAAGTGAATCAATATTGTATTGTGAGGGTCTTTCGAATGGTGATGTTCATCAGTGCAATAACAGATTTAGAAAAGACCTTGTTGGTGATGTGGCTTCGAAGTTGTGGAAAAAGGAAGTTGCTTTTTGGGTGGATGAATGAGATGTTGTTGATTATCATATTGAAGTTATTATGTGTTTGGAACTTAAAGACCAAGCTTCTAAGAGCAATAAGGGATTTCATGTTTGTTATGAATATTCTTTCATACAATATTAAAGGGTGTGGTAGCTTTTTGAAAAGGAAGCACCTTGCTAATTTAATTAGAAAGGAAGATTTCAACATGTGTTTGATTCAAGAAACTGAGGCTAAGATGATATATGATAATCTTGTGGTTGATTTGCAAGGCAATAAGGATGTGAAATGTTCTTAAAATGGGGCGATTGGGAGATCGAGCGGTTTGCTTATTATGTGGAAAATAGGAATTTTGATTTTACCTTTATTTTTTTTTTTGTGAATGCTTTGTTGTTATTAAAGTGGGTTGGAAAGGGAATGTCTACTAAATTTTTAATGTGTATTCTTCTTGTTCTATTAATTTGAAGAGTAAGTTGTGGGAAGAGTTAATCATTTTTAAAAGGAAGGGTTTAGATGGGAAGTGGCGCATTATAGGTGATTTTAATGATATTAAGAAGGTGGGGGAGAGGAAAGGGTGAGTTCAATTGTAGATATTGGGGAAATGTTTGAGTTTTAATGAGTTTATTGAAGGTTTGGAGTTGGTTGATTTACCTATGAAGGGGTAAAAATTCATTTGGTTCAATCGAAGTGGTAAGGTGATGAGTAGGTTGGATCAGTTTTTGTTATTAGAGGAGTTGATTGGTGAGTGGAAATTCGAAGGCCAAATGGTGGGGAGTGGGGATTTTTCAGACCATTTCCCCATTTGGATCAAAGGGAATCTTAGAAATTGAGGTCCCAAACCCTTTAAGTTCTTTAATTATTGGTTTTATCATCCGTATTTTCTTCCTTTTATTGAGAAGACTTCGGAGTCTCTGGAGGTTTCAGGGAATGAGATTTTTTATTTTAAATAAAAACTAAAGATCCTTAAAGGCGAATTAAGAGATTGGATAAAAGAGGTGTTTGCCTTTGTGGATTTGGGGGTGGAGGAGGCGATTAAGGAGTTGAATATTTTTGATTGTGAGATTGCTAATGATGGTTCTATCGATGTTAAGGAGATGGCTCTAAAGAGATTCTCAACTACTAGTATGGTGTGGAAATCTAGTTTTGACAAAGAGAGTATGCTTAGAAAAAATTCCAAGCAAAAGTGGTTAGTTGAAGGGGATTCCAATTCTAAATTCTTTCACCAAGCTATGAAATAGAGGTTTAGGAGGAGTAGTTTGCTGGGGATTAATTTGGCTAATGGTTGGGTGGACAAGGTGGAGGATGTGAAAAGGTAGGTTAAGAGTAATTTTGAAATGATATTTCAAGAATCTGTCCATATGAGGCATTCTTTGACGGGTATTACTTTTCAGATGTTGGAAGTGGTGGATAAGTCTTTTCTTGAGAGGACTTGTTTAATGGAAGAGCTGAAAGCGGTGATTGGGAAGGGCGTTGGGGATAAAAGTCATGGGTCGGATGATTTCAATATGAGTTTTTTTAAAGCTTATTTGGAAATTGTGAAGGTTGATCTTTTGAGAGCGGCGAGGGAGTTTCATCGATCTTCTCACATTCTGAAAGTGGTTTTAGCTTCCTTTGTTGCTTTGGTGCCTAAAGTTGACAATCCTCTATCTTTAGATGAGTTCAGACCTATTTTCTTGGTGGGAAGTGTGTATAATATTTTTGCAAAGCTTCTTGCGTCCAAATTAAAAGTAGTGATTCACAAGCTTATTTCTTAGTGTCAAATAACTTTTGTGGCTAATAGACAATGGTTGGATGATGACCTGGTTTTGAATGAAGTGGTGGATTTTGCAAAGAGGGATAAAAAGAGGTGTATGTTGGTTAAAGAGGAATTTTGATTTTGTCTCCTGGGATTTTCTTAGGAGTATGTTGAGTGTAGCAGGAAATTCATGATCATCAAGCTATTGACAAGCTGGAGATCAATTAACAAGAGTCGTCACCGCGCTTTTATGGTTTCCAAGGGAAAAGGGAAAAGTACGAACAAAACCCAATAAGTAAGAAGTTTTCAAATAAAAACTAATAAAAAATCATAGATCACGGGTAACGGGGTTGGTTACACAAAGGGAAGGTGTTAGCACCCAAAGTGTCCTAGGTACTCCTAGGGAGCCCTTTTTGTGTGCATATGTATTTTGTACAAAATGATGTTTACAAACAAATAGAATGGGGGGATGAGAAAAGAGTTTATTAATTATATTTGTGTGTTTGACAAGACCTTCGGACTTGTGCCTACGTACCAAAAGAAAAATGAGGGATCAAAACCTCGTAGTTCGTGCTACAACTTTCAAAACGAGTGTGTTGATTTTAACAAAATTTAAGTTTGAAAGACACAATGGCCTAAAATGGTTTGAATGGGTTAGTTCTTTTTGGCTTTTTGAAAGTGTAAGTCAAGTATAGTTAAGTTTATTCACAAGTTTGATTTAAGAAAATAAGTTTGAAAAGGTAATGGCATAAGGCCAAAGTTTCTAACTTTTTGAAAGTGGTCAAAGTTTAGAACAAAAATAGTTCACACAAAGAAGATTTTGAAAATGGAGGGAGAGATTTTTAAATTAAATAAATGGGGAGAAGATGAAGAGACTATCCTATGCACAAAATTTAAAAGTTTAAAGTTGAAAAGATCTGACCAAATGGGTAACAATCCAATAGACAAGTATGTCAATAGAAACCCAGAATTCCCTTGGACTTTTTAGAATCAAGCAACACATAAATGCACAATTATATCAATCTTGAAGAGCAAAGGCATAAAATAAATATGGCCTCATCCAAGCTTATCCACTTCATTATCTTTTTCAAAATAGCTCATGCAATAGATTAATTCCACAAGTCACAGGTTCAAAATAATAGCTTAGCAATGATCAAGTTGCAGATGAATCTTAGAGAGATCTTCAAAGATGTATCAAATGAATTTCAAATTGTAAGCACTTGGTTCTTCAACAAATTGGCATTGGCCAAGTCCATTAGCAAAGGAATGTTGCATAAGTTCTAAGTCCAATTGGTCCACAGATCAAACCAACAGTCCACAGAAAAGTTTTTTAGGGTTTTTGTTGTTATTATGTACATTAATGATCAAAGACCACACAAACAATCAAAGTAACACAAACAAAATAATATCACACAATATGGTCCAAATGGACAAAGTGAAAATTACATTAATATAAACAATTAGAATGATATGTATAATGGCAAATGATATAAAGTACTAAAAGTAAATTGCATTAAAGTAAAGACTTGGAGTTAAAAGTTAATAGTTAGTAAGTTAGTAGCTAGTTTTGTTTTGCTTTTGGTTTCAAGACATTCTTTGGAGAACACTCAACCCACTTGCCACAAGCATGGATCCTTGAACCAAAACATCTTCCAAAGGAAGGAAAGAAGACCAAGTTTCCACACAATACCATGGAAGAGGGGAGACTTACAATCTCACTAACTAGAATGCTTATGCCTTTTTTGTCACAAATTTAGCGCTGTGTTAAGCAATCGTAATTGGACTTATGTAGAAGTCACAACTATTTGAGGTCGGGCAATACTCATTAAACATACCACACACACGAAAATATGCAAAAGGTGTGGCCTAATCTCATCCATACTCATGTTAATCTTTCAATCAACTAGCATTAGGACTTTGAGATGTCATTGGCCAAATGGAAATGAATTAATGAAATAGGGGAATTAGATGAAGGGGAGGGGGATGAATGAGATCACAAATTGGTCAAAGGAGGACTTTTACCAAATTAATATCATTCATTCATTTTGGGAGATGGAATATACATTCCATCAATCCCCTAAATCCAATGATATTAATTTGACAAAGTCAAATCAACCTTGATCAAGGCCCAACAACAAATAATAAACTCAAACAAGTCAATACAAATGGTCAACATAATTTAAATGACATTTATTCAATTAAAAATAATAAAATAATGCATTAAATTCAAATATGTTTTGTCCAATTCCTAAAATCTCATCAAAGCACCAAAGAAATGGCCATGAGATTTATCATAGGTCAAACAAGGTCAAAGGACCTTGGAGAAAAAATTTCATAATTTTTGGACACTTAAAAATATTTTTAAACAATTAAAAACAAATGAAAAATCAATTAATTCATGAAAAATATTAATAATGATCCAAAAAAAAAATTTAATTCAGAATATGAAAGAGAAAAATATTTGAAATTTTTTGGTGAAAGTCCCATATTTTTTGGATCAATATTAAATTTAATATGAATTATTGAAGAAAAGGGAATGAAAATAAAATTCAGAAAATGCTAAATTACGTGGACCATCAGATCTCCCTCATTAATTGAGGTGGCAGATCTGATGATCCAAAACGCGCGCTCCACATACACCTGAGTCAACCGCGTGGCAAAAGGAGTAATCACAAGGAACGATCCAGATTAGAACGTGAGACTTGGATCAAGTGGTTCAGATACAAGACACGCCATCACTGGAGCCAGAGCTCCGGTTGTCTTCTCCGGTGAGCTTCACCGGACCGATCATCATGAACCATCACATAAAAAGAAACAGGGACATGATCTTAAAGAAAAAACATCACTGAGCTTGAATCTAACCTCCAATTCCTCCAATTCTAACTATATTAAGAGATATGTGGAATTGAAAAATGAGGTACATGATCTGAGTTGCTTCGATTTGACCTTAAAGCAACTCAAACTTCTTGCCTACATTGGTAGGACTTCAGAAAACCAAAGAATCAATGGAATTAAGCAACAATTTGAGAGAATCGAAGAGTTTAAAATTTCTGCAAATTACCTTCAATGGAGATCTGAACACGATGGATCTCGATCTGAATTGTGCTTGGCTTCACTTCAATTGCTTGTAGGAGAGGAATGGAAAGTTTTAGAAGCAATGGACTCCTGGAGAATTGAATTCCAAAACAGTGGAGATTCAAGCTCAAATTCAAATGAATTTATCAGGGTTATCCTATGAGAGTGAATGGTTTTCAATGGAGATTCAAAGCTGGCGCCATGTGTGTGTTATTTCTGAGCAAATGCAGATGTATTTATAGCCAAATCATGTGATATTTGCACACTCACTTCCACTTTCCAAAATTGGCAAAATGATGATGCAAAGCTGCATGGGCGCGCATAGGCCCATGGAAGGATAACTGAAAGTCCAAATTTGAAGTTCGGATACTTTGAAGATTGATTGGATTGCAAGGCTCTTGTGCATTGTTGCTTGAAGTTGGATCCATGCCAAATGATATCAGCCTGTTTAAGCCATGCGCAGCCTATGCATTTCTCATCCAAAACGAATGAATTTAAGCTATTTGAAAAGGTGAGATCAAGAGGAACAAATTTGATGTTGAACACTTTTTCATTTGGAGCTTGGAACTTGGAGAAATTTGAGGTGGAAGTTGGGAAAACTTTTACATATCAAAAATTTTCTAAGTTCCAAGCCATATGTCTCAATATTCCACCTTGCTTAACTTTTTATAGGAGCTTCAAATGAGAAACGTGTCTTCATAAAAGTTGTAGTTATCTCAAAGACCTTAAAAATGGTCACCAATTTCATGTCATTTGGATTTTAAATGATAGAGTTATGCATTTTTGAAGTTTGGAAAAATCACTTGATCAATGGTATAGGTCAAAAGTGACCTATAATTTAGCCTCATATCACATTCTTAAAAAAGTTGAATTAGCTCCCACTCCAAATATCAAAGTTGAAGTAGATACATTGAATTTTATTGTGCAACTTGGAAATCTTTCATCTCATAAAAATTGAGCAAGTTATTGCCTTGGGAAGTTGACTTTAAAATTAGGGTTTAGACAAAATGACCTATAATGTTTCAACATAGAAAATGATTTTTTTCCAAGAAAAACTAGCTCTAGGTCTAAACCTGAAAGTTGCTTGGAAAGTCATTTAGAGTAATTTTTCTCTGAGAATCATTTTCATATGATGAAAATTATAGGAGATAGGGTCTAGGGAGACCCAGTTTTGATCAGATGACTTCATCGAGCCAACCACTATCAACCAACTTGCTAATTTTTAATTCTCTTGACTTTCTTGGCTCATGGTAGATCATGCATGCATAAGATGATGAATTTAGAAGTGTCCCTTGAGAAATTTGATCAATTGGTGAGATAGCTTGTTGGAGAAGTTACTCAAGATACCCAGTCAAACTAGGGTTTCCAAGGCAAACCATCCTCAAACTCTTGAAGAAAACTTGACCACTATAACTTGTAGAGAACATTGGGACTCATATATGATGTTCACAACCATTCTTGAATAAATTCTTGGTTGTGCTCTTTTCTTCATGAGGGTCTCAAACCCTAGATGTGATCAATGAATCAATGAGATCATGCCCTTCCTACAAAAAAAATTAGGCAAAAGCAAAGACATATTTTTGGTATTTTAGTTAGTAAAATGATAATATACAAGTATGATATAATCACAAAGTGCTTGGTGATCTCTCCCAAAACAAACCCAATGAAGGAGGGGTAAGGAAGATGCCAAGGCATGATCCCAATGCTAGTGCTTATGATGAAATGCATGAGCGGTCTTAGGGTCAAAATTGGGGTCTTACAGCTGCCCCTATTTAAGGACATTCTAACTGAGGAGGTGAAGGTTAAAATCTTCGGCTTGACTCAGTAGAATGGGCTTAAATAACAACATAGAGAAACAAATTTTGGTCCCTAAGAGACCTCATGATGCGTATGATATGAAATGCAAAAGGTTAACACTCTGTGGGGAAATATTGCCACAATGGAAAAAGAAATCAGAGAGACCGGAAGTCCGTAGGAGTATAATGCATTCCATAAGGAAAACTCATTGGGAAAGACAGAGACTCTAGGGGGATAAAAAAGAGTTATGCGTAGGCCAGGCTACGACTTAAAACTGCTGGGAGACTAGAGGAATTCCACAAAAAATGGAAAGACTCAGTCGGGGAAACAACAACATCTGCAGGGGATACGAATAAGTCATGATAAAACTGAAGTACTCGAATCGTGTAGGGGAAAGAAATTTCACTAAGGAAATGCGCACTCAACTCAACTGGGGAAGGAATAAACTTCAACACAGGAGGAGCAGAAATCTATCATCTACTACCTATTATTAGGTAATGAGATAATAAAGATCTGACAAAGAGAACATCCATCATCGTTTAAGATGAACATATCAAGGATGGCTCGCTGAGGACCAACAGGAGGGAGTATTCATTACCAGTTATTGGGTAAGAATAGCCTTGCTGGGGAAAAATGGCAGAAAAAGTAGGATTTACAACTACCAGTTACTAGGCAGAAGACCAAGGGTGAGAATATCCGTCATCGGTTAGGATAAACATATCAAGAATAGACTCGACAGGGAAGAAAATACGTCATCGATTAAGATGAACATATCAAGGATAGACTTTCCTGGGGATGTTCAGGAGGATACCCGACATCGGTTAGGATGAACATATCAAGGGTATACTAACTAGACAAAAGGGGAATTACACCTATCTAAATCTGGATAGAAAACCGTCGGAGAGAGAATCCGTCACCGGTTAGGATGAACATATCAAGGATATACTTTCAAGGGACTCTACTGGAGAGAAAAAGGGTACTTTTGTCGGGTATTGGGCAAAAGTAACAACTGCAAACTAAGAAGAATATTATCAGTTACTGGGTAATAGACTCTTAAGGGACCAAAACATCTATCTCGGTAAGAGCTAGAAAGAAACAATCAAACAAGACTCAACCCAATGAGGACATAACTCAAGGGGAGTAATTCCATCCAGCAAATTTACTGGAGAGGAAACTGAAATAACAACCATCCACGAGAAAACAAACTCGGTGGGGAAACGGAGAAAGGTTAAACTCTTTCTTCTTAAGGGGCTGACACTCTACAATTGAAGGAGGACAAACACCAGATTTGATATGCGGATAAAGTACTGCCATAACAGAGAATGTGAATCTCAAAAAAATCAAAGATGGAGATGTAGGATATGCAAATCATGAAATTATATGAATGTATATGTATATGTATATATGATGATTATGCTAACAAAACAATCACGAAGGATACAGAGGTGTCACAAAGAAATTGAACCACCGGTACAATCCTCGGTCAATCCACAAAATATGGAGACAAACTGCTAGAGAACAGAGAGATCAACATCTCAAGGGCTCAATCCTGGCTGGGGGAAGAGGAGATCTGCCAAGGACAGAACCACATCAACTCTGCGGGAAATTTTAGGTCAACACCATAAAAATGGGAGACAACCCTACAGAGGAAATAATCAATCAAACAAAAGATGCTCAGAAACCAGAAGGAAACTCTGACTGGGAGCGAAGAAGACTTTGAGAAGATTAGCCGGTAATTTCTACTTGAATGGTGATGTACCGTACAAGAGAAACTTCGATATGGTTTTGCTCAGATGCGTGGATAGACACGAAGCAGACTTGCTGATGACCGAAGTGCATGAAGGTTCCTTTGGTACTCATTCCAATGGACATGCGATGACAAAGAAGATGTTGCGAGCAGGTTACTATTGGCTGACAATGGAATCTGACTGTTGCAAATTTATGAAGAAGTGCCACAAGTGTCAAATATATGTTGATAAGATTCATGTTCCTCCGACACTATTGAATGTTATCTCTTCCCCATGGCCTTTCTCCATGTGGGGAATTGATATGATTGGGATGATTGAGCCCAAAGCTTCGAATGGACATCGTTTCATTTTAATGGCAATTGACTACTTCACGAAATGGGTTGAAGCGGCATCGTACGCGAATGTAACCAAGCAAGTTGTTGTAAGATTTATCAAGAATCAGATCATATGCCGTTATGTTATGCCAAGTAAGATCATTACTGATAGTGGATCGAACTTGAATAACATTATGGTGGAAGCTCTTTGCAAAGACTTCAAGATTGCACATCATAATTCTTCTCCCTATAGACCCAATATGAATGAGGCTGTTGAAGCCGCGAATAAGAACATCAAGAAGATTATCCAGAAGATGGTTGTCACATACAAGTATTGGCATGAGATGCTCCCTTTTGCTTTGCATGGGTATCGTACATCCGTCTGTACTTCAACAGGGGCAACCCCTTTCTCTCTCGTATATGGTATGGAAGCAGTACTCTCCGTAGAGGTCGAGATTCCTTCGTTGCGTGTACTCATGGAAGCCAAGTTGACTGAAGCTGAATGGTGTCAGACCAGGTTCGATCAATTGAATTTGATTGAAGAGAAAAGATTGACTGCCATATGCCATGGTCAGTTATATCAACAAAGAATGAAGAAAGCCTTTGATAAGAAGGTCAAACCTCGTGTGTTCAGATAAGGAGACCTTGTGCTCAAGAAGATTTTATCATTCAAACCAGATTCCAGAGGAAAATGGACTCCTAATTATGAAGGCCTATATGTTGTCAAGAGAGCTTTTTCTGGCGGTGCCCTGATTCTTACAACTATGGATGGTGAAGAGTTCACTCGTCCGGTGAACGCAAATGCAGTCAAGAAATACTTCGCCTAAAAAAATAATTAAAAAAGAACAGATCGCTAAGTTTAAAACCCGAAAGGGTGGCTTAGGAAAAAATGAGCGTCTCGGTGGATTGAAAACCCGAAAGGGCGGTCCAGGCAAAAATTAGAGTCATAAAACAGAAAAAATTTCCCGATAAGTTGAGTACCCCACCCTGGGGAAACTTATGCAAAAAATAGGGATTATGGCAAGTAACTGCATTCTGCTGAGCTTCAGTAATTTTGAAGACTTGTTTGAGCACAAGGGTTGACATCACTTCATCATCCCAGCAGCGGTCAAGAGCACAATGGATATCAAGATTTGGTAGAGGATTAAGGATCATTTGTATTCAATGTAACCCTTTCCATGTAAATTACCATATTCAACTTTGTAAAATCTATGGAGTCTTGTCATTTACAGACTACCAATATATTAAATAAAGTTGAGCTTTTGTCCAATTGGTTTCTACTCTTATTTTACTTCAGCCAATAGTTTTAAATTTTATTATGGTCATTTTGAGATTAAATTTTTTAAAATCAAAATCAAGTTTTCTTTAAACTCTAAAAGCAAGAACTTTTCCAAAGCAAGTAACAATAATATCAACAACATATCAATGGATAGTAAGTCCTTAAGTGCGAAGCATCTGTGGTTCCCCATGCAGTAACTCTTCGGGTGTCCCTAGACAGTAGTGTTGATTCATTTCCTCAATGGAATGCTATTATCCCTAGCTGATAGATTCAGTTCCTCGGTAGAGTGTTTGATCCCCAAGGGAGCTTCTTTCTTTATCCCCAACTGAGTTGGTTGGTTCAGATACATTGCGACGTATCCTTGTCCCCAACAGAGTTTCGGCCTTCCCCAGCGGAGTTCTCTTTTACTCAGTAGGTGGGTCTTCATTAGAGATATTTGATATTTCCCTAGTAGATCGCTTTGGTGTCCCCACCAATCGTTGCAGCGCGCGTATGTGGAGCTTCTGATCAACCACGTCAATTAATGAGGCTTGATCAGACGCTTGTGGTTTTTTTTTATTTTCATAATTTCCATTTTATTCCTTTTATTCCATTAAACTTCAAAAAATCATAACTCTTTCATTTAAATTCCAAAAAATATGGGACCAATTGCATTTTTCTCCATTTAAATTCTAGTTTCTAAAAATGATTTTTAATATTTTTATTTTGTCATTTGATATTTTTTGTGAATTTTCTCTTTTCTGGTTATTTTTAATTCATTTTAAATAGTTTTTGATATTCAAAAAATACAAAAATATTTTCTCAACCTATTTGAATGATGATGGATCTATGAAAAATATTTTCATCAACTTTTTAATTGATTTGAGATTTATTTGAGATTTTAGTTCAATTAGGTTATTTTTCTTCATTTTTAATTGGTTAAAAATAGTTTCTGACTTTTAAAAATGCTGAAATTTTTTTGTCAAACTTTGTTTGACCTTGTTGAACTTGGGATAAATCACTTGGACCTTTCAAGGTTGATTTGAGGTGATTTTGAAGTTTGACCTTTCTTTAATATTTTAATTCAAGTTTATTTTAAATATTAAAAATGCCAAAAATATTTTGTTCATTTCTTGACCTCCAATCTTCATCTCACTTCTGTTTTTGATTGTTTGACCATGATCCTCAATGTCATTGGTCAACCCTTGTTGATTGGTACATCCCATTTTTATCTAATGCACTTTATTCTTTCCATTTCCTTTTCCATTGTTCATCTCCTTCTTCTTCTTTTTTTCTTTTGATCAATGAGTTGAAGATTGATAAGTTAGCATTGATTAGGGAGACTTAATCTTCCTTGATTCAAATCTAATTCATCTTGATCAATTGATCAAGTGAATGGCCTTGCATTAAGGATAGGTTGTTTCCTAAACCATGCAAAGGACTTAAACCAATACAAGATCAATTCTCTTTTTTCTTTTGGCATGGCAAGTTTTTGGAACTTGGTTCACTAATCAAGACTTCTAACTTGTGTTGTTGCCTACATTATTATTGACCGGCCTCAGATAGTTGTGACTTCTACATAAGTCCAATTACGATTGCTTAACATAGCGCTAAATTTGCCTTATGGCACACTAACTACTAACACTAACCATTAACCATTAACATTTACTTTTTGCACTTTATTTTTATGCAATTTACTATTCTTGTACATATTATTCATTTGATTTTTCCTTTGCTCACTTGAGCACATGTTTATGTTAATGCCATTTGCCTTTTGCTCATTTGAGCACATAATTGTGTATATACTTTTATGCTTGTGTTTTGTTTGTTTGTTGTTGACCAAATGCAAAGAAATGGACAAATGGACTTAGATTTTAGGACTTTCCCTATGCAAATTTGGAATCAAAGAGCAACTAGGCATTGGGCCTTTAGAATGCTTAATGTTGAAAGATGACCTTGAAAGGACCAACTTCTAAACTCTTCTTGTCCATTCCTTGTTTGTTTTGCTAGAATCTTTTGATGTGTGTGTTCTTGTGCTAGGGATTCCAACTTGATCCAAATTGAAGAACCATTGCCATGTTCATCCAAAGTGAAAGATACAAGATGCATTGAAAATCTCTTAAGAGACTTGTTTGATTGTTGCTTGAGCTTACTATTATTTTGCTTGCATATTCCAAAGGATGGGAGCTACTTGGATCATCAATATGATCTCAAGAGAGGAACTCCATTTGTGGTCTTGTTTCTTATCCCTTATCTCTTGTATGTTTAAGACTTTAGCCTTTCTTCTTCTTCTCTCCACTCTAACCCAAGCCAAAACTTTTGTGCAAACATTTAACACTTGTTTTCAACATTAGAAACCTAAGCCTTATGCTTTTGATTTTCAAAACTTCCTTTTCATAACACTTATTTTGAATTGAATCTTAAGTCAACTTTGACCATATTTTGTATATACTTTTAATTGGTAAATATAACTCATTCAAATGTCTTTTTGTGGTTTCAATGGCCACCTTCTTAATCAAACTTTTTCATAACCTTTAGCTATTAGGTTTGAGTTATCCTTGAGGTAGATGTAATACTCACCTATATCCTTAGTGATGGACAATGAGTCTTCCATGATTATTATAGGGTTAACCCCTCACTAGCGTGTTGAAGCTATCCTCACATGGTGGATTTGTGGTTTTAGGTTGAGTTTTCTCCCTTGGATAACAAAAGACTTTAAGGCTTTTGGACCAATCAATTCACCAACTTATTTTGAGATTTTTACCCCGAACTACGAGGTTTTGATCCTAATCTTTTTTAAAGATGGTACGTAGGCAATGGGTTTATCCATCCAAACACAAAATGTAAATAACTTGTACATTCTCTTCTCATCTCTTCAATCATGTTTGCACAAATAAATTTTCACCAAAACAACAACCTTACAACAAGTATGAAAAGGGCTCCCTAGGAGTACCTAGGATGTTTTGGGTGCCTAACACCTTCCTATTGCATAACCAACCCCCTTACCCATATCTCTGTCATTTTTACTAGTTTTTGATTCGATAAAACTCTTAGGTTTTTGTTCTCTTTCTAACCATTCCTTTGGATAAATAGAAGTGCGGTGGCGACTCGACTTGTATGATTTACCTTAGATTTAGTCAATATCTTTAATGGTAACGAATACCCTGCTACAGTATTCTATATCATACTCTGATAACAACATCTGCCAACAGGAAATCCTCCCATTTAAAGCAGGTTTCTCAAATATATACTTGATTGGATCCATTTTGGATATCAACCAAGTGGTATGATTCAACATATACTGACGCAGACGCTTAGCAGCCCAAGCCAATGCGCAACAAGTCTTCTCAAGCATTGAATACCGAGTCTCACAGTCGGTGAACTTCTTACTGAGGTAATAAATTGAAAATTCTTTCTTCCCAGTCTCATCTTACTGACGAAGAACACAACCCATACTACCTTCGAGCACAGTCAAATACATGATCAACGGTCTTCCTTCAACAAGTGGAGACAAAATAGGAGGTTCAAGCAAATATTCCTTGATACTATCAAATGCTTTCTGGCAGTCTTCGGTCCAATATCAAGATTGATCTTTCCAAAGAAGCTTGAATATAGGCGCACATGTGGCAGTCATGTGGGAAATGAATCTGGAAATATAATTCAAGCGGCCGAGAAAACCTCTGACTTGCTTCTCAGTTTTAGGCGCAGGCATCTCTTGTATTGCTTTGACCTTGGCAGGATCAACTTCAATACCCTTCTCGCTGACAATAAAGCCCAATAACTTACCAGAACGAACACTAAAAGTACACTTATTGGGATTCAAGTGGAGTTTATACTTTCTCAAACGCCGGAATAGCTTCAACAAATGCTCAACATGTTCCTCTTCATCAATTGATTTAGCAATCATGTCATCGACATAAACTTCAATCTCTTTATGCATCATATCATGAAAAAGAGTAGTCATTGCTCTCTGGTAAGTTGCACCAACATTCTTTAAATCGAAAGGCATCACTCTATAACAGAATGTTCCCCAGGGTATAATGAATGTGGTCTTCTCCATATCTTCGGGTGCCATCTTGATCTGATTATATCCGGAAATCCATCCATAAATGAAAAGACTTTGAATTTAGCAGTATTGTCCACTAACATATCAATGTGTGGCAGAGGGAAATCTTCTTTCGGGTTGACTTTATTCAAATCTCTATAATCAACACACATGTGGACTTTTCCATCTTTCTTTGGCACATGCACAATATTGGCCACCCATTACGGATATTCAGCAGTTACAAGGAAACCAGCATCAATCTATTTCTGCACTTCCTCTTTGATCTTCATAGCCATATCAGGATGCGTTCTTCTCAACTTCTGCTTGACTGGCGGGCATTCTAGCTTCAACGGCAATCTATGCTCCACAATCTCAGAATCCAACCCATGCATGTCTTGATAGGACCAAGCAAACACATCTGAATATTCTCGCAGAAGATTAATCAACCCCTTCTTAGCATCTGCACACAGTCGAGACCCAATCTTGACTTCCTTCACATCATCCTCGGAACCCAAGTTGACTGGCTCAATCTACTCTTCAAATGGCTGAATAATCTTTTCATCTTGCTCAAGAAGACGAGACAATTCCTCACTCACCTCTACATCACTTTCCTCCTCGGCTTCAAACACAGGGAATTCAAAATTTGGAGAAGGAGAAGGATCATTGTATTCAATGGGGTTAGGAACCAACCTGCATAATGATTTGATATTTTGATTTTAGAGAAGTGAATTTGTGACCAAATATTATGCAGATGGACAATTATATTGTTTATTTATGTTTTTTGTGATTACCATTTTCAGAATAAAGCAAAAAGTAAAAATAGACATCAAAGATGTGGATGAATATAATTAATTTTATTGATGATCAAATTAAAATGCCCAAACAATGTTCACTTCTCCCTTAGGCATAAGAGAAGGATTTTAAAATGTAAAAGCAATTACTTAGATTGATGCAAAATAACAGGAATATCAACGGAAGTCCAATTGTTGCATGTATTTCCATGCGTTACAAAGTTGGTGCAGTCTTCCTATTCGCTATCCTCTAGCACAGCAGCTAAGTGTTGTTCATTGCCATGAATGAACCCTCCGCTATGGTAGCTGAGTTGTATCTCTTCAGATCTAACAGCTGGCGAGCCCTTCTGCAACCCCAAACCAGTTCTTCCTTTATTGTCAGAGACCTCTACCACACGCCCCCAATGATCAACAGGACCTTCTTCAACAATCTTCTGAGCATCTCTCAGAGAGGACATAGGTGCCCTAACTCTCTTCTCAGCAGCAATAGACAAGGCTTGGAACGGAGTCCCAACCTCATCCTCAGCTTCTACATAAGAGAAAGATGATAGATGGCTAACCAATAACGCTTTCTCTCCTCCAACAATTACCATCTTGCCATTCTTGACAAATTGAGCTTCTGATGCAGAGTGGAGGTAACGGCCCCTGCCTCGTGAATCCATGGCCTTCCCAATAAACAGCTATAGGCCGGGTGAATATCCATTACTTGGAAAGTAATTTGAAAATCACTTGGACTTATCTTGACTGGAAGGTCCACTTCACCAATGACTGTTTTGCGAGAGCCATCGAAGGCTTTGACAATCACCCCACTATATCTCATGGGAACTCCTTGGTAAGATAACTTTGACAATGTTGACTTCGGAAGCACATTGAGTGACAAACCGGTGTCAACGAGCACATTTGACAAAGCATCTTCCTTACAATTCATCGAAATATCCAAAGCTAGATTGTGATTTCTTCCCTCTTCAGGGAGTTCTTCATCGCAAAAGCTCAAATTATTGCATGAAGTGATGTTAGCCACAATGTGATCAAATTGATCCATAGTAACATCTTGCTCCATATATGCCTGTTCAAGAACTCTCTGTAGTGCTTCTCTGTGCGCTTCAAAATTCAAAAGCAGAGACAACACGAAAATCCTTGAGGGAGTCTGGAGCAACTGCTCAACCACATTAAATTCACTCCTTTTAATCAGTCGGAGTACCTCATCATCATCATTAGTTTTAAAATTATTGGATTCATCAGACTTATCCTTTGAACAACCAACCGGATCTTCATTAGGTACCTCCATCCTCTTACCAACAATTGTATCTTCTTTATTTTCTGGGAATACCGGTCCAAAAACTCGACCACTGCGGGTCACCTTCGTAACATCGGCAATGCTCACCACTGAACTGGTCGTAGGTAACGGTACCTCTTGACCACTCTCTAACATCGTACCATATTATTGATACGGTACAGCCTTATTAGATACATACGGGATTAGGCCCGCTAATCGTATTACCAACGGCGAAACTGATATATTATTGACGTTCTTGTTACTGTTGCTATCATACTGAATTGCTAACCTCTCTGGTTGTTTGAAAATAGGCACTATGACATTAACGTCGTCATTTACATGACGGGATTGACAAATCTGAATCATGCCTTCATCCATCAGATGCTGGAAGTATCTTTTCACAACAACGCACCCCCTTGGGTTCACACTACAAATATCACAACCATCGTGATCATGTTCACAGTTACTCACCATACAGATGTCCTTGTGTATCTGCACCAAGGATCCACGAATAAAACATACATCAAAAACTTTGTACTCACCAGGACAGTCGTCCACCATATTAACTGAAGAGTTCCCATGAGCGGGCCAAGATTAGCTTTCACATTAGGTGTGCGGTCTTCAAAAGACACCATGCCACTCTTCATAAGCTTTTGCATCTCATACTTCAACGGGTAACAGTTTTCAATATCATGCTCAGGTGCACCCTGATGGAAAGCACAGCGAAGCTCGGGTTTATACCACCAGGGAAGTGGATTTGGGATCTGCGGTAGGTTCCTCGGTTGAATCAAGTTTTTGAGGACTAATGATGGGTACAGTTCTGCATACGACATGGGAATTGGGTCAAAAGAGACCTTCTTCCTCTCGAAATTCTGTTGCTGATGATGATTGTTGTTGGAATTATTGTTGTTGTAGGTGTTCGTTCTTTGTTGCGGTTGTTGTTGTTGACGTTGATATTGTTGTTGTTGTTGAATTGGTGTTGTTTGCTGATTAGAGAATACTGGAATTACTGATGATACTTGATGATGATGATGTTGACGGGGTGGTGGATTTCTTCTTGCTTGAGGCCTCCTCTGCCTCCCACTGGAAATTGCATTTGCTTCACTGTCTTTCCTCTTGCTGAAACTACTGCCATATTTCTTGCTTGTCGACGCCTCATGACAATCGTCCTTCATGGACCCCCTCTTCAAGTCTCATCCCCATATTTACCATTTCGGTAAAATCACTGGGGGCACTGGCGATCATACGTTCGTAATAAAATGAACTCAGGGTTTTTAGAAAGATTTTTGTCATCTCTTTCTCCTCAAAAGGAGGAGTGATCTGGGCAGCCAACTCCCTCCATCTCTACGCATACTCCTTGAATGTCTCTTTATCTTTCTGAGACATGGACCTCAGCTGGTCCCTATCCGGCGCCATATCCACGTTGTACTTGTATTACTTCACAAAGGCTTCTTCCAGGTCATTGAAAGTAAGGATGCTTGCACTATCTAACCCCATATACCAATGGAGTGCAACACCAGTCAAGCTATCCTAGAAGTAGTGAATCAACAACTGGTCATTATCTATTTGAGTTGACATCTTGCGGGCATACATCACAAGATGACTGAGCGGACACAAGTTTCCCTTGTATTTTTCAAAGTTAGGCACTTTGAATTTTACTGGGATTTTCACATTAGGTACCAAGCATAGTTCAGCAGCACTCTTCCCAAACAGATCTTTGCCTCTCAGCGTTTTCAATTCCTTGCGCAGCTCAAGAAATTGACCTTTCATCTCGTCCATCTTCTCATAGACATCCAGATCCTCAGACGGCTCGGAGTGATAGATGGTGTCCTCTACACGAGGCAAAGTATGCACAACTGGAGGTGGCACGGACATTACCGGGCTAGATGCCGACATGGAAGCAAAAGTAGGAGCGAAACCTTCTGGCACAAAATTGAGCGGCATTCCCCATGGGAATCCAGCAGGCAAGTTTGGCGCGAAGTGGGCGATGGCAGCACGCACAATAGAGGTGACCACTTCAGAAATAATTGTCCTCGTGGGAGGAGTTGCAGGCGTTGGAGAAGCTTGGCTTTGGGCAGCAAGAACTGACTCCATCATGGCAGTCAGCCAGGCAATCTCCTCTTTCAAATCTCGGTTCTCTTGCTCAAGGTGTTCCATGATTCTCTGGTGATTAGCTCTGGTGTTGTACCGGTGAGTCAGCTTGGCTAAAGCACAGAAGAACATCAATCAGACACCTGGCAAAAACCTGCTTATGCAAAGATGCATGAAATGCAATGCTTGATTATTTTTTTCATTTCCAAGGAACTTACTATATATATATATATATATATATATATATATATATATATATATATATATATATATATATATATATATATATATATATATATATATTAAATGGCAATTGCAACAATTTGATATGACCAAAAATCTCTTTTTATTTATATAAATTGGAAGGATTACACTGAGTACAATTTCAGAAACCAAAATAAAAAGATACAAGAGAAAAGGGGACTAGTCATCCTAAGGATCCCTAACAACAATGTCAGAAGATTTGGCTGAAGGCGCGTACTTCCTTCGAATGCGACGAATCTGGGTCTCAAAATAAGCCTTCATCTGAGTCTTCTCGAGAACAAGTTGGTCAACAATCTTCTTCCAAGCAACGGAAGGCTGAGGCATGCTAGAAGATGAAACCTCTGGCTCTCTCTGTCTCTTCGTTACTCAATCTTCAAGTAGCTTAATTAATGCATCTTTGTCCTTAGACTCCAACTGCATAAACAATTAGAATGATATGTATAATGGCAAATTATATAAAGTACTAAAAGTAAATTGCATTAAAGTAAAGACTTGGAGTTAAAAGTTAATAGTTAGTAAGTTAGTAGCTAGTTTTGTTTTGCTTTTGATTTCAAGACATTCTTTGGAGAACACTCAACCCACTTGCCACAAGCATGGATCCTTGAACCAAAACATCTTCCAAAGGAAGGAAAGAAGTCCAAGTTTCCACATAATACCATGGAAGAGGGGAGACTTACAATCTCACTAACTAGAATGCTTACACCTTTTATGTCACAAATTTAGCGCTATATTAAGCAATCGTAATTGGACTTATGTAGAAGTCACAACTATTTGAGGTCGGGCAATAGACTTTTGGTGTTAATGCATGTTGGAGACATAGTATTATGAACTATGCTCATTAAACATACCACACACACAAAAATATGCAAAAGGTGTGGCCTAATCTCATCCATACTCATGTTAATCTTTCAATCAACTAGCATTAGGAATTTGAGATGTCATTGGCCAAATGGAAATGAATGAATAAAGAAGGGGAATTAGATGAAGGGGAAGGGGGTGAATCAGATCACAAATTGGTCAAAGAAGGACTTTTACCAAATTAATATCATTCATTCATTTTGGGAGATGGAATGCACATTCCATCAATCCCCTAAATCCAATGATATTAATTTGACAAAGGCAAATCAACCTTGACCAAGGCCAACCAACAAATAAGAAACTCAAACAAGTCAATACAAATGGTCAACACAATTTAAATGGCATTTATTCAATTAAAAATAATAAAATAATGCATTAAATTCAAATAAGTTTTGTCCAATTCCTAAAATCCCATCAAAGCACCAAAGAAATGACCATAAGATTTATCATAGGTCAATCAAGATCAAAGGACCTTGGAGAAAAAATTTCATAATTTTTGGACACTTAAAAATATTTTTAAACAATTAAAAACAAATGCAAAATCAATTAATTCATGAAAAATATAATAATGATCCAAAAAATAATTTTAATTCAGAATATGAATGAGAAAAATATTTAAAAATATTTGGTGAAAGTCCCATATTTTTTGGATCAATATTAAATTTAATATGAATTATTGAAGAAAAGGGAATTAAAATAAAATTCAGAAAATGCTAAATTACGTGGACCATCAGATCTCCCTCATTATATGAGGTGGCAGATCTGATGATCCAAAATGCGCGCTCCACATACACCTGAGTCAACCGCGTGGCAAAAGGAGTAATCACAAGGAACGATCCAGATTAGAACGTGAGACTTTGATCAAGTGGTTCAGATACAAGACACACCATCACCGAAGCCAGAGCTCCGGTTGTCTTCTCCTGTGAGCTTCACCGGACTGGTCATCATGAACCATCACCAAAAAAAGAAACAGGGACATGATCTTAAAGAAAAAACATCACTGAGCTCGAATCTAACCTCCAATTCCTCCAATTCCAAATATATTAAGAGATATGTGGAATTGAAAAATGAGGTACATGATCTGAGTTGCTTCGATTTGACCTCAAAGCAACTCAAACTTCTTGCCTACATTGGTAGGACTTCAGACAACCAAAGAATCAATGGAATTGAGCAATAATTTAAGAGAATCGAATAGTTTAAAATTTCTGCAAATTACCTTCAATGGAGATCTGAGCACGATGGATCTTGATCTGAATTGTGCTTGGCTTCACTTCAATTGCTTGCAGGAGAGGAATGGAAAGGTTTAGAAGTAATGGACTCCTGGAGAATTGAATTCCAAAATAGTGGAGATTCAAGCTCAAATTCAAATGGATTTATCAGGGTTATCCTATGAGAGTGAAGGGTTTTCAATGGAGAGTCAAAGATGGCGCCATGTGTGTGTTATTTTTGAGCAAATGCAGCTGTATTTATAGCCAAATTATGTGATATTTGCACACTCACTTCCACTTTCCAAAATTGGCAAAATGATGATGCAAAGTTGCATGGGCGCGCATAGGCCCATGGAATGATAGCTGAAAGTCCAAATTTGAAGTTTAGATGCTTTGAAGATTGATTGGATTGCAAGGCACTTGTGCATTGTTGCTTGAAGTTGGATCTATGCCAAATGATATCAGCATGTTTAAGTCATGCGCAGCCTATGCATTTCTCATCCAAAATGAATGAATTTGAGCTCTTTGAAAAGGTGAGATCAAGAGGAACAAGTTTGATGTTGAACACTTTTTCACATGGATCTTGAAACTTGGATAAATTTGAGGTGGAAGTTTGGAAAAAGTTGACATATCGAAAATTTTCAAAGTGTCAAGCCATATGTCTCAATATTCCACCTTTCTTAAATTTTTATAGCTTCAAATGAGAAACGTGTATTTCTCAAAGTTGTATCTATCTCAAAGACCTTCAAAATGGTCACCAATTTCATGTCATTTGGATTTGAAATGATAGAGTTATGAATTTTTGAAGTTTGGAAAAATCACTTGATCAATGGTATAGGTCAAAAGTGACCTATAATGTAGCCTCATATCACATGATCAAAAAAGTTGAATTATCTCCCACTCCATACATCAAAGTTGAAGTAGACACGTTGAATTTGATTTTGAAACTTGGAAATCTTTCATCTCATAAAAATTGAGCAAGTTATGGCCTTGGGAAGTTGACTTTCAAATTAGGGTTTAGACAAAATGACCTATAATGTTTCAACATGGAAAATGATTTTCCCAGAAAAACTAGCTCTAGGTCTCAACATGAAAGTTGTTTGGAATATCATTTAGAGTAAGTTTTCTCTTGGAATCATTTTCATATGACAATTGTAGGATATATGGTCTAGGGAGGCCTAGTTTTGATCAGATGACTTCATCTGGCCAACCACCATCAACCAACTTGCTAATTTTCAATTCTCTTGACTTTCTTGGCTCATGGTAGATCATGCATGCATAAGATGATGAATTTTTAAGTGTCCCTTTAGAAATTTGATCAATTTGTGAGATAGCTTATTGGAGAATTTACTCAAGATACCCAGTCAAACTAGGGTTTCCAAGGCAAACCATCCTCAAACTCTTGAAGCAAACTTGATCATTATAACTTGTAGAGAACATTGGGACTCATATATGATGTTCACAAACATTCTTGAATCAATTCTTGGTTTATCTCTTTTGTTCATGGGGGTCTCAAACCCTATATGTGATCAATGAATCAATGAGATCATGCCCTTCCTTCAAAAAAATTAGGCAAAAGCAAAGACATATTTTTGGTATTTTAGTTAGTAAAATGATAATATACAAGTATGATATAATCACAAAGTGCTTGGTGATCTCTCCCAAAACAAACCCAATGAAGGAGGGGTAAGGAGGATGCCAATGCATGATCCCAATGCTAGTGCTTATGATGAAATGCATGAGGGATCTTAGGGTCAAAATTGGGGTCTTACATTGAGTAGAATGAGGTTTGGTGATAAATGGTGTGGGTGGATGGAAACGTGTGTGTTTGATAATTCGATGTCCATGATTTTCAATGAGATTCCAACAAAGGATTTGAAAGTTACTAGAGGATTAATACAAGGATATCCTCTTTCTCCTTTTCTTTTTCTTTTGGTTGCGGAAGGTTTTGTCGATTTATTGCACCAAACGGTCGCTTTAGGGGAATTTAAGCCTTTTCATTTGAATGGTTCTACTCATTTTGAATTGTTACAATTTGCGTTTAATACTATCTTAATCGGGGAGGGTTCTTGGAAGAATCTTTTGTCCATCAAACTTTGCTTCGAGGCTTTGAGTTGGTATCGGATCTTCAGGTGAACTTAGCCAAAAGTAAATTATTTGGTCTTAATGTTGATTTCAATTTTTGCAAGCAGTCGCTTCCTTTTTGCCTTTTGAATTTGGCATGATTCTCTTTGTATTTCTTGGTATTCCCATTGGTATTAATCCGAGAATAAAACAATCTTGGACTCCGATTGTTTCCGAGTTAAGAAGAAGATTTACGGTTTGGCATAATAGATTTTTGTCTATTAGAGGTAGGGTGGTTCTTTTGAATTATGTTTTTTCCAACATTCCTATTGGTATTATCCATTTCTTGTAAGTTGGGTAATTAGAGGTCTCTAGATTTTTGGATACATTGTTGGCTCGGATCTTATTCTTTTGATGCCTTATGCCCTTCTTTGTTTCGGTTTTGTGGTTCGGGTGGTCTCAAAGTGGGTGATACGCTGGTTTGGATCAATGAATCTCGGGAATGGAATCTAGGCGTTAATGGGCGCGGGTTTGAGTGAGGTCGACTTTTTGTTGTTGGAGGATTTGATGCAAAATTTTCATGGTGTCAAGCTTAACTCTCAAGAAGCGGGCCAATTTGTTTGGAGGAGGGATAAATTTGGTTTTTTAGTAAAAAAATGCTTATAAGAGGATTTATGAGTCTTGCATTTCGGTACCTTTTTTGACTCCTTTAAAGGTTAATGTTTTAGCTTTCTTATGGAAGTCTAAAGTTCTTAGAAAAATCCTTCTTTTGATTGGCGGTTAATTCTTAACAAGTTACCCAAAAGATTGAAATTGGCTAAGGGTGAGATTCTTAAAGGGGTTCACAACGTGGTTTTGTCTTTATACTTCTTGAAAGAGAAAGATGTGAAGCATTTGTTTGATATATTTAGAACAAATTTTGCTTGTTGATTGGAGTGGATGTTTCCTCCATGACAGACTCTTTGGTGGAGAGACTTCAATGCTTAAATTCTTCTACTTCTTTTTTATTTTGTTTAAATAATTCAAGCAAGGCAACTATAGCGCCCATGATCTATCATTTAAGTGAGAATTACTTAATTTACTTTATATATCAATAAGAATAAGAATTTTCGTTAGATGTTTAAAGAAGATACTTTAATCGATCAATTTTTCTTCACCTTTGGTGAAGAAGTTAACCAATCTATTTATCATACTTTAAATGAATATCTTTTACGGTTGAAATGTCACGAACAAAGTTAAGAATATGCATAACAAAGACCAAACTTTCACTCTGAATTGTTTGACCACACAGATCTTCAGGTGGCACCTAACTAACCTACTTCCTCATATTCTCCTTTAATTTATCATCAAAATTGAGGATAGCTTTCACTTAGATGTGTGAAAGACATGTCATATACACAGTAAATCTACAGGTTCTGGAAAGGTAAGTAACAATCTCTTTCATCAAGTTTGACTAATTGTATGATTAAGTGATTAATTAATTGGAGATCATCCAAGAAAATCCTTTTCAGCTTCGGATTCCATACTAACTACTATTCAATTTTGGATTAACCAAATTTTTGTCTATTATTACTCACTCAATATGAGCTAAGGAGGATAGATATCCAGTTATTTATTCACGATTCTTGGGTAATTCTTAATTAAGTAGGTTAGCTTGCAAACAAGCATAAAACTTATAAAATAACTAATAATTTTAATTTATTTATAATTAAATAGTAAATCAGCAATGTTAAACAAACACAAATATCATTCTTACTCTGACGTATAAATAAGGTAAACAATAATTATTATTTTTATCAATATTTACATGGTAAAAAAATATAATGATTTTTAAAACAAATATAAAATTGTATCGGTAATCATTTTTATTATGAGAAAAAAGAATATATATTAATATTGAAGGTATAATTTTTTTTACATTATCAATCAATCACAACCAATCGCAGATATGTATCCGGTCAAGTCACGCACTTAATTTAAAATACTGATATGACATGATAAAATATTATAATTTTATTGGATGATATTATAAACCTAATTTACACCGATAGTGCACTTCCTTTAATCTTTTTTATTATTTAATTAATTACTTTTATTATTTTTACCAACCACTATCGATCATTGAAACAATTGATTAAGGCTAGCAATTAAATACATCTCCAATTGATACTTGCAAAAATGATCGATAACTAGTAGAGTAAAAATCTGTAAAATAGATATGAGACATGAAGACGAGAAATTACCCACTAAAATATACGGGAATGGACGTGGGTATGAGCACAATATATATTTATATTATTAATATGTAGACATTTTAATTTATCAGTTTTATTAAATACAACACTATTAAATTTTTATGCATTCTAATATAATTTTTTTTATATCTTACCTCAACAGTAACATTCTTTAATTTTTTTAATGTTGTTAAAAACATAAAATGACATGATAATTTATGATTGATAGATTATGTTCAATGCTAGTAAACGGGTATGAGTATGAGTACTTAGATATCTATAAGATACGAGTATGTGTGCAAACTGTTGAATTGTAATTCCTTGTGTCGAAGCAGGTAGTGCTCGACAGAAACAAGAATGTGTCGAAACATGTAGCGTGAGTCGAGTTGTATTAGATATCGAAATGTCGAAGCAGATAGATAGCTTGACACAAGATTTCAACTTAAACCAAAATATGTATTTTGGGCCTTTGTATTTTTTTTGGCTTTAGCTTAGGGAGTAAACTAGTTCAATTATAAATAGATGGAGTAACACATATTTTCATATAAATCTTGTAATCACTTCCAGTTGTAAAATTAACGAGATTTTCCACAGGCTATGGACAGAGAGAGACTCTGCAGAAATCATCTTCTTCCCCAATTTCCGCCAAACCTTAATCTTCTTTCTTATTCAATTTTCTTTTCTTGTTTTCATCATCATTATGCAGCGATACAATCTTGCAACTAAGGTTGGTTGACTCACTCGAGTGAAGAGTGAAGAAAAAATTGGGATTCGATCGGTTGATTGAATCTTGTTCATCAAGATTGACTCGAAATTACTCAAAGTTTTTGGTTTAATTCCAACATCTGGTATCTAGAGCACTGGATGAGCGATTTGTGGGAAGCAAAATACGATGGTGATGAATCATCTGAACGAGCATTTTTCGGTGAGTCTCCCAATTCTGAAGAATCAGAATTATGAGAATTAGTGCAAGCAGATAAAGGTTGTCTTTTGCTATCAAAATCTTTGGGATCTTGTGAAGGAGGAGTGACACCGCTTGCAGCAAACATGACGGGTGAAGAAAAAGTTGTACACAAAGAATTGAAAAAGAAATATTATAAATCTCTTTTTATAATCCATCAATGTGTTAATTTTGATAATTTCAAAAAGGTTAGTGATGTTGAATCAACGAAAAAAGCATGGGAAATTCTTGAAAAATCGTTTAGAGGCAGAGAGAATGTAAAAGAGGTGAGGTTATAAACTATCAAAAGAGCGTATGAACGTATGAATTGCTTCAGATGGAAGACAATGAAAGCATAACTGATATTTTCACTAGGGTTACAAAATTGGTTACTCAAATCAAGGTATGTGGAGAAGTGTTGACATCAAGATCAATTGTTTCAAAGATCTTGAGGTCATTGGCTCCAAAGTTCGACCATGTGGTAGTAGCCACAGAAAAGTCAAAAGATTTGTCAGCATTGACAAAGGAATACGTTCAAGGGACGCTTGAATCTCACGAACAAAGAATGAGTGACAGAGTTGCAGACAAGTCGAAGAGTGATGTGGCTTTGCAGGCGCACCCGGTAGAAGAAAAGAAAGGCAAAGGGAAATGGCTCGACAACAAAGGTAGAGGAGACTACAACAATTTGACTGGTCAAAATCAGCAAGAAGGATGCTGGTAGAATCAGAGAAGACCGTCATACCAAAGTAACCAGAGAGGTGGTGTTGTAGGTAGACAAAGAGATGGTGGTCAAAAACCTGACAAAAGTCACATTCAATGTTTCAATTGTCAGAAGTATGGTCATTACTCTAGTGATTGTCGTGAAAACAAAAGAATTAAGAAAATGATGCAAAGTTTGCAAAGCATGAAGAAGAGATGAAGAAAGATTCTAGGACCAATGGTACTTGAACTCAGGATCCTCTTCAAACATGACTGGTAGGAAAGATTGGTTTGTCAACATGAAACCCTCAATGAAGAACATGGTAAAAAAATTGAATGACAATACTTTAGCAGTTGAAGGTATTGGTGATATTCTGATTATGAGGAAAAATGGTAAGAGGTCAGTAATTTCCAATGTACTTTATATACCAGACATGAAAAGTAATTTTCTCAACATAGGCTAGTTAGTTGAAAAGAACTACAAAGTGTCAATCGAAGACAAGATTATGAGAGTTCTCGACTCAGGTGGAAGGTTAATCTTGAATGCACATATGTCTCAGAATAGAACCTTCAGGATTGAACTTAGTGTGATGGAGCGCAAGTGCCTTGCAACTGCAGCTAGCAGGGATGAATGGATATGATACTATAGACTTGGCCATCTCAATTTCAGAGATATCAAAGATTTGAAAATAAGAAATATGGTTTCAGAGTTACCAGAAATCGACATTCCAAATGAAGTGTGTGAAGCATGTGTGCAGGCAAAGCAACACAAGAACAGATTCAGCAAGGATACAGGAAGAAATTTGAAGGAAATTCTTAAAGTCATATACTCTAATGTATGTGGTCCTACCCATGTGAATTTGATTAGAGGTAACCGATACTTTGTCAGATTCATAGATGATTTCAACCGAAAACTATAGACTCGCCTGATCAAGAAGAAAAGTGAAGTGATTGAGGTGTTTGTCAAGTTTAAATCTATGGTCGAAAGACAAAGTGGTGTAAAGCTCAAGATTATGAGGACTGATGATGGTGGAGAGTATTGTCAAAAGACTTCGACAAGTTATGTGAGAAAGAAGGGATCATGCATGAGGTGGTGCCACCCTACACTCCATAGAAGAATGGATCTTCACAAAGGAAAAAAATAACCATCACGAACTTGGTGAAAAGAATGTTGAGAGGAAAGTATCTACCCAAAGAATTATGGGGAGAAGTTATGGCGACAGTAACATGTATTTTGAACAGATGCCCGACGAAGAAGCTAGAAGGAGTTATGCCATAAGAATGTTGGTCTGGTGTCAAGCCTAGCTTAAGTCATCTGAAGGTATTTGGATCTATAGCATATAGACATGTTCTAGATCATTTAAGAATAAAAATTGATGATAAGTCGAGTCATATTATCCTAATAAGATATCATTTGACTGGAGGTTACAAGTTATTCGACCCAGTGAACAAGCCAGTAGTGATCAGCAGGGATGTGATCTTAGATGAGCTTAAGGAATAAGATTGGAGTGAAAATGTAAATAAGGATTCAATGAGAATCTTATGGTAAGAACCAACAAGTGAAGTCGAAAGAGAAGTTCGGTAGGAAGAAGTCATAGGTCAAGCAAGCACAAGCAGAACTCAAAGAACAAGACACATTCCTGCAACGTGGTAAGAATGTGTGATTACATCAGATGATGTGGTCAATGATGAATGTGAGTTGGTACACTATGCTTTCTATGCAGATGTTGAATCGGACGATGCAGTTGAGGCATTAAAGGATTCAAAGTGGGTGAAAGAAATGAATAAGGAACTTAAGTCCATCAAAGACAACGACACCTGGTCACTTGTCGAATTGCTTCAAGGAAAGAAGGCAATCAATGTGAAGTGGGTATATAAGGTGGAGTTGAATCCCAAAGGTTAAGTAACTCAACATAAGGCAAGACTTGTGGCGAAAGGATTTCATCAGAAGGAAGGAATCGACTTCTATGAGGTTTTTGAACATGTTGCTAGGATCGAAACAATCTGGTTGGTTGTTGGTCTAGCAAACATGAACAACTAGCACACATGTAAAATGGATGTGAAATGTAAGTTCCTGAATGACCCCTTAGATGAAGAAGTTTATGTTACACAACCAGTTGGGTTTGTGAAACATGGCAAAGAAAGCAAGGTATATAGGCTGCATAAAGCCCCGTATGGTATCTAGAGCACTGGCTGAGCAATTCGTAGGAAGTAAAACACAATGGTGATAATGTTGGTGTAAGCCCTAGAGACCAATACTTTTTGTACTTGTATCGAATTATTTATTAATAATAAAAGGCTTTTCTTTATTATGTTTGTTTAATAAAGTCCCTAGAATAGCTAGTCCGTTTAATGTATCAAGTGTGACTTAATCATGAGATCACATTAAACATAAGGACACTATTCTTAAAGTATCCGTAGTCGAGCTTTATTGTGAAGTGGGATAACATTAAAGCATAAAGACTATTATGTATATAGACTGATGATCACATCTCATGGATCATGGATAAAGAGTTATCAAGTCTTAAACATAGGTATGAATATTAAGAGTAATATTTATACTGGATTGACCTGCTATGAGAATACTATATAGAATGTTATGCAAAGTGTCATAAGTTATTCTCATGGTGATAATGGTGTATACCACCCTTCGACCTGAAACCACTATGGACCCTAGATGTAGAGTCGAGTGCCTTATTGCTGATCAAATATTGTCCATAACTGGATGACCATAAAGGCAGTTGATGGGTACTCCACGAAGCATGCTAAGGGACATGAGTGACCTAGATGGAATTTGCCCATCCTGCGTAACAGGATAAATGTCTATGGGCCCAATATTGAACTAGACAAGGATGACACGGTCTATGCCTTGTGTTCAATATAGACATAAGGGCAAAAGGGTAATTGTACACATAAGTATTATCACAAAAGGATTTGTTAGATCACATGACATTTTTGTGTCTTGGGTAGCAGTGATGTGTTGCTAGATACCGCTCATTGTTTATTATGTTAAATACGTGATTTAATATAATTGCCAATGCCGCGAAAACCTACAGGGTCACACACAAAAGGACGGATTGATAAGAGATAGAGTAACTAAGGAATACCGTAATGTACGGTGCACTTAAGTGAATTGTAGAACATCGTAAGGTACAGTGTACTTAAGTAGAATACGAAATATGGTAAGGTACCACGCGCTTAAGTGATTTTGGCATATTATAAGATATGGGCCACATACGCTTTAGTGGGCTTTTTAGCTTGTAGCCCACACAAGTGGTTCTATAAATAGAACCCTTGTGTAAAAGCATTTGTGCAGTTGCAATTTCGTTTCTCTCTCTCTCTCTCTCTCTCTCTCTCTCTCTCTCTCTCTCTCTCTCTCTCTCACTCACTCACTCAAAGCCTTCATTTATAGCAGCTAGCACTAAGATTGAAGGAATCTGTTCGTGTGGACTGAGTAGAGGTGTTGTCATCGTTCAACGTTCGTGATCGCTCCGTAGATCTGCATCAAAGGTTACAATCGCCACAAGAGGTAACGATTCTATCACTGATCATGCCCATTCGGTAGGATCACTAAAGGAGAAATTTTAAATTCCGCTGCATTTTGGATCGCTCTTCTCCTTCAATAGTATTAGAGCCACTTACGAAACCATGCATCTGATAGATGTTTATTTTCTGTATTTTCTGTATTAATACGATTAAAAGACAAAATGAATCAAAAAATAAATGAGTAATTAAATTTGGCATCATGTGTGTATGATTTGGATGATTGATGTTGACTATGCTTCAGAATCCGACATTAGTATGGTGAAGCAGTGATACATCGATCGTCCATAGGTTATGCAATTGAGATCGATCAAGTTATATATATGATATAAGTAATCCTGATGCAAAATACGGTATATATGATATACTATTTCTGTTTCATTCATTCAAACACTTAATGGTTGTTTTCCTTTGAGCGATCAATGGTCATTTGCTTCTTGATCCGATATTAGTATGGTGAAGCAATGACGTGTTGATCAATCATACTGAATTAACAATCGAGGTGTGTTTGAAGGTTTGAAATTGGTGCATTAGGGTTAATGATGGCACAAGGGTTGTGTTGTCAAAGAGTTATGCGATTATGGTTGTGACTGCGCAAGAGTTGTGCTTTAAAGTATCAAGTGTTGATGCGAAAAACGACGTTGATTTCAAATGAATTGTTCATTAAAAATTTCGGCCAGGGGCGCTGCCCCCTTGACCCCTGTCCGCTGATCGGTCAGCGGACCCCCGACTAACTCTGCGTAGTGTGATCGGTCGCCGAAATTTAATTTGGTTTTAATTAATTAAAAGAATTAAAATTAATAATAATAATGTGTTTATTATTATTGTCTTGTGGTGATCGGTTATGGCCTTAGTTTTTCTTTATTATGTTTTGGGTTTTTTAAATACGACCTACGTGTCGTGCCTCTCTTTTAATCTCATAATGTAACTTCTTTTCTCATCTCACTCCCTCGTATGTAAAATGAGTTTCTTTTATGTAATGTAATGTTATGAAGAAAGAGAAGAATTCAATATTAAAGGAGGAAAACCTTGAAGATCTTGCTTGGAGAAGCTTAGATCGTTATTAGGTTAGCTTAGGTTCTCTCATTGGCTTGGGAGAACAATTGTGCTAGGGGCCATAACTGTTTCATTATGTATGTTGATGCATGTGAATGTATGTTGATGCATGTGAGACATGATTTATATGATAAATAAGCCAGTGAGATCAGAATAATTGCAAATTCCCTCTAATTAAATATTAAGTTTATGATTTCCAAGTTTTAGCACTCATCAAGACTAGTATCGGATAATGTAGGTTTCGCCTACGCGAGGTGCATGTTCTATATTAGTAAGGTGCGATAGGATAATTGTAATATCCAATTGCTAAAACAATGGGTCAAACTTAACTAAACAAATTATAATAAGATTATATATGTTTAGAAGCAAGAGTTGAAAATGATCCCCGTGATGGATTGGAATAAGGAGTTATTCACCCAACTAAAATATTCGAGAGTTATATTAGATACAATTGGAAGGAGATCCTACCTAAATAACCTAGTTTTGTGTAATCCGCCTACGCAGACTTAAAACAAAGTGAAATGTGGATCTCGACCCACTAGAAAATATTCCAACGGGATTTTCCGAATTAAATGGTGAGGGTCATTTGTTTTGAGTAAAATAGTGGGAGCATATTTAATTAAATGCCTAATTAAATATGTTATTCATACTTATATTTTCATTATTTTCATGCAGATTACCATGACAATAAACACCTCTAACAACATTTTGCGATCAATCTTTGACAAGGAAAAATTGTTTGGGACAAATTTTCTGGATTGGTACCAAAATCTGAGGATTGTCCTCAAACATGATAGAAAGTTGTATGTCTTGGAGAAACCTGTTCCTGAAGAGGAACCTCCTAGTTCTGCACCTAAGGCAAAAAGAGATGCTTATAAGAAGCATGTCAATGATGTCAATGAAACTGCTTGTCTCGTGCTAGCTACCATGAACTCAGAGTTGCAAAAGCAACATGAGAACATGGCAGCATTCGATATGATCGGACACCTGAAGATGCTCTATCAAAAGCAAGAAAGGCATGAAAGGTTTGAAGTTTCAAAAGCCCTTTTTCAAGGCAAGTTAGCTGAAGGAGCCCCTGTAGGTCCCCGTGTGCTCAAGATGATTGGGTATGTGGAAAACCTTGAGAGGTTGGGTTTTCCCCTCGGAATGGAACTTGCGACTGATTTGATCTTGTAGTCGTTGCCAGATAGATTCAGTCAATTTGTTCTAAATTTTAATATGAATGATATGGACAAATCTCTTCCTGGACTGCTAGCCATGTTAAGAACTGCTGAGCAGAATCTGAAGTCAAAAGGGAAGTCCATTCTGATGATCGGAAATGGAAAGAGACAGAACAAAAGACCCACCAAGCAGGGTGATAAAGGGAAAGGCAAGGAAGTTGCCAAACCCAAACCCACTGTTACTGCTTTGAAGCCTAGTGGAGACATAGTAAAGGAAGGCACCTGCTTCCATTGCGGTAAGACCTGACACTGGAAGAGAAACTGCCCAAAGTACCTGGAAGATAAGAAGAATGGAGTAGAGACTTCAACTTCAGGTATTTTTGTTATTGAAATTAATTTATATACTTCTGCATCATGGGTATTAGATACTGGATGCGGTTCTCACATTTGTACCAATGTGCAGGGGCTAAAAAGGAGTAGAGATTTGACAAAAGGTGAAGTTGACCTACGAGTTGGCAGTGGAGCAAAGGTTGTTGCTTTAGTCGTAGGAACTTATGTATTGACTTTACCTAGTGGTTTAATAATTCAGTTAGAGAACTGTTATTATGTACCCGCAATTAGCAGGAATATTATTTCCGTTTCTTGTTTGGACAAGTTTGATTTTTCATTCATAATAAAGAACAATTGTTGCTCAATTTATTTGAATGATATATTCTATGCTACTGCACAAATGAACAATGGACTATATGTCCTTGATCTTGAAATGCCTATTTATAATATTAGTACTAAAATGATGAAACCTAATGAGTTAAATCCAACTTACCTTTGGCATTGTCGATTAGGCCACATTAATGAGAAACGCATTTCCAAATTCCATAAAGATGGACTCTTGGACTCTTTTGATTATGAATCATATGAGACATGCAGATCTTGTTTAATTGGAAAGATGACAAAGTCTCCATTCACAGGAAAAGGTGAAAGAGCTAATGATCTTTTGGCCCTCATACATACTTGTCGCAACCTGAAAAAGGAGATGCGAAAAAACAACCGGCGAGAAAAAATAAATAAATAAATAAATAAAATATAACAGAAAAATATTGGACTTGGACCTCTCTCATTTGAGCCCACAAAGCCATGAAAATCAGGTTATAAATTCTAAAAAAAATTCAGTGGAAAAACCCTAGAGAGGTTCTAACTAATTCAGAGCAACCTCCAGAGACTGAAGGGAACTCATCTGCAAAGAACCAATTCCCTCTCATATAAACCCTAAGATTGTTCTGCAAAGCCAAGGGTGCAATTCAATTTCAATCGATCCTCCCCAATCAGGTATGCCCTATTTCCACTACTTTATACTTTCAACCTGAAATTTCTGAATGTATGAGGTATTATGGGTGAATTTGGAAGAGTGGGTATCGTTAGGTTTTCCATGTGGGCACATGTTTTAGTATGTATGTCATGCCTTGATGTGTGGATCCTTGCCCCCTGACTTTGAATTTTGATACCCTTTTGATGCATGTGTTTGATAAGAGGTTTAGGCCTCCTACACTTGGTTGCTTTTTGTGAGCTCTTTTTGTGAATTTTAATGGCATGATTCATGTGGTTACATTTTGATTTGGGGCAACTCTTGATTGCACCCCATCTTGTCACTCTAACTTGTTTGTTGAGTTTTTTGTGAGGGCTCACATGACTCCTAAAAGGATAGCTTGCTTGGCATTCCACTTTATTTGTGGGATACCATTTGGAGATTTATTCTGATTACCTGTATTGACTTGCTTTCTTTGATGGTGCCAGCTCGAGAGATCTCTGGGTTTCTTATTTCTTTAGCTGTTATTACTTCGGATCTTTATCTGTGTGGTAGATCTCTTGATCCTTTATCTTTCCCGCATTTTACCCCTTTCTTAGCTGGAAGACCTCAATAGGAGGAAATGTTTTCTTTTGTTTGTTTACTTTTGTGCCCAAAGACCTCCAAAAGGAGGCATCAGTGCTAAAGACCTCCCTGAAGAGGCAATTGACGGATAAAAGGGATTAGTAATCAATCCCCCGTTATTCAGTGTGTCGTTTTTTATGCTCGCACTACGTGTCGAAGCTTCGGAACAAAAGCCCAAGATCTTTTGTCCGGTCAGTCAGTGGAGAGGGTTCCACCTTTCTGAATCCCCACTTTTTGTCATGAGCTCACCCTGTCCAGGGTTAAGAGCTATGAGGTCTTATCCTCATTACCCTTTTGATTTGCTCACCCTGACGTTCAATGTCAGTGGTTAAGAGCCCATTTGATTACCTATTCCATGGCTTGTTTGTCGAGGTTGATATGACCCCTCTTGACTAAAGCCCTACCCATGTAGGTTTGAGCCCCCTTGGTGGCATTTTATTTTATGCATGTTTATTTTGTATGTTGTGATCGTCTCCCCATAGGATTGCTAGGCTTCGTATAGTCTCTCGTTTGCATGTCAATTAAGGTAGCATTGTTCCTTCGTCTAGGACTTCCTTTTTTGCATGAGCATTCCTAAAACCCAAACAAACTCATTGATTTTTCTTCTCCTAAGAACACGTTAACTCCTTCTACTACAGGTGAGTAAGTCTCCAAAGGTCGAGCATCCGGTAGATTGCGTAGTAACATCTTAACCCGTAGTTAGTCGAACTACGGTTTGCTCTGATTCTCATTCCATATGAGATACGTAGGCATAAGACGCGATGTCTTAGCGAGCACACTCCTCTTTAACCCATAGGTAGCCGAGCTACGAAGACTCTGATTCTCATATTCAGATGGGATACGTATGCAGTGGATGCGACATCTGTGCGAGTCATTTTCTTTTGACCCTCTTTTAGTAAATAGTACATTAGATAAACCCACACCCTTTAGACAAGAACAACAAGAGTGGATCCCGTAGAGTACTACGGATGCGTAGGGGTGCTAATACATTCCCTTCGCATAATCGACTCCCGAACCCAAGATTTGGTTGCGAGACGTTGTCTTTTCCTTTCCCTTTTCCAGGTTTACTTCGAGCATTTCCTTTCCCTCCTTTGGGATAAATAACGCACGGTGGCGACTCTTCTGTCATTTCTTTCTCGCCGGTTGTTTTTTCGCATCTCCTTTTTCAAGTTGCAACAACTGGCGACTCTGCTGGGGACCTTGGTTTCCCTGAGCGAGTCCCTCCTAGCTTTTGTAGGTTGTTTGTTTATTGGGTGTTCATTCTTTTGTATAGTTATTTATTTTTCAGCATTTACCTGCTTCATTGCATTGTGTACATATCATTGTTGTATCTGTTGGCTCTGTTGTTGGTTTGCTTGTTTGTTGGGATGGGATGTTCTATGAGAGATAAGCCCATTACCCAGGCTTGAGTGTACACACAGGTTTTAGAGTGGATAGTCATGAGGCCTGCGTGGCGTGTTGCTACGTTAAGTCGTTCATGAAGACCCACATCCAGACGAGGTTTCTTTTGGATATATTTTGTCCTATGGGTGTTCCATAACGGCAGATGTTCCTCTAGAAATCGTCGACTCTGGTGACCATTTCCCGAGAACTCAGTCGAGGCCTCTCCTCCGAGACGTGATTATGTTAGCTCTGGTGGGCGCATTCTCGCTAATCAATCCGAGGACCCCGAGACTGGGAACTTGCTATTAGGATGTCCTGTTGAGGGGAGTCAGTGGAGGTCTTTTATCCTGTAATAATGTCAAACCTTCAGTGGTAAACGTATTATTCTCGACTGAAGGGCCGAAGCTGACAAACTTCTGTTCTTAGAACCTACCAGTGAGGGGCGGGCTAAATTCAGGAAACCTTAACCTCCAACTAACCCGGTTTTCTAGAGCAGAGTTCTGATCTTGTATTACATTCTTCAGTGGGTTTCTCTTCAGACAGTGCAACCCAACAGATATTCAAGCGGATCCAGCAATCCTGATTCCCATGTCACTGCATTGCATCACATCGTTTTGCATTCACATCATTGCATCACATCATTTTGCATTCATATCATTTAACACATGTTTATCTATTCCCAGGGGTTTATATCTTCTTCTTGATTCTAGTCGGGGTTTTCTTCTTACACCGTTTATCAAATATTAGACTGGAATCAAGGGGTTAGAATACCCTTTCGAACTGATAAACATGTCATTGCATTGGCATATCCGTCAGCATCTCTTGCATAACAGGTACCGCCACAGTGTTCTCAGTTGTTTGGTGTTCCACTAGCAGGATAGCTGACTCAGGCATTCACCGGTACGGTACACGCAGAAACCACCAGAGAGTAATGGAAAGCCTACAAGCAGAACTCGCCGAGATGAAGATTCGCATGAATCAGTTCATGGATGTGGTTCAAGGGGTGGCTCAGGGACAGCAAGAGCTCAGGCAGATGATGCAGAGGAATCCCGCCACTACTCAACCAGAGACGTTGACTGATCCTCCAGATGGAGAGGTTAACTTACCCAGTGGACCGGGGCCTACCCCGATCCTACATGTCACCTCCAGTCAACAACCCGTCCATGATGACCAGGAGGATCAGTTCCCCTTGCTTCAGGAAGACATTGGAATGAGTCATGGTATGGACCCTATGTTTCGGAGACTGGAAGAGAGGTTGAAGGCAGTGGAAGGACAGAATCCTCTAGGAGTAGACGTTGCTGACTTGGGATTGGTCCCAGGCGTGAGGGTGCCACCGAAATTCAAGGTCCCGATATTTGACAAATACAGCGGCAACTCTTGCCCGAAGACCCATGTGCAAGCCTACTTCCGTAAAATGGTTGCATACTCTGATGATGAAAAGTTGCTTATGTACTTTTTCCAGGATAGCCTAGCTGGGCGCATCCCTGGAATGGTATATGAGGCTGGACAGAGCCCACATCCGCTGCTGGAGGGATTTAGCTGAGGCTTTCGTGAAGCAGTATCAGTATAATGCAGACATGGCTCTGGACAGAACTCAACTTCAGAATCTGTCTCTTAAAGGCAATGAGTGTTTCAGGGAATACGCTCAACGCTGGAGGGAGACAGCTTCCCGTGTTCAACCTCCTATGTTGGAGAAGGAAATGGCTAACATGTTCATGAACACTCTGCCCGGACCTTATTTGGAGCGCCTGGTGGGTTGCAATGCCTCCAACTTTGCTGATGTAGTCTCTACCGGAGAGAGGGTGGAGAATTACCTGAAGACATACAAGACCCAGAGTGGAGGTGGATCTTCATCAGGGGTGAAGGAGTCGTTCATTCAGGGACAGAAGAGGAGAGAAGGGGATGCAAGTGCCATATCTTCTTATCAGAACAGGGGTAACCGGAGAAATGACTTTCAGAACTATCATCAGCAACCGTATGTTGTGGCTGTGACCATTCCAGCTGCAGCACCACTACAACAACAACAACCACAACGTCAGCAAACTTAGTACCAACCACAACAACCGGGTAACAGACCCGCTTATCAACAGAGGCAAAGGATGATGGACCGGCGTTTCGACACTCTTCCAATGTCGTACGCTCAGCTACTTTCTAGTCTTCAACAACTACAACTTATGCAGTTACGCACTCTGGCTCCTCCCGTTGGTAGACTTCCGATGGGTTACGACGCCAACGCTAGGTGTAGCTTCCACTATGGGGCACCTGGCCACAATATTGAGAACTGCAAAGCTTTTAAGCATGTAGTTCAGGACCTCATAGATTCAAAGGCCATCGACCTTGCACCGGCTCCGAATGTCGTCAACAATCCCATGCCCCAGCATGGTGGTGCAAATGTTAATATGATGGAAGGGGAAGCCAGATCCGTCAAAGATACGTTGAAGCTGAAGACTCCGTTGTCGGATATCAAGGGATACTTGTTGAAGGCCGATGTTTTCCCCGGTTGTGGGAAGGGTTGTTTGGATTGTGCTACTCAGAGTGGAGGTTGTTTGAAGCTACAGCAGGGTATCCAGGTCTTGCTCGACAAAGGTATCCTCCAGGTTGAAGATTTGTCTGTCCAAGAGTCTGCGGAAGGGGTTAAGGAAGAAGTGTTTGAAGATGCTACTGATGAATTCACAGATGTTGTTCCTACTGATTCTGTGATCCATGATGATGTCGTCGCTGATATTCCAAACATGGAGTTTGATTCTGATGTACTTGCTGAACTTGATTCCGATGTTTCAGATGTGTGTACTTCAGCGCCTCAGACTCGTCAGGGGCCGGTTACTTTCTCCAGTGCTGGCATCATTCAGTATGGCCAAGTCTCTGCGGTCAACGATGAAGATGGGGATAGCGATTGCGACATCGATAACGGGGTGCGTCCGAGGATCCCAGGTGAAGTCATCAACAATTGGTCTTCTGAGGAGATTGTCCAAGTCACTTTTCCGGAGGAGTAATTTTTCTTGTTTATTCATGCATATCCAAGTCTTACGTTCCGCCCAGGGCGTAATGACTCATTGTAGGGCTCATCTATGTGGATACTTGCATTTTTTATCATAAATAAAGGACGTCTTTTTGCATTCAAATATTTTGTTCACTGTCTTTCAATTTTTGCAGTTTTCAAAAATCAAAAAAATATATTTGGCAATGTTTTGTTTAGTTTTCATTCCTTGTTCACACTCATAAGGACATACCATCACTTATGCAGATGCACATCACCAGGTTCTATTGATAACAGTTCTGCTATGGCTCGCTTCGACTTTGAAAATCCAATATTTCAAGCTAAAGAAGAGGGTGATGAAGACTGTGAACTCCCTGAAGAACTTGCAAGGTTATTAAAACAGGAGGAAAGGGTCATTCAACCGCATCAAGAGTCTACTGAAGTGATTAATCTCGGCACCGAGGACGCCAAGAGAGAAATTAAGATAGGGGTTGCTTTTGAAGATAATATGAAGAAAGGGCTGATTGAATTGCTGCAAGAATATGTTGACATCTTTGCTTGGTCTTATCAGGACATGCCAGGGCTTGACACAGATATCGTGGTACACTGTTTGCCTCTCAAAGAAGGTTGTCCTCCGGTCAAGCAGAAGCTCAGAAGAACAAGACCAGAGATGGCTGTCAAGATAAAGGAAGAAGTGCAAAAACAGTTGGATGCAGGGTTTCTAGCAGTCACAAGTTATCCGCCATGGGTTGCAAATATCGTTCCAGTACCTAAGAAGGATGGAAAGGTACGGATGTGTGTTGACTACCGGGATCTGAACAGAGCTAGTCCTAAAGATGATTTCCCATTACCTCACATCGACGTTTTGGTGGATAACACAGCTCAGTTCTCGGTATTCTCCTTCATGGATGGCTTTTCTGGCTATAATCAAATTAAGATGGCACCAGAAGACATGGAGAAGACAACATTCATAACCCCATGGGGCACCTTCTGCTACAAGGTGATGCCGTTTGGTCTGAAAAATGCCGGAGCAACATATCAACGAGCGATGGTGACTCTTTTCCATGATATGATTCATCATGAAATCGAGGTTTATGTTGATGATATGATTGCCAAATCTCAAACGGAAGAAGAACATTTGGTGAATTTGCAGAAATTGTTTGAGCGTTTGAGAAAATTCAAGCTGAGGCTTAATCCGAACAAGTGTACTTTTGGGGTGAGATCTGGAAAATTACTGGGTTTTATTGTTAGTGAAAAAGGGATTGAGGTGGATCCGACCAAAGTGAAAGCGATACAGGAAATGCCTGAGCCAAGAACAGAGAAACAAGTTCGTGGTTTCTTAGGGAGGTTGAACTACATTGCAAGGTTCATCTCTCACCTAACAACCACGTGCAAGCCAATATTCAAATTGCTGAGAAAAGATCAGGCTATCAGGTGGAATGATGATTGCCAAAGGGCTTTCGAGAAGATAAAAGAGTATTTTTAGAATCCTCCTATCCTTATGCCTCCGGTCCCAGGGAGACCGCTGATTATGTATTTGACAGTACTAAACAATTCCATGGGTTGTGTTCTCGGTCAACACGACGAGACAAGTAGGAAAGAGCATGCCATCTACTACCTGAGTAAGAAATTCACAGATTGCGAGTCGAGATACTCGATGCTTGAAAAGACATGTTGTGCACATGCATGGGCTGCTAAGCGTTTGAGACAATACATGATGTCTCACACAACCTTACTGATCTCCAAGATGGATCCAGTCAAGTACATATTCGAGAAGCCAGCTTTCACCGGAAGGGTTGCTCGTTGGCAAATGGTACTGACAGAGTACGATATCCAGTATACATCCCAGAAAGCCATCAAGGGGAGTATTCTGTCAGACTATCTTGCTCAGCAGCCGATTGATGATTATGAGCCGATGAAGTTTGATTTTCCAGATGAAGACATCATGTTCCTCAAGATGAAAGACTGTGAAGAGCCAGTTGTTGAGGAGGGACCTAATCCAGACGAAAAGTGGACTTTGTTGTTTGATGGGGCTGTCAATGCCAGAGGAAGTGGAATTAGCGCTGTCATTACTACTCCGAAAGGTGCCCACATGCCTTTCACCGCTCGTCTGACTTTTGAGTGCACAAATAATGAAGCTGAGTATGAAGCATGTATCTTGGGTATTGAGCAAGCCATTGATTTGAGAATCAAGACTCTGGACATCTTCGGAGATTCAGCTCTAGTGATCAATCAAGTGAATGGTGATTGGAACAACCTCTAGCCCAATCTGGTCCCTTACAGAGATTACACGAGAAGACTATTGACTTTCTTCACAACAGTAAAGCTGTATCACATACCTCGTGATGAGAACCAGATGGCAGATTCTCTTGCCACTCTATCCTCCATGATCAACGTGATTCGGTGGAACCACACTCCCAGGATCGATGTGATGCGCCTCGACAGGGCCGCGTATGTGTTTGCTGCTGAATTGGTAGTTGACGACAAGCCCTGGTGTCACGACATCAAGCGCTTTCTGAAGAATCAAGAGTACCCTGCAAAGGCATCCAACAATGATAGAAAGACTTTGAGAAGATTGGCAGACAGTTTCTTCTTGAACAAAGACGGTGTGTTGTATAAGAGGAACTTCGACATGGTTTTGCTCAGATGCGTGGATAGACACGAAGCAGACATGTTAATGCAGGAAGTTCATGAAGGCTCCTTCGGTACTCATGTCGGCGGACATGCAATGGCTAAGAAATTGTTGAGAGCGGGATATTACTGGATGACCATGGAATCTGATTGTTTCAAATATGCTCGGAAGTGTCATAAATGCCAGATTTATGCGGATAAGGTGCATATGCCGCCAAATCCTTTGAATGTGATGTCTTCACCGTGGCCTTTTGCTATGTGGGACATCGATATGATTGGAAGGATTGAGCCGACCGCCTCCAATGGGCTTCGCTTCATCCTTGTTGCCATCGACTATTTCACCAAGTGGGTCGAAGCAGCGTCATTTGCGAAGGTCACCAGACATGTGGTTGCCCGTTTCATCAAGAAAGAAATCATTTGTCGTTATGGGATTCCCGAAAGAATCATTACTGATAATGGTTCTAATCTCAACAACAAAATGATGAAGGAGTTGTGCCAGAACTTCAACATTCAGCATCACAATTCTTCCCCTTACTGCCCTAAGATGAACGGTGCTGTTGAGGCGGCAAATAAGAACATAAAGAAGATTGTGCAGAAGATGGTCGTTACGTACAGAGATTGGCATGAGATGCTACCCTTCGCCTTGCATGGGTACCGTACTTCAGTATGTACATCGACCGGGGCAACCCCTTACTCCCTTGTGTATGGTATGGAAGCAGTCCTACCTGTTGAAGTGGAGATTCCTTCTCTAAGAGTCCTATTGGATGTCAAGTTAGACGAAGCTGAATGGATTCAGACAAGGTTCAATGAGTTGAGTCTTATCGAAGAGAAGCGAATGGCAGCCATTTGTCATGGGCAGTTGTATCAGAGTCGGATGAAGAGAGCCTTTGATCAGAAAGTGCGTCCTCGATGCTTCCAGGTCGGAGATTTGGTGTTGAAAAGGATCCTTCCTCCTCAGACAGATCACAGGGACAAGTGGACTCCTAACTATGATGGACCGTATATTGTCACCAAGGTTTTTGATGGTAGGGCCTTAATGCTTGCAACTATGGATGGTGAAAACTTCACTTCCCCTGTGAACTCAGACGCAGTTAAAAAATACTTCGCATAAAATAGACCCGCTGGACAGTAAAAAGAATAGTCCTGGCAAAAATGGACATCCCGACGAACCAAGAAAATGAAAAGGTTCGGGCAAAAATTAGGGATTAAAAATGAAAAGATCGTACACCCGGTAAGTTGAAAACCTGAAAAGGCAACTTAGGCAAAAATGGGTATCCCGGTGGATCGAAAACCCGAAAAGGGCGATCCAGGCAAAAGTTAGGGATTAAACGAATGACTGTGTTCTGAGTAGTTCTGAATCGCATCTCGTGTCAATGACTGGAAACTTTTGAAGGATAGGAAACAGTCCAATCACACTTTTCAGAAAGCTGATCATCTGGAGGATCTTGAAGACGAGCAAGTCATAGCAGAATTGGAACCCAATAGAAATCCATTTCGCATTGCCATTAGATTAATTTCTGTTTTTATCTTTTGTGCGATTACCTCTTTCCAGGGATTGCTTCCTGATGTAAATGCCTATTCAGAGGCCATTCAATCAATAAAATCATGTTATTCAGTATATCTCTGTTTTCATTTTCATTTTACTGTTTTGTTTGCAAAAATGACGTCCGAATTTTTTATAAACATTGCATCATGAAACATAAGAGCTTTACAGGTACATGCTTAATAAACATTTAAAATTGCTGTAAATGTTAAGTGCTTTAGATCGTCTATTCAGAAGAGGTACCCTCGGGGCATTTCCTTAAGGTTCCCAGCCGATGATCGCAAATGTTTTCCCCCAACAGTCGAAGTTGGTATCTTATCCCTGCAGAGCTGACCAGAGCATTGGATTCTTCGATCCCCAGCAGGCTCTCACTGATGTGCCTCCCCCAAGCGGTTGTTTCAGAATATACACTCCCCAGTAGAGTTGACAGTGCCATACTATATATCCCCAACGGAGTTGACAGTGCCAGACTGTATCTTCCCAGCAGAAGCGGCTGCTCCTCAGGGTTCGATGCCAGATCGATGATCTCGACGCCAGATCCATGGTCTCTTTCCTTGAAGCAGAATCTCGGTACCGTATCGGTGTTTGCTTCCCCTGCTAAGTCGTCTCTCTCGCAGATTATGGTTGCCAGAACCACTATCGCTTTCCCCAACAGCAGGTTTTCAGTTCCGTTCTCTCCCCAGTCAGAGTCTCGGTATTTCGTCATTGCTAGAACACCATGTGGCGGGTCATTTCCCCACAGAGTTCTTTGCGTTGTGCATCTCCAACAGCCTTGCCAGGGTCTAGAAGATGGTGATCATTTCCCCAGCAGATTCCCTTGCCTCGGCTTGACATTCTACCCAGCATTTCGCATCCCTGCATGTAGAATCATATTGCATTGCATCCTCCCAAATCGTGTAGCATTTCCATTTTCATGGAGCATTACGCCATTGAAAAATTCAAACATACACATGTAAGCATAAAACATTCTCGGTATCCCAAGTGATAAGCCAGAAGTTGTTTCCAGTACTTAGACTGAAGATTGTTCATGACTTACCTTTATTATCCCCAGCAAGTGTCATTGGCCCATGCGCCGCCTCTATTATCTTTCCCTATTTCTGCCGATGCTGACAGGCATGAAGTTTCCGGTATTCAGACCGAAGTGGCGTTCAGGCCAATTTTCCGATGTTCAGATCGAAGAAGTTTCCGACATTCAGGTTGATGCAACTTGTGGCATTCAGGTCAGTTTCCGGTATTCAGACCGAAGTGGCATTCAGGCCAGTTTCCGGTATTCAGACCGAAGTGGCGTTCAGGCCAGTTTTCTGATGTTCAGATCGAAGAAGTTTCCGACGTTCAGGTCGATGCAACTTGTGGCATTCAGGCCAATTTTCCGATATTCAGATCGAAGTGGCATTTAGGCCAATTCTCCGATATTTAGATCGAAGTGGCGTTCAGGCTAGTTTTCTGATGTTCAGATCGAAGAAGTTTCTGACATTCAGGTCGACGCAACTTGTGGCATTCAGGCCAGCCTCTCGGTGTTCAGACCGATATTAATAATCTCATATCTTCCGATGTTCAGATCGAAGTCATTTCCAGTATTCAGACTGATGAGCGGCATTCAGGCCATGGTTATTTCTGTGTTACCATTTATTTTGGTATCCGGGTTAACATTCTTTTTCGGTATTCAGACTGACTCTCACCGTACCAGACGGATTCTTCTTTCAAGACCACCTCTTTGCCGATTATGACAGGCATTGTTACTTCACTTCACTTCAGTGCAAATTTTCGGGCTTTTATTGTATTCAATCCCTTGATACCTCGAAAGTGCGAAAGCCGCTGCTATCTTCTTTTCGGGTCTCTAGTTGATTGAATAGGGGCAGCTGTAATACCTCAAAATTTTCCCCCCTCATTCATGCATTCATTTTTTAGGTTATTTAACATTTCATATTGCATTTCATCATGTCAATCGGAATTAGATCCAAGAAGCTTGAATATCATCCAAGACACTTTGTGGGTCCTATCTGGGTGATCAGTCAACACAAGGGAATGACTTGAGATACTTCCAACATGTTCAAATGGGGTTTATTCATCAGTCAAAACGTTAATCTTGAAGGAGAAAAAGTTTGTTCATGAGTTGTCATGCTCGCTAGGCGAGCAGAATGGGTCGCCTAGCGAGTCCCAAGAAAAGCCACCAGAATCACCTACGCTCAGAGGAATTTCTTGAACTGTCATGCTCGCTAAGCGAAGCCCATGCGTTTTGAAAAAAAAACGAAAAACGAAAAGAAAAAAAAACTAAATAAATAAATAAAATATAACAGAAAAATCTTGGACTTGGACCTCTCTCATTTGAGCCCATAAAGCCACGAAAATCAGGTTATAAATTCTAAAAAAATTCAGTGGAAAAACCCTAGAGAGGTTCTAACTAATTCAGAGCAACCTCCAGAGACTGAAGGGAACTCATCTGCAAAGAACCAATTCCCTCTCATATAAACCCTAAGATTGTTCTGCAAAGCCAAGGGTGCAATTCAATTTCAATCGACCCTTCTCAATCAGGTATGCCCTATTTCCACTACTTTATACTTTCAACCTGAAATTTCTGAATGTATGAGGTATTATGGGTGAATCTGGAAGAGTGAGTATCGTTAGGTTTTGCATGTGGGCACATGTTTTAGTATGTATGTCATGCCTTGATGTGTGGATCCTTGCCCCCTGACTTTGAATTTTGATACCCTTTTGATGCATGTGTTTGATAAGAGGTTTAGGCCTCCTACACTTGGTTGCTTTTTGTGAGCTCTTTTTGTGAATTTTAATGGCATGATTCATGTGGTTACATTTTGATTTGGGGCAACTCTTGATTGCACCCCATCTTGTCACTCTAACTTGTTTGTTGAGTTTTTTGTGAGGGCTCACATGACTCCTGAAAGGATAGCTTGCTTGGCATTCCACTTTATTTGTGGGATACCATTTGGAGATTTATTCCGATTACCTGTATTGACTTGCTTTCTTTGATGGTGCCAGCTCGAGAGATCTCTGGGTTTCTTATTTCTTTAGTTGTTATTACTTCAGATCTTTATACGTGTGGTAGATCTCTTGATCCTTTATCTTTCCCGCATTTTACCGCTTTCTTAGCTGGAAGACCTTAATAAGAGGCAATGTTTTCTTTTGTTTGTTTACTTTTGTGCCCAAAGACCTCCAAAAGGAGGCATCAGTGCTAAAGACCTTCCTGAAGAGGCAATTGACGGATAAAAGGGATTAGTAATCAATCCCCCGTTATTCAGTGTGTCGTTCTTTATGCTCGCACTACGTGTCGGAGCTTCAGAACAAAAGCCCAAGATCTTTTGTCCGGTCAGTCAGTGGAGAGGGTTCCACCTTTCTGAATCCCCACTTTTTGTCATGAGCTCACCCTATCCAAGGTTAAGAGCTATGAGGTCTTATCCTCATTACCCTTTTGATTTGCTCACCCTGACGTTCAATGTCAGTGGTTAAGAGCCCATTTGATTACCTATTCCATGGCTTGTTTGTCGAGGTTGATATGACCCCTCTTGACTAAAGCCCTACCCATGTAGGTTTGAGCCCCCTTGGTGGCATTTTACTTTATGCATGTTTATTTTGTATGGTGTGATCCTCTCCCCATAGAATTGCTAGGCTTCGTATAGTCTCTCGTTTGCATGTCAATTAAGGTAGCAATGTTCCTTCGTCCAGGACTTCCTTTTTTGCATGAGCATTCCTAAAACCCAAACAAACTCATTGATTTTTCTTCTCCTAAGAACACGTTAACTCCTTCTACTACAGGCGAGTAAGTTTCCAAAGGTCGAGCATCCGGTAGATTGCGTAGTAACGTCGTTCATCTAAAAAACACAACCCTTAACCCGTAGTTAGCCGAACTACTATTTGCTCTGATTCTCATTCCAGATGAGATATGTAGGCATAAAACGCGATGTCTTAGCGAGCACACTTCTCTTTAACCCATAGGTAGCCGAGCTACGAAGACTCTGATTCTCATATTCAGATGGGATACATATGCAGTGGATGCGACATCCGTGCGAGTCATTTTCTTTTGACCCTCTTTTAGTAAATAGTACATTAGATAAACCCACACCCTTTAGACAAGAACAACAAGAGTGGATCCCGTAGAGTACTACGGATGCGTAGGGGTGCTAATACCTTCCCTTCGCATAATCGACTCCCGAACCCAAGATTTGGTTGCGAGACCTTGTCTTTTCCTTTCCCTTTTCCAGGTTTATTTCGTGCGTTTCCTTTCCCTCCTTTGGGATAAATAACACACGGTGGCGACTCTTCTGTCATTTCTTTCTCGCCGGTTGTTTTTTCGCATCTCCTTTTTCAGGTTGCGACAATACTGATGTATGTGGACCACTGAACATACCAGCCAAAGGAGGTTTTCAGTACTTCATCACATTTACTGATGATTTCAGTAGATATGGTTATGTGTATTTAATGAAACACAAATCAGAGTCCTTTGAAGAGTTCAAGGAATTCAAGAATGAAGTACAAAACCAACTAGGTAAGAATATTAAAACTCTTCGATCAAATCGAGGTGGTGAGTATTTAAGCCTAGAGTTTGATGGCCATCTGAAAGAGTGTCGGATCCTATCTCAACTTACTCATCCTAGAACACCCCAATGGAATTGTGTATCTGAGAGAAGAAATCGAACCCTGTTAGACATGGTCCGATCCATGATGAGTCACGTCGATCTTCCAAACTCCTTTTCGGGACATGCACTATTGACAACAGCTTACACACTTAACCGTGTTCCATCCAAAAAGGTTGAGAAGACACCATATGAGATATGGAGTGGTAAGAAACCACATATGTCTTACATGAAGATTTGGGGTTGCGAAGTTTATGTGAAACGACAAATTTCAACTAAGCTTGAGCCCAAATCTGACAAATGCTTATTTGTGGGGTATCCTAAAGAAACAAGAGTGCATTACTTCTACAATCCTTCTAAGGGAAAAGTGTTTGTCGCTCGAACTGGAGTTTTCCTAGAAAAGGATTTTATTTCCAAAGGAATCAGTGGGAGGAAAGTAGAGCTTGAAGAAATTCAAGAATCACAAAGCATTGATACACCTATGGAGGAATTAGAGCAGGAAACACAAGTAGTTGTGGAAGAGCAACCTGCTCAAGTAGAACAAGACCAACGTAGGTCAAGCAGGATACGTCACCTACCTGAGAGATATGGATATCTCATAACTAATCAAGGTGATGTATTACTCATGGATCAAGATGAGCCTGTGACCTAGAAGCCATGAAATATGAAATGGATTCCATGTACGTAAACCAAGTTTGGACCTTGGTAGAGCCTCCTGTAGGAGTTAACCCTATAGGATGCAAGTGGGTCTTCAAAAAGAAGACTGACATGAATGGTAAGGTACATACCTATAAGACAAGACTGGTTGCAAAAGGATATAAACAAATTCATGGGGTTGACTATGATGAAACCTTTTCACCAGTTGCAATGCTTAAATCTATTCGGATTTTACTTGCTATCGCTGCATATCATGATTATGAAATATGGCAGATGGATGTCAAAACTGCTTTCCTTAATGGGAATCTTCTTAAGGATGTGTACATGACACAACCTGAAGGATTTGACATACCAGAAGAAGCCCAAAAGATATGTAAGTTACAAAGATCAATCTATGGATTTAAGCAAGCTTCCAGAAGTTGGAATCTTCGTTTTGATGAAATAGTAAAACAATATGGATTTATCAAGAACGAAGATGAGCCTTGTGTCTACAAGAAGGTTAGTGGGAGCATGATCGTTTTCCTGGTATTATATGTAGATGACATATTACTCATTGGAAACGATGTCCCTACCCTATAACAAGTAAAGTATTGGTTGGGGAAATGCTTTTCTATGAAGGACCTAGGTGAAGCAACCTATATATTAGGAATCAGAATCTATAGAGATAGATCACAAAAACTGCTTGGCCTAAGCCTGAGTACGGACAGAGACAAGGTGCTGAGACGCTTTAATATGCATGATTCCAAGAAAGGATTCATACCTATGCAACATGGCACGTGTCTATCAAAAACACAATCCCCTTCAACTAAGGAAGAAAGGGATCACATGAATAAGATTCCATATGCATCTGTAAGAGGATCTATCATGTATGCCATGTTATGTACTCGACCATATATCTCGTATACTTGAAGTGTAACAAGTAGGTACCAATTTGATCCTGGTGATGCTTATTGGGTAGTTGTCAAGAATATCCTTAAGTATTTGAGAAGGACTAAGGACTCATTCTTGATATATGGAGGTCGGGAAGAGCTGGCTGTAATTGGATACACCGATGCTAGCTTCCAGATAGATAAGGATGACTTTAGATCGCAATTTGGCTATGTGTTTTGCTTAAACGGTGGCGTTGTGAGTTTGAAAAGTTCAAAGCAAGATACAATTACTGATTCTATAACCGAGGCCGAGTATATTGCTGCCTCAAGTGCAGCAAAGGAAGCTATTTGGATCAAAAAGTTCATTAGTGAACTTGGCATAGTACCTAGCATTTTGGATCCCATTGGTCTCTATTGTGATAACAATGGTGCTACCGCACAAGCTAAGGAACCTAGATCTCACTAACGATCCAAACATATACTTAGGCGTTATCACCTCATTCGAGAGATAATAGATAAAGGAGATGTGAAAATATGCAGAGTACCTACACTTGACAATATTGCTGACCCACTGACAAAGCCTCTTGCGCAGCAGAAGCATGATGGCCATACTAGATCTATGGGCATTAGGGGTATGCCTGATTGCCTCTAGTGCTAATGGGAGATTGTTGGTGTAAGCCCTAGAGGTCAATACTTTTGGTACTTGTATCGAATTATTTATTAATAATAAAAGGATTTTTCTTTATTATGTTTGTCTAATAAGGTCCCTAGAATAGATAGTCCGTTTAATGTATCAAGTATGACTTAATCATGAGGTCACATTAAACATAAGGACATTATTCTTAAAGTATCCATAGTCGAGCTTTATTGTGAAGTGGGATAACATTAAAGCATTAAGACTATTATGTATATAGATTGATGATCACATCTCATGGATCATGAATAAGGAGTTATCAAGTCTTAAACATATGTATGAATATTAAGAGTAATATTTATACTGGATTGACCTGCGATGAGAATACTATATAGAATGTTATGCAAAGTGTCATAAGTTATTCTCACGGTGATAATGGTGTATACCACCCTTCGACCTGAAACCACTATGGACCCTATATGTAGAGTCGGGTGCCTTATTGTTGATCAAACATTGTCCGTAACTGGATGACCATAAAGATAGTTGATGGGTACTCCATGAAGCATGCTAAGGGACATGAGTGACCTAGATGGAATTTGCCCATCCTACGTAACAGGATAAATGTCTATGGGCTCAATATTGAACTAGACAAGGATGACACGGTCTATGCCTTGTGTTCAATATAGACATAAAGGCAAAAGGGTAATTGTACACATAAATATTATCATAAAAGGGTTTGTCAGATCACATGACATTTTTGTGTCTTGGGTAGCAGTGATGTGTTTCTAGATACCGCTCACTGTTTATTATGTTAAATACGTGATTTAATATAATTGCCAATGCCGCGAAAACCTACAGGGTCACACAGAAAAGGACGGATTGATGAGAGATGGAGTAACTAAGGAATACCGTAATGTATGGTGCACTTAAGTGAATTGTAGAACATCGTAAGGTACGGTGTACTTAAGTAGAATACGAAATATGATAAGGTACCACGCGCTTAAGTGATTTTGGCATATCATAAGATATGGGCCACATACACTTGAGTGGGCTTTTTAGCTTGCAGCCCACGCAAGTGGTTCTTTAAATAGAACCCTTATGTAGAAGCATTTGTGCAGTTGCAATTTCGTTTCTCTCTCTCTCTCTCTCTATCACTCAAAGCCTTCATTCGTAGCAGCTAGCACTGAGATTGAAGGAATCCATTCGTGTGGACTGAGTAGAGGCGTTGTCATCATTCAATGTTCGTGATCGCTCCGTAGATCTTCATCAAAGGTTACAATCGCCACAAGATGTAACGATTCTATCACTGATCATGCCCATTCATAAGGATCACTAAAGGAGAAATTTTAAATTCCACTGCGTTTTGGATCGCTCTTCTCCTTCAGTTACAACAATTCGACTGGTCGAAATTAGCAAGAAGGAGGCTGGCAGGATTAGAGAAGACCCGCATATCAAAGTAACCAAAGAAGTGGTATTGTAGGTAGAGGAAGAGGTGGTGGTCGAAAACCAGACAAAAGTCACATTCAATGTTTCAATTGTCAGAAGTATGGTCATTACTCTAGTGATTGTCTTGAAAACAAAAGAATTAAGAAAATGATGCCAAGTTTGCAAAGCATGAAGAAAAAGAGATGTTGTTGATGGTCACAACAAGAGATGAAGAAAGATTCCAGGACCAATGGTACTTGGACCCAGGATGCTCATCAAATATGACTGGTAATAAATATTGGTTTTTTCAACATGAAACCCTCAATGAAGAACACATTAAAATTTGCAAATGACAATACACTAGCAACTAAAGGTATTGGTGATGTTCTGATTATGAGGAAAGATGGCAAGAGGTCAGTAACTTCTAATGTACTGTATATACGAGATATGAAAAGTAATTTGCTCAGTGAAGCTAGCGGAAATATACCCGAACGCATCGCACGCTCGAACATACAACAGAGTCTCCATCGAACTTTATTTATTCCCGAAGGAAAGGGAAAACATCGATAAAACCCGGGGGAAAGAGATATGATGGGTAAGAAAGTTAGTTATGCAAGGTGAAGGTATTAGCACCCCTTACATCCATGATACTCCATGGGAACCATTTTTATTGTTCTTGCTCGAATGGGTGTTATATCTAATGAATACTCGCGAAAGAATAAGGGAAAATGAAAGGAATAGATAGAATGCTCAATGAGTATTGGGGCCATCATGCCTACGTATCCTTATAGTGCAATAACGAATTCAGAGCTCTGTAGTTCATAGAACTAGTGGTAGGATATGAAAAGAAGTTGTGATAAAGGTATGGTCTAAACCAAAGGATTGTCTGATTTGAACTCCAACAAGGGGTGAAATATGAATCCAAAAGTAAAACTGGCATTGACCAATATGTGGTCTAGACGGAAGCATCTGTCACTATATGGTATAGCAAAAAACAAGGAGAATTAAGTGTTTGGGTACGAGCCAAACAACTCTTGGTTCACAAGCTGACACAAGATGGAGCTCAAAGAGATAATGTATTTGGCTCAAAGAATAAGGTATATCACATGAAGTTGAGGAAGGTAGAATATGAGTGCATCATGGAGATGAATGGAATGAATGATCAAAGTCATAGAAGTGAAGGATTTGGTAACAGTGCCTGAAGAGGTGTAATTTGAAACCAAAGTCCAGAGTATAATGGAATCCATAAGAGAAATAGAATTTGTACCATAAAGGGTGTAAGACCCCAATTTTGACCCTAAGATCCCTCATGATATCTAATCATGTGCATTGGCTTTGGGATCATACCTTGGTATCCTCATCACCCCTCATTCATTGGGTTTGCATTGGAAAGATCACCAAGAACTATTTGAATGTATCATAATTTATTTTATTTTGTTTACTAACCAAAATACCAAAAATATGTCTATGTGTAGCTTTGTTTTGTAGATAATGTGTGTGTTCACACGTGTCTCATCAAGCTCACAACTAGGGTTTGAGACCTTTAATGCAAAGAGATCAGTCAAGGAAAGGTTAACATTGGTTCTAAGCATCATATATGGATCCCTATGTTCTTCATTTATCATGTTGATCAAGACTTCATCAAGAGTTTGAAGCTTGTTTTCCTTGGAAACCATATTTCATCTAGGTATCTTGTGTGACTTCCTCAACAAATTTCTTCATCAATCGATCAAATATCTAAAGGGATGCTTAATATCACATCATATTATGAATATATGATCCTTCGTGAGCCCCAAATATCAAGAGAACTTCAAGTTTGCAAGTTGGTTCAAAGAGGTTGACCAGAGAAAGTCAACTAGTTAAAACTGGGGTTCCCTAGACCCTATCTCCTGTAATATTTGTCATATGAAAATAATCCCAATAGAAACATTACTATTTATGACATTCCAAATAACTTTTATGTTGACATAAATAGCTAGTTTTGCTTGGAAAGTTATTTTTTATGGTGAAAGATTATAGGTCACTTTATTTGTGCCCTAGTTAGGGGGTCAACTTCCAAGGACCATAACTTGCTCCATTTTTATGATATTAAGGAAATCCAAGTTTCATGATCAATTTCAAGATTTATTCTAAAACTTTGATTCTTTGATAAATGTCAAATTAAACTTGCAAGGGCATGTGCCAAGAGGAAACATTATAGGTCATTTTGGGCAATTACCATTGAACAAGCAATTTTCCTCAACTTCTAAAATCCATAACTCCCTCATGCCAAATCCAAATGATGTCAAATATGTGACTAAATTTAAGAGGAATGTAAGAGTTACAACTTTGGTGAAGAAACCATTTTCATTTATAGCTCATAGCAAAAGTTATTCAAGATGGAAGAAGTGGTCATTTGACTTTGTACTTAGAAAATTTTCAACCATGTTTGATTTCTTCAACTTCCACCTCAAAATTCATCATGATCCAAGCTCCAAATGGAAAAGTGTTCAACATAAAAGTTGTTCCCCTTAATGTCACCTTTCCAAATCATCCAAGATCACTTCATTTGGACAAGAATTAAGGGACTTGTTCATGGTTCCTTTGTTGGGTTTGTTTTGGCAACCTTTGCACTCAAATGATTAATTCTTTTTGCATGCTTCCATGTGATGACTTCAGTATCAAATGTGCACGAATTGGAAGTGGATTGCATCATTAGTTGGGCCTAATTCAATGCCCATACACCCATTCACAACATATTTGACCGAAAGAAAAAGTGGTGTTTAAACCGAAAGGAAAATAAAGTGGTGTTTAAACCGGAGAAATGGTGTTTAAACCAAAAGAAAAATAAAGTGGTGTTTAAACCAAAGGAAGGTAAGAATGTTGTTTAAACCAATAGAAAGAAATGTGAGCATTGTGGTAATTGATTGTAATGTTGAAAGGTTGAAGAATAAGACTTGTCAATTAGTTGATTTGAATTTCACTAAAGTCTATGAGTAGAGGCGAATACTCTGAGCAATTGGGTCATTTGTCCCGTACCTAAAAATATTCAGAATAAGGATAGGAATTCTCCCTCACATCCCTTATCTACTACTTAAGACTCGTGGTGTGTAATCCTCATCATAAGTGACAAGCGTTGAAGAAGATTGTTTTTGTTGTTCCTGGTCATGAAGTATTGCTTGTAAGGAAGAAGACTTGACAATCATTTGATTTGAATTCCACTAAAGTCTACGAATAGAGGTAAATACTCTGAGCAACTGGGTCATTCTTCCTGTACCCAAAGATATTTAGAATAAGGATAAGAATTCTCCCTCTCATTCCTTCTCTACTATTTAAGGCTCGTGGTGTGCGATCCGCATCATAATTGTCAAGTGCTGAAGATGAACCTTTGTTATGCTTGAGGTCCAGAGTCTTCAGCCTTGAGGTTCCTTTGTCTTCAAGCTAGTGAATGTGCAATCTTGAGTTTGTGTTTGACTTGAGTTGAGATCTAGTGTCATACCAGTGCAGAGAATTAATCTTATCAAGTGATCAAGAGGCTTTTGATCACTTGATTGCAGAAAAGGATTAGACATCTGTCAAAGGATTAGTTGATTAAAGAAGACTCTGATCAACTCAATCAATCAGAGGTAGGATCAAGTTGTGAGTTACCAGCATATGGATTTTTATGAAAGGATCAAATTCATGACAATATTAAAAGCAAGTTAATTTTTTAGGGGAACGTTTATTATTTCTAAAAATCTAATTTGCAGATTAATCTAAAAACTAAATGATTATTATCTATTTTTTCTCAAAATAAATTGGATTAAATGTTGGAAACAAATAAATCCTAAAATCTAAGTGTGATTATTTTCAAGATATTTTCCATGCGAAAGAATTAAAATATAGTAAAATATTTCACTAAAAAAATATTAAAAAATAAGTGAAAAAATAAAGAGAAAAAAAAAAGAAATAAGCAAAAAAAAACAAAGAAAAGGAAGGGGTGCAGTGGGCCTGCAGGGGTATCTGACCTGGAATATAGCTTGGGCTTATAGAAAGCCCAATACAAAGATTGGTGCATCCAGTAGAGAGGTGTGCTTGAAAAAAGGAGGGTTCAATGTGTAATTTTCCTGGGCTTATGGCCTCAGGCCCATATCACTAATCCAAGCCAAAGGGAAAAAGGGAAGGATCAGTATCATTCATTTCGCCTTTCGTTATGTTTTCATCTCTCTCTCTCTCTCTCTCAAAATTCTCCCCTTCGCCGGAGTTGTGCTCCTCCGCACCGGAGGTGGCAGAGTTGAGCCAAAACTGCCACCCCCCCCCCCCCAAAATGAACCTCTCAACCTCAACTCTATCAATCTCGCCTCATATTAACCTTAACTCTATCCGCTTTTGCAAATCGAAACCAAATATAGAAGAACCCTAAGCGGAAATTAAATCAGATAGGAGGGGAATTTGAGACAGAAACCATATGGCTTTTATTCCCCTCCCTTGAGGCTAATTATGGAAAGGAATTTGAAGCAAGAAGAATAGGTGGAGAGTGATTTATCGGTGAGACCATGGCTTGTCTCGAACTTTGTTGAAGTTGAAGACAAAGATTATGAAGAGAAAACCAGAGGAATCACAGGTGTGTTTAGAATTCTTCGGTCTTCTATTATGCATTAAACTTCTTCTTCTACTACTTCGAATATAGTCTGTAGGATCGGAATCTTGTGATTGTTGTTGTTAATACGTGCGAGAGTGTAGGATAGTGTTGTGGGATTTATGAATTGAGGAGTGAAGGTTGAGCTTTGTTGCAGCAAGCTTCAATGTGAAGCTTGCTCTACAAATGGTGAAATTGAGCTTTGGTGTAAGGAGATTGAGGAGTGAAGGTTGAGCTTTGTTGCAGCAAGCTTCAATGTGAAGCTTGCTCTACAAATGGTGAAATTGAGCTTTGGTGTAAGGAGATTGAGGAGTGAAGGTTGAGCTTTGTTGCAGCAAGCTTCAATGTGAAGCTTGCTCTACAAATGGTGAAATTGAGCTTTGGTGTAAGGAGATTGAGGAGTGAAGGTTGAGCTTTGTTGCAGCAAGCTTCAATGTGAAGCTTGCTCTACAAATGGTGAAATTGAGCTTTGGTGTAAGGAGATTGAGGAGTGAAGGTTGAGCTTTGTTGCAGCAAGCTTCAATGTGAAGCTTGCTCTACAAATGGTGAAATTGAGCTTTGGTGTAAGGAGATTGAGGAGTGAAGGTTGAGCTTTGTTGCAGCAAGCTTCAATGTGAAGCTTGCTCTACAAATGGTGAAATTGAGCTTTGTTGCAGCAAGCTTCAATGTGAAGCTTGCTCTACAAATGGTGAAATTGAGCTTTGGTGTAAGGAGATCAGAGAGAGATGAATTGAGAGAGTGATGTGTTTGCAGAAAATGAATGGAGTTTGTGTGAATTTGCAGAATAATTGAAGGTTTTTTTTATTGAAAGTGAGGGTCAGAATATATAGAGAGGTTTTCTAACTGATTCAGGCATGTTTTGGGAAGTTTGTTTGGGGTTAGGGCACAGTAAGAAAGTTTGTTGAATTGAGATGAAAGTTAGTTAGAAATTGATTGGCACTGTTAGTGTTTCTGTTGATGTTAGTTGAATGGAAGTTAGAGTTTTAGAATTCAGTTATTTGAAATGTTAAAATAGTTAGGTTAAATGTAGCTAGTGTAACTGAACTTGAAATTAGTGAAGTTAATTGGTGAGTTAGCATAGAAATGTTAGTGTAATGAAATGAATGTTAGAATAAAGTTAGGTTGAAAAAATCTGAGTTAGTTAGATTCATTTTCTGCAGTTATGCTATTGTTATTTGGATTGAATTGTAATTAATTATCAATTGGTGTTAGTGAAAGATTGAAATGCTTGGATGTTAGCATTGAGTTAGTTTGTGAACTGTTAATTTTGTTAGTGTAGGTTAGTTAATTGTTAGAAGAGTTGATTCAGTTAATGTTAGTTATGTTATCCTCAGGTTTGGAATGAATGTAGAATGATAATTAATTAATGTTTAGATTGGTGTATGTTAATACTGAATGCTATCATGTTAGTATATGAAATGTTTGAATTGTGTTATCAAGTTAGTGAAAATTTGAAGTTGAACGCAACTGAGTTAGTTATTATGTTGGTGTATTTGTTATGTTGTGGTTAGAATAATTTTGATGGCTCAGTTAAGTTGTTATGCAGGCTTCCTGTTGGTGTAATATTGAAGTAGAAAACTCATGGCTATGGGTGTATCAGTGGAAAAAGTATTGTTAGGCTAGTCGCATGTTGCAACTGCTAGTGAATTGGTGATAGCTTGAAACTAGTTAATTAATGTATTGGACTGTTAGTGTAACTATTAGGTTAATTGGATTTTGTCAGGGTATGTTATTGAGATTTATGGAATCCTATTATGTAATAAAGACATATGTATGCTGAAATATGTGTATGCATAGAATGTGTGTAAATAGCAAGTGTTCTAAATCTTGGTTGTATAAGTGTGTGAGTGAATATGTTAAATTGATGCTAGATACAAGGAATCAGAAGCCAGTCCGGAGCATAATTGGGATGTGGCTAATTGGCTAGGGGATTGGTGATCAAAACAATTAGGATTGAGTCCTAAGATTAGTAGCAATAGATAGGAAATGTTACTGTGTGGTATATGCATGACAGTCCAATCGTGTTGTATGACTTATTCTTGCTTTGCTTGTGTCTTGACTGAGTTGGTTTTGCTGCAGGAATGATGTCCCCTTGGTAGAGTGATCATGGCTTGGTATGAAGTATTGCCATAAAGATTCGGCCAAGTCATGAATCAAGGCAACTTGGTGTGAAATCATGGCATGTGAAGTTGGGCGTCGTCAAGGATCATGAAGTAGGAATGGGTTTAGGATAGCTTAGTTGAATTTGGTCAACTGTTTGATCAAAAAATCAACAGTTGACCAAAAGTCAACTGTAGGCAAAAAATTTAATTTGTATGGAATTGTGATCTTGTATTTGTAATGGAAATTTTAATGAAATGGATAATGAAATTGGCCATTTTAAAAATAAATGATCATGTATAACTTGTGTTTCCAGAAAGTCTAAGTTTGAATTAGATCTTGAAAGTCTAAGTTTGAATTAGATCTTGATTCTGTATTTGAATATGACTTTGAACTTGAAAGCTCTTGATATCTTGGGTGACATATCATTGCCACGAATCAACAAAATCAAAGATGACCACCAAATAAGAATGAAAATGGTTGACAAAAATTAACCCTCAATGGTTGACTTTCAAGGACTATAATCAAGACTTGAAAATGACTCCCCAAACTTCCCCAAACTTCAATGACATGGTGTAACTAAAATGATCAGAGGTCCAAAATCAAGGACTAGGGTTTCCCGGAGAACTTAACTCAAGAACCAAGGTCAATCACCACTTTGTTGTAGTATAATAACCATAAGCTTCCAAATCATAATTTAGTGTCTTGTATCTTAATAACAAGAAACCTTTGAATTAAGAATATTATTTGAAAGATGCAACCGTAAATGATTGCCTTATGATGACTGATTAGGACATGCGAATTATGCAGGTGAGATGAGTAATAAGCCAAACAAAAAGGTAGGATAAATTTTGGGGTATGACAGATCATATTTGAACGATCTGATATGGAGATGCAACATAATTTGAGTCCATTATTCATAAGGGCCGAGGTCGAGAATGTGGGCATAAATAAGTTTTCAGTTGAAGTGTCAAAGTATGGCTTTGATAATATGTCCATCTCTAAAAGTTAAGAAGAAGATGATGTTGAAATTTAAGATTTCCATCATAATGACTATCCTATTATGCCGCTCTGATTTAGTTTGTTTGCGTTTATAGATTGTTGGTTTTATGTTAGGTTGTTTGAATATTTTCTTGATTGGTTTGTTGGTTTATTACCATCCTTATATTTTGACAGCTGGTTACTTGTTTTCCTTTGGCCCTATTGAGGCAAGCAATTGAAGAAGGGGAAATTTTGTAGGGGAGAAGAGGCACTTATGTGTTTGTGATTTTTTGTTTGGTTTTGTTCATTAAATGCATGTATTGCATTTTTTTTCAATTTTTCTTGGTGATATCCTTTTTTGACGATTAACATGTTAAAAGTGTTCAAATTCTTGTTTTTCTAAAAAAAACTGACAAAGAGAGAGTTTTTTCATTTCATATAAATTGCCTTATTTTATCGAAAAAATGTTATGCAAGATGTCATTTAAGTTGTCGAGACATCTTGACTTCGCTATCCACTTATGTATTATTTTTGGAAAGATTTCATTTGATTCTGGATTTTGGTCGATCTTTTAGGAAAGAACCATATATGAATCATATGTTATTTTGTTCCAGATTCTGCGAGTTTTATTTTGGAAAGACTTATTTTGTTCAAAAATCTCCATGATTTATTTTGAAAAAAAGATTTATTTTGTTTAAGATTCTATGGGTTATCAGTTTGTTTGGGAAAATCTAATAAATTTTTTAGCCGAATTGACTCTATATAAATAGAGAAAACATATGCTCATTACATGGATTTGTAGTGGATATTTTTCCGATAAAGTAATAAATTGTGTCTTGATTGTGTTCAACTTTGTTTTATGTTATTTTCTACGCTTCTTTGAGATACAGAGTTCTGGTTTTCTTTCGAGTAGTTACAAGAGTTAAAAGTAACATGAGAAAACCATAATCAAGAATTGAAACTAACTTAAAAACAAAGAAGATAAAATAGTTAATTGCAGTCTAAGTTAATTTATTATACTTTTACAAATGAATTATGTAATTTAAAAAAAAACATTAATATAAATATTAAATAAAAAATGAATTGGAATAGTTCACTACTGAAGTGGTAGTGACATGTTAGCAATATGAGTTCTATGTCATAAAAAATTGCCCCAACAAGGGGACTAAAATCTTCAAAAAGAATAAAACTAAATTAAACTAAAATGACTAAAATCTCGAATTTTAAAATGGAGAGACCAAATTAAAAAAAATAATGATAGGGAAACTAAAATTACAATTAAACATGTTAAAAATAACTAGTTAATTTTTTTTTACAATTTATATAAAAAATTTACTTAAAATTATGTTTGAGCTTAAAATATGAGTAGGCCTAATAACTGGCCTGCTATTAATAATCTAAAAAAATAAAAAGAAATAATGGTTTTATATTTGGGCTTAATTTCCTAATGGTCCAATTACCATTCTAATTTGAGTTAAACCGATTTTAATACCCAAATCTGTTTCAACCTGAATTCAAAAAATCGGGTCAAAATTTGAGCCCCTATATTTCACCCGATGATTGGTTCACTTTATTGGTTTGGACCGGAATGTGAATGTCCACCCTACATTTGTCATATAGGTAGTTCTTGATATTGATTCTAGGTAAAAGTGAGTTGAAGATAAAACTATTTATGTTCGAAAAAATCCATATAAAAATAAGTTGACCAGTAAATGATACTGAGTGAATTAATAATTAAAAAAATATATATAATGAGTGTGTGTCTCTTTCTTTAAAATTGTGTATTTCTTTTTTACTTTCATATTATCCACTCATGTAGTTTGAATTTCACTAGTTTCTTCCTACTCTCAAAAAAACACTAAGAACTAGAGGATTTCTTAATGCACCACGCGAAAATTCAAAAATATCCCGAATTTTCGAATATGCATCTCCGTATGCACCCTAACACACATGTCATTCTGAGTGACGCCCTATTATTTATTTTATTTTTTATTTCAGAGATACATCTCCGTAATGTTTTCGTAGTTACATTTCCGTAACACAAACACATCAGTAGTAGAACCAAAAATATGTAATTTTCCAAAATGAAATTAAGATTCATAAAATAAAATTAGGATTACATAGATCATTTCAATGTAAAATTCAACATTACTTCAATATCCAGGTGGACGCTTCAACATCTTCGCAATATCTTCGATCGATTTTGAAATCATCACTTCTAACTCGAGCAGAACTTTTTCAATCTTCCATCTGTTGTCAATCGACGGTGAATGATAGTTGAGCTTCACAATCATTCAATTGTCTCCGTAAGATAGGAGATAATGGATTTCATATTTAATATCTTCGAGGGAGGCGAAGTCGTTGAGCTTAAACGTTTGTCTGGGTGTAGAGCTGGAGAACGAGACATTTGCGACATACCAGTCAATGTTTATTTGTGATATTTGAGACATTTCCAATTTGTGTGAAATACAATATAAGAACATCTTAATTTATAGAAGTCATAAATCAATATGGACCCCTCAATAACTAGCATGTTGATTCTAGATATATATCTCTGATTTCACACCCTATTATCTTGTTTCGAAGATGTGTCTTCAGAACTTCTCCTGAACCAGTTCCATAACAAAACCTTTAAAACAAAAAAAAAAATTACAAAAGAATTTTTTCTGTTATGATCAAGAATGCATTAAGACACAATATGAACAAATGTTGAATATATTAAACTTCATTTATATTGAGACACAATTACATACACTTATTTGTCTGACTAAACAAGAAATTAAAACGAATTGAAACATATTTCGCCGGCTAAATCTATGGGTGGTACCCCCTTGGACTTTTGTGCATTTGATTCTCTTTCAATGTTGCTCAATCTCTCGAATTCTTGCATCCTTTCCATAAAATGATCCGGCCAAGTCTCGATTTTTGTTGTTGAATGAGCCGTCCATTCGGTGATGTAAGTGGTATATGGCATCTCAGTTTCAAGTAAACTTGAACAAAATGACTTGATTTTGAAAGTCACCCAATACAAATAATACAATCATTCGGATTTTGAGGTGGGAGGTGCATAGTGGGAAAAAGGTTTCTGAAAAACCGTATTGTGTCAGATCATCACACCCTCTATCATACACACATGTTATTAGGTGACCCATGTTAGGGAAGCACATCCATTTTGCCTCCGGTGTCGGATCACTAAGGCAAGGAACAAGAGACTCATAAACTTCATTGAATTTTTCTTCCTTTCTATACAACTGTGTGTATGATTCTTTATGCGTCATCAACTCTTGGATAAGGTGATGGCATACAAGTGTATGCTTATCTTCTCTTTTGCTTAGTAAAGTCGAAGCTGATCGATAACCGTAATTACCATCCCCTACAACATTGATGGTCCGCTAGATGTTTTTGTGCATAAAAACGAGCATATCGTCGATGAATAGAATTTTTGGTGAAGGCGGCGTAGAAGGTGGTTTGCTAATGTGAGCTCCTTTGACAACACCTTTTTTGAGATTTTGGAGTTGGTAAGTCGGGAAACACTTCGACATGTTCAAAAAATGAAGGAGACCATGTAGTCTAATTGTCATTGGTGTAGGCTTCATTTTCTTGGGAGCACCTTTTATTTTTACCGGTTGAGATGGTGGTTTCATGTTGGTGGTTTTCGGATAGCCAATCTTCCTCAATTGTTCTTTGATGTGGAATTTTATATTGTGATTAACTTTCAAAAATCTCTCTTGTATCACTTCCCATTCAGTCAAAATAAAGATATTCGATTTACTGTCATTCATGACACCATCATCATCAAACATATGTCTCTTCCAATGAGTGCAAACCTCATGCTTTATTATTGGGCTACCAAGTTTCACCTTTTTTGCAATAACACAAGCACATTAGAGACCATATATTTCACAATTGTGCATCCATATTTTGTGCTATCGGAGCCTACGTTATCAACTCATTTAGCCTCATGAAAAATATAATTCAAATCCACAAGAGAAATTTTACCAACCAACTGAGAATAAAGAGTGTTATTTTTAAATTTGTGTTCCAAAACTGTGATGCTCCGGCCAAATGATGTTTGTATCTCATTATGCTGATTTTGAATCATGTGGTTCACGGAGTCCCAATCTCTACAAAAATCGCCCTTACTATTTCCCAACCAATTTTTCAAAGTAGCATGAACAACGCTCGTTTTTACAGCCAAAATGCATGATTAATGTGAGCACTGCAGTGTGAAATAAAAGATTTTTACCTAGAATTCTATCTTCTTTTGCTCCGTTCTATGTGATGAACCACAAGATTGGAGATTTGGAGTGAAAAATGGATTGAAAGTGGATGAGTTTTTTGGTGAGGGTTTGTGTTAGAAAACAACAATGGCAACAATGGTTGTGTGTTCGTGCAGTAGTTTCTTTTATCAGATTATTCCGAAGATACATCACCGGAAATATCTGACATACAAATGTGACATAATATTTCAAAATTCCGCCCAAACTTCCGGAGATGTGGCTCTGGAATTTCTGTTGAACTGATCAATTATAAATATATTTCTTGAAATGTTTTGGAGATGCATATCTAGAATAATAATAACCCAACTTATAGAACACCACTCATAATTGTCTGCGTTGTATGTGTTCGGAGATGTATCTTCGAAAACTGAAGGGAGACGTGCATTTCAAAATTTTCACATGATGCGTAAGAAGCATATATGATACATTAAAAAATCTTCCAAAAACTATCTCTTCAAACACACATATACAATCTCCCTACGATAATCACCTATAAAAATTCATACCAAGCTTTTTAAATTATATTATCAAATTTTTTTATTTCATACTGAATTTTTCAATTGAACTATCAAATTTTTTATTCATTTTTTTCTTAAATTTTGACAAAAATAGTTTTGCTATTATAAAAATACGTGGAAGATGTTAGGTCAAACATAGAGTTTGGGGTGACCGAATAAATTCTCATAACAGAGTATTCAAACGCACACCCTGCTTCGATCAAAATTTGCACAATACATTAAAATAGTTCAAAATAAGATCCACATGCCGTTGGATTTTGTAGGGAACCATGTTTTATTTACTGGATTATTCATGTTCAACAAGAGGAATCACAAAGAACTTAGCAATCACCAATTGTGTAGTTTAAAAAAAAAATAGTTTAATTTGATTTGATAACTGAATAAATAATTTTTTATTGTTTTGTTATTAAAGTGATTTAATTCATTAAAATAATAATAATTTTAAAAAAGGAATTTTAACTTTAAAACCGGTTATCAAACTAAAAATTGATTATTTAATCAAAAAGTAATTATAAAATATGGTTATGTATATATCCGATTTATAACTGATTTTGAAAAAATAAATTCAGTTATGAGAATTGATTTTAAAATCCAATTATAATAAATGATATGAATGGGTTATAAAAATAAATCGTTCATCAACACTCCTAATTAAAAAAAATAAAAATTTAATAAAAAGTAATAATAATATAGAATAATATTTAAGTGGATATTAAACTTATATAAGGAATTTTTAATGAATTTAAATAGAATGTTCTTCTAAATTTGAGTTTTTAGTTTCTCATTTTAGCTTTTTTATATTATTATATTATTTCTTTTATTTGAAGATACTTTTGTCATTTTACTTTCTTTCTCTCTTTTTTTTTTCTTCTTTCCTTCACTTCCTCTTTTCTAACGAAACATAGTGTAAAGATCCCCAACAAAATAGGAAAATTCACATTCTTGCACTAGGATCTCAGAAGCTTTTTTCAATATTAGCAAAGACTTACATGGCAAAATTGACATTCATTACAATGTAGAGTCTTAACAAGGTTATCCTCCCTAATGGTTCTAAACTAGAGTTACAATTATGCAGCAAAGCTTGATATATTGTAGTAAAATACAAACAAACACCTTGATATTATTCTAAATTAGAGTTACACCTTGAGATTTAGAGTTAGAGCTTATCCATCCACTCAAGCTTTCTTCTCCTTAACTGGTGACATAAACACAAAGCGATAAACCAAAGCAGCAAGAGAAGCTCCAATCAAAGGACATATCCAAAAAACATAAAACTGCTCCCAACTATTATGCTTATTGTTGATATAAGCCCAACCAAAAGCATTAGCAGGGTTCAAAGAAGGTCCTGTATAACCAGAACCCAAAATAACCAAAACCAAAGTAGTCACAGAGAGCAAATAAACCTTCAACCAAGGATTCTTAGGACCCTTAAGCACAAGAATTAAAATAACAAAGTTATGAGTAAAACTCAAAACCCCTTCGGCTATAGCTCCTGTATGCAAATCCACCTTCAAAGAAGGACCTTTCATCATGTGTAGGTATTCACTTGGCATGACGTAAAGGATGGATTTGATGCCCATAGCTCCGCCTATTGCTTGAGCTGGAAATCTTATGGCCATTGATAGGAGAGATGAATCGGGTCTGAGTCCTAATGTGTAGAAGGAAACTGTGGATGAAGGGTTGAAGCTTGCACCACCTAAGATTCTTCCTATTAGGGTTACTGTGAGGATGATTATTGTGTTTAGGATAGTTGTGATGAATAGGGCTGGAAGCGAAACTGGTTGAAGATTCAGAAATAAAGATGTTTTTGTAGAGATGATTCTTAATGTTGAGATGAAGAAAACAAATATTGATGTTAAAATTGCATCTGCTATAGCTGATTTAATCACACCCATGATTATCTCTTATTTGTGTGTTGTTGTTCCTTGAAATGGAACTCTAACAATCACTCACTTTGTGTCTTCTCTATCTTGACTGGTGAGTGATGATAAGGTAACACATAAATTATGAGGTCATTCTATTTATATCATCTGGTGCAATCTATTTTTAGATTTTGTATATCATTTTATCTTGAAATAATTCATCTGATTTTAACTCCAATAATACAATTCTAAAGAGCACATGTTAGGTTCCACAATATATATTAATATTTTATTCAAAGGACCGTTGCAGTGCAAAGCTATGGTTGGCCCAATCTGGCCAACTACAATCCATATTAATTGGACTGATTCGTTTGCCAGGCTGGAGCAACATGTGAAAAACTCCACTCGGAGTTGCTCTTAGTTGGCTTCTATAATTTGTGGGGTAGTCTTTTGTCTTATGCAAAAGTACTTCATTAATATTTTTGAGAAAGAAATGGTATGAATGATTGAGAATTTTTATTAGATGTAGGGATACTCATCTAAGCAATTCATAGCTATAAATAATGTATAATGTGTTTAACGGTGATGCACAAATGTAAATTTTTTTTACACTATCATCTAATAGGAATATATCATTTTACCGTATTATATAATTATTTTAAAATTTTCAGTCTGATTTAACAGGATGCATGATCGTCATTAGTTGACAGTATAAATTAAATTTACAGTGTCAGTGTATCATCCTTTTTCTCATAAATAATTCATATAATCTATATATTATAGCCGGTTGTTAAAATTAATTGTTATAATTAGATTTATTTTTTATAAATTAATTATTAATCAATTATATCCAAAATTTATTTTATAATTACTTTTGATTTTTTTTGAATCATTTTTTGCAAGATTTTATTTTTAATTTTTTTAATTTTATTTTAAGAAATAATATTTTTTTTCAAAAATAAAAAATGTTATTTTTTTAGTTTTCGGAAAAAAATATTTTTAGAAAAAAAACTTATTTTTCAAAAAAGAAATCAATTTTTTTATTTTTTGAAAGAAAAAATAATTTCTTTTATTTCCTCAAATTTTTTTTTTTTTTTTCAAAATAAACAAAATTTTTAAATTTTAATTTTAATTTTCAGAAGGATTTTTTTTTTTAAATAGACTAATTTGACTTTTATTTTGAATATGAATTTGGTTTAAATCATATTGTTAACATATCCAAAATATTGATTTGATTAAAATCATACTATTTTAAAAACCGAATTTAGATATGGATAAAAATAATTTAAATAACCAATTAACTTGAGCACCCCTAATTAAATGGAATGTTAATTTGCTTTCGTGTGTGGTGATTTTCGTGAAGACAATCTCATCCGGGAGCCTTTTTTTGTGTGCATGGGAAGAGGAAAAAACCCTTTACGAATAATTTTGAGACGGGGTCACACACCTTGCTCTTAAGAGAACTCTATTTTTAAGAGTTTTAAGAGTGTAGAAGATGCCAAATTTGAAATCTTAATTAAGTTAGTACTCTAAAATTATTAGTATTCTTGTTATGAACATATGATCAGTGGCGTGTAAACGTAGAGCTCTTTAATTGTGGTTGTATTGGCCTCCAATGCGGTGGAATAGAGGTGTATCTGTAAGATTTGCACTTCAACGTTCAAGTCAATGATATTAGAGAGATGTAACTTTAGAAGAGTGAATTATGGTGCGTAGAAGAACTTTTATATGGTGGGTGATTAAAACCACTCTCACTTGAGTCAATGCGAAATGAGGTGGACCGCTAGATTAGATCCAACTACCGACTATGGGTAAGGAGCCCCGATGTCATGTGTGGTCCTTTGAGGAGGGTCTACTTGTTCGTTACCCACTCCACAACAAAAGTATTTCGAATTGGGCTTTTGTTATTGGGTCGTCTTATTGGATTGTTTGGTCAACCTAGAGCAACTGTCCCAAATCCTTGCTATCATTTATAAAGTTATGAGTTTGGTGAAAATTCCAAGACCAACCTCTATATCGACTTTCCTACTTACCTCAATGCACTCGGGAGGATCCCCCACATTGGAGTTGGAAATGAAGACGTATTGAGTGGGAGTAGGTGAAATCTGGAACACGGACATTAAATGCTTATCTCGTGTCTGAAATGTTTTACAATTTAACCTCTCCATGCGGCCCTAGGCTTCACGGGGGCAAGGGTGATTCTTTTTAGCATGCTCTAGTGTGGTGACAAGATTGATGTCAAATCTGGATCATTATTTGTGATAATGTGTGTTGGTCCTTTTAGGATTGGTTGCATTATGCGAAACAACATGGAGTTTTCTCAAGCTGGCTCTGGTGCAGAAGAGACACATGTTAAAAAAATGTTCCAACATATAGGCTATAACATCTGGTCTCTTGGAATCAGACAGATGGAAACTGCAGTTGGTTCAAATTTTGTCTATCCAAGATTCTATCAATAATAGAAGATCTACAAGTTAATGAGAAGAGTTGATTTGGATGTACTAGTGCAACATAGCGAACTTGATGTTCCAACATGTGATGTACAACATTTGACCTTGACAATAGGTCATGTTAGATGTTGTTTGATGCGTATTTTTTATTGGTTTTCAATCAGATTTGATGTAATTATTTTAGCAATGTTTTGTTTATTTGTTTGATAGTTGGAGATTTTTCAAAACATATTTAAATGTGATTTAAATTTGAATTTGAATTAGAACAAATCACATATTTTGTTGGAGAGATTTGACGAGGGAACCATATCCAACTGATTAAGCTATTTTCTGTACGAATTAAATGCAGATCCACAAGGAGAAAAAGTCCAAAAGACATTACTATATAAGGAGACTTCATTTTTATTGTTTGATAAAAGTTTTGGTGCGCAAGAACTAGGTTGCACTTTCATTCCACAAGGAACTCTCGAACGAAAGTTGGAATAAATGCAAAACGTGCCATAAACTCTTTAGACAACAACGATCTTACAATTTTTCTTTGTGTCAAAGTACTTGAAAGTGAGATTAATAATGTATCCAAGAAGATTATTGATTTGATGATCACTGGATATTCTCCAAGTCAAAGATAAATCATCCACTGCAGCTGGACTTTGAACCTTCTCCTTTTCACAATCGTTATCTTCTTCTTTCTCACTTTCCACCGCTTTAGGCTGATCAATTCCTTTTTTGGTTTCATTGAGAATGTCTTGTGAAGATATACCTATATCATGAAAAGAAACACTTATCCCGACATTTCTTGGATAAAACATTAATAGTAATCAACACACTTTTACCAATTAAAGAACACTAGATGTTGATTCCTTTTGGTCACACAACCCTTCTTCCTTGCCACAAAGTCAATGGAATAGGGAGATGTAACATGTCACATGTCTTGAGCATCCATAAAAAAGATCTCCTACTCTCTTCATAGACCTGAGATATTTATCCTGTAAAATCAATAACAGGTGCTAGGTAACCAATCTTCATTGGGTCCTTCGGGGTGAGTGAAAACAAGGTTGCATTTGGAAAACCATTGAAAAGCTCCTTTAGGAACAAAAAGTTTCCTAAACTTTCATTTTTCAATAGTGACAAGATAATTTTTGATGAGATGTGTTTTTGCTATTTGACTCCTTTTTAACAAATTTATGCTTCTTATATGAATGGTGTAAATACCTTTCATACTTTGATAGATCAATATCAAATGTAATCTTTGGTTTTAAGGATTTTGTCTAACTTAACTTGAAGAGTATGTATCTCCTTTTTCCAATCATGACAAGATTCACAGCCAAACCTTGAAGGTTTTTCATCCTCTTTCTTGTCATTTTGAATATTTATCATAGATATTTTAATAGCTTCTAACTTTCTTTCATATTCTAACATTTTAGCTTCTAAGTGTAAAAAGACTTTTTCATGTGAAGCTAGTTTGCTAAAGGCATTTAAGGCCTCTCTATGAAGATCTTCAAAAATCTTTTTATAATTGAAGATAAGACAATTCATTAATAGTTTCAAGATTAGAAAGACTTACACTTTTCTTCTTCTTTCTATTTTCCATGAGGAAAATTCGGGCCGATTTTACACTTGAAGTAGAACTTTCATCACTTAAGGAATCACTTGCGCTCTCCCAAGCACATACGCTCTTCTACACTTGCTAGATTTCTTGTGATGGCCTTTCTCTTTCTTAATCTTAGGACATTTTGGCCCATAATGACCCGTTTTTCTGCAATTATAACACGAAATTCTAGGTTTACCCTTCTTATTCTTATCTTCCCTTGAAGAGTTAGATAACCTTCTAGCTTTACTTTGGTTCTTTTCAGAGTACTTATCTCCATCCTTCCACATGTATCTATTAAAAACTTTTATCAACAAACTCATATCTTCTTCATCGGAATACTTGCCATCTTTTGTTTCACAATCACCTTGCTCATTATGTGAGGCCTTTGAGCTTGAAGTCGTTAGAGAAATTTACTTCTTCTCTTCCATCTTGTCCTTACCTTTCTCCTTCCTTACTTTCTTATCATGCTCTTTTTCGTGCATTTTGTAACACCCCGTTTTTTTATTAGATATTTTATTATATTTTAATTGTTTGAATTATGGATTTTGAGGATTTATTTTATGGTTGGGTGTTGGCGAAGTATGTATCCTTGAGTTAGGGGTATAAAAGGATGATAAAAGTAAGTAGAATAATTTAGAATTATTTTGATAATTAAAAATAATGTTTTATTTATTTTTATTATATTAATTAGTGAAGATAAAATAATTGGGGTAAATATGAGAAATTGAGAAAGTTAGTGGGAGGAAGGAATATGAGATAATTAAGTTTGGGCCAAGTTAGTGATTTGGAAAAGTTTACCCTAAAAATAAAAAGTTAAGAGGGACCTAGGTTTAGGGAGATATTCACAGTACGTGACATTTGAGGAAAGGGAGCAAAGAGACAATAGGAAAGGTGATCAAGGGAAGAGAGTGAATGTTTTAATTCAGAATTTTTGCAAGGAATTTAGGTAAGGGTGGAAACTTGTTCCAATAGTAATGGGTATGGTAGAAGGGTAGAATAGAGGAACCTTTAACCTCCTTAGGGTTTGGTGTTTTGATTCATAATTTTGAATTTCGATGCTATGATAGTTGTTATGTGATGAATATATGATGAATTTCGTGTCTCTTATGTGCGTGTATTTTTCTGTTTTTATGATTGAACATATATCCACCATTGTTGCAATTTTGAAGGTTTTAGGCATTATTTTAAAATTGTGATTAAATGATTTAATTGTGTTAAAATTGTAAATTAACTTTAGATAATTAGAGTATCGTATGGGTTGTAACTTTATGAGTGTTTGGCTTTTTACGGAATCCAAATCAGAGATCCGAAAGGCCTCCAACGATGAAAAACGCAGAAAATTCTGCATTCTGTCAATCATGATCGCGCTCAGCGCATGAGCCTTTTTTTATGCTTTTCGGTCGAAATCGTTTTGGCCATAACTTTTGATCCGTAAGTCCAAATCGAGTGCCATTTGAAGCGTTGGATATCTGAAATAGAGGGCTATAACCTTTTTTCAGGGTTAAAATAATTTTGGTGATTATTTCATGGACATTTTTGGGGTTGAAGAAGATGAAAATTGTGTTGGAAATTTTAGAAAACAACAACTTTTTAGTAATGCGTTCGTGCATAATTTTGATCATAACTTTCAACTCGTGAATCATTTTGGTTTGAGGTTTGAAGCATTAAAAATCTGACTCTAAGAGATATAATGTGATGGTGATAAGTGAATTGATTGAGTATTATTCCTATGCCTATTGTGTTGGCGAAGTTTTTGTTCATACGTTCGGTTAATGAATTGTTGACACATCCCGATGATTTTGGTCATAACTTTTATTTCGTAAGTCCGATTTTGATGCCGTTTGAAGCATTAGAAATCTAACACTCATACCTATAACATGGTAGTGATTGTTGATATGTTTTAATAATATTCATATGCCTACCGTATTAATAAATATATTGGTTTATACATTTGGTTGATGAATCATTGCATTGTTGTAATATCATTGTGTGATAATTATGTTGTTATGTCGATGATGTTAAGATGTTGACGTGTTACTGTTGTTTGTTGATATTATTCAAATGGTAACATGAATTGGTTGTTGCATGATGAATGGTGTGATGCATAAATGATGAGATGTGTGTGGGGATCCTTTAGGTGAACCTTGTTGTGTTAATGCATGTTATTTGAGAGTCATGCATCTTGGTGTACGGGCTTCAGTTCAATTTTGGTGAGCCTCGACTCTATGGTGATGGATCGGGTGCGAGTAGCTAATTCTTATTATGAGTGATTAGTGAAGCGTTATATATGTTGATGGTAACGAGTTTTGGTGAGCCTCGATCCCATTATGATGGATCGAGTGCGAGTAGCTAATTTCTATTATGAGGGATTAGTGAAACATTACCTATGGTGATCGTAGCGATTTTGGTGTGCTCCGGTTCCAAGAGGGAATCGATCCTATGGTAGGGATCATGGAGTGAGATGAACCTGAGTGTTCATATTTGGTACCACATGCATGTCGAGTCGATGTTGAGTACATTGCATAAGTGTTGCATTTGTATTGGTTATTATTGACGTGTTGTTGGATGAGATGTTGTTGCATATGATGTTAATGATAATTGAGACGTGGTTGTGTATGATGTTGATTATGACTTGGATGTAAGAATGTGATATATTGTTATGCATGATTGTGTAAATGTTGTACTCTATTCTTCATTCTATATCGTTATTATTGAAATGAATTCTCACCCCTTTTGTTTGAATGTTGCCTTTACATGGGCATCGTGCAGATACTCAAGAGTAGTATTGTTGAAGTAAGTGGAAGGTAGCTCTTGGATTACTTCTTTATTTTGTCGCTTTTACTAGTGGTACCTTGCTCTGATCATGTAACATCGGGTTGGGTTAAACGCTTATTTTATTCCTTATGTCTGATTATGTTGAAGTCATAAGACTAATTTTGTTATTGAGAATTCTTAAGATGTTGAGTTGATTGATTACAACTCTCTTATTTTGTTATTATAATTGAAGTTGAGAATAGATGTTATTACTTGATTTATCTTCCTTAATTGTGATGATAATTCCGCTACGATGATACTTTAAAATGGAAGTGAGCATGCAGTGACAAGTTATGAATGCATTATTATATGAATATATAATATCGATCGAATGAGATGGATGTCGTGTAAACATCCCAGGTATGATTCAGATAAGTGGGATGTCGTGTAAACATCCTTATTACAAATGTGTGTATTGAAATTTACAGTTGAAACCCATGTTATGGAGCAGGTCATGTGTGTTAAGAATGTGTGACACCCTACGTGGTTTTATTTTATATTTAATTTACACGATAAATTATGTGCGGGGTTTAGGGTGTTACATTAGTGGTATTAGAGCCTAGTCGGTCCATTCGGCCAGGTTGTTTAATTATGTTTGTTCCCTAGTATGCGACATGTGTGTGAGAACACTGTCGGTGCTTGATTTGTTTTCTATTTGCAGGTTGAGAATGAAACAAGTGAGGGATAAGCGTCTGCTTCTCTTGGATGTTCCAATTGTATAGAGGTTGGACATCCGGTTGCCGCATGGAAGAGTGCAGTGTTGGCTAATTAACCTGTTTTGAGAATGTTGTGTTTTTCCTAAACCCAAAGAGAGGTCGGATTCAAGGATGATTTCGGTTAGCAAAATGGTGTGATACTTGAGGGAATATGGTCAGGTGTTCTCGTTGGTCGCTTCCTTGTGAGGGGAAGGCGATGTTTTCGCCAGAGATGAGCTTGTGGGGTGTTGAGTATCCTGTCGTGTTCCCAGAGGATGTGTACAGTTTGTATTTTGTTGGAACATGTTGACGTTATTCTTGGAATGAATTGTTTGGAGTTAAACCAAGTGTTTGACAATTATTTTGTTAAGTTGGTGCAGTGTTTCGCTGATTGCAAGAGCTCAGGCGATGGTAAAGTTGTGTTGTTCCTAACACTGAAGACGTTGTAGATTCGAGATTCCTGTATGTCGGTCAAGTTGGGAAATCTTTAGGGAAAACGATAAGGTATTGTTAATGTTGTTTCTCGGAGATTAGAAAGCAATGTGACAACTAGTGTTATGCCAGTGGTGTGCGATTCTTGATGTTTTCTTGAAGATGTTTGCGACTTACCTCCAGAGCGTGAATTTGAATTCGATGGAGGCGAAGATTTGACGTTTGTATCAACTAAGCAAGTGAGAGAGTCTATGAAGGATATGGCATAAGTGTTTGTGATGTTAGCTTCGTTGGAAGTGTAATACCCTAATTTTGACCCTAAGATCCCTCATGGAATCATGTTATTGCACAAGTGCATTACCTCAAGGATCATAGCATGTTTGACTCCTTAACTCTAGGGTTGGGACTTGTTTGAGTGTTTTGAGACCACCAAGCATGCTTGTATTATATGTTATTGCATTTCTTATTTGATTACTAACCAAAAGCACAAAAATATGTCACTAACTCTTTTTGTTTTGAAGCTCAAGTGATCATGTGCTCCACAATGCTCCTAGGAGGCTCCTAAGCCCAATACAATGGCTAGATGAAGAAGAGAAAAAGCATGACAATGGTCCACAAAGTTCCTAATCATCATATATGTCTCCCAAGTATCTCAATTTTCCAATTTGATCAAGATAACCCAAAGGGCTTGAAGATTGTTTCCCAAGGAAACCCTAATTTCACCGTGCTTTGACTGTGCCTTGCCCATGAAGCAATCTCAACCTCTAATCAAATTTAATCAAGGGAAGTTCTTTAATTTATCATTTTATGCATATATGAGCCTACTTGAGGCCCCTCAATCATTTATTCATCAAGATTGGAAGTTTGGCCTTGAAAAAAGTTGACCAGTCAAGTCATCTGACTAAGCTGAGGATCAATGAGATATAACGTTTGATGTATTTGTCAAATGAAGATGACCCCAAGAGATAAAATGTTCTTAAGAACCATATGAACAACTTTCATGTTCATAAAAAATCCATTTGAAGCTTTTAAGGTCATAATTAATTTCAAAACATTATAGGTCATTTTGACTGAAACCCTAATTTTGGGTCAACTTGCCAATGACATAACTTCTTTAATTTTTATGATTTTTGGGTGAGACCAAAGGCATTGGAAATGTTGAGATGTATAATTAAAATTTTATGTTGGAAAAAATTTCATAATCATAAAATAAATACATGTGATAATGCAAAACATTATAGGTCATCTTGGACCTGATTCATTGAATTTGAAAAAGTACCCAACTTAAAATGCCCATAACTTTGTCATAGAAAACCCAAATGATGCAAACTTTGAGTTTACATTGACAATATTTAAAAGATATAAAACTTTTATGTTGGAGAGTTTTTCATTTGAAGCATGTATCATGAGGACAGAGGGGTTTGATTAAACTTGCTTTTGGCCAACTTTTTCAAAATGATTTGAACATGTTTTGTACTTGAACTTTCCCAGCTAGTTTTGATCAATTTACACATGCCAAATGATTTTTTGCCCAACATGACTTTTGTTCCTTATTTCAAGATCTTTCCAACCATTACTCACAATAGTCTTTGGGATCTACCATTTGGGAGTTTCGAATTTCTTTTCATTTATGTGCATTTTGGATATTTTATGTTATAACTTGGTATGCAAGCATTTCCCACTTCATGTGCACGTCCAAATGCCTTCTATGTGAATTTAGTAAATTGCTTCAGCCATCCATGGGCCTTCCACACGTCCACGAAGGTCCACGCAATCCAAAATTCAAATCTCATGCACATGAGCAAAGTGTGTGATCAGCCACATTCAGCTATAAATAAACACTTCATGAGCTTCATTTCACAACCTTTTGGAGATCCCATATGCTGCTGCACTGAAACCATAGCCCTCACCAAAGGAATCACTCAATATTTTTCAGATTTTCGAGCTTGAAATTCAGTATCATTAGCTGAGTTTTAAAGCTAGATTCCTTAGCCAATCATCTTCCATACACCCAAGGATCAAAGAGGAGCAAAAATCTTGGAGAATTCGTGGCCAGAAGTTCATCAATTCAAAGGTATAAACTCAAATTTTTTGGATCTGAAACTCTTAATTTAATGTAGTTTGCTTGTGTTTCTGTGGTTCTCTAAAGTCCTCATACTTGAGGCAAGCTGTTGATGCATTCAATTTTTCATTTCATGAACAATCCATGTGGACAGCATGATTTTCTCCTTCATCTTTCTCTCAATATAGGAAGATTGAAAGAAATCCATTGGTACAGTGATGATCTAAATCACAAGAGCTTTATTTCCATGGCCTTGTTTTTCATTTTCATTGAGGTTCATTTCTCTGCAAATTTGGTCGGAATTTGTTGCTTCGCCGGAGAAGACGGTGGTTTCCACCGCCACCACCACGTGTGTTACTCCCTGGCCCTTGGATCTTGCTTCCATGATGTAATCGTGATCATCCGTTTTAATTACTTCATTTAATTCACCATGTGGCGCGTTTGACTTGAGCCTAGCGTGTTTCCTCAGATCCAAGTCGTGCCTTGTGCCACGTCAATTAATGAAGTTCGATCAGATGGCTGAGTATTTTTCGCTTATTTCATTTTATTTTTATTTTTTGTTAATTCATTTCATTTTCAAAAATTCATTAAAAATTCATTTGAAGTCAGAAAAATATGAGACCAACTCTAAAAATTTTCTTGAAAAATCTAGTTTCATATTATGATTTTTAATTATTTTTGTGACTTCATTTGATATTTTTATGAATTACTTGGTTTTTAATGATTTTAATTCATTTTAAAATACTTTCTGACTTTTAAAAAATACAAAAATATTTTCGTAGCATCTATGGATCATGATAAGTCAATGAAAAATAGTCTCAACAATTTTTTTGTTTGTTTTGAGATTATTTGAGATTTTAATTCATATTATGCTATTTTTGGTTGTTTTTAATTGATTTTAATTACTTTCTGATTTCAAAAATTTGTGAGAAAATTAGTCAAAGTTTGTTTGATTATGTTGAACCTATGAGAATTTAATTGGACTCATTGAAGTTGTTTTGAATTGAATTTGAGGTTCAACCTTATTTGTTTATTTTTTATTTGTATTTTATTTTAATTCAAAAAATACAAAAAAAATATCACTGACTTCTTGACTTGTTATATTCATTTCTCTTCTGTTTGGTGTTGATTGAGGTTGAATTGATTCAACTTTGATCAAATTCATTGAATTTTGTGGTTTTGAAAATCCTTAAGGATCATCACCTAGAAAGATGAATGAATTTGATCAAGGATGAGTTATCCCTTGATCAATTGGGATTAGCTGTTGACTTCTTACCCCTCCCTTTCATCTTCATCCCTTTCTTTCCCTCAATGGCCAATGAGTTAAAGTCTTGAGGTTGGTCTTGACAAATAGAAGTTTAATCTTCTTTGATCCAAACCAAACTCAACTTGATCCATGATCAAGTGAGTTATTTTGTGTCAAAGATAGGTTACTTCTTGGTCAAGCAAATAACCAAAAGTCAATACAAGGCTCTTCCCCTCTTGTTTGGCATGGCAAGTTTATGGAGCTTGGCTTACTAGTCATGACCTCTAACTTGTGTTCTTTGTCTATATTCTTATTGACCGACCTCAGATAGGTGTGACTACTACATTAGTCCACTTACGATTGCTTAACATAACGCTACATTGTCTTATGACAAGCTAACTTAACTCCACTAACTACTAACTTTAATTTGAGCTTTTAAATTCTTGTCATTTACTTTCAATGTTATTTATTTCTTGCTCATTATTCATCTTGATTTTCATTTTGCTTACTTGAGCACATATTTTATGTTTATGTCATTTTTCTTTTGCTCATTTGAGCCCATTATTGTATATAAATATATTGCTATTTTGTGTTGTTTGTGTTTGTTTTGATGTGAACCAAAATGCAAAAGGAGAAAGGACTTAGAATTAGGATTTACCCATGCTTAAAGGAGTTCAAGAGCAACTAGGCCTCATTCCTTTAGAATGAAAAATTTGTTGAAGAGCAACTAGGCCTCATGCCTTTAGAATGCTAAAACTCAAAGTTGACCTCAAAGGACTTCTCTTCAAACTTATTCTTTGTCCATTCCCTTTATTGTGTTATGAGCTTTTTTGATGTGTGCTTTTGTGTGATAGGAACCTCATCTTAAGATTGTGAAAAGAGGACCATTGTCATGAGTATCCAAGTTAAGAGCCAAGCCAAATGAAGACCCTAGGAGCTTGAATTCAATTTATTGATTGCTTGTTTGTGAGCTACGTCCAAAGGTAAGGAGCATCTTGAGTCATCTCTATGACTCCAAGAAAAGGAACTCCAAGGGTTATCTTTCCCCTCTTATCTTTGTATGCTTTAGGAATAACCCTTCTCTCTTTTCCCCACTCTAACCAAGCCAAAAATCATTTTCAAAACTTTGACTTTATTTCAAATTAGAAACCTAGGCCTTAAGCCTTTGACTTTTCAAAACTCTTTTCATAAATGCTCATTGTAAATAAACTTTAATCCAACTTTGACCTCATTTTGTAAATAAACCTAACTTGTAAATATAACCCATTTCAAGTTGTTTTGTGGTTCCAATGGCCACTTTGTTAAAATCTTTTCAAAAACATTAGTCATAGGTTTGAGTTATCATAGTGGTTGATGTAAATCTCACCTCATCCTTAGTGTTGGATTATAAGCCTTCCATGCTTATTATAGGGTTAACCCCTCACTAGCATGTTGAAGCCTTCCTCACATGGTGGATTGTTGGTTTAGGTTGAGTTTTCTCCCCTTGATAACAAAAGACCTTAAGAATTTTGATTAAAATCAATTAACCAATCTTTGAAATTTTTACCTCGAACTACGTGGTTTTGATCCTCCTTTGTGATGGTACGTAGGCAACGGGTTCATCCATTAAAACAACAAAATTTGTAAATATAATCTATTTTCTTCTCATCCCTCCAATCTTTTGCACAAATATTTTCACAAATACCAACCTACAACACATATTTTCAAAAAGAGGTTCCTTTAGAGTACTAAGGATGTTTTGGGTGCGTAAAACCTTCCCATTTCATAACCAACCCCATTACCTAAATCCCTGACATTTTTATTAGTTTTTGATTTGAAAAACTTCTTACTTGGCTTTTCTTCGCTTTTTAGCCTTTCCTTTGGACAAATAAAAGTGCGGTGGTGACTCAAATTGTATGTTGACTTTTGGTTTAGTCAATAAACCTAAAGGTAACGAAAACCCCGCTACAGAAAAGTTGCGACTCTGCTGGGGAGCATAAGCCCCGTGGGTTTAGCCTACTTTTTGCTTGTATGTGTTGTATGTTTATATTTATTTGTGGCATATTTTTGTGCAAATTTGGGATGACTGTATTGTTTGTAATGGATGAATTGCTTGACATATTAATTGCTTGTATGCTTGGTGGTTTCTTGTGAGATGAGTTCTATACCCGAACTCGAGTTCACTTATGATAGGAGAATAGGATAGTCTTGTTGACTTGTGTGGAGTTATTCCTTAACAAGTTAACTTGCAAGTCCATTCACTTGGTGGAGGTTCTATTGGGATCACTAATGTCACACGAGTAGTCGTGGTTAGGCATTACTCTTTCCAATATAAACCCTAGAAGCCAAGGACCTTAGATACCTAGCCCATCTTGGCCTATTTTAGGACGTAGTGCAAAGGTCGTTCAAGTGTAAGACTTGATACGATTGTTACGCGATACTACACTCATAAGAGTCCCTCTTGAGAATATTTTTGGAGGATGAGTAGTCGTTTTATCCGATAATATCTGAAAGATGGGATGATGACTATGGGAACCTTTTAGGACATGATTGTCAAGTTTAACCATAGTACACTCCTGTTGGGTGGTTCTTAACCGAGACTCCATGCTCGTGACTTACAACAAACCCGTGATTCGTGGTTGATCCGATCTTGTATATCCTCAAAATCAATGGAACTTGGGTGTTGATAAGGTGTAAACTATAATCCACCAAAATGGATGATTGATATTGTTGATGACTTGAGCTATCCCGTGACCTTTGTGTGGTGTGACTTGCTTGATCCTTGAGTGTGTTTGTTGCATCCATGCATTCATGCATTCATCCACACTCATGTCATCGGCGATAAGGTTTTTGCAAGGAACTTAAAAAGGGTCTATTTGCAAACTTTCAGACATGGATAAGCAAAGAAGGAATACGAAGAAGTACAATTTCAGACAACCCGACTTGAAAAAGTTAAGGCGTCTGACATCTTATGTATTAGATCCCTTGGAGTTCAAAGCTCTCCATGGGAAGCTTCTATCTATTCTCTCTACCAAGGTGGATGAGGGTCTGATGAGTGTATTGGTGCAGTTCTACGATCCTCTGTATCGGTGCTTCACTTTTCTGGATTTCCAGCTTTTGCCTACACTAGAGGAGTACACTTATCATGTGGGTATACCTATTCTTGACCAATTGTCGTTCAGTGGTTTGGAGAAGATTCCGTTTTCTCAAGAGATTGCTGACATGCTTGATGTGGAGGTATCCGACATTGTTGCCAATATGACTACCAAGGGTGGAATTCAAGGTCTTCCGTCTGATTTTCTGATTGCCAAAGCTACCTTGTTTGGGAAGGCCATGAGTAAGGATGCTTTTGAAGCCATATTTGTACTCCTCTTCTATGGGCTAGTGTTATTTCCCAACATCGACAACTTCGTGGATGTGAACGCTATTAGGATTTTCTCTTCCCTTAATCTCGTTCCGACTCTGTTGGGTGACACTTATTTCTCTTTGCATATGAGGAATGCGAAGGGTGGTGGTTCCATTGTATGTTGTCTGCCTCTGTTGTACAAGTGGTTTATTTTGCACTTGCCTCAGACGTTTGCCTTCAAGGAGAACAAGGGATGTCTACGGTGGCCCACGAGACTTATGTATCTCACTAATGATGATATCTCTTAGTATAATCATGTTTATGATGGCGTTAAGATTATTGATTCTTGTGGTGAGTTCTCCAATGTACCTCTTCTTGGTACATGTGGTAAAATTAACTACAATCCTGCTTTGGCTCGCCGTCAGCTTGGGTTCCCCTTAAAGGATAAACCTAACAACATTCCGTTGGAAGGATTATTCTTTCAAGAGGGTAAAGATCCCCAAAACTTGAAGGATAGGATGGTCCGCGCCTGGCGCAAGGTTCATAGGAAAGGGAGGAATGAGCTTGGTCCGAAGAACTGTGTTGCTTTGGAGCCTTACACCTCTTGGGTAAGGAAGAGAACCCTCGAGTACCGCATGCCGTAAGAATATCCGAGACCTACCCTTATGGTTATGGTTGGGCCTTAGACCCTCCCTGATCAAGGAGTAGAGGAGTTGAGAGACGAAGACAGTTCACGTGCTTGGGTTCGTGAGCGTGAGGAGCTTCTTCAGCAACTTAAGGATAAGGATACAATGATAAAGTTTCTAGAGCATCAGGTTATTGATGAACCCGACGATGTGGTTACTTCTCTCCTGTCTCACTCGTCTAGGTTTTGGAAGAAGAGATATGATCAACTCGCCAAGGAGAAGGCCGACATGGAAGCAGCTTATGAGAGAGAGGTGAAGAGGCTTCGTGCGACGTATCTTTCGATCTCGAAGGCTTTAGACGACTGCTTCTAGGGCTCCATAAGATGTTTATTCTCCTTTTCTCTTGTATTGTATTTGGTTACCGAGACTGTACTACTTCTTTGGTGTAAAAAAAATTCCAAATATTATATTGCTATGAGTATTCCACGTATGTCTCAAAAGTTCAATATTTTCAAAACATTTGCAAATAGATTCTTATAAAGTTCCTCTGATAAAAAAAACACATCATATGCACGAGCATTGCATGCATCATATGCATAAGCAGGTTTTGGTTCCGAGCCCTTGATACAGTGGTCTAACTCTTTGCTCTTCATTTATTTTGAAGACAAGCTGACGCATCGGTACGACACTCGAGCCAATCATACTAAGATCATGAAACACCTTGAGCAAGAGAACCGAGATTTGAAAGAGGAGATTGCCCAACTGACTGCCATGATGGAGTCAGTTCTTGCTGCTCAAAGCCAAGCTTCTCCAACTCCTGCAACTCCTCCCACGAGGACTGTTATGTCTGAAGTGGTGACCTCTACAGTGCCTGCTGCCACCGCCCACTTTGCTCCGCATCTGCCTACTGGATTCCCTTGGGGAATGCCACCCAATTTTGTGCCAGAGGGTTTCGCTCCCACTTTTGTTTCTTTGCCGGCATCTAGCCCGGTCATGTCTGTGCCACCTCCCGTTGTGCACACTTTGATGCGTGTAGAAGACACCATCTATCACTCCGAGCCATCTGAGGGCCCGAAAGTTTATGAGAAGATGGATGAGATGAAGGACCAATTCCTTGAGCTGCACAAGGAACTGAAAACGCTGAGAGGCAAAGATCTGTTTGGGAAGAGTGCTACTGAACTGTGCTTAGTGCCCAATGTGAAAATCCCAGTCAAATTCAAAGTGCCTGACTTTGAGAAGTACAAGGGAAACACGTGTCCACTCAGTCATCTTGTGATGTATGCCCCAAGATGTCAACACAAACAGATAATGATCAACTACTGATTCACTATTTCCAGGATAGCCTGATAGGTGTTGCGCTCCGTTGGTATATGGGGCTAAAGAGTGCAAGCATCCGCACTTCTAATGATCTAGGAGAGGCTTTTGTGAAACAGTACAAGTACAACGTGGACATGGCTCCCAACAGAGATCAGTTGAGGGTGATGTCCCAAAAAGACAAAGAAACCTTCAAGGAATATGCCCAGAGGTGGAGAGAATTGGCAGCTCAGATAGTGCCACCATTGGAGGAGAAGGAGATGACAAAGATCTTCTTGAAGACTTTGAGCTCTTTCTACTATGAGCGCATGATTGCTAGTGCTCCCGTGGACTTTACCAAAATGGTAAATATGGGGATGAGGCTAGAAGAGGGAGTCCGTGAAGGACGTCTTCCCCGTGATGATTCTTCGGCGAAGAAGTATGGAGGATTTACCAGGAAGAAGGAAGGGGAGGCTCATGTTGTTTCTTCCCATAGTAAAAGAAGACCCTCTGTAAGGAGGAAGGAAGTGTGACCCATCGTCAACCAACACCAGGTGGCTCATATAGCATCTGCTTTTAGAGAAGCTCAACAATCACAACAACAATCTCGTCAACAACAACAGGCTTACCAGCCTCGCAACAATAACAACAACAACACCAACAATTATGAGAGGAAAAGGGTGACTTTTGACCCGATTCCTATGACCTACGCTGAACTTTATCCTTCCTTGATCGATAGGAAGTTGATAACTCCACGTGATCCTCCTGCTGTGCCAGCCAATCCTCAATGGTGGTACAAGCCCGAACTTCACTGTGTGTATCATTCCGGTGCGCCCAGACATGATGTGGAGAATTGTTTTCTGTTGAAGACCAAGGTGCAAGACCTTGTGAGGAGTGGGATATTATTATTTGAATATGTGGGTGATCAGTCACCATTTATAGTAAGTTTTCATTACTGATCCGACGCAAAACAGAGACATTTGATACACTGTGCAAGCATTTAAGGTAGAATTCGAGTAGTTTTACTCCCGTTATGTTATTTACAAATTTTTAATCTTTATTGTGTTTTACTTTGTTTATCTTGATTTTATGCGTGGGATAACTGTGTTTTTGTCAGACAGGTCCAGGTAGAAGAACCGGAGAACTCAGAACACGACAGTGCGAGAGTCCGATACGCAAAAGAGTAGAAAATCCCGGTACAGGAGGCCTGGCACAGCCACCCGTGTCACCTGACACGGGCCGTGTCAGGCAAGGGAAGGAGAAGAAGAAAAACAGTAGCCTGACACGGCCACCCGTGTTAGCTGACACGGGCCGTGTAAGGAATAAAATCCCAACCGTGTTAGGCGTGCCAGGGGCGTCTTAGGAGAAGCAGTAGGCTGACACGGCCACCCGTGTCAGCTGACACGGGCCGTGTCAACCCAAGCCCAATATTTCAAATTTTCTCGGGCTTTTCATTCTTCGGGCTTTGTGGAGACATCTGTGGACCTGTCCAACTGCTGCTGGGAACTTTCATTATCAAAAGAGGTCTTCTACCAAAGGAAAAATCATCTTGGAATACAACAAACCACAATATTGTGAAGCAATCAAGTATTACAGAGATCAAGGCATTTGGAGAGCTGAAGAGATTCATGAGTAGGAGCAATTGAAGATCAAAGTCATCCAATTACTTGTAATGTATAATTTTTATCTTGAATTTGTTTTAAACAATATGAGTAGCTAAACCCCCCAATGCTAGGGGGTGTCCCTGATTTAGAATTGTAATGAATTTGAATTTACATTTGCATTTATAATATTTTGTTTACGGTAACCTTTTGATGTGTTTATTGCTTTCTCTTTCGGACCAATTGAGATTGATCTATGGTTATCACTTAGGTTGGACCGCCAGTGATAAGGTTTTCATCAGGTTACTCTACAGTAGATATCACCTAGGACTAGGGATACCCTGTATGAACCAGAGCATTCTTGATATTATACAGCTTAACTTTACCCTACTTGGCTATGGGCATAAGAATTAGGGTAGATTGATTAAAGGTTTTCTCACCAAGGACTTGGGAGAAAATACCCTTGAGAACTGGTAGTAATTGATATTTGTTGATGCAATAGTAACTCAGAGTTGTTACAGGGATAAATCATACACCTTCCCTGACATTGTTCCTTTTTCTCTCTAAACCCTTATTTTCATATTTCTTTATTATTTCCTTTTTATACTCAAAAAACCAAATTAATACTTTTTGTTTAACTGAATGATAATTTAAACTAAATACTAACGTGCAGTCCTTGAGATCGACATTCGGGGAATTTCCCCATTATTACTATAAAAGGCAAAATAGTACACTTGCTATTTTCCCGATCAAGTTTTTGGCGCCGTTGTCGGGGACTGCCAAAAATATAGAGTTTAATTTTATTTCAATTAAATTTGTTGCTCTGCAAGAAAATTATTTTTCTGTCATTTATATTTTATTAATTTGTGTATGCGAGGAGAACCCTTAGCTGAATTTCTTTTTGACGCAGAGATCGAGAGAACCCTTCACAAAAGACGTAGAGAACAAAGAGTGGATTCTACAGAAGAAAGTACCTCGGATCAACCGGAAGTCAAGGAACCAATGGCTGAAGTTCCTCCAATTCCACCTCCGCCACCTCCGGAAAGACTCCTAGGTGACTATGGAGGTGCAAATGCACCGGGTGATGGACTGACCATTGTTAACCAACCGATGAGTGTGCCAAATTTTCAATTGCATCCTAGCATAATCAATCAATTGGAAAGAAAACCTTTCACCAGAAAGGTTAATGAAGATGCCAACAAACACTTGCAGAGATTTCTGACCATGAGCACCACCTTGAAAATTGATGGTCACACTGATGAAACAAAAAAATTAAGAATGTTCTCGTTCACTTTAGCTGAAGACGCGGAAGAATGGTTCTATTCTCTCCCTGCCGGTAGTATCACTTCCTGGGAGGAGATGGAAACTGCATTTTTAAATGAGTATTTTCCAGCATCAGTATTCCTGAGAAAGAGGTATGAAATTCTGAATTTCAAACAGAAGGATGGTGAATCATTGGGAGACACCTACAAAAGATTCAAAAGGATCTTAGTCGCATGTCCCACTCATAATATGGATCATACATAACAAACATCAGTGTCCACTTGTCATCGGGATCCGGTCCTTCCTCGACAAGAGGCTCTTCACAATCTTTCATCTTTAAGTACATGATATCTTCATCGGGGAATTCAAACATCATCGGCTGATAGTGATCAATTGGTTGCTCGGCAAGGTAATCAGACAAAATACTACCCTTGATGGCCTTTTGCGATGTGTACTGGATATCATACTCTATTAAAATCATCTGCCAACGAGCCACTCTTCCGGTAAGAGCCGACTTTTCAAAGATATACTTTACTGGGTCCATCTTAGAAATCAACAAGGTAGTATGGTTCAACATATACTGTCTTAGTCGGCGAGCAGCCCATGCCAAAGCGCAACAAGTTTTCTCGAGCTGCGAATATCTTGTTTCACAGTCGGTAAACTTTTTGCTAAGGTAGTATATTGCATGCTCTTTTTGACCAGACTCGTCATGCTGTCCCAATACACACCCCATTGAATTCTCTGTTACTGAAAGGTACACTATCAGAGGCCTCCCAGGAACTGGAGGTATAAGAATTGGAGGTTTCTGCAAATATTCTTTTATCTTATAAAAAGCTTTTTGACAATCATTGTTCCACCTGATTGCTTGATCTTTTCTTAGCAATTTAAATATCGGTTTGCACATAGCTGTTAAGTGAGATATGAACCGTGCAATGTAGTTCAGCCTCCCTAAAAACCCAAGAACCTGCTTTTCCGTTCTTGGTTCAGGCATTTCTTGAATAGCTTTTACTTTCGCTGGATCAACCTCAATCCCTTTCTCACTGACGATGAAACCTAACAGCTTTCCAAATCTCACTCCAAATGTACACTTGTTTGGATTCAGCCTCAGTTTGAACTTTCTCAACCTTTCAAACAACTTTTGCAAGTTTACCAAGTGCTCCTCTTCTATATGAGACTTCGCAATCATATCATCCACGTACACTTCAATTTCTTTGTGCATCATGTCATGAAAGAGAGTCGTCATAGCCCTTTGGTAGGTAGCACCGATGTTCTTCAACCCAAATGGCATTACCTTATAACAGAACGTGCCCCAAGGTGTAATGAATGTCGTCTTCTCCATGTCTTCTGGCACCATCTTGATCTGATTATAGCCAGAAAATCCATCCATGAAAGAGAAAACTGAGGACTGAGCAGTGTTATCGACCAATACATCAATGTGAGGTAATGGGAAGTCATCTTTCGGACTGGCTCTGTTTAAATCTCGGTAATCGACACACATCCTGACTTTACCATCCTTCTTCGGCACGGGTACGATGTTGGCCACCCAAGGGGGATAATTGGTAACTGCTAGAAAACCTGCATCCAACTGTTTCTGAACCTCTTCTTTGATCTTGACAGCCATATCAAGACTAGTTCTGCGAAGCTTCTGCTTTACCGAAGGACAATCTTCTCTGAGAGGTAGCCTGTGCACCACAATATCTGTATCCAAACCAGGCATATCTTGATACGACCATGCGAATACCTCCACATATTCTCGCAGCATTTCAATCAGCCCTCTCTTGACCTTTTCCTCTAAAGCAACCCCTATCTTGATCTCTTTCTTGGCGCCCTCAGTACCAAGGTTAATGACTTCTAACTCTTCCTGATGAGGTTGAATGACCCTTTCCTCCTGTTTCAATAGTTTGGCCAATTCTTTGGGGAGTTCACAATCTTCTTCACTCTCCTCTTCGGCTTGGTAAATGGGATTATCGAAGTCATACTGAGCCATAACATAACTGTTTTTAATGGGATCCGCAAGATCAATTCTGCACGAACGATGTTTAATGCTTTATTTTAGAAAAGAGTTCAAGGAAGTCACAAAAACAAAAAACATTGCCATTTTTATTGTTTTGAAAATGAAAGTAAAAACAGAAAGACAGTGAGCACAAATTTGATTGCAAAACGTCCTTTATTGATGATAATCATTGAAAATTCAAAACATGATGTGGCCCTACAATGAACCAATACGCCCCCGGGCAGAGCGTAGGGTTTTTGTGCAAAATGAAAAACAAAAGAAAATTACTCTATCTGAAGAGTAACTTGGACTATTTCTTCAGCAGTCCAGTTGTTAATCTTCTCCCCTGGAGCACACGGGCGCACCCAATTATCCATATCACAATCACTGTCGCCGTCTTCATTGCCAGTTGCAAAGACATCCCCGTGATTCATCAATCCAGCACTAGTGAAAGTACACGGCCCTTTCTGATTATGGACACCCTGCTCTGATGATTGAAAAGGCTGATAACCAATGCCAAACATGTCTTCCTTTACGGGCACATCAATCACCTTGCCCCAGCCTTCCACGTTACCAGTAATGATGCAAGAATGATATGTGTATGATGCGTATGCTATGTTTTATCATGGATAAACCTGAAAAATGGTATGCATATGCGGGTTAACTTTTTTCTTTTTTATGCATTATTTTCTTTTGAAAATAAACATGCTATGATGCAAAATGATGAAACCATGGTTGGTTGGCTGTGTATCACAAGGCGCAGGATCAGAACTTCAGCATGAATTCGGAACTGGGAACCATAGAACATGGTCATCAACTTAGAACCCAGACTTCAGAACCAACGGTCACCAACAAGAACCAAGCAAAAGTCACCAACAGGACATGGTCACCAACAAAACAAGTCACCATCAGTACCTGTAAATGATTCATTCTTGCCCCACTCACGGGTGTAATCTAGGCCAAGGTAAGATCAGGAGAAACGCAGGATAAACAATCCTTTCAAGAATATCATCATATGCACACCAGGTGTATGCAACGATAATACCCCTTCAGAATCTGAACTGCTCGTGATACCATGTTCCACTAAGTGGCGCCATACCACCCGCTTTCCATGAATCACTCTATTCCTAGGTGTCCTAAAGTTCACTCATAGCCTATGTATTGGGCCTTTTACCTCTTGTGACTCCCACCCAACAGCGAAACAGATACACAACCAGCATAGTATGCATGAAACAGTAAAGCGCACATAGGATGCAATGCAAGCAGATAAGTATGCAAAGCAATAAATAAATAACACACAATAGACAATAAACACACAAACGCTAGGAAAGGCCCACTAGGGAAAATATATCCCCAGCAGAGTCTCCAGCTGTCGCTCCCCAGGATTTCCCGAATCCAGGTACAAACGCGAAAAAGAGTGGCGAGGAAAAAAAGAGTAGAGTCGCCAGCTATGTACTTTTATCCCAAGAGGAGGGAAAGGTAGTACTGCATAACCAAGAGGGAACAGATAAAACAAAGTCTCGAACCAAAGAAAAACTGAGTAAGGGGGCCGGTTACGTGAAGGGAAGGTTATCGCACCCCTTCACGTCTGTGGTACTCCACAGGATCCACGTTTGCTATTTATGTCTAAAGAGTGTATATAAAAAGTCCTACATGCGATGCGAAAGAGAGAAAATCAAAGTAGGGAAAATAAAGAGTTATTGCTTGCACAGGCCCTACCCTGCTGCATACGTATCTCAAGAAGGATTGAGAATCAGAGCACCATAGCTCGGCTAACCTATTTCTGTTATTTTGTGTTTTTTAGGTGAACGACGTTACTACGTAATCTACCGGATGCTCGACCTTTGGAGACTTACTCACCTGTAGTAGAAGGAGTTAATGTGTCCTTAAGAAAAGATAATCAAAGAGTTTGTTTGTGTTTTAGGAATGCTCATGCAAAAAGGAAGTCCTAGACGAAGGAGCCGTGCTACCTTAATTGACATGCAAACGAGAGACTATACGAAGCCTAGCAATCCTATGGGGAGACGATCGCACCATACCACAACAAACATGCATAAAGGAAACACACCAACAAGGGGGCTCAAACATCCGGGGGTAAGGCTTTAGTCAAGAGGGGTCATGTCAACCTCGACAAACAAGCCAAACTGTAAAGGGTAATCTGTAGCTCTTAACCACTAACATTGAGAGTTAGGGTGAAGCTGATCAAAGATGGTAAATGAGGATGAGACCTCATGCTCTTAACCCTGGCCTGGGTGAGCTCAAATCAAAGAAAGCACGGGGATCCAGAAAGAGGGACCCTATTCCACTTGACTGACTCTATACAAAGATCTTGGGTACATGTTCAAGAGCATCAGCACGTAGTGCAAGCATAATGAACGACACACTGAATAACAGGGGATTGGCTACTAATCCCTTCTATCTATCAATTGCCTCATTTGGAGGTCTTATCAAGTATCTCATGCCTCATCATGGAGGTCTTTGGCACAAAGGTAAACAAACACAATCAGAGCCTCTTAAGGAGGACTTCAGCCAAATGCCGACCAAAAAGGTGACAGGACTTCCAGACTACATGGAGTAAGAGGCTAACTACCTAAGTGGTGTATCAACCACACTCCAAAGCTTAAGCAAAGCAAATGCTAGCAAGCAACTAATGTACCTGTACAAAAGCCAAACATTTAATATTGCATTCAGAAAACCAACAGACAAACAGTGGAACCATTCAACAGTTTTACACAATGCAAGTCACAAGTGCAAGCACTCAAATGAGTTCATCACATCAAAGGACCTACAACACAACAATAGTTAGTAATCAAAGGTGTTTACATCTTACAAAGTGAGACCAAACCAACCATCAAGGCTAAATGTCCAAACCTGAAGCACAAAGCACAATTAGTTTATGTACAAAGCACTAGTACAAAGACTAGGTTCAAAACCAAATCAAATGATGAAAACAGAACTCAATCTTTTGCACAAAGCAAGTTCAAACATGCAATAAGATGTCCTCAAAAGGACCAACATCAATTCACAAGGTAAAGGCATCAAATGATCAATGTAAAGCAAAGGCAAGCAAATGAGCACAAAATGGACAATCAAATTAGAAAAATCCAAATCAAAACAGAAATGCATCCAATGGCTATGAATTTTTTTATGCAAGCTACTCGTGTTACGAACAAACATCATACAAAAAATCAAATCCAGAAGAGCTCAAATGATAGGTGAACAAAAATGCACAAATGCAAAGCAAAAAATGTGACACAAATTGTCACATTACATCTTCATGTGTCCAAAACAGTGATATCATATGATAAAAATTCCAAACCAATTCTCAAAAATCATATCACATGTGAAGATTAAACACACCAAATTTCAGATCAATTGGATCAACACATAGCATTTCACAAGGCATTTATCATGACATATCAATTTAGCACATGGTTCAATCAAAAATTCACAATTTAAAATCCAGAATCAAACAAATCATGAAATAAATCCTATAAAAAACTAGAGATCTAAACAAGATTATGAAAAAAAAGTTGGGATCAATTTGAAGCATTTTACTATTTTTGATGATTTTTTCGAGGATAAACAAATAAAATGGAAAATAGGAGGGAAAATGAAACAATTCAAATAATATTCAGAATATGCATAACCAACGATCGAACACACGCACGGAAGGATCAAAAGCGCTTAAGCCAAAACGCAGCGCATCATTTAATATGTGGCAGCCACATAAGCGAGTCAAAGCTCGCGTGGCCTGGTCAAGCGATTAACAACCAATGGAACAGCCATGCCAGCGCTCACGTGGAAGACAACATGGCAGAAACCCTAGGCAACATAACCAGACGCCGGAACAGTAGTTCCGGTCGTCTTCTCTGGCCGTCTCCGACGGAGAGTCACGAAAAGAATTCCAGAATCTTACAAATTATATATGGTTCGAAAGCTCTTGCAACATAGAATCCAAATATCACAATCATTTCATCTAATTCCTCCTAACATGCACGGATCGAAGCAAAACATTTTGGATATCCAAACTTTAAATCAACATATCATGCACAATATTAAGCCAAATCAAGATCTAAACCTATCAGCAGGCTCAGCATAACAAGATCTACACAATCATAGCAAGAAATTGGCAAAAAGAGAAGATCAATTTTCAACCTACTTGAAATGGCAGTGGATGAACTCGCGTCCTCAGGCTTCCAAACTCTCCAGATCTACTCCTCTATGCTTGACTAGAAGCTTTGAACAAGAATCAACAATTGAAACAGCTTAAATCTAGCTCAATTTCAAAAATCCATAGCCATGAGTTTGCACTTGAACTGCACGAATCTGGACTGAATTCCACAAAGTAATGGCTGAATCTTGATCAACGAAGGATGATGATCAAGATTATGCAAAGAAATTTGGTGTTTGTGTGTAGAATTGAGAGATTCGAAGAGAGAGAAAAATTGGAGGGAATGTGAAATTTGAGATCTGAAATCCTTCTCCTTTGCAAAACAGTTATGATTTGGCTTATATACTCCTTGTTAATGGCACTGCTAATCACAATTTGCATTGGCTAATCAAGATTAAGGAGATGTGAGGTGTTTTACAAAATTGCAAGTGTGCTTAGCATGGACATGCTACACGTGAACAGTACCATGCTGAACCTTGAAATCATTTAAAATCATCCAATAATCAACATTTGAATGGTATTTTGCTTGTAGCTTAAGCCAAATTTGAATTGTGAAATTTCCCTCCAAAATGCACAAGTGAGAAATGATGAGCATATGAGCTTCTCCCATGCGTGGCAATGATTCATTTGAAAGGTATTGGTCATGAAGAGTATTTTGCAAAAAGAGTGGACCAAATTGGAGTCTTGCATCAAAAGTTATGTCACTTTGAACTTCCATGTATACTTTGTGATCATTTGGCCATAACTTCTCAACCAATCATCATATGGACATGAAATAAGACTTTTTGGAAAGGGGAGACAAAGATCTAAAACTTTCATGTTCACCAAAAATCCATCTGAAGCTTCTTTGATGTTGAAAAATCAAGTTGAATGTGAACCAGAAACTTGCCATTTTTGGAAACTTTGAATTACAGGTCATTTTCCATTTTTAGTAACTTTTGTCATGACCTTTGAATCTTCAAGATAGATGTTTAAAATGATGAATAGGTCTCCTTTGAACATGATTGAGATGCTTCAACTCATTTCCCCACCCCAAAGCCCTCAGTTGACTGCACAGTTGACTTTTGGCTTCATAGTTGAATTTTGAACTGTATTGAGCCCATTAAGCTTGATCCTTCAGATGGAAACCACAAATTGATTTGGATGACATCCTCTTGGAGCTAATTTTGATTGACATGATGAAATGCAATATGAAATGTTAAATGACCTAAAAAAAATGAATGCATGAATAAGGAAGGCAAATTTGAGGTGCTACAAAAGGATACCCCGTTCTTATTTGACAAAGAATGCAGGAAAGCCTTCGAGACCTTGAAGAAGGAGCTGGTGTCAGCACCCATAATTATTGCCCCAGATTGGTCTCTTCCTTTTGAGATAATGTGTGATGCTAGTGATAACGCAGTGGGGGCAGTACTAGGGAAACGCAAGGAGAAGCTCTTGCATGTGATCTACTATGCAAGCCATGTACTCAACCCTGCTCAAATGAACTATGCTACCACAGAAAAAGAATTCCTGGCGATGGTATACGCTTTTGACAAATTCAGATCCTATCTGCTGGGATCAAAGGTAATTGTTTATACTGACCATGCTGCTTTGAAATATCTTTTTGCAAAACAGGAATCCAAGTCGAGACTGCTGCGATGGATCCTCCTCTTACAGGAATTCGATTTGAAAATCAGAGATAAAAAGGGTAGTGAAAATACTGTTGCTGATCACTTGTCTTGGATGACTCCGATTCAAGAAACTGAAGAATCACACCCCATCAGAGATGAGTTCACGGACGAACGCATTCTAGCCGTTACGCATATCCCATGGTTCGCCGATTACGCGAACTTTGTGGTAGGTGGACTGATACCTGATGACTTTGACTCTAACAAACGAAAAAAGTTTTTGCATGATTGAAGGTTCTATGTATGGGACGATCCATTCCTTTACAAAAAGGGAGTAGATGGTCTAGTCAGGAGATGTGTTCCAGAGGAAGAGCAGAGGGACGTCTTAAAAGCCTGTCATAACTCCGACTATGGAGGACATTTCAGCGGAGACAGAACCGCAGCCAAAGTCCTCTAATCTGGATTGTACTGGCCCACACTGTTCAAAGATTCCCAAGTGTAAGACCCCAATTTTGTCCCTAAGATCCCTCATGGCATCATAACATTGCATTTGGCATTGCCTCAAGGATCATAAGCATCTTGGTTCCCCTTGCCTTTGGGTGGGACTCCTTGTGAGTGGTTTGAGATCACCAGGCATGTTTGAATTGTATATCATTGCTTTTCTTATTTTATTTACTAACCAAAAGCACAAAAATATGTCACTAACACCTTTTGTTTGTAGCTTGAGCAATCACAAGGTCAAAAGCTTCAAGGAGATCATTGGTACAAAGACATGGTCAAGAGTAGATGATAGAAAGCATGGTAATGGTTCTCAAAGCTTTCATCCATCAAATATGCCTCCCTAGTATCTCAATTCATCATTTTTATCAAAGCAAGTCAAAGGGTTTGAGGTTGGTTCCCCAAAGAAACCCTAATTCATCTGTGCACCACAATGCCTTGCTCTTGAAGCAACCTCAACCCATGATCAAATACAATCAAGGGAAGTTCTTTAATTCATCATTTCATGCATATTTGAACTTATTTGAGTGTCCTCAATCATCAATTCATCAAGATATGGGTTGTGAACTTGAGAAGTTGATCAATCAATCCATCTGACTATTTTGAAATGCACTGAGACCTAACATTTTATGTGTTGGTCAAATGGAGATGGTTCCAAAAGCAAACATGTTCTTAAGAACAATATTAACAACTTTCATGTTCATCAAAAATTGATTTGAACCTTGGACATAACATTATAGGTCATTTTGACTGAAACCCTAATTTTGGGTCAACTTCCCAAGGACATAACGCATTCATTTTTTATGATTTTGAGGTGGGATCAAATGCATTGGAAAGCTTAAGATGTCTAATTCAAATTTTATGTTGAACAAAATTTCAAAATCTCAAAGGAAATACATGTGATAATGCAAGACATTATAGGTCCCTTTTGACCAAAGGCATTAAAAGGCAAAAAAAGTCCAACTTCAAGTGCCCATAACTCTTTCATCAAAAATCCAAATGATGAAAAATGTAAGTCCATTTTTATTGTCTTGAAAATATCTACAACTTTGATGTTGGAGATTTTTTCATTTGAGGCTTTCATCATCAAAACAGAAGGGCTTGAACATTGGCCAAATTTAGAAACCTTGCATTGACATGTTTTGCACATCACTCTTTAAACTCAAGTTTCATGAATTTCCACATTCCAAATGGATTTTTGCCGAACATAACAATTGTTACTTACATCAAGACCTTTCCAACCATTACTCACATGATTATATTTGGATTTGGCAAATGGTATTTTCGAAGAGTTGAACATTTAGGCATAATTATGGAATGCACATGAAATCTTGATATACAAGCAATTGACATTCAAACTACATGTCCAATTCAACTTGGTTGGTGTTCAGCATGCATTTACATCAGCTTTTGGGCTTTGCACGCGCCTGTACAGGCCCATGCATGAAGGATCCAAATTCCATGCACATGAGAATTCACCTTGCTTGCAGTTTGTTTTGCTATAAATAGAAGGGTTCAACTTCATTCAAACTCAATCTAAAGGCGCCTGAAACCCTGCTGAAGTGATTCCCCAACCTCACCAAAGAAGCAATTTCCATTTTTCTTCAAATTTTTCAGATCCAAAATTCAACTTCATCTGGTTGAATTCTTAGATCTAAAGCTTCTAAACCTTCATCATTTATCTCACTGATCTTCTGTTTTGGCAAAGCAAGCAAGGAATTGAGCTTAAGTTACCAGAATTCAAGCTTACTCTTCAACTGGTATTTCATTCGAATCTCATCATCCATTGATCTATTTGCTTAGATCTTGTGTTGGCTGAAGTCCCCTCAATAGAGGCATCATGTTTATGCATTCAATTTTTGAAATACATTGAGTTCATGATGAACACCAGATTTTTCAACCTCTGATTTCTCACACCATGGAAATCTAGAGTGAAAATGGATGGTACAGGGATGATGTACATCATCCCAGCTTTCTAAAGATGTATGGATCGTGCATTTTGGTTGCCTTTTGGATCTCTGCAATTTTGGTCGGAAAATCCAAGCTCACCGGAGAAGAAGGTGGCTCTGGTGGCCGTCCCATTGCCAGATGCATTGTGGACCCTTGGATTCATTTTCCAGATTTGATCTTGGCCTTTGATTGTTATGACTTTTATTTAATCTATGTGTGGTTGCATTGACTTGGTCCTATGATGCGCGCGCATGCCATTGCCTTCAGATCATCCACGTCATTTAATGAAAGGAGATCTAACGCGCCAGGATTTTCCACATTTTTTAATTTTTGATTTTATTTTGTTTATTCCCTTTTATTTCAAAAATCAATATCTCTCTCATTTTTAATCCAAAAATTATGGGACCAATTGCATTAGTCTCCAAATAAATTCTAGTTTCTATTTCTGATTTTTAATATTTTTTATTTGGTCATTTGATATTTTTTGTGAATTTTCTCTTTTCTGGTTATTTTTAATTCATTTTTAATAGTTTTTGATATTAAAAAAAATAAAAAAATATTTTCCTAACCTATTTGGATGATGATGGATCTATGAAAAATATTCTCATCAATTTTTAAATTGATTTGAGATTTATTTGAGATTTTAGTTCAATTAGGTTATTTTTATTCACTTTTAATTGATTAAAAATAGTTTCTGACTTTTAAAAATGCTGAAATTTTTTGTCAAACTTTGTTTGACCTTATTGAACTTAGGATAAATTACTTGGACCTTTCAAGGTTTATTTGAAGTGATTTTGAAGTTTGACCTTTCCATTATTTTTAATTCAAGTTTATTTTAATATTAAAAATGCCAAAAATATTATGCTTATTGTTTGATCTCCAATCTTCATCTCGTTTCTGATATATCATTGTTTGACTTTGACTTTCAATGTCATTTGGTCAATACATATGGATTGGTACATATTATTTCATCTTATGCATTTTGATCTTTCCATTTCCTTATCCTTTCTTCATCTCCTTCTTCATCTTCTTCTTCTTCTTCTTCTTTCCTTTTGATCAATGAGTTGAAGGTTGATAAGTTGGCATTGATTAGGGAGACTTAATCTTCCTTGATTCAAATCTAATTCATCTTGATCAATTGATCAAGTGAATGGCTTTGCATTAAGGATAGGTTGTCTTCTAAATCATGCAAAAGGCTTAAACCAATACAAGATCAATTCTCTTTTCCTTTTTGACATGGCAAGTTGTTGGAACTTGGTTCACTAATCAAGACTTCTAACTTGTGTTGTTGCCTACATTATTATTGACCGGCCTCAGATAGTTGTGACTTCTACATAAGTCCAATTACGATTGCTTAACATAGCGCTAAATTTGCCTTATGGCACACTAACTACTAACACTAACTATTGACAATTAACATTTACTTTTTGCTCTTTACTTTTATGCAATTTACTATTCTTGCACATATTATCCATTTGCTTTTTCTCTTTGCTCACTTGAGCACATGTTTATGTTAATGTCATTTGCCTTTTGCTCACTTGAGCACATAATTGTGTATATATTATTATGCTTGTGTTTTGTTTTGATTGTTGTGAACCAAATGCAAATAAATGGACTTAGTTTCTAGGACTTTCCCTATGCAAAGAATGGAGAATTGGACTTAGATTCTAGGACTTTCCTTATGCAAAATTGCAGTAAATGGACCTTAATGAAGAAGATGGATTAGAAGGACCAAATCTCTAAACTCACTCTTGTCCATTCTTGATTTACTTCATGGAACTTTTGATATGTGTGTTTTTGTGCTAGGGAATTCTACTTGAGCTTAATTAGAGGACCATTGCCATGATCATTCAAAGTGAAAGATACAAGACACATTGAGGATCTCTTATGAGACTTGTTTGATTGCTTATGCTTTGTGATTGCTTATTCCAAAGGATGGGAGCTACTTGGATCATCAATATGATCTCAAGAGAGGAACTCCTTGTGTGGTTTTGTTCTCTTTCCCCTCACCTCTTGTATGTTTAGGATTTAGCCTTTCTTCTTCTTATCTCCACTCTAACCCAAGCAAAAACTCTTTGTGCAAACATTTAACCATTGTTTTTAAACATTAGAAACCTAAGCCTTATGCTTTTGATTTTCAAACTTTCTTTTCATAACACTTATTTTGAATTGAACTTTTAAGTCAACTTTGACCATTTTTGTATATACTTCTAATTGGTAAATATAACCCATTTAAATGTATTTTGTGGTTCCAATGGCCACTTTCTTAATCAAAATCTTTCATAACTTTTAGCTATTAGGTTTGAGTTATCCTTGTGGTAGATGTAATACTCACCTATATCCTTAGTGATGGACAATAAGTCTTCCATGCTTATTATAGGGTTAACACCTCACTAGCATGTTGAAGCTATCCTCACATGGTGGATTTGTGGTTTGGTTGAGTTTTCTCCCTTTGATAACAAAAGACCTTAAGGCTTTTGGACCAATCAATTCACCCACTTGTTTTGAGATTTTTATCCCGAACTACGAGGTTTTGATCCTAATCTTTTTATAAGATGGTACGTAGGCAATGGGTTTATCCATCCAAACACAAAATGTAAATAATTTTTACATTCTCTTCTCATCTCTTCAATCATGTTTGCACAAACAAAATTTTCCACAAAACAAATAACCTTCACAACAAGTATGAAAAGGGCTCCCTAGGAGTACCTAGGATGTTTTGGGTGCCTAACACCTTCCCATTGCATAACCAACCCCCTTACCCAGATCTCTGTTTCTTTTACTAGTTTTTGTTAAAACTATTAGGTTTTTGTTCTCTTTCTAACCATTCCTTTGGATAAATAGAAGTGCGGTGGCGAATCGACTTGTATGATTTACCTTGGATTTAGTCAATATCTCTAATGGTAACGAATACCCCGCTACACCAAGCAGTGGTCAAGGAGTGCGACCGATGTCAAAGAACAGGAAACATATCTAAAAGAAATCAGATGCCTCAGATTGCCATGTTAGAGGTCGAACTATTCGATGTATGGGGGATAGACTTTATGGGACCCTTTCCACCTTCCTTCGGGAAGCAGTACATTCTAGTTACGGTGGACTATGTGTCTAAATGGGTGGAAGCAGTTGCACTGCCCACGAATGATGCAAAGGCGGTGATCAACTTCCTCAAGAATTGTATCTTCGCACGGTTTGGGGTACCAAGAGCACTTATTAGTGACGAAGGTACCCACTTCCTAAATAAATTGATGGAAACTCTACTGCGGAAATACAATGTCAAGCACATAATCGCCACTCCATACCACCCCCAGACCAGTGGACAGGCTGAGGTATCCAATCGGCAAATCAAGCAAATCCTAGAAAAAATTGTCAGTGCCTCTAGAAAGGATTGGTCAAGCAAACTCGATGACGCACTCTGGGCATACCGAACAGCGTTTAAAACACCGATAGGTATGTCCCCTTATCAGTTAGTTTATGGTAAAGCTTGTCACCTGCCACTTGAACTTGAGCATAGGGAATTCTGGGCCACCAAATTCCTCAACTATGATCTGGCCAAAGCGGGACAGTCTAGGATCCTTCAATTACAAGAGCTGGAAGAGTTCAGGAATCGAGCGTATGAGAATGCCAAGATATACAAAGAACAAACCAAAACCTGGCATGATAGGTGCATTCAGAATAAAGACCTTCAGGAAGGACAATTGGTATTATTATTCAACTCAAGGTTGAAACTCTTCCCAGGGAAACTGAGGTCCCGATGGTCAGGACCCTTTGAGATACAAAAGGTATATTCCCATGGAGCCATTGAACTAAGAAATCCAGCGAACGGAGACACATTCAAGGTAAATGGACAGAGAGTGAAACCTTACATACAAGACCAGGAGGATGGTCCTATAGAAAAAATCCGTCTCACCTGAGCAGACGAAGAACCGTCGAGCCATGCGACGTTAAACGAAGCGCTTCGTGGGAGGAAACCCACGCTCTTTAAATCTAATTAGTGTTTGTGTCTGTAGGTATACAGGGGTTCTACAAGGAGGAGCCAGAAGAACCAGCATTTGACCTGACAAGAAAACATAAAAACGGCCAAAAGGACAGCCTGAAACGGCCACCCGTGTCAGCTGACACGGGCCGTGTCAGAAGAGAAAAAAATAGTTGAAGGATGCTTGAAAACAGTGGCCTGACACGACCACCCGTGTCAACTGACACGGGCCGTGTCAGGAGAACTGTAAGAAAAGGGTTTTGAGGAAGATAAAACAGTAGCCTGACACGGCCCCCCGTGTCAGAAGCACTGAAGGAAAGTTTGGTTGAGTTTTGGTAAAACAGTGGCCTGACACGGCCCGTGTCAGCTGACATGGCCCGTGTTAGGACCACTGTAAAAGCAGTTGGAGAAAATGGTTAACAGGTGCCGAACACGGCCACCCGTGTCAGCTGACACGGCCGTGTCAGGCGTGCGAAATTTTTGAAATATTTTTGAAAATTTTAAATTTTCGTGGGCCCCACCCACTTAAACCATTCTTAACCATATTTTCTCCTTAATCACTCATCATTATCAGATTTTTTCATAACTTTTCATCACTCTCTCTCATACTTTTTCATCTTCTTCTCCCACTCTCTCACAAACTCCATTAAAACTCACACCCCTCACCACACAAAACCCTACATGCAACCAAGCTCCATTCACCTATAGCCCAAACACCCTTCCCAAATATTTCTCACCTCGCCGTCCCGGTCGCAACCACGATTTTAGATTTTGCTAACTCAAAAGTTCGGAATTTTGCTATTTTTGCAGGTCCAAAATGTCCTCGAACAGAATTCTTACCGGAAAGCAACAACGTGCGGAGATGGCAAAGTCCCGAAAGCGCCCGAGCCGGAATCCTAATCCCCATAATATTGTGTTTGACAACCTGGAGCAAGAGCGACGTTACCAAATTCACCGGAAACGCAAGCTCACGCCGACCAGGTATATGTGTGAGAAGACTCTGACCGATCTAGGGCTGAAAATTGAGGTAGACCGCATGTTCCACGTTTTGGGCATGCTCGAGTTTATGAGTTTGGAGGCGCCGACCTACGAACGCATTACTCTCGAGTTCCTCAGCACTCTGGAGTTCCAGCTGGAAAAGCGTTGGGTCAAAGGTATTATTTTGGAACCTTACGTTTCCGATTGTTTAACAATTATCATGAGTTGTCTGTTGAGGAGTTAGCTGCGATACTCCGACTCCCGCTGAACGGACCCGGAGCGGTCCCAGACGGGTTTTCTCCTAAGGATTTCTGGATCGCCATAACTGGGAGGACACATTATTCCTCCAAAGGTGCGAAAGCCTCGGGTATCCAGAATCCCTGTTTCAGGTACGCCCAAAAAGGTCTAGCCTACACATTGTTCGGTAGAGGCGACAACACTGAAGTAGCTACTCAGAGAGAGCTATTTTTCATGTACTCGATGGCTCAAAACAAGACCATCAATGTAGCTGCCTTTACAGCAGACTACCTAGGGAGAGTCGGCCGAGCAAACTCCGGAGGCATTTCTGTGGGAGGTATGATCACCCAAATTGCATTGCATTTCGGGTATCAGGTTGTTTTACTCGAGGACACGCCAATTGCAGGTAATACAAAAATTGACATGTCTGCTCTGATTGCCCAAGGTATGGTTGCGGTTTCCCTTACCTACTATTCCGTCCTCATTCATAAAAGGTTTATCATCGCTCTGCCGGATCTGGACAGAGTAGCTATCATTGACTGTGCGAATTGGTTATATGTGAGTGTCGATCCCGATGCGGATGAAGGCCACGAAATTGAACACTTTTATGCAGGGGAGCACTTTGTAGATGACCAGGCAGAAGGAACGGAAAGAGAAGAGGAATATCCTCAAGCACCTCCTGAGCAGTTTGTTCCACAACCTCAGGAACCCACCCAACAGGCGGCGGGTTCATCATCTTGGTCAACTGACCAATGGAGTTGGGTACAGACCAAGCTAGGTGACTTGAGGACGGAACAACAAAGGCAAGGCATCGAGCAAGCCCGTCAAGGGGCGATGTTGGATGAGATGAGCAGTATGATGCGACAGTTGATGTTGCATTTTCCGCAACCACCTCCTCAGAAGGACCCTGTGAGTTCCCTCCTCCGCGCTTGTTCACAAACATTATGGACAATGTTGAGTTCAAATGCGGGGGAGATTTTATTTGTAATTTGTTTTATGTTATTATTTTTTTATTTTATATTCTAGATTGAATTTGTCTGTTGAATGTACACTATGCTACAAGTGTGTGTGTCAAGTCCGTGTTGACAGGTTGGAAAAGTAATTATCACAATTGAGAGGGGATGAAAGATCACACCACTCACCATGGCTTGTTGCGAAAGATCTCCCTAGAAAGTAACACTGCTGAAAATAAAGATCAGACGCAACGTATACAGCTTACCTGACATGAGTATCCTGCACATTCCGAAGTAAGAAAACAATTGCACCAAATTAAGAAGCACTGTGGATCCTGTCAAAGCTGAACCAAACCAAGTGAGTCAGAAAAGGCCAAACACATTAATCATCATGAGCGTCATTCAGGTTTGTCTCTATCACTCTAAATTTGCATAGACTCTCTGGGACTGTCACTGCATGATACACACACCGAGGCACGTTGTTTGTAATTAACCCCGAGCCTTTCTAGCCATCCCGCATTATTATATCCTTCGTTAACCCCATTTGAGCCTATATCCATTTTTTTTTTGTTTAAAACACCATGAATGTAACCATTGGCCAAAAACACTTCCTCACCCTGTTCAGAGTCATGAGAATATATTCCAACTGTGTTGAAAAGCTAAGTTTGGGGTAAAAAATCCCAAAAGCTCTCAAAGCCCTAGAAAGTGCAAAAACAAGAAAAAAAGAAAAAGTGATGAATCGAGAAAAAGAAAGAAAAATAAAAATCAAATACTTGATGATTCAAAAGAAAGAAGCACGAAAAAGGGTAGTCGGTAAAAATTCAAGAAATAAGAAAAGAAAACCGAGGAAATAAAAGAAAAAAACACAGGATATAACATCGACTCTGAGCCAAAAGCCCCTTGTTTTCCTTTTTTTTTATGAATCCATACCCTAACCCAAGCCAAGCTACAACCCTAAAGACCTCAAAAGTGTGTGTGTTATGTGTTGGTGATGAGAAAAGAGAGACTATTCAAACTTGTGAGTGATATTGCATACTTTGAATTATGAGTGTAAACAGTTAACCCCGAGAGAATTGGTGAGAATGTGAAATAAGCTGACAGGTGAAACACTGCTTTAAAGTGGAAGTGTGAATGATGACTTACGAGGATGGGTAGGACTTGTGGAAGGAAAAGGGAAGACGTTTGCGAATGATCTCAGCAGTGGTGGAAAGCATAAAGAATTCTGGGGAGTGATAGTGAAACATTACTTGGGACAAGCAATGAGCTAAGTTTGGGGTTGTGATCAGTCACCATTTATAGTAAGTTTTCATTACTGATCCGACGCAAAACAGAGACATTTGATACATTGTGCAAGCATTTAAGGTACAATTCGAGTAGTTTTACTTCCGTTATGTTATTTACACATTTTTAATCTTTATTGTGTTTTACTTTGTTTATCTTGATTTTATGCGTGGGATAGCTGTGTTTTTGTCAGACAGATCCAGGTAGAAGAACCGGAGAACTCAGAACACGACAGTGCGAGAGTCGATATGCAAAAGAGCAGAAAATCCCGGTACAAGAGACCTGACACGGCCACCCGTGTCACCTGACACGGGCCGTGTCAGGCAAGGGAAGCAGAAGAAGAAAAACAGTAGCCTGACACGGCCACCCGTGTCAGGCAGAAAATCCCAACCGTGTTAGGCGTGCTAGGGGCGTGTCAGGAGAAGCAGTACGCTGACACAGCCACCCGTGTCAGCCCAAGCCCAATATTTCCAATTTTCTCGGGCTTTTCATTCTTCGGGCTTTGTGGAGACATCTGTGGACCTGTCCAACTGCTGCTGGGAACTTTCATTATAAAAAGAGGTCTTTTACCAAAGGAAAAATCATCTTGGAATACAGCAAACCACAGTATTGTGAAGCAATCAAGTATTACAGAGATCAAGGCATTTGGAGAGCTGAAGAGATTCATGAGCAGGATCGATTGAAGATCAAAGTCATCCAATTACTTGTAATGTGTAATTTTTATCTTGAATTTGTTTTAAACAATATGAGTAGCTAAACCCCCTAATGCTAGGGGGGTGTCCCTGATTTAGAATTGTAATGAATTTGAGTTTACATTTGCATTTATAATATTTTGTTTACGGTAACCTTTTGATGTGTTTATTGCTTTTTTTTCGGACCAATTGAGATTGATTTATGGTTATCACTTAGGCTGGACCGCCAGTGATAAGGTTTTCATCAGGTTACTCTGCAATAGATATCACTTAAGACTAAGGATACCCTATATGAACCAGAGCATTCTTGATATTATACAGCTTAACTTCACCCTACTTGGCTATTGACATAGGAATTAGGGTAGATTGATTAAAGGTTTTCTCACCAAGGACTTGGGAGAAAATACCCTTGAGAACTGGTAGTAATTGATATTTGTTGATGCAATAGTAACTCAGAGTTGTTACAGGGATAAATCATACACCTTCCCTGACATTGTTCCTTTTTCTCTCTAAACCCTTATTTTCATATTTCTTTATTATTTCCTTTTTACACTCAAAAAACCAAATTAATACTTTTTGTTTAATTGAATGATAATTTAAACTCAATACTAACGTGCAATCCTTGAGATCGACATTCGAGGAATTTCCCCATTATTACTATAAAAGGCAAAATAGTAAACTTGCTATTTTCCCGATCAGTAGGCCCTAATGTTAAGAAGAACCCATTGCCCGAGCATGGGAAGGCAGCTGTCAATATGGTCCAGGGTTGCCCTGGCAAATATAAGGTCCTTTGTGTGAACGACATAAGGCAGTCCCTAGTAGAGATGCATAGGCTGTTGTGTGAGTACAGTCACTATGAGCATGATCATGATAGATGCCATATGTGCACTATCAATGAAAGAGGATGCCGCAAGATAAGAAGGGACATCCAAGAGATGCTAGACCAAGGGATGATTGAGATACTTCAAAATAGAAATGAGGATGAAGTTGATGTTATTACCCTCGTGTTTAATATTCCTGATCCTGTTGTCATTAAGTATTGTGGCAGCAAGAAGAAGGTGATGCCAACTCTTGTGATAAAGTCAGCGGGCCCTGTCCCGCATGTATCAGATAAAGCGGTCCCGTACCGTTACAATGCTGTTATGCTAGAATATGGGAAGGAGGTGCCGTTGCCCTCAACCTCTGTTGTAAGCATATCCGATGTTAGTGGAGTGACCCGTAGTGGTCGTGTTTTCTTGGCTCAGCCGAAATCCCACGAAAACATTGTGAAGAGAGATGTTATTAGTCCTGCTGGTCCCGTGGGGACTTCTTCTTCAAATCATTCTATTCCTGCTGTGAAGGGTGTTGACCCTGTTGTTGTCAAAGCTGATAAAGCTCCTATCCTAGTTGGCCAGTCTGGCATATTGAAAGAGGATGGTGATGAGATACTTAGGCTCATCAAGAGGAGAGAGTACAACATTATGGAGCAGTTGCTTCAAACTCCATCAAAAATATCTGTCTTATCTTTGTTGATGAATTCAGAGCCACACCATGAAGCGTTGCAAATGGTGTTGGACGTGGCATATGTGGATCACGATGTCACGATTGAATAGTTTGATAGCATTATTGTAAATATAACTGCCTGCAACAATTTGAGCTTTTGTGATGATGATCTTCCCGAGGAGGGAAAAGACCACAATTTGGCTTTACATATTTCTATGAATTGTAAAGACGATGCCCTGCCCAATGTGTTGGTGGACACAGGGTCATCACTTAATGTATTGCCAAAGTCCATTCTCGCCGAACTTTCATATCAGGGGCCTCCCATGAGGCAGAGTGGAGTGGTAGTAAAAGCTTTTGATGGATCGCGCAAGACCGTGATTAGTGAATTAGATCTCCCGATCAAGATTGGACCAAGTGATTTCCAGACCACTTTCCAAGTTATGGACATACATCCGTCATACAACTGTTTACTTGGTAGACCATGGATTCATGAGGTAGGCGCCGTGACATCCACCCTACACCAAAAGTTGAAGTTCGTCAAGCACAAGAAGTTGGTGGTGATAGGGGGAGAAGGCTCTCTTGGTCATCCATTTATCTTCCTTTTCCTAGATTGATGCTAAGGATGAGGTTGGAACTCCGTTCCAAGCCTTGTCAATTGCTGAGCCTTCTAGGAAAGGAGTTTCTTCTTTTGTCTCCTACAATGATGCGAAGTTGGCCATCAAGCATGGTGCAACTAATGGTTGTGGGAAAATGATAAAGATGGAAGATAATAAATCCCGGGATAGTATATGGTATTATTCCGGTGTTTCTAATGATCTTGGGTTGCTTTAGAGTGGAGGCCTCATCCACACCGATGAAGATCAAGAAGCTGCTTCCATCATTGAAGAAGATGAAGAGGAAGACCTCGACAACTTTGTCAAACCTGGAGGGATCTGCAATAATTGGGTCACTGTTGATGTGCCAACAGTTATCCATAAGTCAACGTAATATGTTCATTTTGTTTAAAAACCCTTCTCCCATGCCAAAAGGAGAAGTGAAGACATTGTTGGCATAATTGATTAATACAATGATATTCATTCAATAATCGCATGTTAAATGTTTGTTTTCCAAATTATTTTTCATTTTTTGCTTTTCGCATGAAATTGGTGATCACCATAAAACCCTAAAAAAGAGAATAAAATTAATCTTTTCATCTGCATAATGATTTGCCTTGTTTGAATTCTGAAATCTCTTTTATACTCAAAATCATTATGCAGGTTAATCAAACCCATTGAACATAATGATCCAACACCATCTCCCAACTTTGAGTTCCCTGTATTTGAGGCAGAAGAAGATGATGTTGAAGAGATTCCTGATGAGATTACCCGTCTGCTTAAGTACGAGGAGAAGATCATTCAGCCACATCTTGAGAATCTGGAAACAGTCAACTTGGGGTCTGAAGACTGCATTCATGAAGTGAAGATTGGGGCACTCCTTGAAGAGTCTGTTAAGAAGGGGTTGATTGAGTTGCTACAAGAATATGTCGGCGTCTTTGCTTGGTCGTATGAAGACATGCCTGGTCTAGATACTGACATCGTGCAACATTTCTTGCCGTTGAAGCCTGAATGTGTGCCTGTGAAGCAAAAGCTCAGAAGAACTCATCCTGATATGGCAGTGAAGATTAAAGAAGAAGTTCGAAAGCAAATTGATATGGGGTTTCTGGTGACTTCTACATATCCTCAATGGGTGGCCATTATTGTGCCTGTACCTAAGAAAGACGGAAAAGTATGAATGTGCGTGGATTACCGTGACTTGAATAAATCTAGTCCAATAGATGATTTTCCTCTACCACACATTGATATGTTGGTAGACAATACAACTAAATTCAATGTCTTTTCATTTATGGACGGATTTTCCGGTTATAATCAGATTAAAATGGCACACGAGGATATGGAGAAGACAACATTCATCACACCTTGGGGAACATTCTGTTATCTAGTGATGCCCTTCGGTTTGAAGAACACCGGAGCCACGTATCAACGCGCTATGACTACCCTATTTCATGACATGATGCACAAAGAGATCGAGGTGTATGTCAATGATATGATTGGAAAGTAGAAAACGGAAGTTGAACATGTAGAACACTTGTTGAAGCTTTTCCAGCGTTTGAGGAAGTACAAACTCCGCTTGAATCCAAGCAAGTGTACATTTGGAGTCCGTTCCGGCAAGCTATTGGGCTTTATTGTCAGCGAGAGAGGTATTGAAGTTGATCCTGCCAAGGTCAAAGCATTACAAGAGATGCCTGCGCCCAAAACTGAGAAGTAAGTCTGAGGTTTTCTTGGCCGCTTGAATTACATTTCGAGATTTATATCCCATATGACTGCCGCATGTGCACCTATATCCAAGCTCCTCCAGAAAGATCAGCGTCATGATTGGACCGAGGATTGCCAAAAGGCCTTTGACAGTATCAAAGAGTATTTGTCCGAGCCTCCGATTCTGTATCCGCCTATTGAAGGGAGACCGTTAATTATGTACTTGACTGTGCTTGATGATTCCATGGGTTGTGTCCTTGGCCAGCAAGATGAATAAGGAAAGAAAGAATATGCAATCTACTACTTGAGTAAGAAGTTCACTGACTGTGAGTCTCGGTACTAAATGCTTGAGAAGACATGCTGTGCTCTGGCTTGGGCCGCTAAGCGTTTACGCCAGTATATGTTGAATCATACAACTTGGTTGATATCTAAAATGGATCCGATCAAGTATATCTTTGAGAAGCCTGCTTTAACTGGGAGAATTGCCCATTGGCAGATGTTGTTATCTGAGTATGATATTGAGTATCGAGCTCAAAAAGCTATTAAAGGTAGTATCTTGGCTGACCATCTGGCACGTCAACTAATTGAAGATTATCAGTCCGTGCAATATGACTTCCCTGATGAAGAGGTTCTGTATTTAAAAAGGAAAGATTGTGATGAACCATTGCTTGAGGAAGGGCCAGAGCCTGGTTCCCGATGGGGTATGGTGTTCGATGGCGCTGTCAATCAGTATGGAAATGGTGTTGGGGCAGTGATTATTACTCCTCAAGGCACACATTTTCCTTTTACAGCAAGGCTAACTTTCAAATGCACAATAATATGGCAGAGTATGAGGCTTGTATTATGGGTTTGGAAGAATGTATTGATCTTAGGATCAAACATCTTGATGTTTATGGCGATTCGGCCCTTGTTGTTAATCAGATTAAGGGTGAATGGGAGACGAATCAGCCTAGCCTCATCCCATACAGAGATTATGCGAGGAGGATTTCAACTTTCTTTACTAAAGTTAACTTCCATCATATTCCTCGAGAAGAGAATCAGATGGCGGATGCTCTCGCTACGCTTGCTTCAATGATTGCTGTCAATTATTGGAATGAAGTCCCAAATATTACCGTGATGCGCTTGGATAGACCAGCTCACGTGTTTGCAGTTGAGGAGGTGAAAGATGATAAGCCATGGTATTATGATATCAAGTGCTTTCTCCAAAGTTAGCCTTACCCGCCTGGGGCATCTGTTAAGGATAAGAAGACTTTGAGGAGATTATCTGGCAGTTTCTACCTTAATGGTGTTACGCTTTACTAGAGGAGTTTTGACATGGTTCTGCTCAGATGCGTGGATAGACACGAAGCAGACCTATTGATGACTGAAGTCCATGAGGGTTCATTTGGTACTCATTCCAATGGACATGCCACGGTGAAGAAGGTGTTGAGAGCAGGCTACTATTGGCTGACAATGGAGTTTGACTACTGCAAATACGTAAAGAGATGCCACAAGTGTCAGATTTATGCGAATAAGATTCATGTTCCCCCGACGCTTCTGAATGTTATTTCCTCACCGTGGCCTTTCTCCATGTGGGGAATTGACATGATTGGCATGGTTGAGCCTAAGGCGTCAAACGGTCACCGTTGTATTCTCGTAGCCATTGATTACTTCATCAAGTGGGTTGAAGCGGCATCGTATGCAAATGTGACCAGGCAGGTGGTTGTGAGATTTATCAAGACCAGCTCATATGCCGATATGGTGTGCCAGACAAGATCATTACTGATAATGGATCTAACTTGAATAATAAGATGATGAAAGAGCTGTGTAGCGAGTTCAAGATTGCACATCATAATTCTTCTCCCTATAGACCCAAGATGAATGGGGCTGTTGAAGCTGCTAACAAGAATATCAAGAAGATTATTCAGAAGATGGTTGTCACGTACAAAGTTTGGCATGAGATGCTGCCATTTGCTTTGCATGGCTATCATACATCTGCCTTCACTTCAACAGGGGCAACCCCTTTCTCTCTTGTATATGGCATGGAGGTTGTGCTCCCCGTAGAGGTCGAGATCCCATCAATGAGAGTCTTGATGGAAGCCAAGTTGACTGAGGCTGAATGGGTTCAGAGTCGTTATGACCAACTGAATTTGATTGAAGATAAGAGATTAACTACCATGTGCCATGGTCAGTTGTATCAACAAAGGATGAAGAAAGCCTTTGATAAGAAGGTCAAGCCTCGTGTGTTCCGAGAAGGTGACCTCGTGCTCAAGAAAGTCTTGTCTTTCGCGCCCGATTCCAGGGGAAAGTGGACCCCAAACTATGAAGGTCCATACGTTGTTAAGTGAGCCTTTTCAGGCGGTGCTTTGTTGCTTACAACTATGGATGGGGAGGATTTCCTCGTTCTCTGAATTCAGATGCAGTCAAGAAATACTTGGCCTAAAGTAAAAACAGAATAGCTCGCTAAGTTGAAAACCCGAAAAGGCGGCTTAGGCAAAAATGAGCGTCTCGGTGGACTGAAAACCCGAAAGGGCGATCTGTAAGACCCAAATTTTGATCCTAAGATCCCTCATGGCATCATATCATTGCTCAGTGCATTGCCTCAAGGATCATAGCATGTTTGGTTCCTTAACCCTAGGTTGGGACTTGTGTGAGTGGTTTGAGACCACCAAGCATGCTTGTATTGTATATTATTGCTTTTCTTATTTCAATTACTAACCAAAAGCACAAAAGTATGTCACTAACTCTTTTTGTTTTGAAGCTCAAGTGATCATGTGCTCCAATGCTCCTATGAGGCTCCCGAGCTCAAAGAAATGGCTAGATGAAGATGCGAACAAGCATGACAATGGTCCACAAAGATCCTAATCATCATATATGTCTCCCAAGTATCTCAATTTGCCAATTTTATCAAGATAACCCAAGAGGCTTGAGGATTATTTCCCAAGGAAACCCTAATTCAACTATGCTTTGAACTGTGCCTTGCCCATGAAGCAACCTCAACCTATGATCAAAATTAATCAAGGGAAGTTCTTTCATTCATTATTTTATGCATATATGAGCCTATATAAGTCCCCTCAATCATTTATTCATCAAGATTGGAAGTTTGGCCTTGAAAAGTTGACCAGTCAAGTCATCTGACTAAGCTGAGGATCACTAAGATACAACTTTTGATGTGTTTGTCAAATGAATATGACCCAAGATAAAAACTGTTCTTGAGAACAATATGAGCAACTTTCATCTTCATAAAAAATCCATTTGAAACTTGGAAGGTCATCATTCATTTCAAAACATTATAGGTCATTTTGACTGAAACCCTAATTTTGGGTCAACTTCCCAAGGACCTAACTTCCTTATATTTTGTGATTTTGAGGTGATATCAAATGCATTGGAAAGCTTAATGTGTCTAATTAAAATGTTATGTTGGACAAAATTTCATAATCCTAAAATAAATACATGTCACAATAAAAAACATTATAGGTCACTTTGGACTTAAGTCATTGAATTTGAAAATTGCCCAACTTCAAATGCCCATAACTTTCTCATGAAAAATCCAAATGATGCAAAATTTAAGTCTAAATTGATCATCTTGAAAAGATCTACAACTTAGATGTTGGAAATGTTTCCATATGAAGCTTTCATAATTGAAACATAAGGGCTTGAAGAGGCTTGCTTTTGGTGGAAATTTTCAAAGGGGAACTTAAACATGTTTTGTGCCCAAACTTTCACAGTCAGTTTTCACTAATTTCCAAATGCCAAATGAATTTTTGCCCAACATGACTTTTGTTCCTTATTTCAATCTCTTTCCAACCATTACTCACATTACTTTTTTGGACTTTTCATGTGTGAGTTTCGAAGAGCTTTCTCTTTATGGTCATTTTTGCATTTCATGTTGTAACTTCATGTGCAAGCTATTTCCATCACAATTGCACGTCCAATTCAATTCCAGTTGATCTCAGCATGGTTTATCACCCATCATTGGGCCTTACATGCGCCTGTACAGGCCCATGCAAGGAAGATTCAAATCCCATGCACACGAGGGAAGCATGATCTCAGCCACATTTCAGCTATAAATAAGTGCTCAATCCCATTCATTTTTCAACCAAGTGGAGACATGAAGTGGTGCTGAATTGAAATCCCAAACCTCACTAAAGGAATTTTCAGTTTTCTTTCTCTTTTTCAAGCTTGAAATTCAACATCATTAGTTGATTTTCAAAGCTCAATTCCTTAACCTATCATCTCCATCACACTTCCAGAGCAAAAGCAGATCAAGATCTTGAAGAATTCGTGGCATTTGAAGCTTCATTTCAGAGGTAGCATCTCAAACTTTTTGGATCTAGATCTTGCAATTCAATGTGATTTTCTTTGGTTTATGTGGTTTTCTGAAGTCCTCACACTTGAGGCAGGCCAGTGGTGGTCTTAACTGTTCATATCGTGCCATTCCAGTTGACATACCATGATCTTCCATCTCATATTTCTCTCTAAATAGGAATGGCGAGGATGATCCATGGTTACAGTGGTGATGTACATCACCTCAGCTTCATTTTATTGTCCTTACATTCATTTTCATTACAAAAATTTTCCTGCGCGTGGTGGCCGAAATCTGGCACTTCACCGGAGAAGATGGTGGTTTCCACCACCATCACCACGTGGTAGCCTTCCCAGCCCTTGGATTATGCTTCCACGTTCTAATCTGGACCAGTCTTTATGTTTACTTGATTTAATGCAACATGTCACGCGTTTGACTCCAGCATACCATGCATCCGCGCCTCTGAGCCTTTGATCCCTTACCACGTCAATTAATGAATTGATCTGATGGCTGCACATTTTTCCTATTATTCCTATTTTCTTTTAATTTCAGTTAATTCCTTTTATTTTCAAAAATTCATAAATATTTTATTTGAAGTCACAAAAATATGAGACCAATGCCAAAAAATTTCTTGAAAAATCTAGTTTCATATTTTGATTTTTAATTATTTTTGTGACTTCATTTAATATTTTTTGTGAATTATTTGATTTTTAATAGTTTTAATTCATTTTTAATTACTTTCTGATATTTGAAAAATCCAAAAATATTTTCCTAACACCTATGGATCATGATAAGTCAATGAAAAATAGTCTCATCAATTTCTTATTTGATTTGAGATTTATTTGAGATTTTAATTCATGTTGTGTTATTTTTTATTGTTTTTAATTGTTTTAAAATAGTTTCTGATTTCAAAAATTGTTGAAATTTTTTGTCAAAGTTTGTTTGACCATGTTAGACCTATGAGAATTTAATTGGACTTGTTGAAGTTGATTTGAATTAAATTTGAGGTTTGACCATATTTTGATTATTTTATTTTGTATTTTTTTTAATTAAAAAAATTACCAAAAATTAGGGTAGACTTGTTGACTTGTAATATTCATTTCTTTTCTGTTTAGCATTGATTGATGATGACTTAGTTCATATTTGATCAATTGAATTTGATATTTGAATTCTCTTTCCATCCATTTCATCTTCATCCCTTTCTTTTCATAATTTGGCCAATGAGTTAATGTCTTATGGTTGGTCTTGACAAATGAGAGGTTTAACCTTCTTTGATCCAAACCAAATTCAACCTGATCCAATATCAAGTGAGTTGTTGTGTCCAAGATAGGTTGCTTCTTGGTCAAGCAAGAAACCTAAAGTCCATACAAGGCCCTCCCCCTTTTGTTTTGGCATGGCAAGTTTGTGGAGCTTGGCTTACTAGTCATGATCTCTAACTTGTGTTTATTTGCCTATAATTTTATTTACCGGCCTCAGATAGGTGTGACTACTACATTAGTCCACTTACGATTGCTTAACATAGCGCTACATTGTCTTATGACAAACTAACATAACTTCATTAATTACTAACTTTAATTTGAGCATTTAATTTCTTGCCTTTTACTTTAATGCAATTTATTTCTTGCTCATTTATTCATATTGCTTTTCATTTTGCTCACTTGAGCACATATTTTATGTTTATGTCATTTTCCTTTTGCTCATTTGAGCTCATTATTGTATATAAATATATTGTTATCTTGTGTTTGCTTTGTCTTTATTTTGTGTGAACCAAATGCATAAGGAGAAATGACTTAGAATTAGGACATATCCATGCTTAAAGGAGTTCAGGAGCAACTAGGCCTCATGCCTTTAGAATGCTAAACTTGTTGAAGAGAAACTAGGTCTCATGCCTTTAGAATGCTAAATTTTAAAGTTGACTTTAAAGGATTTCTCATCTAAACTTATTCTTTGTCCATTCCCCTTATTGTGTTGTGAACTTTTTGATATTTGCTCTTGTGTGATAGGGATTCCATCTTGAGATAGTGAAAGAGGACCATTGTCATGACTAGCCAAGTTAAGAGAGACAAGCCAAATGGAGATCCTAGGAGCTTGAATCCAAATTGTTTGATTGCTTGATTGTGTGTTAAGTCCAAAGGAAAAGAGCATCTTGAATCATCTCTATGATTTCAAGAAAAGGAACTCCAAGGGTTTATCTTTCCCCTCTTATCTTTGCATGATTTAGGACTAGCCCTTCTCTTCTTCTCCTCACTCTAACCAAGCCAAAATCTTTTTCTTCAAACTTTGACTTTGTTTCAAACTAGAAACCCAGGCCTTAAGCCTTTGACTTTTCAAAATAATTTTCATCAATACTCATTGTGAATAAATCTTAATCCAATTTTGACTTCATTTTGTAAATAAACCTAACTTGTAAATATAACTCACTTCAAGTTGCTTTGTGGTTCCAATGGCCACCTTATTAAAACCTTTTCAAAAACATCAGTCATAGGTTTGAGTTATCATAGTGGTTGATGTTAATCTCACCTCATCCTTAATGATTGGATTATAAGTCTTCCATGCTTATTATAGGGTTAACCCCTCACTAGCATGTTGAAGCCCTCCTCACATGGTGGATTGTTGGTTTAGGTTGAGTTTTCTCCCTTTGATAACAAAAGACCTTAAGGCTTTTGATCAAATCAATTCACCAATCTTTGTGATTTTTACCCCGAACTATGTGGTTTTGATCCTCCTTTTGGGATGGTACGTAGGCAATGGGTTTATCCATTCAAACAACAAAATTTGTAAATATAATATATTCTCCTCTCATCCCCCCAATCTTTTGCACAAATCTTTTACAAATACCAACCTATAACACATGTTTGCAAAAAGGGTTCCCTTAGAGTACTAAGGATGTTTTGGGTGCGTAAAACCTTCCCATTTCATAACCAACCCCCTTATCTAGATCTCTGACATTTTTATTAGTTTTTGATTTGATAAAACTTCTTACTTGGCTTTTGTTCGCTTTTTAGCCTTTCCTTTGGACAAATAATAGTGCGGTGGCGACTCGAATTGTATGTTTACTTTTGGTTTAGTCAATAAACCTAAAGGTAACGAAAACCCCGCTACAGAAAAGTGGCGACTCTGCTGGGGAATCATTCTCTAGTGGGTTTAGCCTACTTTTTGCTAATGTGTGTTGTATGTTTATATTTATTGGTGACATATTTTTGTGCAAATTTGGGATGACTGTATTGTTTGTAATGTATGAATTGCTTGATATTAATTGCTTGTATGCTTGGTGGTTTCTTGTGAGATGAGTTCTATACCCAAACTCGAGTGCACTTATGATAGGAGAATGACATAGTCTTGTTGACTTGTGTGGAGTTATTCCTTAACAAGTTGACTTGCAAGTTCATTCACTTGGTGGAGGTCTTATTGGGATCAATAATGTCACACGAGTAGTCGTGGTCAGGCATTACTCTTTCCAATATAAACCTTAGAAGCCAAGGACCTTAGAAACCTAGCCCATCTTGGCCTATTTTAGGATGTAGTGCGAAGGTCGTTCAAGTGTAAGATTTGAGACGATTGTTACGCGATACTACACTCATAAGAGTCCCTCTTGAGAATATTTTTGGAAAACGAGTAGTCGTTTTATCCGATATTATTCGAAAGATGAGATTATGACTATGGGGACCCTTTTTAGAACATGGTTGTCAGGTTTAACCATAGTACACTCCCATTGGGCGGTTCTTAACCGAGACTCCATGCTCATGACTTACAACAAACCCTTAATTCGCGGTTGATCCATTCTCGTACATTCTCAATATCAATGGAACTTGGGCGTTGATAAGGTGCAAACCATAATCCACCAAAATGGATGATTGATATTGACAATGATGTGAGCCATCTCGTGACCTTTGTGTGGTGTGACTTGCTTGATCCTTAAGTGTGATTGTTGCATCCATGCATTCATGCATTCATATGCATCCATATCATCAACAATAAAAAAATTTCAAGGAACTTAAGAGGTCTATTTGCAAATTTTTAGACATGGATAAGAGTTAAGGAGTTTCCGACAACTTAAGTACAGTTTCCAACAACCCGACTTGAAAGAGTTAAGGAGTTTGACATCTTATGTATTAGAGCCCTTGGAGTTCAAAGCTCGCCATGGGAAGTTTCTGTCTATTCTTTCTACCAAAGTGGATGAAGGTCTGATGAGTGTGTTGGTGCAGTTCTACGATCCTCTGTATCGGTGCTTCACTTTTCCGGATTTCCAGCTTTTTCCTACACTTGAGGAGTATGCCTATCATGTGGGTATACATATTCTTGACCAGTTGCCATTCAGTGGCTTGGAGAAGATTTCGTCTTCTCAAGAGATTGCTGGTATGCTTCATGTGGACGTATCTGACATTGTTGCTAACATGACTACCAAAGGTGGAATTCAAGGTCTCCCATCTGATTTTCTGATTGCTAAAGCTACTTTGTTTGGGAAGGCCATGATTAAGGAAGCTTTTGAAGCCTTGTTTATGCTCCTCATCTATGGGCTAGTGTTATTTCCCAACATCGACAATTTCGTGGATGTGAACGCTATTAGGATTTTCTCTTCTCTTAATCCCATCCCGACTCTGTTGGGTGACACTTATTTCTCTTTGCATATGAGGAATGCAAAGGGTGGTGGTTCCATTGTGTGCTGTCTGCCTCTGTTGTACAAGTGGTTTATTTTGCACTTGCCTCAGACGCTTGCCTTCAAGGAGAACAAGGGATGTCTACAGTGGTCTGCGAGACTCATGTCTCTCACTAATGATGATATCTCTTGGTACAATCGTGTTTATGATGGCGTTCAAATTATTGATTCTTGTGGTGAGTTCTCCAATGTACCTCTTCTTGGTACGTGTGGTGGAATTAACTACAACCCTGCTTTGGCCCGCCGTCAGCTTGGGTTCCCCTTAAAGGATAAACCTAACAACGTTTTGTTGGAATGCTTGTTCTTTCAAGAGGGTAAAGATCCCCAGAACTTGAAGGATAGGATGGTCCGTGCCTGGCGCAAAGTTCATAGGAAAGGGAGGAAGGAGCTTGGTCCGAAGAATTGTGTTGCTTTGGAACCTTACACCGCGTGGGTGAAGAGGAGAGCTCTCGAGTATCGCATGCCGTATGAATATCCGAGACCTCCCCCTATGGTTATGGTTGGGCCTTCAACCCTCCCTAATCAAGGAGTAAAGGAGTTGAGAGATAAAGACCGGTCGCATGCATGGATTCGTGAGCGTGAGGAACTTCTTCAGCAGCTCAAAGATAAGGATGCAGTGATAGAATTTCTAGAGCATCAGGTTATCGATGAGCCTGATGATGTGGTTACTTCTCTTCTTCCTCACTCATCTAGGTTTTGGAAGAGGAAGTATGATCGGCTTGCTAAGGAGAAGGCCGATATAAAAGTAGCTTATGAGAGAGAGAGGTGAAGAGGCTTCGTGCAACCTATCTTCCGATCTCAAAGGCTTTGGACGATTGCTTCTAGGGCTCCATAGGATGTTTATTCTCCTTCTCTCTTGTATTGTATTTGGTTACCAAAACTGTATTACTTCTTTGGTGTAAAAAGTTTCCAAATATTATTACTATGAGTATTCCATATATGTTTTAAAATTTAAATATCTTCAAATATTTGCAAATAGATCTCTATAAAGTTTTGCAGATAAAAAAACAAATCATATGCACAAGCATTGCATGCATCATATGCATAAGCAGGTTTTGTTCCGAGCTCTTGATCAGTGGTTTAACTATTTGCTCTTCATTTATTTTGAAGACAAGCTGACGCACCGGTATAATACCAGAGCCAATCATCCGAAGATAATGGAACATCTCGAGCAAGAAAACAGGGACTTAAAGGAAGAGATTGCTAGGCTGACCTCCATGATGGAGTTAGTTCTGGCCGCACTGAGCCAAGCTTCACCAACTCCTGCAACTCTTCCCGCGAGGACGGTCATTTCCGAGATAGCTACTTCAACGGTGCCTGCTGCAACAGCCCACTTCGCTCCGACTATGCTAGTTGGGTTCCCTTGGGGAATGCCTTCTAATTTCATACCAGAGGGTTTTTCTCCTACTCTCGCTTCTTTGCCGGCATCTAGCCCGGTCCTGTCTGTGCCACCTCCCATTGTGCACACCCTTCCCCGTGTTGAAGACACCATCTATCATTCCGAGCCATCTGAGGGCCCGGATGTTTATGAAAAGATGGAAGAAATAAAAGATCAATTCCTTAAGCTGCGCAAGGAACTGAAGACTTTGAGGGGTAAGGACCTCTTTGGGAAAAGTTCTGCTGAGTTGTGCCTGGTGCCCAACGTGAAGATCCCTATTAAATTTAAAGTTCCTGACTTTGAGAAATATAAGGGAAATACATGCCCGCTCAGCCATCTTGTGATGTATGCTCGCAAGATGTCAAAACAGACTGACAACGACCAACTGCTGATTCACTACTTTCAGGATAGCCTGACAGGTGTTGCGCTCCGGTGGTATATGGGGCTGGAGAGTGCAAGCATCCGCACTGTCAACGATCTAGGCGAGGCCTTTGTTAAGCAGTACAAATATAATATAGATATGGCTCCAGATAGGGACCAATTGAGGGCAATGTCGCAGAAGGATAAGGAGACCTTCAAGGAGTACGCCCAGAGATGGCGAGAATTGGCAGCTCAGATAGTGCCACCCCTGGAGGAGAAGGAGATGACAAAGATCTTCCTGAAGACATTGAGCTCTTTCTATTATGAGAGAATGGTTGCTAGTGCTCCCTCAGACTTCACCGAAATGGTGAATAGGGGGATGAGACTAGAAGAAGGGGTCCATGAAGGACATTTATCTCGAGAAAACAGCTCCTTAGCAAAGAAGTATGGAGGCTTTGCTAGGAAGAAAGAGGGAGAGAATCATGTTGTGTCCTCTCATGTCAAAAGAAGGCCCTCTGTAAGGAGGAAGGATGTGCTTCCAGCCGTCAACCAACACCAGGTGGCTCATATAGCCCCTGCTTTCAGAGAAGTTCATCAACAACAACTACAACAACAACAACAACATCGTCAACAACAACAGGCCTACCAGCCTCGCAATAATAATAACACGAGCACCATCAACTACGAGAGGAAGAGGGTAACTTTTGACCCGATTCCTATGACATATGCTGAGCTTTATCCTTCCTTGATAGATAGGAAGTTGATAACTCCACGAGATCCTCCCGCTGTACCGACCAATCCTCAATGGTGGTATAAGCCTGAACTTCATTGTGTATATCATTATGGTGCGCCCGGACATGACGAGGAGAACTGTTATCCATTAAAGACCAAGGTGCAAGACCTTTTGAGAAGTGGGATATTGTTTTTTGAGGACGTAAGTCCAAATGTAAAGAAGAACCCATTGCCCGAGCATGGGAAAGCAGTTGTTAACATGGTCCAGGGATGCTCTGGCAAGTACAAAGTCCTGTATGTGAATGACATAAGGCAATCCTTGGTCGAGATGCATAAGCTGTTTGTGAACACATCCACTACGAGTATGACCATGATAGGTGCCAGGTGTGCACTATCAATGAGAGAGGATGCCGTCAGGTAAGAAGGGACATCCAAGAGATGATAAATTAAGGGATGATTGGGATACTTCAGAATCGTAATGAGGACGAAGTCGATGTTATCTCCCCTGTGTTTAGAATTCCTAAGCCTGTCGTTATCAAGTATGATGGCAGCAAGAAGAAGGTATCACCAACTCTTGTGATAAAGCCAGCGGGCCCTGTCCCGTATGAATCGGACAAGGCGGTTCCCTACCGTTATAACGCATTCATGCTGGAGGATGGAAAGGAGGTGTCGTTGCCCTCAACTTCGGTGGTGAGCATTTCAAATGTCAGTGGTGTGACCCGTAGTGGTTGTGTTTTCTCGGCTCCGCCAAAATCCCATGAAGATGTCATGAAGAGAGTTGCTGTTAATCTTGTCGGTCCCGTGGGGACTTCTTCTCTAAATAATTTTGTTCCTATTGTAAAGGGTGTTGACCCTGTTGCTGTTAAGAATAATAATACTCCTATCTTGGTTGGACAGTCTGGCATTTTGAAAGAGGATGGTGATGAGATGCTGAGGCTCATCAAAAGGAGCGAATATAATGTTGTTGATCAGCTGCTATGGACTCCATCAAAGATATCTGTCTTATCTTTGTTGATGAATTCCGAGCCACACCACGAGGCTTTGCAGAGGATGTTGGACGTGGCATACGTGGATCACGATGTCACCATAGAGCAGTTTGATAGCATTGTTGCAAATATAACCGCTTACAACAACCTGAGCTTCTGTGATGATGATCTTCCCGAGGAGGGAAAAGACCACAATTTGGATTTACACATATCTATGAACTGTAAGGATGATGCCTTGTCCAATGTGTTGGTAGACACAGGATCATCACTCAATGTATTACCAAAATCCACTCTTGCTAAACTTTCATACCAGGGGCCTCCCATGAGGCATAATGGAGTGGTGGTGAAGGCGTTTGATGGATCACGTAAAACTATGATCGGTGAATTAGAACTCCCGATCAAGATTGGACCTAGTGATTTTCATATCACTTTTCAGGTCATGGATATTCATCCATCTTATAGCTGTTTGCTTGGCAGACCATGGATTCACGAGGCAGGCGTCGTGACATCTACCCTACACCAAAAGTTGAAGTTCGTGAAGAACAAAAAGTTGGTGGTGATAGGGGGAGAGAAGGCTCTCTTGGTCAGCCATTTATCTTCCTTATCCTATATTGACGCTGAGGATGAAGTTGGGACTCCGTTCCAAGCCTTATCTATTGCTGAACCTTCAAGGAAAAGACTTTCTTCATTTTTCTCCTATAATGACGCAAAGTTGGCCATTTGAGCATGGTGCAACTACTGGTTTGGGGAAAATGATCAAGTTGGAAGACAATAAGTCTCGAGCTGGCATAGGGTATTCTTCTGGTGTTTCCAATGATCTTGGGATGTTCCAAAGTGGAGGTTTCATCCACATCGTTGAAGATCAGGAAGCTGCTGCCATTGTTGAAGATGATGAAGAGGAAGACCTTGGCAACTTTGTCATACCTGGAGGAATCTGCAATAGTTGGGTCGCTATTGATGTTCCAACAGTTATCCACAAGTCCACGTAATGTGTTCATTTTATTCAAAAACCCTTCTCCCATGCCAAAAGGAGAAGTGAAGACATTGTTGGCACATATTGATTAATACAATGATATTCATTCAATAATCACATGTTAAATGTTTGCTTTCCAAAATTATTTTTCCTTTTTTGCTTTTTGCATGAAATTGGTGATCACTATAAAACCGTAAAAAGAAAATAAAATCAATCTTTTCATCTGCATAATGATTTGCCTTGTTTGAATTCTGAAATCTCTTTCATGCTCAAAATGATTATGCAGGTTAATCAAACCCATTGAACATAATGGTCTAACACCATCTCCCAACTTTGAGTTCCCTGTATTTGAGGCAGAAGAAGATGATGTTGAAGAGATTCCTGATGAGATTACCCGTCTGCTTGAGCACGAGGAGAAGATCATTCAACCACATCTTGAGAATCTGGAAACAATCAACTTGGGGTCTGAAGACTGCGTTCGTGAAGTGAAGATTGGGGCACTCCTTGAAGAGTCTGTTAAGAAGGGGTTGATCGAGTTGCTACGAGAATATGTCGACGTCTTTTCCTGGTCATATAAAGACATGCCTGGTCTAGATACTGATATCGTGCAACATTTCTTGCCATTAAAACCTGAGTGTGTACCTGTGAAGCAAAAGCTTAGAAGAACTCATCCTGATATGGCAGTGAAGATTAAAGAAGAAGTTCAGAAGCAAATTGATGCGGGGTTTCTGGTGACTTCTACATATCCTCAATGGGTGGCCAATATTGTGCTTGTGCCTAAGAAAGATGGAAAAGTCCGAATGTGTGTGGATTACCATGACTTGAATAAAGCTAGTCCAAAAGATGATTTTCCTCTACCACACATTGATATGTTGGTAGACAATACGGCTAAATTCAAGGTCTTTTCCTTTATGGACGGATTTTCCGGTTATAATCAGATTTAAATGGCACCCGAGGATATGGAGAAGACAACATTCATCACACCTTGGGGAACATTCTGTTATCGAGTGATGCCCTTCGGTTTGAAGAACGCCGGAGCCACGTATCAACGTGCTATGACTACCTTGTTTCATGATATGATGCATAAGGAAATTGAGGTGTATGTTGACGATATGATTACAAAGTCAAAAACGGAAGTTGAACCTGTAGAACACTTGTTGAAGCTTTTCCAGCATTTGAGGAAGTACAAACTCCGCTTGAACCCGAACAGGTGTACATTTGGAGTCCGTTACGGTAAGTTATTGGGCTTTATTGTCAGCGAGAGAGGTATTGAAGTTGATCCTGCCAAGGTCAAAGCAATACAAGAGATGCTAGCGCCCAAAACTGAGAAGCAAGTCTGAGGTTTTCTTGGCTGCTTGAATTACATTTCCAGATTTATATCCCACATGACTGCCACATGTGCGCCTATATTCAAGCTCCTCCGGAAAGATCAGCGTTATGATTGGACCGAAGATTGCCAAAAGGCCCTTGATAGTATCAAAGAGTATTTGTCTGAGCCTCTGATTCTGTCTCTGCCTGTTGAAGGAAGACCTTTGATTATGTACTTGACTGTGCTTGATGATTCCATGGGTTGTATCCTGGGTCAACAAGACGAATCAAGGAAGAAAGAGTACGCAATATACTATTTGAGTAAGATGTTTACTAACTGTGAGTCTCGGTACTCAATGCTTGAGAAGACATGTTGTGCTTTGGCTTGGGCTGCTAAGCGCTTACCCCAGTATATGCTGAATCATACAACTTGGTTGATATCCAAAATGGATCCAATCAAGTATATCTTTGAGAAGCCTGCTTTAACTGGGAGGATTGCCCGTTGGCAGATGTTGTTATCTGAGTATGATATTGAGTATCGAGCTCAAAAATCTATCAAAGGTAGTATCTTGGTTGATCATTTGGCGCATCAACCAATTGAAGATTATCAGTCTGTGCAGTACGACTTCCCTGATGAGGAGATTCTATATTTGAAGATGAAAGATTGTGATGAGGCTACGCTCGATGAAGGACCAGAGCCTGGTTCCCGATGGGGTATGGTGTTCGATGGTGCTGTTAATCAATATGGAAATGGTATTGGGGCAGTAATTATTACCCCTCAAGACACACACTTTCCTTTTACATCAAGGCTAACTTTCAAATGCACGAATAATATGGCAGAGTATGAGGCTTGTATTATGGGTTTGGAAGAGTGTATTGATCTTAGGATCAAACATCTTGATGTTTATGGTGATTCGGCCCTTGTTGTTAACTAGATTAAAGGTGAATGGGAAACAAATCAACCCGACCTCATCCCATACAGAGATTATGCGAGGAGGATGTCAACTTTCTTTACTAAGGTTGACTTCCATCATATTCCTCGAGATGAGAATCGGATGGCGGATGCTCTTGCCACACCCGCTTCAATGATTGTAGTGAAGTATTGGAATGAAGTCCCCAATATTACTGTGATGCATTTGGATAGATCAGCTCATGTGTTTGCAGTTGAAGAAGTGAAAGATGATAAGCCACGGTATTATGATATCAAGTGTTTTCTCCAGAGTCAGAGTTACCCGCCTGGGGCATCTGTTAAAGATAAGAAGACTTTGAGGAGATTATCTGACAGTTTCTACCTTAATGGTGATATGCTTTATAAAAATAATTTTGACATGGTTCTGCTCAGATGGGTGGATAGACACGAAGCAGACCTGTTGATGACTGAAGTCCATGAGGGTTCATTTGGTACTCATTCCAATGGACATGCTATGGCAAAGAAGATGTTGAGAGCAGGCTACTATTGGCTGACAATGGAGTCTGACTGATACAAATATGTGAAGAAATGCCACAAGTGTAAGATTTATGCAGATAAGATTCATATTCCCCCGACACTTCTGAATGTTATTTCCTCACCATGGCCTTTCTCCATGTGGGGAATTGACATGATTGGCATGATTGAACCTAAGGCGTCGAACGATCACCGTTTTACTCTCGTAGCTATTGATTACTTCACCAAGTGGGTTGAAGCGGTATCATATGCAAATGTGACCAGGCAGGTGGTCGTGAAGTTTATCAAGAACCAACTTATATGCCGATATGGTGTTCCAGACAAGATCATTACTGATAATGGATCTAACTTGAACAACAAGATGATGAAAGAGATGTGTAGTGAGTTCAAGATTGCGCATCATAATTCTTCTCCTTACAGACCTAAGATGAATGGGGTTGTTTAAGCTGCTAACAAGAACATCAAGAAGATTATCCAGAAGATGGTTGTTACGTATAAGGACTGGCATGAGATGCTGCCATTTGCTTTGCATGGCTATCATATATCTATTCGCACTTCAACATGGGCAACCCTTTTCTCCCTTGTATATGGCATGGAGGTCGTGCTCCCCGTAGAGGTCGAGATCCCATCAATGAGAGTCTTGATGGAAGCCAAGTTGACTGAGGCTGAATGGGTTCAGAGTCGTTATGACCAACTGAATTTGATTGAAGAGAAGAGGTTAACTGCCATGTGCCATGGTCAGTTGTATCAACAAAGAATGAAGAAAGCCTTTGATAAGAAGGTCAAGCCTCGTCTGTTCCGAGAAGGTGACCTCGTGCTCAAGAAAGTCTTGTCTTTCGCACCCGATTCCAGGGGCAAGTGGTCTCCAAACTATGAAGGTCCATACGTTGTTAAGAGAGCCTTTTTAGGCGGTGCTTTGTTGCTTATAACTATGGATGGGGAGGATTTCACTCGTCCTGTGAATTCAGATGCAGTCAAGAAATACTTCGCCTAAAATAAAAACAGAATAGCTCGCTAAGTTAAAAACCCGAAAGGGCGACTTAGGCAAAAATGAGCGTCTCAGTGGATTAAAAACCCGAAAGGGTGGTCCAGGAAAAAGTTAGAGACATAAAAAAAAATGAAAATGAATATATATATCCCGCTAGATTGAGTACCTCACCCTGGGGCAATCTAGGCAAAAATTAGGGATTTGGCAAGTAACTGCATCCTGACAAGACTTTGCTCTACAACTGTCATTTGTTAGGAATTCTCGCTTAATCATCGTCAACCGAAGCGTCAAATACAGTGAATTCAGAGTTGGTGGAGAAATGGTCATTATGTTCAATGTAGCCTTTTTTTTACATGTATATCACCAATTTCAAATTTGTAAAGATCCATGGAGTCTCGCCATTTGCGGGCTACCATCCCATTAAATAAATTTGAGCCTTTATCCAATTCTTGGCACTCTTACTTGTTTCTGTCTAACAAATGTTTGCATGTTTTAATTAATAAATATCATTGTTTTAAACAAATAAAGTTTAATTGTTTTAAACATAATGAACATTCATAATGACTAAAAGGATAAATGGGATGTCCTCAGTGCTTTCCCAAGGATAGTACGATTTTCAAAAGGTAAGACATTTGTTCACATTATGGCATGTTTATATCCTCTTCATCAGCTTTCATGTTGTCTCCTTAGCAGGAAGTGGTATAGAGCAGTTGGTGGAGGGTCTGTTTCTCGCTCCATCCCTAGCATGTCACGTGTTGACAAAGGATCCATTTCTGTTTCCCTCAGCCAAGGCGGTGTCCTTTGAGGGTTGCCTACAGTTTATCCCCAACAGGGTTGCCTGACCTGAGTTTGATAATTTGGTATCCTCTCCATGTTTAAAGATTTGTTGCTTCCTTCCCCAGTGGAGCAAATTGTGCTTTCTCCCCTTAGCAGAGATATCTCTCCAGCGGTTAGAAGGGAATGTTTTGATTGACGGGTATCTGTTTGGTGTTGCTCCCCGCGGAATTTCACATCATTCCTTGGTAAGTTCCCCAGTAGAGTTTCTTCTACAACGGATCTTATTGATGTTCAGCCACCTGTTCCCGAGGATTGATGAGAAGTCCCTGGCAGTTGGTAGTGGTGACCTTGCCTAGCCCCAACGGTGATAGATGTCTTCCGGTATTTGATCATCCCCACCAGAACTGAATTCTCCTGTAGGCCTTGCCCTTCATTTTGAGATGTTATGTCGGGTGTGCGTTCGTGATTCTCGTACTTGTTTGTGTTAGATATGTCTGTTTGTCAGCATTAATCATACACAAATCATACATATATATGCATAATCATAGCATTATGATATTCCTAATTTACATTCTTTTCCATATATCTTTGTGTGTTATCTCCTGCTGTTGGAGAAATGTTCTTCCCCAAACAGATGTTTGTGTCTGATCTCTCCATTTAGAGTCAACCTCATAGGCAGAAAGTGTCTATCTTTCCTTTTATTCCCCATTGAGTTAAGTCCTCGTGGATGATTATTGTTTCAGTTTCCTCCCCAGTTGCGTATTAGGATGGAATTACTCCCCTGAGTTATATCCTCATTAGGTTGAGTCTTGTTTAATTGTGTCTTTCTAGTTTGTTCCTAGATTGACTCCTTTCTTGTTATCCCCTGCAGTTCCCTGTGGTTCAGTTGTTCAATTGCTCAGTAACCAATAATTGTTCATCTTTTTCCCCAGCGGATTTTGTGGCCTTCTACCCAATAACTGGTAGTTGTAAGTCCTATTTCTGTGGTTTTCTACCTAGTATCCGGTGGATGTAATCCCCTCTTTGTTGGTTATCTTTACCCAGTAGCCGGTATTGATATTCCTTCGTTCTGAGTATATCACCTAGTAACCGGTGATATATCTCCTGGATGATTGCTTTTGTCAGGAAATTTATCCCTAACGAGTCATCCTTCATTTACCCTTTGTTCGGTAATGATTGTTTCTCCTTCTGATTGGTCATCATTATATACCCAGTAACCGGTATCCCGATCTCCTTTCTTTTCGGTCGATTTATCCTTCATTAACCTAGTAATCGGTTGTGGATAATCTTCCATGCGAGTATGCTATCTACGTTATGACGGTAATAGATAATGTATCTCATGCGCTCTTTAGTCGAAGTCTTTGTTCTTCCTCAGTCGAGTAAGATTCGTATTTCCTCTTGGGATCGAATGTCCATCTTGTAAGTCGAGTCTGCTTTTTCAGCCCGCCTTTCGGATGATGAGTGTCTTGGATATGTTCCCAATTCACGCCTGGTCGGTCACCTATTATAACTTTTGTTCCCTATGGAGTCAGGTTTTCCTGAGTTGAGATGTGCCTTTTGGGTCCTCCTCAGATGTTTTGGATGATTGATATCTCTCACCCTTATACCGGTCTTAGATATTCTTTCTCTCTGAGTGTGTTGTTCTTTCACCCAGTAACCGGGGTTTTGATGACATGTCTCTCTTTGAGTTTATTACCCTGTAGCAGGTAATATCTCGTTTTTCTTCCTCAGCTAAGTCCTTTATGGATTTCCCCATCTGAGTCCGGATTTTTATCCGAAGTATCCTTTGTGGATAGTTTTGCTGTATTGGCTTATTCCCCAATACATGCATTTTTGCGTCAGCTCGAGTCTTTCCATCGACTTTTTTTTCGTGGAATCCCTTCGTGTCTCCCAGCAAGTTTTCAAGTCGTGGTCTGCTCACGTATTTTTACCTTTTCCCCACAGAGTCCCTGTCTCCCTAGTGAGTGTGTTACTCCTATGGATTCTTCTAGTGTCTTCTGATTTCTTTTCCTTCGTGGCAATCATTCACCATGAAGATTTTATTTTTGCATGCATACATTTTGCATCATGAGGTCTCTTAGGGACCAAAATTCGTCTCTTTGTTATTATTTAAGCCCATTCTACCTCGTCGAGACGAAGATTTTAACCTTCATATCTCCGGCTAGAATGACCTTAAATAGGGGCATCTGTAAGACCCTAATTTTGACCCTAAGATCCCTCATGGCATCATATCATTGCTTAGTGCATTGCCTCAAGGATCATAGCATGTTTGGTTAACCCTAGGGTGGGACTTGTATGAGTGGTTTGAGACCACCAAGCATTCTTGTATTGTATATTATTGTTTTTATTATTTCAATTACTAACCAAAAGCACAAAAATATGTCACTAACTCTTTTTTTTTTGAAGCTCAAGTGATCATGTGCTCCAATGCTCCGAGGAGGCTCATAAACTCAAAGAAATGGCTAGATGAAGATGAGAACAAGCATGACAATGGTCCACCAAGCTCCTAATCATCATATATGTCTCCCAAGTATATCAATTTGCCAATTTGATCAAGAGAACCCAAGAGGCTTGAGGATTGTTTCCCAAGGAAACCCTAATTCAGTTATGCTTTGAACTGTGCCTTGCCCATGAAGCAACCTCAACCTATGATCAAAATTAATAAAAGTAAGTTCTTTCATTCATTATTTTATGCATATATGAGCCTATATAAGTCCCCTCAATCATTTATTCATCAAGATTGAAAGTTTGGCCGTGAAAAGTTGACCAGTCAAGTCATCTGACTAAGCTGAGGATCACTAAGATACAACTTTTGATCTGTTTGTCAAATGAAGATGACCCAAAGAGAAAAAATGTTCTTATGAACCATATGAACAACGCTCATGTTCATCAAAAATCCATTTGAAACTTGGAAGGTCATCATTCATTTCAAAACATTATAGGTCATTTTGACTGAAACCCTAATTTTGGGTCAACTTCCCAAGGACCTAACTTCCTTATATTTTATGATTTTGAGGTGAGACCAAATGTATTGGAAAGATTAAGATGTCTACTTAAAATGTTATGTTGGACAAAATTTCATAATACTAAAATAAATACATGTGGTAATACAAAACATTATAGGTCACTTTGGACTTAAGTCATTGAATTCGAAAATTGCCCAACTTCAAATGCCCATAACGTTCTCATGAAAAATCCAAATGATTCAAAATTTAAGTCTAAATTGATTATCCTGAAAATATCTACAACTTTAATGTTGAAAATGTTTCCATTTGAAGCTTTCATCACTGAAACAGAAGGGCTTGAAGAGGCTTGCTTTTGGTGAAAATTTTCAAAGGGGAACTTAAACATGTTTTGTGCCCAAACTTTCACAGCCTGTTTTCACTAATTTCCAAATGCCAAATGAATTTTTGCCCAACATGACTTTTGTTCCTTATTTCAAGGGCTTTCCAACCATTACTCACATTACTTTTTTGGACTTTTCATGTGTGAGTTTTGAAGAGCTTTCTCTTTATGGTCATTTTTGCATTTCATGTTGTAAATTTATGTGCAAGCTATTTCTATCACAATTGCACGTCCAATTCAATTCCAGTTGATCTCATCATGGTTTATCATCCATCATTAGGCCTTACATGCGCCTGTACAGGCCCATGCAAGGAAGATTCAAATCCCATGCACACGAGGGAAGCATGATCTCAACCACATTTCAGCTATAAATAAGTGCTCAATCCCATTCATTTTTCAACCAAGTGGAGACATGAAGTGCTGCTGAATTAAAATCCCAAACCTCACTAAAGGAATTTTCAGTTTTCTTTCTCTTTTTCAATCTTGAAATTCAACATCATTAGTTGATTTTCAAAGCTCAATTCCTTAACCTATCATCTCCATCACACTCCAAGAACAAAAGCAGATCAAGTTGAAGAATTCGTGGTATTTGAAGCTTCATTTTAGAGGTAGCATCTCAAACTTTTTGGATCTAGATCTTGTAATTCAATGTGATTTTCTTTGGTTTATGTGGTTTTCTGAAGTCCTCACACTTGAGGCAGGCCAGTGGTGGTCTTAATTGTTCATATCGTTCCATTCCAGTTGACATACCATGATCTTCCATCTCACATTTCTCTCTAAATAGGAATGGTGAGGATGATCCTTGGTTATAGTGGTGATGTACATCACCTCAGCTTCATTTTGATGTCCTTACATTTCATTTTCATTATAAAAATTTTCCTGTGCGTGGTGGCCAGAATCTGGTACTTCACCGGAGAAGATGGTGGTTTCCACCACCATCACCACGTGGTAGCCTTCCCAGCCCTTGGATTGTGCTTCCACGTTCTAATCTGGACCAGTCTTTATGTTTACTTGATTTAATGCAACATGTCACGCGTTTGACTCCAGCGTACCATGCATCCGCGCCTCTGAGCCTTTGATCCCTTGCCACGTCAATTAATGAATTGATCTGATGGCTGCGCATTTTTCCTATTATTCCTATTTTCTTTTAATTTCAGTTAATTCCTTTTATTTTCAAAAATTCATAAATATTTTATTTGAAGTCACAAAAATATGAGACCAATGCCAAAAAAATTCTTGAAAAATCTAGTTTCATATTTTGATTTTTAATTATTTTTGTGACTTCATTTAATATTTTTTGTGAATTATTTGATTTTTAATAGTTTTAATTCATTTTTAATTACTTTCTGATATTTGAAAAATCCAATACTATTTTCCTAACACCTATGGATCATGATAAGTCAATGAAAAATAGTCTCATCAATTTCTTATTTGATTTGAGATTTATCTGAGTTTTTAATTCATGTTGTGTTATTTTTTATTGTTTTTAATTGTTTTAAAATAGTTTCTGATTTCAAAAATTGTTGAAAATTTTTGTCAAAGTTTGTTTGACCATGTTAGACCTATGAGAATTTAATTGGACTTGTTGAAGTTGATTTGAATTAAATTTGAGGTTTGACCATATTTTGATTATTTTATTTTGCATTTTTTTAATTCAAAAAATTACCAAAAATTAGGGTAGACTTGTTGACTTGTAATCTTCATTTCTTTTCTATTTAGCATTGATTGATGATGACTTAGTTCACATTTGATCAATTCAATTTGATATTAGAATTCTCTTTCCATCCATTTCATCTTCATCCCTTTCTTTTCATAATTTGGCCAATGAGTTAATGTCTTATGGTTGGTCTTGACAAATGAGAGGTTTAACCTTCTTTGATCCAAACCAAACTCAACTTGATCCAATATCAAGTGAGTTGTTGTGTCCAAGATAGGTTGCTTCTTGGTCAAGCAAGAAACCTAAAGTCCATACAAGGCCCTCCCCCTTTTGTTTTGGCATGGCAAGTTTGTGGAGCTTGGCTTACTAGTCATGATCTCTGACTTGTGTTTATTTGCCTATAGTTTTATTGACCGACCTCAAATAGGTGTGACTACTACATTAGTCCACTTACGATTGCTTAACATAGCGCTACATTGTCTTATGACAAACTAACATAACTTCACTAATTACTAACTTTAATTTGAGCATTTAATTTCTTGCCTTTTACTTTAATGCAATTTACTTCTTGCTCATTTATTCATATTGCTTTTCATTTTGCTCACTTCAGCACATATTTTATGTTTATGTCATTTTCCTTTTGCTCATTTGAGCATATTATTGTATATAAATATATTGTTATCTTATGTTTGCTTTGTCTTTATTTTGTGCGAACCAAATGCATAAGGAGAAAGGACTTAGAATTAGGACATACCCATGCTAAAAGGAGTTCAGGAGCAACTAGGCCTCATGCCTTTAGAATGCTAAACTTATTGAAGAGCAACTAGGCCCCATGCCTTTAGAATGCTAAATTTTAAAGTTGACTTTAAAGGATTTCTCATCTAAACTTATTCTTTGTCCATTCCCCTTATTGTGTTGTGAACTTTTTGATGTTTGGTCTTGTGTGATAGGGATTCCATCTTGAGATAGTGAAAGAGGACCATTGTCATGACTAGCCAAGTTAAGAGAGACAAGTCAAATGGAGATCCTAGGAGCTTGAATCCAAATTGTTTGATTGCTTGATTGTGTGTTAAGTCTAAAGGAAAAGAGCATCTTGAATCATCTTTATGATTTCAAGAAAAGGAACTCCAAGGGTTTATCTTTCTCCTCTTATCTTTGCATGCTTTAGGACTAGCCCTTCTCTTCTTCTCCTCACTCTAACCAAGCCAAAATCTTTTTCTTCAAACTTTGACTTTGTTTCAAACTAGAAACCTAGGCCTTAAGCCTTTGACTTTCAAAACCATTTTCATCAATACTCATTGTGAATAAATCTTAATCCAACTTTGACTTTATTTTGTAAATAAACCTAACTTGTAAATATAACTCACTTCAAGTTGCTTTGTGGTTCCAATGGCCACCTTATTAAAATCTTTTCAAAAACATTAGTCATAGGTTTGAGTTATCATAGTGGTTGATGTTAATCTCACCTCATCCTTAGTGATTGGATTATAAGTCTTCCATGCTTAATATGTGGTTAACCCCTCACTAGCATGTTGAAGCCCTCCTCACATGGTGGATTGTTGGTTTAGGTTGAGTTTTATCCCTTTGATAACAAAAGACCTTAAGGCTTTTGATCAAATCAATTCACCAATCTTTGTGATTTTTACCCCGAACTACGAGGTTTTGATCCTCCTTTGTGATGGTACGTAGACAATGGGTTTATCCATTCAAACAACAAAATTTGTAAATATAATATATTCTCCTCTCATCCCCCCAATCTTTTGCGCAAATCTTTTCACAAATACCAACCTATAACACATGTTTGCAAAAAGGATTCCCTTAGAGTACTTAGGATGTTTTGGGTGCGTAAAACCTTCCCATTTCATAACCAACCCCCTTACATAGATCTCTGACATTTTTATTAGTTTTTGATTTGATAAAACTTCTTACTTGACTTTTGTTCGCTTTTTAGCCTTTCCTTTGGACAAATAAAAGTGCGGTGGCGACTCGAATTGTATGTTTACTTTTGGTTTAGTCAATAAACCTAAAGGTAACGAAAACCCCGCTACACGGTCCAGGCAAAAATTAGAGACATAAAAAATGAATATATATCCCGCTAGATTGAGTACCTCACCCTAGGGAAATCTAGGCAAAAATTAGGGATTTGGCAAGTAACTGCATCCTGACAAGACTTTGTTCTATAATTGTCATCTGTCAAGGATTCTAGCTCAGTCATCATCAACTGAAGTTTCGAATACAGTGGATTCGGAGTTGGTGGAGAAACGGTCATTATGTTCAATGTAGCCCTTTTCCATGTATATCACCAATTTCAAACTTGTAAAGATCCATGGAGTGTCGCCATTTGCGGACTACCATTCTCTTAAATAAATTTGAGCCTTTATCCAATTCTTTGCACTCTTATTTGTTTCTGTTTAACAAGCGTTTGCATGTTTTAATTGATGAATATCATTATTTTAAACAAATAAAGTTTTCATGAATAAACTGTTTTTAAACAAAGTGAACATTCACAATGACTGAAAGGATAAGTGGAATGTCCTCAGTGCTTTCCCAAGGATAGTATGATCACCAAAGCGTAAGACATTTGTTTATACTCTGGCATTCTTGCTCCTTATATCCTCTTCATTGGCTTTCAAGTTGTCTCCCCCAGCGAGCGCAGAAAGAATAATACATCATCAGCTTCCTAGAGAGTCTGGTATGAGAAGTTCTCCTTGTTTGGCATATAATTGATCTGTGAATGATCCCTTCTGTTCTAATTTTTGCCTCGATCTTTTAGATATGTATATCCTTCTATATCAGGCACTAGCATTTGTGCTTTATCATTTGTATGGTTGTCATCCCTTGTGTGGATGACCTAAAATCCCTTATAAATTGATAAAAGTTGATATGATTTAAGTTGAGAATATTCCTTGTCTCATTATCCTGACTTTCTACTCATGAGGAAGATTGTCTTTCCTCAGCCTGAGTAAGAGTCTCTAATGGAGTAAGCATGGGTTCCCTGCAGAGCTACCTTTCCAGATAATTGTCTCCTCAGTAGGAAGTTGCCTAGTGCAGTTGATGAAGGGCTTATTTCCCTTTTCATTTATTTTGAAAAGAGGTATCCCCCAGTATGTCGCTTGTGGACGAAGGATTCATGTCCAACTTCTCCAGTAAGGGTAGTTTCCTCGAGAGCATTTGCAGCTTGTCCCCAGTGGGGTTGCCAGATCAGAGTTTGATGTTTGTATCTCCTCCGAGTCTGAAGATTTCTTCTAGCATTGAGAGCTGGTGGTGAAAATGTTATTATTCCCCTTTGTAGAGTTTCCTCTCCGGCAGATAAAAGGGAGTGTTTTGATTGATGTACATCTGATTGGTGGTTGTTCCCCATAGAGTTTCATATCATTCCTTGATAAGCTTCCCCAATAGAGTTTCTTCTCCAGCGGATCTTATTGTTATTTAACCACCTGCCCCGAGAGAGTTGATGGAAACTCCCCGACAGATTTTCTGCATCTTCCTTATGTCAGGATTGTTTGCTCCTGGAATATTTCTCCTGTGCAGAGTTTTATCTCCTGCAGTTGGAAGCTTTGACTTTGCCTATCCCCAGCTATGGTTAAAGTCTTCCCTTGTTTACTCTTATCCCAGAGATAATCCTCATCAGAGTTGAGTTCTCTGTTTGATTCTCTTCTTTCGCTGCTCCTGAATACATCTTCTTTGTATCCTCAGTGAGTGTGGCTTTGAGATAGGGTTTGATATCCCCGATGATTTATTTTCATCCTTCTCGGGTTATTCCCAAGCTGAGTTCTCCAGTAGGCTCCGCCCTTCTTGTCGAGACGTTGGCCGAGTGTTTGCCCGTGATTCTTGGACTTGTTTGTGGTAGATATGCCTATTTGTCAACATTAATCATACACAAATCATGCATATACATGCATAATCATAGCATTCAGATATTAGTAATGCATTCTTTGCCATATATATTTGCTTGTTATCTCCTTCTATTGGTGAAAAGTTCTTCCCCAAGCAGATGTTTGTGTCTGATCTCTCCATATAGAGTCAACCTCATAGGCAGAAAGTGTCTATCTTTTCTTCGTTCTTCCCCACTGAGTTATGTCCTCGTGGATGATTATTGTTTCAGTTTCCTCCCTAGTTGTGTATCGGGATGGAATTACTCCCCTGAGTTATATCCTCATCGGGTTGAGTCTTGTTTGATTGTGTCTTTCTCGTTTGTTCCTGGATTGATTCCTTTCTTGTTATCCCCTGCCGTTCCCTGTGGATCAGTTGTTCAATTGCTCAGTAACTAGTAATTGTTTATCCTTTCCCCAGCGGATTTTGTGGCCTTCCACCCAGTAACTGGTAGTTGTAAGTCCTATTTCTGTGGTTTTCTACCCAGTAACCGGTAGATGTAATCCCCTCTTTGTTGGTTATCTTTACCCAGTACCCGGTATTGATATTCCTTCGCTTTGAGTATACCACCCAGTAACCGGTGATATATCTCTTGGATAATTGCTTTTGTCAGGAAATTTATCCCTAGCGAGTCATCTTTCATTTACCCTTGTTTGGTAATGATTGTTTCTCCTTCTGATTGGTCATCATTTTATACCCAGTAATCGGTATCCCGATGTCCTTTCTTTTCAGTCGATTTATCCTTTATTAACCCAGTAACCGGTTGTGGATAATCTTCCATGTGAGTATGTTATCTATGTTTTACCCATATAACAGTAGTATATAATATATCTCATGCGCTCTTCAGTCGAAGTCTTTTTCTTCCCCAATCGAGTAAGATTCATATTTCCTTGTGGAATCGAATGTTCATCCTGTAAGTCGAGTTTGCTTTTTCAGCCCTCCTTTCGGATGATGAGTGTTTTGGATATGTTCCCAATTCACGCCTGGTTGGTCACCTATTATATACCCAGTAACCGGTATCCCTGGTGTTCCTTCCTTCTGCTCTCTATTATGACTTTTGTCCCCTGTGGAGTCAGACTTTTTCCTGAGTTGAGATGTGCCTTTTGGGTCCTCCTCAGATGTTTTGGATGATTGATATCTCTCACCCTTATACCGGTCTTAGATATTCTTTCTCCCTGAGCGTGTTGTTCTCTCACCCAGTAACCAGTGATTTGATAACATGTCTCTCTTTGAGTTTATTACCCAGTAACCGGTAATATCTCGTTGTTTCTATCTCAGCTGAGTCCTGTGTGAACATCCCCGTCTGAGTCCGGATGTTTTATCCGATGTATGCTTTATGGATAGTTTTGCTGTAATGGCATATTCCCCAGTACATGCATCTTTGTGTCAGCTCGAGTCTTTCCATCGATTTATTTTCGTGGAATCCCTTCGTGTTTCCCAACAAGTTTTCAAGTCGTGACCTACTCACGCATTTTTACCTTATTTCCCCCCAGAGTCTCTGTCTCCCTAGTGAGTGTGTTACTCCTATGGATCTTCAGTTTCTCCCGATTTCTTTTCCTTTGTGGAAATTATTCACCATGAAGATTTTATTTTTTATGCATACATTTGCGTCATGAGGTCTCTTAGGGACCAAAATTCGTCTCTTTGTTATTATTTAAGCACATTCTCTCTCGTAGAGACGAAGATTTTAACCTTCATATCTCCGACTAGAATGACCTCAAATAGGGGCATCTGTAAGACCCTAATTTTGACCCTAAGATCCCTCATGCCATCATGTTATTGCACAAGTGCATTGCCTCAAGGATCATAGCATGTTTGGCCCCTTAACCCTAAGGTTGGGACTTGTTTGAGTGTTTTGAGACCACCAAGCATGCTTGTATTATATGTTATTGCATTTCTTATTTGATTACTAACCAAAAGCATAAAAATATGTCACTAACTCTTTTTGTTTTGAAGCTCAAGTGATCATGTGCTCCACAATGCTCCTAGGAGGCTCCTAAGCCCAATACAATGGCTAGATGAAGAAGATAAAAAGCATGACAATGGTCTACATAGTTCCTAATCATATATATGTCTCCCAAGTATCTCAATTTGCCAATTTTATCAAGATAACCCAAAGGGCTTGAAGATTGTTTCCCAAGGAAACCCTAATTTCGCTGTGCTTTGACTACGCCTTGCCCATGAAGCAATCTCAACCTCTGATCAAATTTAATCAAGGTAAGTTCATTCATTTATCATTTTATGCATATATGAGCCTACTTGAGGCCCCTAAATCATTTATTCATCAAGATTGGAAGTTTGGCTTTGAAAAGTTGACCAGTCAAGTCATCTGACTAAGTTGAGGATCAATGAGATATAACGTTTGATGTATTTGTCAAATGAAGATGACCCCAATAGAAAAACTGTTCCTAAGAACCATATGAACAACTTTCATGTTCATCAAAAATCCATTTTAATCATGTAAGGTCATCATTAATTTCAAAACATTATAGGTCATTTTGACTGAAACCCTAATTTTGGGTCAACTTGCCAAGGGAATAACTTCTTTAATTTTTATTATTTTTGGGTGAGACCAAAGGAATTGGAAAGCTTGATATGTACACTTCAAATTTTATGTTGGACATAATTTCATAATCCTAAGAGAAATACATGTGATAATGCAAAACATTATAGGTCATCTTAGACCTGATTCATTGAATTTGAAAAAGTATCCAACTTCAAATGCCCATAACTTTGTCATAGAAAATCCAAATGATGCAAACTTTGAGTCTAGATTTACCATATTGAAAGAATATGCAATGTTTATGTTGGAGATGTTTTCATTTAAAGCATGTATCATGAGGACATAGGGGTTTGATTAAACTTGCTTTTGGCCAACTTTTCCAAAATGATTTGAACATGTTTTGTACTTGAATTTTCCCAGCCAGTTTTGATCAATTTACACATGCCAAATGATTTTTTTTCCCAACATGACTTTTTTTCCTTATTTCAATAGCTTTCCAACCATTACTCACAGTAGTCCTTGGGATCTACCATTTGGGAGTTTCAAATTTCTTTTCATTTATGTGCATTTTGGATATTTTATGTTATAACTTGGTATGCAAGCATTTCCCACTTCATGTGCACGTCCAAATGCCTTCAATGTGAACTCAACAAATTGCTTCAGCCATCCATGGGCCTTCCACACGTCCATAAAGGCCCATGCAATCCAAATTTCAAATCCCATGCACATGAGCAAAGTGTGTGATCAGCCACATTCAGCTATAAATAAACACTTCATGAGATTCATTTTACAACCTTTTGGAGATCCCATATGCTGCTGCACTGAAACCATAGCCCTCACCAAAGGAATCACTCAATATTTTTCAGATTTTCGAGCTTGAAATTCAGTATCATTAGCTGGGTTTTAAAGCTAGATTCCTTAGCCAATCATCTTTCATACACTCAAGGATTAAAGAGGAGCAAAGATCTTGGAGAATTCGTGGCCATAAGTTCATCAATTCAAAGGTATAAACTCAAACTTTTTGGATCTGAAACTCTTAATTCAATGTAGTTTTCTTGTGTTTCTGTGGTTCTCTGAAGTCTTCATACTTGAGGCAAGCTGTGTATGCATTCAATTTTTCCTTTCATGAACAATCCGTGTGGACACCATGATTTTCTCCTTCATCTTTCTCTCAATATAGGAAGATTGAAAGAAATCCATTGGTACAGTGATGATCTACATCACAAGAGCTTTATTTCCATGGCCTTGTTTTTCATTTTCATTGAGGTTTGATGCGGTGTTTCGCAAGTATACGAACACGTCAGAGTAATATAAAAGATTGTCGAATCCACAGAGACCAAGTGTCAATCTATCGTTATCTATTGTTATGGTGTTTATCAAAGGCAATCAAAATAAGTGTTTTTGGAGTGTGCAATGAAAAGTAAAGTGTTGAATAAAGATTAATTAATAAAGACAGGGTCGAATGTAATTCACATAATCAATTGATAATCCAAGTACTTGCTAATAGAGCTACTTATGGGCAATGTTTCCTACTTTGAAAAGAACTAATTTAACAGGAACTGTCGCTTTCGCGTATTCAGAACCGAGTTGTACTCCCTAATCAAACCCTCTTATTGTCACTTATAAAAAGGCGCGCATTGCGTTAGAGTAGTAAACCTATTTTTAAGAAATATAGTATCTTGACTAAGTTGAAAAGTATTATAACCTGGATTTCTTAACCAAAAGAGGTTCTTACGAACCAGACTCTAAACTTATAAACGCGTCCCAAAATAGTTTTAAAATCTCTTTTCTTCTTAATGTTAAAATCTCCTAATGAACTAAACAAAGCGCTTTCGCTGTTTTTGAAATAGTTAAAAACAATTAAGTTTAAAAAGACGTTGGACGAGTTTCGATCTTACCCAACGGAATTGAAGTGCGGGAAAACTTAAGTTGAAAGTTGAAATAGCCCTTAAGTGCTTCTACGAACAATTGTACGGATTATCGGTTCAATTACGATTCTTACATTCTAACCTTATAGATTTAGTTAAACATGGTAAAGTAAAAGTGCATTAATTTAAATAAAAGTAGTGCGGGTGCGGAAAGTAAATAAAAGTAGTGCGAGTGCGAGAAATAAATAAAAGTAGTGCGAGTGTGGAAAATAAATAATTTAAAGCGAGTGCGAGGAAATAAATAATTTAAAGCGAGTGCGAGGAAATAAATAATTTAAAGCGAGTGCGAGGAAATAAATAATTTAAAGCGAGTGCGAGGAAATAAATAATTTAAAGCGAGTGCGAGGAAATAAATAATTTAAAGCGAGTGCGAGAAATAAATAAAGTAAAGCGAGTGCGGGAAAATAAATAAGATAAAGACAAGTAATAAAAACCTGCTCCAATCGGAGGGTTGAATAAATTGCAAAGCGGAAATGAAAATGGCGGCAGGATTAACTTCCTTCCAAAGTGCTCCAAACTCGATCACAGACTTGATTACACGATTGTGGTAACACTCCAATACGAAGCGATTACCACTTTATAATACTGAATATATGCCTAAGTGAAACAAAGTTGCTTTGAGTTTGCCTCTGCTCTAAGTTTGGATGATTGTAAAAGTGATTTCGAGTTTCTATTTATAAGCAAGTAAAAAGATGGAAATGACAAGGATGCCCTTCAACTTAAAAATGGGAGGGAAAAACTTTCCTCTTGTGGCGCCCGCCACAAGGCCATGGCGCCCGCCACAAGCACAAAATGAGGCGCCTTAGTGGAAGTATTGGGGAACATGGAAGTTGAGGGAAGTTGATCTTGGACACGTCATGGCAGGGTCTATGGCGCCAGCCATGGGGTAGGCCACAAGTACAAAATGCTGAATTTTAGGGTTTTTAGCTCTTTTTCACTCCTTTTCTCGATCGGGGCTCCGATTAAAGTAAAAACCTGAAAACAAAGAAAAACATAGCAATAACACAACAAAATGATAATAAAACAACTAGAATGCATGTGGAATCAGAGTCGAAAATACGGTAAATTTCAGTGTTATCAAACTCTCCCACACTTAAACCTTTGCTTGTCCTCAAGCAAAACATTGAAAAGGTCATAAAAGAAAATTCGTGTAAACGAGTGCTTCAGGTGAAAATTCTAAGTTCAAGTTGGGATGCAGTGATAGGTACTAACTGAGTGAACTAAGGGTATCATGATGACACTAATCCGCAAATGCGGACATAAACTTCATTCCTATATTAACCAACCCATATTATCCCACAATACCTAGGCCTGCCTCTTCATCTCTTTTTGTGTCCTTTTCATTCAGGCGCAATCACATTAAGCCCGTTATTTGTACATGCTTCATAGTAGAGTGGCCTGTTAGTGATTATGACCTGAGCATGGGATTTCTGGCACATAAACATGTGTAAACCCTTTATTGGACCCAACTGTAGTTGTGGGGGATCGGATCGTAATCCGCCCTACCGAGTTCAGTGCCAGATACCTCTGAACCAACTAACAGTGGGTAAGTTTTTCTTTTTCTTTTTCTTTTTGTAGCAAATTTTTACAATTATTTGGTTTAAATGACTTTGTGAGGGTCACCTATACCGGAGTTGCCTTTTTGCTTTCTTTTATTTTTTTGTTTTTCTGGATCATTCACTTATTTGCATCGGTCCCCTACGTAGAGGATGCGTAGGCCGGAGCTGACTGCTGAGATAAACTACTAAGGACTTATACGGAAATGATGATTAAGGCCATGGTATATGGGGTTTCGGGAATGATTCATATATTTACGAAGCTAATGGTGCTAAAACAGATACTGATGTTTCGCAAAGTTCTCCCAAGTCACCGTATCCTTACTCAAAACATGTCTTTAAAACCTGAAAACTTTCGGAATAACACTATTTTCTTTTGCAAAAAAAAATTTCGGTGGGGCTAAAGGTATGGGGAGGTAGGATTGTACTAAAGATCTACTATATTTGGTGACTCGTCAAACTCATGCATTATACTAAAAAGCAAAATAAACAACTAAAAGGAAATAACAATAAATAAACTATCTAAAAATAGCAAAGAAAAAGCGATAAAGGAAAAACGAGAAAAGCAATAAAGAAAAGACGATAGAGTCTCCTCCCACACTTAAATCGAACATTGTCCCCAATGTTTCGAAATAAGATAAGGGAAGAGTTACCTGACAACCTATTGCTGACCACTAGTGCCCTCGCCATCCTGAGGTGGACGACGAGATCGGGTACGACGACGGTCTCTCTGATCCATCCTCGCCTGCAGGGCATCCTGAGCGGTCCTCACCTCTCGAAGGTTACCCATAATGGAACCTTGAGTGGCTTCAATGAGTGCCATGTGTCTCTGGTGGTAGTGTTGCTGACGGGCTTGTGTATCTGTGATCGTTTGCAGGGATTGTAGAACAGTGTCATAGGACCTGTCTGTCCTCCGCTCCGACTCTTGCATGAAGCTCATGTTATTCGCCAGTTGTTGTTGGATGGTAGAGAGTAGGTCGTCACGCCTTTGCTCTCTAGCCATGTGATCACGCCACATCTCCTTTGTAATATAGAAGCCAGGAGTGGTACCTGCAGAAGAAGAAGATGGTGCGGTCTGTGGTGGTGAAGGATGATGGGGGGACACATTGGGTACGGGAGATCTCTCTCTCCGATCATATTCATCATCAGTGTCATGTCCCGCCTCATCAGGAATGTTAGGAGGAAGAGGACCCAAAACAGGTGGGGCATCTAAAGCGTAGGTCCAATTCCTTTCATCTCGTACGTCTGTACGTCTAGTGCACGGTAAAACAACAAACGGGATGGCTACACCATGAACCATAAGCATATAGCCTCCTTCTCTCCTCGAACGACATAATTTCATGTCTCTTATAAATTTTAGGTTAATTGTACGATGAGGTAAGGGGTCTAGGGTAGCCATCTCATCGTTCAGGTTAAGCGCCCGAGCAATAGATGTAATCAATCCACCAAAAGAAATCGGTCCCGCTTTATTCAAAGTTAAAGTCATATGAGCAAGCATGAACGGGACCGAATTAATACGTCTATTTGTGAGGCTTCCTTGTAAAAATAGAAGCTCTCTAGCATTAACCTTATTTGGATTCTCCCGGCCAAAAATAGTGCATGCCAACAGATATCTAAAAACTCTGATGGTCGGGTTATGGATAGTTGAGGCAAGAACTCCTTCAAAAGAGTTTATGGAAGTGTTTGATAGACGCTCCCAGAAGGAAAATACCTCAACAGACCATTCGAAATCCAAAGGTGCCTCACAAATAGCACCGTCCCCACGAGGGATTCCTAACAAGCTGGCTAGTTCGTCGGTATTGAATTCGTATTCAACAGCAAACATTCTAAATCTGACAGTACCAACTGTGCTAGCAGTGTTAGGGTTGACAATATAAATTAAGGAACTCAAAAACTCAATTGTCAATCGCTCATAGGTAGGTTCTTTGTTGGAAAAGAAATTATGCAAACCTAAATTATCTAATAAATGAAATATGCTATGATAGATACCTAAAGTGTAGAGACAGTTTTCGTCAACATACCTTGTCGGGAGGATTTCCCGATTTTGCAACCGTTCAATAATTTTTCTTTGTCTATCCCCCGGTTTCCCTCCTCGAAGAATGAATCCGTTAAACTCCATTTGAAAGCTCTTGAAAAGTGATGAAGAAGATGAAGTGGTTTGTGAAAAGGTTGGATTTTTACGAAATCCGACGGATGAAAATGAAAATGGAAATCGGAAAAATGATTTGTACGGTGTGGTGGTTAGAAAAGTATGAGATTTTTGTGGGTTAAAGGGTGTTTCTCCAAGGTGAAAAAATGGGTTTGGAAGGTTGTAAGTTGCAAAAATGGTGAAGAAAGGGGTTTTGCCCCGACCTTTTACAGACGTTGTGGCGGGCTCCACAAGGCAAAATCTGGATGGGCCGGATTTTGGTCCTTTGGCTTGGGCTTCTCTTGTCTTTTGGATTTGAGGGGTCCGGATAACATTTGTTTTGTGATTTTCCTAGCATCATTGACTTGCATAATTTTATAAAGGTAAAAACAGAAAATAAAAATGAAACAAAAATTAAATATTAGACTAACAAATAAATAAATAACTGAAAAATAAAAAATGCAAATAAAACGAAAAATAAGACATATATAGATAAAAGTAGAAATATCAGTGTATAGATGTAGTTTATATAATATTCCAAATGCGATAATAAAAGATGAGTTATGTAAATACGAGAAAAATAAAATAAAAGAAAGATAAAATAAGATGGAATGGTGAGATCATATAGTGGGGATGTCATCTTCCTGAGAGGAACCACGGAGCATGGCTACTTCTTGCTTGAGCTCTGCGATCTCCTGATATAGACAGTCGGCTTCAGTAGCATGGGTGAGATTAGACACTCCCATCTGTAAAGTGAGGTCAGCCACCTCCTGTCTAAGCTCTACGATCTCTCTACAACACTCAGCAATCTGAGTGCGGATGTCGGGTGTCTGCAATGAAAGATTATTAGAGAAAATAGTGATTATGGGAGATGGTAGTGTAGGCGTGTATTCAGCAGTGGGTGGTGATCTCGGTTCCTCAACGGTCTCTCCCTGGCCCTCTAGAGCATAACTTCAATTCGCTGGATCATGCACACTGGTCATCATAGGATTTGGCAATGTGAAATAATGGATAGCCTCACTGTCGACTAGCAATCGGAACTGACATGGGTGGAAAGAGGCTCTCCTCATCAACCCTCTGGTCAAACAGAAGTCGATGTCCATGGTAGTGTACCCACAGTAGGTCCGAAGATGTAACAGCTTGCGAGACAAACCTAAAGCGACAGCGATCTGCGTGATGATTCCGCCAACATGGATGACTCCTTCGATAGATCTGGAGATACCGCTGAGACTGCATAATAAAAAGTTCCCACATGCTACTGGGCGAGACTGGGATGCACAAAATAATAGGAAGATCTCCTCTTCACTCAGTAGTGTCTCTGCATCCGGTCTTCCCAGGAAGGAATGTGCTAATATCATCTGAAAGTATCTGAAGGCGGGGTTATGTATAACATGAGACAACTATGTAGATGGATCCTGGCTTCCGCCCCCTGATATATCACTCCAAAACTTCTCAACCTCCTTACCCAGAAAATATCCCATAGGTGTTTCCGGGATAGCATCAGGAGTGGTCTGGAAGCCCAATAAGTCGCCGAACTCTTTCTGGCTGAAGGAGTACTCAACTCCGAAAAGCCTGAAAGCAGCATACCCATATGGTCCAGAATATGGGTCATAGTCGAATGAACTCAGGAACTCCAAAGTCAGGTTCCTGTAGGTGTTACTCAAGTCATCAACAAACTCGTCCCAGTGAAGCTGGTGGCTAAGGAATCAGATACTCGGCTCGATACCCAGTGCCTCCATACAATGCTGATCAGGATAAAGTGTGGGTGCCATAGGGCACTGATACAGAGCAATGTAGCGCTCCCTCTGAGCATTATCTCTATAGGCCACGTGCATGTCATCGAAATCTTGCATCCTGTAAAAGTTAAGAAAGTGATCCTGAAAATACAAACCATTCAAATCTTAGTCTCAATGCAAAATATGATAAAATAAAATAAAATTAAAATTAAATAAATGCGAAAAAGTAAAATGAAAGAAAAACCATGGGTTGCCTCCCACGCAGCGCTTGTTTAACGTCATTAGCTTGACGATTAGAATTTATACACCTGTAGTAGTAGGAATCGGTGGATCAATCAGGGTGTGGCTTGAGTAAAATGCTGGAATGTCTCCTCCTTCGTAGAGCTTCAGTCTTTGTCCATTTACAGTGAATGGACTACAGGTATCGTTCTTGATTTCTACGGCCTCGGATCTCAGAATCTTGGATACTTCGAAAGGACCAGTCCATCTTGAACGTAGCTTTCTAGGGAAGAGTCGTAACCTAGAGTTAAAAAGGAGAACAGGATCGCCTATATTGAAATTTTTCTTTACTATTCTTTTGTCGTGATAGGCTTTTGTCCTCTCTTTATATATTTTTGCATTCTCGTAGGCCGATTTCCTAAGTTCTTCTAATTTATGAATGTCTAGGGTACGCTTTTCTCCAGCGGCTAGGTAGTCTAAATTCAAAGTTTTAATGGCCCAATAGGCCTTATGCTCTAATTCGAACGGTAAGTGACAAGATTTTCCATAAACTAGTTGATAAGGAGTAGTTCCTATAGGGGTTTTGAAAGCGGTTCTATAGGCCCATAATGCTTCTTGAAGCTTCTGAGACTAGTCTCTCCTAGAAATAGAAACAGTTTTCTCTAGGATTTGTTTTATCTCCCTATTAGATACTTCTACTTGGCCACTAGTCTGTGGGTGGTATGGTGTTGCTACTCTATGCCTAACTCCATATTTTCTTAAAAGTTTGTCAAATATTCTCGATATAAAGTGTGATCCTCCATCGCTTATGACTAAACGTGGTGTTCCAAATCTAGGGAGTATATAGTTTTTAAATAATTTGATTACTACCCTAGTGTCGTTTGTGGGTGCAGCTATAGCTTCAATCCACTTAGACACATAGTCTACAGCTACTAAGATATACCTGTTTCCTAAGGATGGTGGAAAAGGTCCCATGAAATCTATACCCCATACGTCAAAGAGTTCTACTTCCTGGATGTTTCTTAGAGGCATTTCATCACGTCTTGAAATGTTTCCAGTGCGTTGGCATCTATCACATTTGACAATGCAGGCATAGACATCACGCCACATGGTAGGCCAGAATAAGCCAGTTTGAAGAATCTTGGCGCATGTCTTAGAGGTGCTCGCATGTCCACCATAAGGTGCAGAATGACAATGCTTGATAATATTATTTACCTCTTCTTCTGGAACGCAACGGCGAAAAATGCCATCTTTACCCCTTTTGAAAAGGAGCGGTTCGTCCCAATAGAAGTTTCTCACATCGTGGAAGAATTTCTTCTTGCGGTGGTAGTCAAGATCAGGGGGTACTATATCAGCAGCTAGGTAATTAACGAAATTTGCATACCAGGGTACGTTACTTATTGCTAAGGAATTTTGAGGGTGCTCATAAGGATCTAGGTTATTATCTTCAATGGTTACTAGTTCAGGTTTTAGATGTTCTAGCCTAGAAAGGTGATCGGCTACTACATTTTCAGTGCCTTTTTTTATCTCTTATATATAAATCAAACTCTTGTAGTAATAAAATCCATCGGAGTAATCTGGGCTTGGCATATTTTTTACTTAATAGGTAACGAATGGCAGCATGATCGGTGTAAACTATAATTTTTGATCCTACTAGATAAGATCTAAATTTGTCTATAGCGAAAACTACAGCGAGTAATTCTTTTTCAGTTGTTGCATAGTTAAATTGGGCAGCATCTAGGGTTCTACTGGCATAATAAATGGCATGTAATTTTTTATCTTTCCTTTGTCCTAGAACGGCTCCAACTGCATAATCACTAGCATTGCACATTATCTCAAAAGGTTCCGACCAATCTGGTGGTTTCATAATGGGTGCCAATACTAACGTTTGCTTTAAAATATTAAATGCGTCATTACATTTTTCATCGAAAATGAATTCAACATCTTTCATTAAAAGTCCAGTTAAAGGTTTAGTTATTTTGGAGAAGTCCTTAATAAAACGCCGGTAGAATCCAGCGTGTCCAAGAAAGCTTCGGACTTCTCTGATGGTTTTTGTGGGTTTTAGGTTTTCTATAACTTCTATTTTAGCTCTATCTACCTCTATACCTTTTTCAGAAACTATATGTCCTAAAACTATTCCTTCGGTCACCATGAAATGACATTTTTCCCAGTTTAGCACGAGGTTCACCTCCACGCATCTCTCCAGGATTTTCTCAAGGTTAGCAAGACAATTATGGAAATCAAATCCGCAAACCGAGAAATCATCCATAGACACTTCCATGATACCATCGAGGTAATCTGCAAAGATTGACATCATGCAGCGTTGGAAAGTAGCTGGGGCATTACAGAGGCCGAATGGCATTCGTCTGTAGGCAAAAGTTCCATAAGGGAATGTAAAGGTAGTTTTTTCTTGATCTTCGGGATGGATAGGTATTTAGAAGAATCCAGAGTATCCATCTAGATAGCAGAAGTAAGAGTGTCTGGCTAGACGCTCCAACATCTGGTCTATAAATGGTAAAGGGAAATGATCCTTCCTAGTTGCTTTATTCAATTTTCTATAATCTATACACATCCGCCATCCTCCTTCTAAACGTTTTGCTACATGTTCGCCTTTATCGTTTTGCACGACTGTGATGTCTCCCTTTTTAGGTACTACATGCACAGGGCTCACCCACTTACTATCTGAGATCTGGTAGATGATACCTGCCTCAAGTAACTTAAGAACTTCCTTTTTAACGACATCACTCATTATAGGGTTTATTCTTCTCTGATGTTCCCTAGAGGGTTTCGAATCTTCTTCGAGCGAAATCCGATGCATGCATACGGATGGGCTTATACCTTTCAGGTCAGAGATATTATATCCTAAGGCTGAGGGATATCTTCGTAAAACGTCTAAAAGTTGGTTCGTTTCCTCTTGGCTCAAGGTAGCACTAACTATAACTGGATGGTTCATCTTTTTATCGAGGAACTCATATCTCAGGTTCTTAGGCAGTTCCTTAAGTTCTAAGGTTGGTTTCTTAGGGCATGGCATAGGATCTGGGGTAAGGGATAAACATTCGTAAAGGTTATCATCGATGTAGGGTTTCTTAAAGTCATCATCTTCCCTTATGAGAGTTGATGGTAACTTAATTGTTTTTATAATTTCTTTTTGTTCTAATTCTCTAACACATTCATCAATGATATCTAAGGCATAACACGAATCTCCCATCACAGGTGCCATAAGAAATTTCGAAAGTATAAATTCTATTTTCTCGTCACCTACCTCAAATGTCAACTTTCCTTTCTTGACATCTATTATGGCTCCTGCAGTCGATAAGAATGGTCTACCTAGAAGGATTGGTATATCATTGTCCTCTTTGATGTCCATGACAACAAAATCAGTAGGGATAAATAACTGACCTATCCTAACAGGAACATCTTCTAAAATTCCTATCGGATACTTAACAGATCTATCGGCTAACTGAAGTGACATCTTAGTGGGCTGTAATTCTCCTAAGTTTAACCTCTCACAAACTGCTAAAGGCATTAGGCTCACACTAGCTCCTAAGTCTAAAAAATCTTTTTCGATGACATGATTACCCAGAAGGCAAGGAATGGAGAAATTTCCAGGATCTTTATCTTTCTTTGCTAATTTGTCCTCGGAAATAGCATTACATTCCAAAGGCTTCGGATCGTCAAGTCTACGTTTGTTGGTAAGGATGTCTTTGAGAAACTTTGTATAAGAAGGTATCTGGGTGATGGCTTCTGTGAAAGGGATTTCTACATGAAGTTTTTCTATAACTTTAATAAATTTTTGATACTGTTTATTGATCTGGGTTTGTTTGAGTCTTTGCGGATATGGTATAGGTGGTTTATATGGCGGGGGTGGTACGTAAGTTTTATCTTTAGGTTCTTCTCCTTTTTCTCGACCTTCCTGGTTTTCAGATTCCTCTGGTTCCTTTACTTCGTCCGTGGGTTTGGTACATTTCTTAGAAGTTTCGGGTTCACTCAATCTAGGGTTTGGTGGCTCATCATAAGCGTTCTCACTTCGTAGGGTAATGGCATTGGCTTGTCCTCTCGGATTTTGTTGAGGTTGTCCAGGAAATTGTCCTCCAGGTGTAGTCGGAGGGGCTTGGTTTAAAGCTACCTGAGAGATCTGGGTTTCAAGCATCTTGGTATGAGTAACTATTTGGTCAACCTTGGTTCCTAACTGAGTAATCAATTCGTTAACATGAATGTTTTGGTTCATGAACTCCTTATTTTGTTGGGTTTGAGCGGTGATAAAATTTTCCATAATTTTCTCAAGGCTCGGCTTTGGTGGCACAGGTTGCATAGGTTGATTTGATCTAGGGGTTTGATAACTAGGTCTCGGAGGTGCATTATTTTGGATAGGGTTATTGTTTTTATAGGAGAAGTTCGGGTGATTCCTCCATCCAGGGTTATAGGTATTCGAATATGGGTTCCCTTGGGTGTAGTTCACTTGCTCAGAGTGGGTTTCGTTTAATAGACTGCATTCTACAGATTGGTGTCCTTTGGTCCCACATATCTCACAATCCGACAAAACTGCGGCTACAGTATTCGGGTTTATGCACATATGCTCGACCTTAAGAGCTAATACGTCCATTTTAGTTTGCATCATGTCTATAGAGTTTAGTTCATGCACTCCTCCTTGGGCTTCCTTCTTCTCAACTGTCGCTCGTTCGACTCCCCATGATTGATGGTTTTGAGCCATATCTTCGACGGGGCCACTAGCTTCAGGATAAGGTTTGTTCATCAGAGCACCGCCTGCGGCAGCGTCGATGGTCATCTTTGTGTTGTAATGAAGTCCATTATAGAAGGTTTGAATGATTAACCAATTTTCTAAGCCATGATGTGGGCATGCTCGTAACAACTCTTTATATCTCTCCCAAGCTTCGAACAACGATTCTCCTTGGTTTTGGGTAAATCTAGTTATATGGTTTCGAAGAACGGCGGTTTTACTCGGGGGAAAATATCTAGCAAGAAAAACTCTTCTAAGGTTATCCCAAGTCGTAATGGAATTTGGTGGAAGGGAATCTAACCATGATAGGGCTTTATCTCTGAGGGAAAAAGGAAATAATCTTAAACGTATTACCTCAGGAGAAGCTCCATTGGTTTTAAAAGTGTCTGCTAATTGAAGAAATATTTTTAAATGTTGGTTTGGGTTTTCAGTAGCGAGACCTGCGAATTGTCTCTGTTGCACTAGTTGCAACAGGGATGGTTTAAGTTCAAAATTATTATCTGGGATGGTTGGGTTTACTATACTAGAACTAGGTTCTTCATTAGATGGTTGAGCGAAATCCTTAAGAGGTCTTTGGTTTTGATCTTCGGCCATAGCTCTCTTAATCCTATGAAAGAATAAACGTGCACGAGCGTAACGTTCAGGTTCCGCCAGAGGGTATACTAAGCTTAAACTTCCGGTGCTGCGAGTTCTTCGCATTGACCGGCGGGAAATAGCTTAAGTCTAAACGATATAACAACAGGAAAATGAAATTTGACGAAATTGGTCCCCGGCAACGACGCCAAAAACTTGATGCGGTGTTTCGCAAGTATACGAACGCGTTAGAGTAATATAAAAGATTGTCGAATCCACAGAGACCAAGTGTCAATCTATCGTTATCTATTGTTATGGTGTTTATCAAAGGCAATCAAAATAAGTGTTTTTGGAGTGTGCAATGAAAAGTAAAGTGTTGAATAAAGATTAATTAATAAAGACAGGGTCGAATGTAATTCACATAATCAATTGATAATCCAAGTACTTGCTAATAGAGCTACTTATGGGCAATGTTTCCTACTTTGAAAAGAAATAATTTAACAGGAATTGTCGCTTTCACGTATTCAGAACCGAGTTGTACTCCCTAATCAAACCCTCTTATTGTCACTTATAAAAAGGCGCGCATTACGTTAGAGTAGTAAACCTATTTTTAAGAAATATAGTATCTTGATTAAGTTGAAAAGTATTATAACCTGGATTTCTTAACCAAAAGAGGTTCTTACGAACCAGACTCTAAACTTATAAACGCGTCCGAAAATAGTTTTAAAATCTCTTTTCTTCTTAATGTTAAAATCTCCTAATGAACTAAACAAAGCGCTTTCGCTGTTTTTGAAATAGTTAAAAACAATTAAGTTTAAAAAGACGTTGGACGGCTTTCGATCTTACCCAACGAAATTGAAGTGCGGGAAAACTTAAGTTGAAAGTTGAAATAGACCTTAAGTGCTTCTACGAACAATTGTACGGATTATCGGTTCAATTACGATTCTTACATTCTAACCTTATAGATTTAGTTAGACATGGTAAAGTAAAAGTGCATTAATTTAAATAAAAGTAGTGCGAGTGCGGAAAGTAAATAAAAGTAGTACGAGTGCGAGAAATAAATAAAAGTAGTGCGAGTGCGGAAAATAAATAATTTAAAGCGAGTGCGAGGAAATAAATAATTTAAAGCGAGTGCGAGGAAATAAATAATTTAAAGCGAGTGCGAGGAAATAAATAATTTAAAGCGAGTGCGAGGAAATAAATAATTTAAAGCGAGTGCGAGAAATAAATAAAGTAAAGCTAGTGCGGGAAAATAAATAAGATAAAGACAAGTAATAAAAACCTACTCCAATCGGAGGGTTGAATAAATTGCAAAGCCGAAATGAAAATGGCGGCAGGATTAACTTCCTTCCAAAGTGCTCCAAACTCGATTACAGACTCTATCACAGACTTGATTACACGATTGTGGTAACACTCCAATACGAAGCGATTACCACTTTATAATACTGAATATATGCCTAAGTGAAACAAAATTGCTATGAGTTTGCCTCTGCTCTAAGTTTGGATGATTGTAAAAGTGATTTTGAGTTTCTATTTATAAACAAGTAAAAAGATGGAAATGACAAGGATGCCCTTCAACTTGAAAATGGGAGGGAAAAACTTTCCTCTTGTGGCGCCCGCCACAAGGCCATGGCGCCCGCCACAAGCACAAAATGAGGCGCCTAAGTGGAAGTAATAGGGAACGTGGACGTTGAGGGAAGTTGAGCTTGGACACGTTATGGCAGGGTCTATGGCGCCAGCCATGGGGTAGGCCACAAGTACAAAATGCTGAATTTTAGGGTTTTTAGCTCTTTTTCACTCCTTTTCTCGATCAGGGCTCCGATTAAAGTAAAAACCTGAAAACAAAAGAAAACATAACAATAACACAACAAAATGATAATAAAACAACTAGAACGCATGTGGAATCAGAGTCGAAAATATGGTAAATTTCAGTGTTATCAAGGTTCGTTTCTCTGCAAATTTGGCCGGAATTTGTTGCTTCGCCGGAGAAGACGGTGGTTTCCACCGCCACCACCACGTGTGTTACTCCCTGGCCCTTGGATCTTGCTTCCATGATCTAATCGTGATCATCCGTTTTAATTACTTCATTTTCAAGATCAAGTCGTGCCTTGTGCGTTTGACTTGAGCCTAGCGTGTTTCCTCAGATCAAGTCGTGCCTTGTGCCACGTCAATTAATGAAGTTGGATCAGGTGGCTGAGTATTTTTCGCTTATTTCATTTTCTTTTTATTTTCTGTTAATTCATTTCATTTTCAAAAATTCATTAAAAATTCATTTGAAGTCAGAAAAATATGAGACCAACTCTAAAAATTTTCTTGAAAAATCTTGTTTCATATTATGATTTTTAATTATTTTTGTGACTTCATTTGATATTTTTTATGCATTACTTGGTTTTTAATGATTTTAATTCATTTTAAAATACTTTCTGACTTTTAAAAAATACAAAAATATTTTCATAGCATCTATGGATCATGATAAGTCAATGAAAAATAGTCTCAACAATTTCTTGTTTGTTTTGAGATTTTTTTAAATTTTAATTCATATTATGCTATTTTTGGTTGTTTTGAATTGATTTTAATTACTTTCTAATTTCAAAAATTTGTGAAAAAATTAGTCAAAGTTTGTTTGACTATGTTAAACCTATGAGAATTTAATTGGACTCATTGAAGTTGTTTTGAATTGAATTTGAGGTTCAACCTTATTTATTTATTTTTTATTTGTATTCTATTTTAATTCAAAAAATACAAAAAAAAAATATCACTGACTTCTTGACTTGTTATATTCATTTCTCTTCTGTTTGGGGCTGATTGAGGTTGAATTGATTCAACTTTGATCAAATTCATTGAATCTTGTGGTTTTGAAAATCCTTAAGGATCATCACCTAGAAAGATGAATGAATTTGATCAAGGATGAGTTATCCCTTGATCAATTGGGATTAGTTGTTGACTTCTTACCCCTCCCTTTCATCTTCATCCCTTTCTTTCCCTCAATGGTCAATGAGTTAAAGTCTTGAGGTTGGTCTTGACAAATAGAAGTTTAATCTTCTTTGATCCAAACCAAACTCAACTTGATCCATGATTAAGTGAGTTATTTTGTGTCAAAGATAGGTTACTTCTTGGTCAAGCAAATAACCAAAAGTCAATAAAAGGTCTTTCCTCTCTTGTTTGGCATGGCAAATTTATGGAGCTTGGCTTACTAGTCATGACCTCTAACTTGTGTTCTTTGCCTATATTCTTATTGACCGGCCTCAGATAGGGGTGACTACTACATTAGTCCACTTACGATTGCTTAACATAGCGCTACATTGTCTTATAACAAGCTAACATAACTCCACTAACTACTAACTTTAATTTGAGCTTTTAAATTCTTGTCATTTACTTTCAATGTTATTTATTTCTTGCTCATTATTCATCTTGATTTTCATTTTGCTCACTTGAGCACATATTTTATGTTTATGTCATTTTTCTTTTTCTCATTTGAGCCCATTATTGTATATAAATATATTGCTATTTTGTGTTGTTTGTGTTTGATTTGATGTGAACCAAAATGCAAAAGGAGAAAGGACTTAGAATTAGGATTTACCCATGCTTAAAGGAGTTCAAGAGCAACTAGGCCTCATGCCTTTAGAATGCAAAATTTATTGAAGAGCAACTAGACCTCATGCCTTTAGAATGTTAAAACTCAAAGTTGACCTCAAAGGACTTCTCTTCAAACTTATTCTTTGTCCATTCCCTTTATTGTGTTATGAGCTTTTTTTATGTGTGCTTTTGTGTGATAGGAACCTCATCTTAAGATTGTGAAAAGAGGACCATTGTCATGAGTAGCCAAGTTAAGAGCCAAGCCAAATGAAGACCCTAGGAGCTTGAATTCAATTTATTGATTGCTTGTTTGTGAGCTAAGTCCAAAGGAAAGGAGCGTCTTAAGTCATCTCTATGACTCCAAGAAAAGGAACTCCAAGGGTTATATTTCCCCTCTTATCTTTGTATGCTTTAGGAATAGCCCTTCTCTCTTCTCCCCACTCTAACCAAACCAAAAATCATTTTCAAAACTTTGACTTTATTTCAAATTAGAAACCTAGGCCTTAAGCCTTTGACTTTTCAAAACCCTTTTCATAAATGCTCATTGTAAATAAACTTTAATCCAACTTTGACCTCATTTTGTAAATAAACCTAACTTGTAAATATAACCCACTTCAAGTTGTTTTGTGGTTCCAATGGCCACTTTATTAAAATCTTTCAAAAACATTAGTCATAGGTTTGAGTTATCATAGTGGTTGATGTAAATCTCACCTCATCCTTAGTGTTGGATTATAAGCCTTCCATGCTTATTATAGGGTTAACCCCTCACTAGCATGTTGAAGCCTTCCTCACATGGTGGATTGTTGGTTTAGGTTGAGTTTTCTCCCCTTGATAACAAAAGACCTTAAGGCTTTTGATTAAAATCAATTCACCAATCTTTGAAATTTTTACCCCGAACTACGAGGTTTTGATCCTCCTTTGTGATGGTACGTAGGCAATGGGTTCATCCATTCAAACAATAAAATTTGTAAATATAATTTATTCTCTTCTCATCCCTCCAATCTTTTGCACAAATCTTTTCACAAATACCAACCTACAACACATATTTGCAAAAAGAGGCTCCCTTAGAGTACTAAGGATGTTTTGGGTGCGTAAAACCTTCCCATTTCATAACCAACCCCCTTACCTAAATCTCTGACATTTTTATTAGTTTTTTATTTGAAAAACTTCTTACTTGGCTTTTGTTAGCTTTTTAGCCTTTCCTTTGGACAAATAAAAGTGTGGTGGCGACTCGAATTGTATGTTGACTTTTGGTTTAGTCAATAAACCTAAAGGTAATGAAAACCCCGCTACAGGAAGCTTGAGAAGAGGGTGTAGTTCGGGATCTTCCTGGAGTGTGTGAATTTCCTAAAAGTGTTTCCTGAAGACATCAGTGATTTTCCTCCAGAGCGCAAAATGGATTTTTCTGGAGACTTAGTACCTGGTACTAGTCCGGTTCGATGACTCCTTATAGGATGTCTGCTTCAGAGTTGGGGAATTGAAGAGGCAACTAGAATATTTGCTTGAGAAGAAGTTTGTTCAACCAAGTGTTTATCTATGGGGTGTGTCAGTGTTATTAGTGAAAGAAGAAGGACAGTAGTATGAAGTTATGAGTGATTTGAGAATTGTATTGTACGCATTGAAAGAGAACCGTTTATACGCAAAGTTTTTCCAAATGCGAGTTATGATTAAAGAAAGTGAGTTTCCTTGGTCATGTGATTCTAGTGGTGGTATAGTTATGGATCTATCGAAGATAGATGTCGTGTTACAATGGGAGACTCTGAAGTCTGCCACTTAGATTAGAAGTTTTTCTTGGATTGACTGGTTACTACATGAAGTTCATTAAAGGTTTTCCAAATTTAGCATTGTCGTTAACTCAGTTGACTCGAAAGGGTTAAGCCTAGGTTGGAATGTGCATTGTGAAAAGAGTTTCCAAGAACTCAAGAAGAAGTTGATTTCTACTCCAATTTTGATTTCGACGAATCCAAGTGAGTCCTTTGTTATATATTGTGATGCTTTGAAGATGGGTATGGGAGGTGTGTTGATGCAAAATGGTCAGGTTGTCGCTTATGCTTAGAGACAGTTGAGATTTCTTGAAAGGAATTACCCTACACATGATCTTGAGTTGACAACAATGGTATTCATGTTGAATATTTGGAGGCACTACCTATTTGGCTCCAAATTCGAAGTGTTCAGTGGTCACAAGTGTTTGAAATATTTATTTGATGAGAAGAGTCGAATATGAGGCAGGGGAGATGACTTGAACTTCTGAATGGTTATGTTTTTTATTTGAGTTACCATTCGGGTAAAGCTAATATTGTAGCTGATGCGATGAGTAAGAATTTTTTACATAGGTCGATGCTTATGGCTCGAGAGTTAGAACTGATTAAGCAATTCAAAGATATAAGTTAGTGGGTGTAGAAAATCCTAACAGTGTGAAGTTGGGTATGTTGAAGTTGATGAGTGGTATTCTTGAGGAGGGTCACAGAAGTGGACTGAGTATTCATCCTGGTGCTACGAATATGTATCAAGATTTGAAGAAGATATTTTGATGGCCATGAGTGAAGAAAGAGGTTGCCAAATTTGTGTATGCTTGTTTGACCTGTCAGAAGTCAAAGATCGAGCATCGGAAGTTGTTGGGTCTGATGCAACCATTGAATATTCCATAGTGGAAATGGGATAGTATTTCCATGGATTTTGTAACAGATTTACCGAAGACTTCAAAGGGATGTGATTCAATTTGGGTGATTATGGATAGATTGACCCAATCGGCTCACTTTGTATCGATGAGGATCAATTATCCTTTGCAGAAGCTGGATGAATTGTATATTAATGAGATTATGAAGTTGAATGGTAATCCTTCAAGTATTGTGTCAGATAGAGATCCGAGATTTAAATCGAGGTTCTGGGAGAGTCTGCAGACTACTTTGGATACTAAGTTGAAGTTGATTTCTTCTTATCATCCGCAGACAGACGGTTAAATAGAGAGGACTATCCAGTCTTTGGATGACTTGTTAAGGGCTTGTGTGCTAGAACAAGGAGGTACTTGAGATAACTACTTGTCGTTGATTGAGCATACCTACAACAACGGTTTACATTCTAGTATTGGAATGGACCATATGAGGCGTTGTATGGTAGGAGGTGTATAACTTATTTGTGTTGGTATGAGTCAGGCGAGAGTGTTGCGCTCGGACTTGAGGTTGTTCACCAAACGACTGAAAAGATCAAGATGATCCAAGAAAAGATGAAAGCATCGCAAGTCATTAGAAAAGTTACCATGACAAGAGGAGGAAAGCACTTGAGTTCCAGGAGGCAGATCATGTGTTTTTTAGAGTTACGCCAGTAACTAGTGTTGGTCGAGCTTTGAAGTCTCGAAAGATCATGATGTGTTTTGCTGGTCCTTACCAGACTTTGCAGAGGATATGAGAGATGGACCATCGGATTGCTTTGCCTCCGCCGCTTGCTAATCTTCATGATGTGTTTCATGTGTCTCAATTGAGGAGATATATTTCGGAACCATCTCATGTGATCCATGTGGAAGATAATCTGACTGTTGATGCATCACTCGTGCGGATAGAGGATCGGGAAGTGAAGCAGATTCATGGTAAAGATATTCCCTTAGTGAAGGTAGTTTGAGGTGGTACAGTTGGTGGGAGCATGACTTGGGAGCGTGAGAAGCAGCTGAGGGAGTCGTATCCGACTCTGTTTTCCTCAAGTAATTTTCGAGGGTGAAAATTTCTTAAGTGAGGGAGAGTTGTAACACCCTATTTTTTTATTAGATATTTTATTATATTTTAATTGTTTGAATTATGGATTTTGAGGATTTATTTTATGGTTGGGTGTTGGCGGAGTATGTATCCTTGAGTTAGGGGTATATAGAGATAATAGAAGTAAGTAGAATAATTTAGAATTGTTTTGATAATTAAAAATAATATTTTATTTATTTTTATTATATTAATTAGTGAAGATAGAATAATTGGGGAAAATATGAGAAATTGAGAAAGTTAGTGGGAGGAAGGAATATGAGATAATTAAGTTTGGGTCAAGTTGGTGATTTGGAAAAGTTTACCCTAAAAATAAAAAGTTAAGAGGAACCTAGGTTGAGGGAGATATTCACAGTACGTGACATTTGAGGAAAAGGAGTAAAGAGGCAATACGAAATGTGATCAAGGGAAGAGAGTGAATGTTTTAATTCATAATTTTTGCAAGGAATTCAGGTAAGGGTGGGAACTTGTTCCAATAGTAATGGGTATGGTAGAAGGGTAGAATAGAGGAACCTTTAACCTCCTTAGGGTTTGGTGTTTTGATTCATAATTTTGAATTTGGATGTTGTGATAGTTGTTATATGATGATTATATGATGAATTTCATGTCTCTTATGTGCGTGTATTTTTTTGTTTTTATGATTAAACATATATCCACCATTGTTGCAATTTCGAAGGTTTTAGGCATAATCTTAAAATTGTGATTAAATGATTTAATTGTGTTAAAATTGTAAATTAACTTTAGATAATTAGAGTATTGTATGGGTTGTAACTTTATGAGCGTTTGGCTTTTTACGGAATCGAAATTGGAGGTCCGGAAGGCCTCCAACGATGAAAAATGCAGAAAATTCTGCATTTTGTCCGTCACGATCGCGCTCAACGCATGGGCCTTTTTTTTATGTCTTTCGGTAGAAATCGTTTTGGCCATAACTTTTGATCCGTAAGTCCAAATCAAGTGCCGTTTGAAGCGCTGAATATCTGAAATATAGGGCTATAACCTTTTTTCAGGAATAAAATAATTTTGGTGATTATTTCATGGATGTTTTTGGGGTTGAAGAAGATGGAAATTGTGTTGGAAATTTTAGAAAACAACAACTTTTTAGTAACGTGTTCGTGCACGGTTTTGATCATAACTTTTAACTCGTGAATCATTTTGGATTGGGGTTTGAAGCATTAGAAAACTGACTCTAAGAGATATAATATGATGGTGATAAGTAAATTGATTGATTATTATTCTTATGCCTACTGTATTGGTGAAGTTTTTATTCATACATTCGGTTAATGAATTGTTGACACATCCCGACGAATTTGGTCATAACTTTTATTGTCGTAAGTCCGATTTTGATATCGTTTTAAGCGTTAGAAAGCTAACGCTCATACCTATAACATGCTAGTGATTGTTGAGATGTCTTAATAATATTCATATGCCTATTGTATTAATAAATGTATTGGTTTATACGTTTGGTTGATGAGTCGTTGCATTGTTGTAATATCATTGTGTGATAATTATGTTGTTATGTCGATGATGTTAAGATGTTGACAAGTTACTGTTGTTTGTTGATATTATTCATATGGTAACATGAATTGGTTGTTGCATGATGAATGGTGTGATGCATAAATGATGAGATGTGTGTGAGGATCCTTTAGGTGAACCTTGTTGTGTTAATGCATGTTATTTGAGAGTCATGCATCTTGGTGTACGGGCTTCGGTCCAATTTTGGTGAGCCTCGATTCTATGGTGATGGATCGGGTGCGAGTAGCTAATTCTTATTATGAGGGATTAGTGAATTGTTATCTATGTTGATGGTAACGAGTTTTGGTGAGCCTCGATCCCATTATGATTGATCGAGTGCGAGTAGCTAATTCCTATTATGGGGGATTAGTGAAGCGTCACCTATGGTGATGGTAGCGATTTTGGTGTGCTCCGGTTCCAAGAGGGAATCAATCCTATGGTGGGATCATAGAGTGAGATGAACCTGAGTGTTCATATTTGGTACCACATGCATGTCGAGTCGGTGTTGAGTACATTGCATAAGTGTTGCATTTGTATTGGTTGTTGTTGATGTGTTGTTGGATGAGATGTTGTTGCATATGATGTTAATGATAATTGAGATGTGGTTGTGTATGATGTTGATTATGACTTAGATGTAAAAATATGATATATTGTTATGCATGATTGTGTAAATGTTGTACTCTATTCTTCATTCTATATCGTTACTATTGAAATGAATTCTTAACCCTTCTGTTTGAATGTTGCCTTTACATGGGCATCATGCAGATACTCAAGAGTAGTATTGCTGAAGTAAGTGGAAGGTAGCTCTTGGATTACTTCTTTATTTTTTCGCTTTTACTAGTGTTACCTTGCTCTGATCATGTAACATCGGGTTGGGTTAAACGCTTATTTTATTCCTTATGCCTGATTATGTTGAAGTCATAAGACTAATTTTGTTAATGAGAATGATTAAGATGTTGAGTTGATTGATTACAATTCTCTTATTTTTTATTACAATTGAAGTTGAGACTAGATGTTATTACTTGTTTTATCTTCCATAATTGTGATGATAATTCCACTGTGATAATACTTTAAAATGGAAGTGAGCATGCAGTGACAAGTTATGAATGCCTTATTATGTGAATATATAATACTGATCAGATGAGATGGATGTCGTGTAAATAACCCAGTTATGATTCAGGTAAGTGGGATGTTGTGTAAACATCCTTATTACAAATGTGTGTATTGAAATTTACTGTTGAACCCCGTGTTACGGAGCAGGTCATGTGTGTTATGAATGTGTGACACCCTTTGTGGTTTTATTTTATATTTAATTTACGTGATAAATTATGTGCGGGGTTTAGGGTGTTACACTTTTTCAAACAAGTGAGTTCTTGCTCATGTTTTTCTAATTTTCCAAACAAAGTAGTGTGATCAAGTACTTTAGATCATTCTCCTTTTTTATTGCGGTCACCTTGGGTTTCCATTCCCTACTAAGATATCTCAAAGCCTTATTAGTAGCAATTTCATTGGAAATAGGCTTACCTAGAGAATTCAATCGGTTAATATGATGTGTGAACCTCTTTTGAATTTTGGCAATGGTTTCACCATGCTTCATACGAAAGAGTTCAAACTTATGATTCAATGTGTTTATCCTAGCTTGTTTGACCTCATTAGTTACATCACAGGTAACTTATAATGCATCCCACATAGCCTTCGCGGTTTCACAATGGGAAACACGATAAAATTCATCAACATCGAGTGCATATTGTAGCGGGGTATTCGTTACCATTAGAGATATTGACTAAATCCAAGGTAAATCATACAAGTCGAGTCGCCACCGCACTTCTATTTATCCAAAGGAATGGTTAGAAAGCGAACAAAAACCTAATAGTTTTAACAAAAAAACTAGTAAAAGAGAACAGAGATCTGGGTAAGGGGGTTGGTTATGTAATGGGAAGGTGTTAGGCACCCAAAACATCCTAGGTACTCCTAGGGAGCCCTTTTCATACTTGTTGTGAAGGTTGTTTGTTTTGTGGAAAATTTTGTTTGTGCAAACATGATTGAAGAGATGAGAAGAGAATATACAAATTTATTTACATTTTGTGTTTGGATGAATAAACTCATTGCCTACGTACCATCTTAAAAAGATTAGGATCAAAACCACGTAGTTCGGGTTAAAAATCTCAAAATGAGTTGGTGAATTGATTGGTCTAAAAGCCTTAAGGTCTTTTGTTATCAAAGGGAGAAAACACAACCAAACCACAAATCCACCATGTGAGGATAGCTTCAACATGCTAGTGAGGGGTCAACCCTATAATAAGCATGGAAGACTCATTGTCCATCACTAAGGATATATGTGAGTATTATATCTACCACAAGGATAACTCAAACCTAATAGTTAAAGGTTATGAAAAGTTTGATTAAAGAAGTGGCCATTGGAACCACAAAAAGACATTTGAATGAGTTATATTTACCAATTAGAAGTATATACAAAAGTGGTCAAAGTTGACTTAAAGATTCAATTCAAAATAAGTGTTATGAAAAGAAGGTTTGAAAATCAAAAGCATAAGGCTTAGGTTTCTAATGTTGAAAACAATTGTTAAATGTTTGCACAAAAGTTTTGGCTTGGGTTAGAATGGAGAGAAGAAGAAGAATGGCTAAGTCCTAAGTAAAGCAAGAAGAGAAGGGGTGAAGAAAACAAAACCATACGAGGAGTCCCTCTCTTGAGATCATATTGATGATCCAAGTAGCTCCCATCTTTTGGAATAAGCAAGCAAACAAAGCATAAACTCAAGCAATCAACAGTCAAATGAACTCTTGGAAAGACTCCTCAATGTATCTTGTATCTTTCACTTTGGATGAACATGGCAATGGTCCTCCAATTAAGCTCAAGTAGAATCCCCTAGCACAAAAGCACACACATCAAAAGTTCCATGAAGCAAATCAAAAATGGACAAGAGTGAGTTTAGAGATTTGGTCCTTCTAACCCATCTTCATCATTAAGGTCCTTTTACTCCAATTTTTGCATAAGGAAAGTCCTAGAATCTAAGTCCATTTCTCCATTCTTTGCATAGGGAAAATCCTAGAATCTAAGTCCATTTCTTTGCATTTGGTTCACAATAATCAAAACAAACACAAGCATAATAATATATACACAATTATGTGCTCAAGTGAGCAAAAGGCAGATGGCATTAACATAAACATGTGCTCAAGTGAGCAAAGAGAAAAGCAAATGGATAATATGTGCAAGAATAGTAAATTGCATAAAAGTAAAGAGCAAAAAGTAAATGTTAATTGTCAATAGTTAGTGTTAGTAGTTAGTGTGCCATAAGGCAAATTTAGCGCTATGTTAAGCAATCGTAATTGGACTTATGTAGAAGTCACAACTATCTGAGGCCGGTCAATAATAATGTAGGCAACAACACAAGTTAGAAATCTTGATTAGTGAACCAAGTTCCAACAACTTGCCATGCCAAAAAGGAAAAGAGAATTGATCTTGTATTGGTTTAAGCCTTTTGCATGATTTAGAAAACAACCTATCCTTAATGCAAAGCCATTCACTTGATCAATTGATCAAGATGAATTAGATTTGAATCAAGGAAGATTAAGTCTCCCTAATCAATGCTAACTTATCAACCTTCAACTCATTGATCAAAAAGAAAGAAGAAGAAGAAGAAGAAGATGGAGAATGGATAATGAAAATGGAAAGATCAAAATGCATAAAGTGCAATAAGATGTACCAATCCATATGTATTGACCAAATGACATTGAAAGTCAAAGTCAAACAATGATAAATCAGAAATGAGATGAAGATTGGAGATCAAACAATAAGCCAAATATTTTATGCATTTTTCAATATTAAAATAAACTTGAATTAAAAATAATGGAAAGGTCAAACTTCAAAATCACTTCAAATCAACCTTGTAAGGTCCAAGTAATTTATCCCAAGTTCAACAAGGTCAAACAAAGTTTGACAAAAAATTTCAGCATTTTTAAAAGTCAGAAACTATTTTTAATCAATTAAAAATGAATAAAAATAACCTAATTGAACTAAAATCTCAAATAAATCTCAAATCAATTTAAAAATTGATGAGAATATTTTTCATAGATCCATCATCATTCAAATAGGTTAGGAAAATATTTTTGCATTTTCTGAATATCAAAAACTATTTAAAATGAATTAAAAACAACCAGAAAAGAGAAAATTCACCAAAAATATCAAATGATGAAATAAAAAATATTAAAAATCATAAATAGAAACTAGAATTTATTTGGAGACTAATGCAATTGGTCCCATTATTTTTGGATTAAAAATGAAGAAGATATTGATTTTTGAAATAAAAGGGAATAAACAAAATAAAATCAGAAATTGAAATAATATGGAAAATCAGGGATCGTTGGATGTGTTTCATTAATTGACGTGGCACATCAAATGGTACAGAGGCGCGCGCTCACCATGAGTCCAAGTCAATGCGTAACACACAACATTAAAATAAGTCATAACAATCAAAGGCCAAGATCAAATCTGGAAAATGAATCCAAGGGTTCACAACGCATCTGGCAATGGGACGGCCACCGGAGCCACCTTCTTCTCCGGTGAGCTTGGATTTTCCGGCCAAAATTGCAGAGATTCAAAAGGCAACCAAAATGCACGATCCATACATCTTTAGAAAGCTGGGATGATATACATCGTCCCTGTGCCACTCAATTCCACTCTAGATCTCTATATTGAGAGAAATCAGAGATGGAAGTTCTGTGGTGTTCATCATGAACTCAATGGATTTCAAAAATTAAATGCATAATCATGATGCCTCTATTGAGAGGACTTCAGCCAACACAAGATCCAAGAAAATAGGTCACTGGATGATGAGATTCGAAGAAAATACCAGTTGAAGAGTAAGCTTGATTTCTGGAAACTTGAGCTCGATTCCTTGCTTTCTTTGCCAAAACAGAAGATCAATGAGTTAAAGGATGAAGGTTTAGAAGCTTTAGATCCAAGGATTCAACCAGATGCAGTTGAATTTTGGATCTGAAAAATTTGAAAGAAAGTGAGATAGCTTCTTTGGTATTGGTTATGGTTTCAGTTGTGCAGCATTTCTGGTGCCATTAGGTTGAGGAAGAGTGAGACTGAACAACTCTATATATAGCAATTGGCAAAGGCAATGCATGAAAATTTCATGTGCATGAATGAAGAGGGCCTTCATGCATGGGCCTATACAGGCGCATGGAGGGCCCAAATCTAATTAATTTGGAAAGCTTAACATCAGCATATTGGTTTTGAACGTGCCAATATGATGTAATTGGATTATGCATGAAGTTTGAATCAAGTTTCCAGAAATGCACCAAAATATTCCCTTCTTTGAAAATGCCATTTCCCAAATCCAAACATGATCATGTGAGTAATGGTTGGAAAGTCTTTATGTAAGGAACAATTGTTATGTTGGATAAAAACCCATTTGAAGTGTGGAAATTTATGAAATTTGAGTTTAAAGTGCAAGGTGTATGACATGTCAAAGCAAGGTTTCTAAATTTGGCCAATGTTCAAGCCCTTCTGTTTTGATGATGCAAGCCTCAAATGAAAACACCTCCAATATAAACGTTGTAGATATTTTCAAGACAATCAAAATGGACTTAAATTTTGCATCATTTGGATTTTTGATGAAGAAGTTATGGGCACTTGAAGTTGGACTTTTTGCCTTTCAATGCATTTGGTCCAAAAGGACCTATAATGTCTTGCATTATCACATGTATTTCCTTTGAGATTTTGAAATTTTGTTCAACATAACATTTGAAGTAGACATCTTAATCGTTTCAATGCATTTGATCCCACCTCAAAATCATAAAAAATGAATGAGTTATGTCCTTGGGAAGTTGACCCACAATTAGGGTTTCAGTCAAAATGACCTATAATGTATTGGTTTGGGAGATGACCTTCCAATCTTCAAATCAATTTTTTATGAACATGAAAGTTGTTCATATTGTCCTTAAGAACATTTTTACTTTTGGAATCATCTCCATTTGACCAACACATAAAAATTTAGGTCTCAGTGCATTTCAAAATAGTCAGGTGAATTGACTGATCAACTTCTCAAGTCCATGACTCATATCTTGATGAATTGATGATTGAGGACACTCAAATAAGTTCCAATATGCATGAAATGATGAATTAAATAACTTCCATTGATTGTATTTTACCATGGGCTGAGGTTGCTTCAAGAGCAAGGCATTGTGGTGCACAGATGAATTAGGGTTTTCTTGGGGCACAAACCTCAAACCCTTTGACTTGCTTTGATCAAAATGGTGAATTTAGATGCTAGGGAGGAATATTTGATGGATGAGAGCTTTGGGAACCATTATCATGCTTGCTTTCATCTCCTCTTGGCCTTATCATTGCATAGATGATCTCCTAGAAGCTTTGACCTTGTGATTGCTTAAGCTACAAACAAAAGATGCTAGTGACATATTTTTGTGCTTTTGGTTAGTAAATAAAATGAGGAAAGCAATTATACATAATTCAAGAATGCTTGGTGATCTCAAACCACTCACAAAAGGTTCTACCCAAAGGCAAAGGGAACCAAAATGCTAATGATCCTTGAGGCAATGCAAATGCAATGTTATGATGCCATGAGGGATCTTAGGGATAAAATTAGGGTCTTACACATATATGAGAATGTTTTGTGATTTCCAATCGTAAGACCATAATTTATTATCATTATTATTCCATTGATTTTTCGGTTTTGGTACGATGACGCATTCACCATTGGTCATTGTAATTTCATATGGACCATTGATGATGACGTCCCATACACCCTTATCAACCGAGTTCATATGGATACACATACAAGCTTTCCAATAGTCATAATTTTCGCTGGTGAAAATTGGTGCTCAATTGTACGCCCCTATAGGTTTTGTAGCCATTATCTAATAAGAAAATCTTAATCACTGAATAAACCGAAGCTATGATACCACTTGTTAGACAATAAACTTATATCTAGAAGAAGTGAATAGATCCCGAGTTAAAGACGTTGACAAAAAATAGTTTTGAAAAATTTATGGCGCGAAAGCAACTTTGAAATATTCCAGATCAAAAATCGTCTAACCGAACCCGTTATCAAAAATCTCGGATATGCATAGTAGTGATAATGATATGATAATTATTCATAAATCGATCAACAATAACTAATCATAACTAGTTGAATACAAAGTAATACGGAAAGTCTACTTCCAATGAAAAATCACACAAAAAATCAAGTGAAGCAATTTTTCAAAAACTTAGTGTGCGATCAACAATGTTTGGAGTTTAATACGGTATTGTTGTTCTTAAAATCCAATCACAACCAAATGGTTTGAGATCTACACAACAACACCAATTTCAAAATATGTTCAACTTTATGATCAAAACTAAATTGAACAACTATCTATGAACTCGATAATTTGTAAATCGAAAATAAAGGAGAGATAGAGATAGAGATAGAGAGAGAGAGAGTACACAAGGATTTGTTTAGGTAGTTCCCCAATCGACCTCGTTATGGTACGTCTGCCCTCAATTCGAATGCAAATAGAGATAGTGTAATATATCTTACTTTGCAAATGTATGAATACAAGAGAGATGTAGCAATCTAACCCTACAAACCCTAGGTTTGATGTTGATTATATCACCTTCTCTTCCCTTGATCAAAGCTTGATCAAGTAACCAACAATGTCGCTTCGATTCACCGTCTTGTCATACCCTAATTTTCAACCCTAAGATGCCACCATCATTTGTATCATTTGTGTGACATCTATCATCTTTGCACTACTATCCTATTGAAGATACAAAAAGATTTTCTACTTTGTTTGTCTTAAGCTAGGGTTTTGCACCAAGAGCTTTCAAAGATTGATCAATCAAGACTTGGCATGAGTTTTAACATTTCAAACTCTTCATCCTTCCTAAGTAATCAAGTGACTTCCATCAATAAGAATAAATTTCAAGATCATTCCATCTCAAATTTATCAAGGCCATAGTTCATTTGATACCCTCAACAAGGGTTTTGACCCAAAGTCAACTGGTTGACTTTTAAGCCAAGGCATGATCCCAAAGCTTAAAGTATGGTTCAAATACTTCAAACACATCATAATTGATCCATTCATATCATCCAATATGCCTAATAGATCGCATTCTAAAGATTGCAAGAATTGGATTCATCTGATACAAAGTCATTTGAGGCAAAGTCAAAGTTTGACTTTTGACATTTTTGGTCAACCATGGACTTCTCAACTCAAGGATCATGAAAATATGGTTTATGGATACATTTGATCAAGAGTAAACAAGAACTTTGAGGTTACTTGCAAAAAGGGCAAGATTTGATTTTTGTAAATTTTTCTAAGTTATGAAAAAATACATGTTCAAGTACCCATCTTTCCAAGGTCATACCTTGTGATCCAGGCCACCATTTTCTTTGCTCTAATGATCATATTAAAGGTATTACTTCGTACTTCAACTTTTTCCTTGATGATTGATTCCCAAAAAATGCAAGGATTTCAAGTTATGAAGCCATGAAGTTGGTACCATAAAATTAAAACACTTAGAAAAAATTTCAACCAAATTTGCCTTCAAAATGTGACTTACTTGATCATCACTTTTCAGCATGATACACATTGATTCAAGGAAAACTCCAAACATGAAAGTTGTATAGCATGGTCTTTGCCCTCCTCTCTTGGGACTAGCTTAGCATATTGCATTTTCATTTTTCAGGACTTTAGGCATTACATATTGCATATCATGTGAGAACAAGCAAGTCATCCTCCTGAGTCTTGCTCAGAAGATAGAGAGGTTAAGAGATGCAAGCCTGAGGGTCTCATGAATTGATCACTAATCATCTGAGGTTTGTGCTTCAATTAGGGTTTTTGGTTCCTCAAGGAGGTTGGTTATTATCTTGGTTGAAATAGTACATCATCATCATCATGGTTCATTATTTCTGATAAGATTCCTTGGGATTAGGGTTTTGACCTCCGGTTAACCCTAATCAGTTGCATTATACCAATCAGGGTTTTTCAAGGAGATGAGGTCTTTATTGACGTGGAGATCATCATATGATTTTGTTGAGCTTGTATAAGCTAGGGTTTCATGTTGGAGTTATTTCATCAAGTGGTTGAGGCTCAAAATCATCTGTGCATGACCAAGTCATCTGTCAACCACAAAAGTCAAATGCAAAGTCAACTGTTGGATTTAGAGGTGGGAAGTGATTAGAAATAATTCATTCATGTTCAAACAGGTCTAATTTGACATTTCAAACATCAACATTGAAGAATTTAAAGTCAGGTCAAAACTTTCCAAAAATAGAAAGTGACTTATAATTCAAATTTGCCAAAAATGGAAAGGTTTTCAACTCAAGATTACATCATCAACAAAGCTTCAAATGAAATTTTGTTGAACATGAAAGTTGTAGACCTTCCTCTCCCATTTTCAAAAAGTCCAAGATCATCAATTTCTCATGTGTGGTTAAGGAGATATGATCAAAACATGGAAAAGTATGCATGGAACTTCAAATGAGCATAACTTTCAAACCAAAAGGCCAATTTGAGTGGCTCTTTTTGCATTTTGATCCTTGTAACATGTATTTTCCAAGAATGGCATCATTTGGCATGAAATCCCATTTTCATGGCATTGGCTCATTCATGAAGATTTTGGGAAGAAAATGCATAACTTCATTTTGGTTAAATATATGCATGCCAAATCAATTCAAACATGTGCATGAGACCATTTTAAGGCATTTTTAACATTGAACATGCACTGTTCACGTGCATGAGGGTGCATGGAGCATGAAATATCATTTTTTCATTCACACCACAAAGTCCTTAATCACACTTGCATTTTGCTTAAACCATCCCTAAACATGTTTAGCATGGACTATAAAGCCTTAAACCATAACTATTTTTCACAATTACCAATTCTAGATCTAGAATCACAAAAACCTCCAAATTCTTCTCACTTTTTCTGAAAAATCCTTCAAACACAAGCACTTTTCCTTGATCCATTCATCATCATGGAGCATATTTGAACACATTTGGACGTGTGAGCAAGAGGAATCGTGGCTGTTTGAGCTAGGTGCAAAGGTTGAAGCATCCATGGCAGTTGGAGATTCAGTTTGTTTCATGCATTGTTAAGCTTTCATTTCATCATCATTTACTTCAACAAGCATCATACACGTGATTTCAGTTGCTGCTCATCAAGAGGTAGGTTTTTTGACCTCTTTAATTCTCCAATTCATTAGGCCTATCATGTAGATCTTTTAATGGTGATGAATCTGAGCTTTGAATGGAGTGATTTGGTGTTGAATTGAGTTAGATCCATGCATTTGAAGTTTTGATGATGAACTTTAATTCCTTTGATCCATGCGTTTGATGTTGTTTCTTGATGAAATATTCATGGATTCTTGTTGTTTGATGCATGATGAGTTGAATGATATACTTGATTTTCATTTCTGGATGTTTTGAATTTTTCTGGAAATTTTGGGATGAAGATCTTCATAGTGTTCTTCGTGTTCATAGCATGTCCAGATTACCTACGAATTTTGCTAGGAAACGCATACGGATTCATCCACGAGTTCATGTGGATTACCTGCGGATTTTTAAATCCATGCAGGCGCGCGCATTAGGGTTTTATAGTGAAACGCTGACGTTTTGGCTCTGGCGCGTTTCTGGATTCAAATTAGCACACGGTTCGAATCCGGCCAGTGTAGTTATTTCAAAATGCTTCACATTATTTCATTTCCCTCCATATATGTCCATGCATGGCTTCATGTTATTTTCTTATTTTTTCTCATCTTCAAAAAATCATAACAAATTAAATATTGATCCAAAAATTGCCAGGTTTTTTGCATTGTGTTGCATTTTTTGTCTAGTTTTTTATCATCATGATTTCACAAATTGTGCTTGGCTGGATAATTTTTGGTGTTAGAATGTTTGAGCATGTATGCTATTTTGACCTTGCCATGCTTATACATTTGTGAAATGCTGGTCTTTGATCCAATGATTCTGAAAATTTGTATGATGAAACTAGACATGCTGCTTGACATTTTGGTGTTGATTTGGTATTTTTATCAATTACCATGACTGTTTTATGATTATGCTAAGTTAGGTGTGACAATTTGGGTCACACCTTGTGATGTTCAACTTGAATGATGTGTTTTCCATGCCAAATGATCTCCAAATGTCCTGATTTTTTTGTGTGATGCTTGATATGGATGTTATGATTGTGCATGAATTTTGTTGGAATGTTTTGGATCATTTCTGATTTGATTGAGATTTTTCATTCTGGTTGATCATATTTGAGCTTTAAAATTGCCTTGAACTTCATTTGATCACAAAATGCTTGTGACTTATCCAATGCTTCTGAATATTTGCACACTATTTCTAGACATGTTGAGTGTTGTTTTGGCTTTGGTTTGAGGTTTTTACCAATTACCATTTCTGTTTTATGCCTATGCTAACTTGGTGTGACAATTTGTGTCACACATGTGCTTGTTATGCTTGTCTTGACTTATGCTATGTGATTGCCATGCCTAAGGATGTCCAATGCCTCTAATTTCTTGTGTGATGATCATGTTGTATGTCCTGTTTACTCATGAATTTTGTCAAGATTATTTGAATCATTTTTGATTTAATGTGCATTTATTGCTTCTGATGTCACAATGTGGTCACAATTTGCATACATTGCCATGTTTGGTTCATGAAATGCTTTTGGTTAATGATATTGATATGGGACCTTTTGAGTTGTGTTCTGGATTGGATAAGGATGATCCATGTTAAATTTCATGTTCTGTTTTGAATGTTTGACCTATTTTTGACCCTAGGCTTTGACCTAGTGGTTTGGACTTACTGTTTGGATTGTGGATTTTAGGTTAAGAAGTACATTGCCATGGTTGAAGTGGTTCACTCATTTGAGTTGATTAATTGGTTGATGTTGGCTAACCTTGAGTTGTTTTGTAGGCTTTGAGACCAAGTGGCTTAATAGCTTATGCCTTGCACATTGTTGCCTAATGCCTTATCTGTCTGATTGTGTGATTGACTGTTGTCTGTCTGTTTGTTTGGCTTGTAAACTGATTGGTTTAGATTTTTTCAGGTACCTAAGTTGCTTTGAGTTCTTTGAACTTGCTTTGCTAGCTTGTGGGTTGCTTAACCTAGGTATAACTCTCTGACTTCATGTAGTCTGGAAGACCTGTCCTGTTATGTGGGCAGGCACCTGTCTGAAGCCCTCCTTAAGAGGCAATGCTTGTGAATGTTTACTTTTGTGCCAAGAAGGTAAAGACCTCTTAAGAGGCAATTGGCAGATAAAAGAGATGTGTAATCCATCTCCTGCTACTCAGTGTGTCATTCACTTTGCTCACACACCTTGTATTGATGCATTGTGGATAATAGCCCAAGATCTATGTTGTGTCAGTCACTTGTGGAGAAGAGTTCCTACATTCTGAACTCCCACACAATCTATTTTGAGTCAAGCTCTCCCAGGCCAGGGATAAGAGCTGTGAGGTCTTACCCTCACTTCCCATTTCATCTGCTTCACCCTAACTCTCAATGTTAGGGTTAAGAGCTAACTACACCCGATTCCAGTTGGCTTGTGTTTCACAGCCTAACCTTGTATGAGCCCAATTGATTGCATATAGTGTGTGTGATTATTTATTGTGTTTGTGTTGTTTGACTGTGTTGTTTAGGATAGCTTGCTCCCTGTGCAAGTTAGATAGAAACCTCAACCAAGGACCATTGTGGATTGCATGATAACTATTAGGCTCGAGTCAGGCTCCCTTCTAGTTTGTCATTTTCCAGTCTCTGGTTAGGTTAGAAGTTTTTTCCCTGTTAAGGGGAACTACGTCGCCCTGATCCTCATACCAGATGAGGTACGTAGGCAGGAGATCATGCGAGATCTCTCCGGGCACCCTTTTCCTTTTTTGTGTGTGTTTGCTTGACAGCTAGCAGGCTCGAGTACCAGACTTCCTGTTAGCTTGTTTGTTCAACTTTTTTGTTGCTTTTGACGACTCAGCGTCCGGTTAACCTCTTGTTTGCTTGGAGTCTGACGTAAGTCCAGCGATTGGCAGTCGGTTTCCTGTGTTTGTTTGTGTGGAGTCTGACGTAAGTCCAGCGATTGGCAGTCGGTTTCCTGTGTGTGTTTGTTTGTGTGGAGTCTGATGTAAGTCCAGCGATTGGCATTCGGTTTCCAGTTTGTGTTTGTGTGTTTGTTTTGACGTCTCAGCGTCTGTGCGTGTGTTTTGTTTCGGCGTGCATAAGCCGAACTACGGTAGCTCTGATTCTCATTCCAGATGAGATACGTGGGCATAGGATGCGATATCCTAGCGAGCCCGTTCCCCTCTCTTTCCATCTGTGTTTTATTCCAGCGTGTGTGCATTCTTTGAGCAGTTTGAGCAACCTTATTCTATCTTTCTGAGTGTGGATCCCGTCGAGTACGACGGATGCGTAGGGGTGCTAATACCTTCCCTTCGCATAACCGACTCCCGATCCCATCTCTCTTTGGTCGCGAGACCATGTCTTTTCCAGGTTTACTTCGAGCGTTTCCTTTCCCTCTTTTGGGATAAATAACGCACGGTGGCGGCTCTGTTTGTTTTGTTTTGCCCGCCGGTTGTTTTTCGCGGATGCGACAACTGGCGACTCTGCTGGGGACTTGAAGTTGACCTCTTGCTGGTCCATCTTCCCTAAGCGAGTCACTCCTAGCGCTCTCTAGGATAGTTTAGGTTGCTTGTGCTGTTCTATTTATTGCATTTATGATTATTATGTTGTGATTGTATATATTTGCATAAATGTTTGCATGCATCATACTATCATTGTGCTGTCTTCTGTACAGGTGGTTCCTCTGATTTGGGGTGGGTGTTCTGAGTGGGGCTAAAACCCAGGCCCGAGTATACACCTAGGATTAGTGTGGTCTCACGTTTCCTCACATGTTGGATCAGCATGTTGTTGCGACGTGACATACCACAAGCCGGACGAGGTTCTTCTGAGTGAGCTCTTCCTTAGTGGGGTATTCCACTTTGGTTGGGTTATCTCTTTAGGGCTGTTGACTTCGGTGACCGTGCTTTCCCGGATCTTTGGTTTAGACGATCTTAAGAGAGCTGCAACGGCACACCCGAAAGGGCAAACCCGTTGAGTATCTTTCCCCGATTGTCGAGACCATTATCCGCCTTAGGATGACTTGATTAGAATTCACCTGTGAGGGGAGGGTTGATTCTTACAGATGCATGTTCTGATGGTGACTAATGGTTCAGTTATTGATCAGAGTTCTATTTATAAGTCGGATTTATGGATTTATTTCTGAGACGCCGGAGTTTTGTCCGTGGTATTTATCAGTGGGGATCCGTTTATTTCAGGATTCCCTGGGCTGGTTCAGAGGATCTGGTGGTTATCTGTTCAGAGGACTTTCTGGTGATGATGGTGATGTATTCTCCGGTTCCGTTTATTTCGGAATTCCTGAGTTAGATTTATGGTTGCTCAGTACCTCAGATGGTTGAGATCAATTTAGAAACTGGAATCCAGTATAAGGGTTGTTCAGATGACTTGGAGGATGGCACAGTGCATTGCATTCATGCATCAGCATCATTCACATTTTGCATTTATCTGCATCTAACTCATGTTTATCTATATGTAGGGGACATTCTTGATCGAGATCCCGGTTGAGAGACTTCTTTGTTCCAGACATGAGGCCCGACTTGAAAGATGACGTCGTCTACAGTTTCTTCAATCCAGAGATTGGAGTGTTGAAGGATATGATAGCATTGATTACACCTAACCATGTGGGGATGTTCCGTGAGGCATACGGTGGTATTCTGAAGTTGGTTTTCAGGCTCACAGACAGTGATAGGAGCGTCATCCATACTCTTCTCCAGTTTTATGACCCGGGTTTGAGGTGCTTCGTTTTCCCGGATTACCTGTTGGGACCTTTGATGAAGGATTATGCTAGCATCCTGGGTATTCAGATCAGGGACCAGATTCCGTTCTACGTCACTAAGGGGGAGCCTAATGTTGCTGAGATCTCTCGTGCTCTTTATTTGAGCCCAGAGGTGACCAAGGGGGGTTTGAAGGAGAAGGGGATGTTGCCCGGTTTTCATCTGAATTTCTTAGAGACTAAGGCCAAGGATCATGCTGTTGTGGGAAATTGGAGGGTCGTTTGTGCTTTGATTGCTGTGAGCATTTATGGGATCGTCATGTTCCCTAATCAGAAGAACTTTGTGGACATTAATGCCATTCGGGTGTTTATGCAGAGGAATCTTATTCCTACCTTGGTTGGGGATGTTTATTACTCGGTCCATAATCGGAACGAGAAGAGGCGAGGGGGATTGATCAGATGTTGTGCTCAACTGTTGTACAAATGGTTTATGGGGTATCTGCCTTCCAGAGGTGCTTTTGTTTCTCTTGATCCTACGGTTAATTGGGCGACCAGGTTGATGGGTTTGCAGGCCAAGGACATAGCTTGGACTCACAATGGTATGGCTGGATGAAACTTCATTTATAGTTGTGGGAGCTTTCCCAATGTGCCTCTTATAGGAGTTCAGGGTTGCATTAATTACAACCCGACGCTTCTTAGGAGACAAATGGGGTTTGCTATGGAGGTTCCTCCTCTCGAGTGTGAGATTCAGGAGTCTTTCTACTTCCCAGCTGAGGGTAATCCGTCACAGTTGAGGCAGGTGTCCGGGGCATGGCGCAATATTCAGAGGAAGGGCAAGGTTCCTTTTGGTAAGGTTAATAACAGGTCTTTTCCTCCATTTGATGATTGGCTTAGGAAGAGGATTAAGCTCACGCATTTACCATTCCCTGGGGTTGATCCTTGGTGTCCTTTGATTGAGGGGCCACGTTCTTCTGTCAGCATGGAAGAGTTTCTTGAGATGAAGAAAGCCAGAGATCAGCTGCAAGAAGAGAAGATTGAATTGGAGATGAGTGTTGCTAGAATCCAAATGGCTAATCAGGAAATCAAAGGGAAAATAGAAGACCAGGGTAAGAGACAGGCTCTTGTGGTGAAGCGTTTTGAGATAGACACTGCCTATTACCGCAAGATCAACCAAGCGTTGGAGTCGTCTACAAAGGAGCACGACATCACCAAGGAGAGGTTGGCTAGAGCTTCGCAGGTCATCGAAGATGAGAAGAGGAGACAAATCCTTGTGAAGAATCAGAGAGATGTCAGAGCTAAAGTCCTTGCCACAGAATGGGAAACTGAGAAAGCGAAGATCATTGCTGAGAGAGATCACTATCTTGCTGAGAGGGATCATTATTTCCGACAGATGAAGATTCACCAGAAGGAGATAGGGAGATTGCAATAGGAGAACACAGAGCTTAGGTTTGCTGTGAAATTTACCAAGATGGTAGATGATGCGGAGCCTTCTGTGGGGCCTTCTTCAGCGTAGCCTTTTGTTATCATTTATGTTGAATTACTGTCAGGCCTATTGACGGAATTCACTTGTTTGTATTTTTTTTCTGTTTCTGGAGGATTGTATTTGACTTGTATCAGACTTGATGTATGACTCTTGAACGTATGGTGCACTTTTGATGTGCAATGGTTGTTTTCATTCAGTGATTGGTCTTCAAGCTTTATTTGCTTTCCTGTATTCACTCACACAGCACACACATGGTTGGGTGGTATCTTTGCTAAATCATAATTCTCTGCATTGTATGTTTAAATCAACCGATGAATATCAGAATATTGCTGCCGGATTATTATCTGTCTCGATGAAGCCAGGATCGCAAGACAGAATGTTCCTCATATGGATAGACATTGCATTCATGCATAATCATAATAACTTGTCTTCTATTTTGCAGGTGTCAGTTTCTAACGTGCTTGATTGTTACAGGAATCATTGCTCATGCGCGTAGAGTCATTCCCTTGCACACAACCCGTCCACACAGATACTTTACCAGACGCAACACACCCAGGCTGATGGATCTACCCAACGCAGATTTTCTTGAGCTGAAGGAGAAAATGAACGAATTGATCAATGTCATGCAAGGGTTTGCCGTGGGGCAAAAAGCACTTGCTGATAAAGTGGGGAAGCTCGAGCGGGCTTCAGCTGCTAATAGTGGTGTCAACTTGGAGGGTGTCTCCAACCATGGTCTTGGTGGTTCCAGGGATGGAGGAGATCTCGGAAAAAAGACAACTGCTGGCATGGTGATCAACAATGGGGGTGGTTTCGGTGCTGCCACGAGCGGTAGACCAGGTCCGATGGGTAATAATCTGAAGGACAGTCTGTTTCCTCCTTTCTTTGGGGCTGAGGAGGATAGAGAGGAGGACAGGGAAGCTGATCAGTTCTCCATGCTTAACGAACAGTTTGGTCAATATGGTGTTCAACCGCCAAATAAAGAGATTCAGGTGCTGGCGGAGAAGATAAGAGCCTTGGAAAGTTATGCTACTCCGGGATTTGTTAATATGTCAAATATGGGGCTGGTTGAGGGGATTGTGATTCCACAAAAGTTCAAAGCGCCTGCGTTTGACAAGTACAATGGGAGTTCTTGCCCGGAAACTCACCTCCAGGCTTTTGTCCGTAAGATTTCTGCTTATACAATGGACCAGAAGCTGTGGATGTACTTCTTCCAGGACAGTCTGTCTGGAGGGTCTTTGGAGTGGTACACCAAATTGAAATCTTCGGATATCAAAAGCTGGCAAGATCTTGGTGATGCATTCTTTAAATAGTACCAATTTAACGCTGATATGGCTCCTAGTCGTACCCAACTGCAGGGTATGTCTCAGAAGTCTAATGAGGGGTTTAAAGAATATGCACAGAGGTGGAGGGAGCTCGCTGCCCGAGTCCAACCTCCGTTGGTAGACCGAGAAATGTCAGATTTGTTTATGGGTACCCTGCAGGGGACCTTTGCTGAAAGAATGGTTGGATGCCCGATTACCAACTTTGCTGATATAGTGGTGGCTGGAGAAAGAATTGAAAGTTGGTTGAAGCTGGGGAAGATACAGGGTAATGCTTCGTCGTCTGGATCGAAGAAGCCCTTTGGGAATGGTCAGAGGAAGAAGGAGGGTGATACAAGCGATGTGTATGCCCAGAAAGGACAGAGTAGGGATCGTTACTACCAGCACACTGTTGCGGTAACCATTCCAGCTGATAATCAACAACAGCATCAACAACCGCAACAACAACGACAGCCATTTCAACAGAGACCGCAGAGGGCTGGGTATCAGGTGAGAGGACGAATGAATGATCGTCAATTTGATAGACCACCTGTGACCTATTCATTCCTGTTGAAGAAGTTGAAGGACTTGGGGTTGGTTCAGCTAAGAACGTTGGCTCCGTTGAGACCTGACCAGAGGCCGACCAGTTTCGATGAGAACGCCAAATGTGAATTCCACTCTGGTGCCCCTGGACATAACGTGGAAAATTGTAAAGCTTTTAAGCATGTGGTCCAGGACTTAGTGGATTCCAAGGCAATTAATTTTGCACCATCTCCAAATGTGAATGCTAATCCCATGCCCGCGCATGGTCAAATGGGGGTGAATGCAATTTCTGAAGATGGTAGAAGAATCGGGCTGTTGAGTGTGAATCAATTGAAGACTCCGTTGGCTGAGGTCAAAAGACAACTGTTGAAGAATGGGGTCTTTCCGGGCTGTGATAACTGTTGTGCTGCGTGCACTGTTGTTCCTGATGGGTGTGTACTGTTGAGAGAGGCTGTCCAGAGGCTGATGAATGAGGGAAGCCTCTGATTTGAGAAGATTGATTCGGGGAAGGAAGATATATCCACCATAACCATTTATTTCGATCTGGTTGATTTGTCAACGCTGGCAGACGCGGCTCCAGTTACTATCACGGTACCTGGGTCGATTCCTTATGACAAAGATGACGTCGTGCCATGACATTATGGTGGGGAAGTATATTGTAATGGGGAGAAGTTGGAGGATCAGGCTGCAAGTGAAACCACCGTTTCAAAGGTGGATAATGCCGGACCTAGTGGTTTCACTCGCAGTGGAAGGTTGTTTGCCCCTGACGCTTTGAGGAGTGGGGATGGAGAGAGAGAAAAGAAAGAAAAGGCCGAGGCTTTAGCCAGGGCGAGAGGGAAGCAGGTGGTGAGCGAGGGTACTCCTGTAGTGACACCGGCGCCTGGTGGGTCGGAGAAAGAACTTGATGATGAAGCTGAAGAATTTCTGAGAATCATCAAGAAGTCAAAGTATAAGCTTGTTGACCATCTGCAGCGGACCCCATCCAAGATCTCAATCTTGTCCTTGTTGCTATGCTCCGAGGGGCATAGAGAGGCTTTGCTAAAGATACTGAAGAGAGCCTATGTTCCTCAGGAGATCACAATCAATCAATTAGAGACGGTGGTGTCAAATGTCAATGCCAGCCATGGGCTGGGTTTCACCGATCTTGATTTAACTGTGGATGGGCGTAATCATAATCGGGCTTTACACATTGCTATGGAGTGTAAGGGAGTCATGCTCTCGCACGTGTTGGTTGATACCGGCTCCTCTTTAAATGTGTTGCTGAAGAAAGCCCTGGCGAAGCTGGACTGTGAAGGGTTGATTTTGACGCCCACTGACCTGATAGTGAGAGCTTTCGACGGTTCAAAGAGGGCAGTGTTCGGGGAAGTGGAGCTCCCGGTGAAGATTGGGCCCGAGGTGTTCAAGTCGGTATTTTATGTCATGGATATTCAGCCGGCATACAGTTGCCTGTTGGGTAGACCATGGATTCATGCTGTTGGGGCAGTGACTTCGACTTTGCATCAAAAGCTGAAGTACATCTGGGACGGGCAGGTCGTCACAGTTTGTGGGGAGGAGGATATCTTCGTCAGCCACCTATCATCGTTCAAGTATGTTGAAATGGACGGTGAGATATGGGAAACGCCGAGTCAAGCATTCGAAACCGTCAAGGTGGAGAATGCTCTTTTTGCCAAAGAAGAGGAGAAGCCGTCCATTTCTTCGTACAAACAGGCTGCTGAGGTGGTGAAGAGTGGGGAAGCTCCTGGTTGGGGGAAGATGATGGACATCGCCGCCAAGAAAGACCGATTTGGAGTGGGTTATCAGCCGGGTCGAGGCTCGTTTGGACAAGGTAGAGGACGTCGTCCGTCATTCACGTTCACCAGTGCTGGAATGCTGGATCCAGATCACATCTGCATGGTGGGTGAAGAAGTTGACAGTGATTGTGAGATAGATCAATGGATAAAGCCGTGCGTACCAGGGAGGGAAGTCCAGAACTGGAAGGCTGAAAAGATCATCACTGTCACTCTACTTGAAGAGTAATATTTTCTGTTTTCAATTTTATTTGCATGGAAGCCTTACGTTTTGCCCGAAACATAATGGTTCATTGTAAGGGTCACCTCATGTTTCATTTTGCAAAATTTGCATCATAAATAAAAGGATGTTTTTCAATTAAAAGCGGTGTTCCCTGTTTTTCCTTGATTTTTGCAGTTTAAAAACAAAAATAAAAATGGCAATGTTTTCATTTTCCTTTTCAATTTGTCTCGCTCCGGTTCTAAAGCAATGCATGAATCAACATTCATGCAGATGCGATCATTCTCCGGATATCATTGATAACAATCCTGTTACACCCTCATATGACTTCGACAATCCGATCTATCATGCCGAAGAAGAAAGCGAAGAAGATTGTGAACTGCCGGAGGAATTAGCCAGGTTGTTAAAACAAGAGGAGAAGGTGATTCAGCCGCACGAGGAGCAAGTTGAGGTTGTGAATTTGGGTACCGAAGAGGTCAGAAAAGAAGTGAAAATCGGGGCCGCTTTGGAGGGAAGTGTCAAGAGCAGAATGGTAGCCTTGTTGAAAGAGTATGTTGATATCTTCGCCTGGTCTTATCAAGATATGCCAGGGTTGGATACCGATATCGTTGTGCACAAGTTACCGTTGAGAGCAGATTGTCCTCCAGTGAAGCAGAAGTTGCGCAGAACTCGACCTGAGATGGCCATGAAAATTAAAGAAGAGGTACAGAAGCAGTTGGATGCTGGTTTCCTAGCTGTCACTAATTATCCACCCTGGGTCGCGAATATTGTGTCGGTGCCGAAGAAGGATGGGAAGGTGAGAATGTGTGTGGACTACCGGGATTTGAACTGAGCTAGCCCGAAGGATGATTTCCCGCTACCTCACATTGATGTGTTGGTAGATAATACAGCTCAATTCTCGGTGTTTTCCTTCATGGATGGTTTTTCTGGTTATAATCAAATTAAAATGTCGCCAGATGATATGGAGAAAACAACGTTCATCACACCGTGGGGCACTTTTTGTTATAAGGTGATGCCATTTGGTCTCAAGAACGCCGGTGCTACTTATCAAAGGGCCATGGTGACTTTGTTTCATGATATGATTCATCATGAAATCAAATGCTATGTTGATGACATGATAGCAAAGTCCCAGACAGAGGAAGGACATCTGGTGGATCTGGCCAAGTTGTTTGACCGGTTGAGACAATTCAGACTGAGGTTGAATCCTAATAAGTGCACTTTCGGAGTGCGGTCCGGTAAATTGTTGGGGTTTATTGTAAGTGAAAGAGGAATCGAGGTTGATCCTGCTAAAGTAAAAGCAATACAAGAAATACCTGAACCGAGAACAGAGAAGGAGGTTCGTGGTTTCTTAGGTAGATTGAACTACATTTCGCGGTTCATATCTCATCTAACAGCCACGTGTGAACCTATATTCAAGTTATTGAGAAAAGATCAAACGGTCAGGTGGAATAATGATTGCCAAGCGGCATTTGAAAAGATAAAAGAGTATTTGCAGAAGCCTCCGATTCTGATGCCTCCTGTGGAGGGACGACCGTTAATTCTGTACTTGACGGTCCTCGAGGGGTCTATGGGGTGTGTATTGGGGCAGCATGACGAGTCTGGTCGAAAAGAGCATGCCATATACTACCTTAGCAAAAAGTTTACCGACTGTGAAACAAGATATTCACTGCTCGAGAAAACTTGTTGTGCTTTGGTCTGGGCTGCTCGCCGACTGAGGCAGTATATGCTGGTTCATACCACTTTATTGATTTCCAAGATGGATCCAATCAAGTACATTTTTGAGAAGCCAACATTGACCGGACGGGTTGCGAGGTGGAAAATGATTTTGACTGAATATGATATACAGTATACCTCGCAGAAAGCAATCAAGGGGAGTGTATTGTCTGATTACCTCGCCCAGCAACCTATTGAGGATTATCAACCGATGAAGTTTGAATTCCCTGATGAGGACATCATGTTTCTCAAATCGAAAGATTGTGAGGAACCGATCCCGGAGGAGGGGCCTGACCCTGAGTCCGAATGGATTCTGATGTTTGATGGGGCTGTTAACGTGAATGGTAGCGGTGTTGGTGCTGTTTTGGTTACGCCGAAAGGATCCCACATTCCTTTTGCTGCCCGACTAACATTTGAGTGCACCAACAACGTGGCTGAATACAAAGCTTGTATCCTGGGGATTGAAGAGAAGATTGATTTGAGGATCAAGAACCTTGTTATATATGGAGATTCAACTTTGGTTGTGAATCAGGTTAACGGAAAATGGTATACGCATCAATCTTATTTAATTCCATATCGGGATTATACGAGGAGATTGTTGACGTTTTTCACCAAGGTGGTATTGCATTATGTGCCGAGAGAAGAGAACCCTTTAGCAGATGCTTTGGCTACTCTGGCTGCCTTGATTAAGGTATAGTAGTGGAATCAGTTCCCAAGTGTTGAGGTGGGACGTTTGGATAGACCGGCTTATGTGTTTGTTGTTGACACAGCGCCTGACAATGAGAAGCCGTGGTATTACGATATCAAGCGCTATCTGGAGACCCAAGAATATCCTGAGGGAGCATCCAAGAAGGACCGAAAGACTCTGCGGAGGTTGGCCATGGTGTTCTACTTGAATAAGGATGGGGTGTTGTACAAGAGAAATTTCGATTGGGTTTTGCTCAGATGCGTTGATGATAAAGAAGCAAGCCAATTGATGAAAGAGGTTCACGAGGGGTCGTTCGGTACCCATGCTAGTGGGAATGCAATGGTGAAGAAGCTGCTGAGGGCAGGTTATTACTGGATGACAATGGAGGCCCAATGTTTCAATTTTGTGCGGAAGTGTCATAAATGCCAAATTTATGCCGACAAGGTGCACGTGCCTCCAAATCCGTTGAGCTTGATGTCGTCTCCGTGGCCGTTTGCTATGTGGGGCATTGATATGATTGGGAAGATTGAGCCTACGGCTTCGAATGGGCATCGGTTCATATTAGTGGCTATTGATTACTTTACCAAGTGGGTGGAAGCAGCCTCTTATACAAACGTGACGAAACAGGTCGTTGCCAGATTCTTGAAGAGAGACATCATTTGCCGATATGGGGTTCCCGAGAGAATCATTACTGATAATGGTTCTAATTTGAACAACAAGATGATGGCAGAACTGTGTAGGGAATTCAAGATCGAGCATCACAATTCTTCTCCTTATCGTCCGAAGATGAATGGGGCGGTTGAGGCAGCCAATGAGAATATTAAGAAGATTGTGAAGAAGATGGTTGTGACCTATAAAGATTGGCATGAGATGTTGCCATTTGCATTACATGGGTACCGAACATCAGTGCGCACATCTACTGGGGCAACGCCTTTCTCGTTGGTATATGGGATGGAAGCCGTGTTACTGGTTGAGGTTCAGATTCCCTCTTTGAGAGTCTTGATGGACGTGAAGTTGCAAGAGGCTGAATGGGTAAGGACTCGGTATGAAGAGTTGAGCCTGATTGAGGAAAAGAGGCTGGCGGCCATTTGTCATGGGCAGTTGTACCAGCAGCGGATGAAGTGTGCTTTTGACCGGAAGGTGCGACCTCGTGTGTATCACGTAGGAGATCTGGTGCTGAAGAGGATCCTTCCTCCTCAGAACGATCGTAGGGGCAAGTGGACACCCAATTATGAAGGTCCATTCGTGGTCAAGAAGGTTTTCTCCGGCGGAGCCTTGTTGTTAACGACCATGGATGGCGAGGATTTTCCATCCCTTGTGAATGCGGACGCAGTTAAAAAATACTTCGTATAAAGAGACCCGCTGGACGAAAAGAATAAAATAGTCCAGGCAAAAATGGGCATCCCGGCGAACCAAAAAAAAAGAAAAGGTTCAGGCAAAAATTAGGGATAAAAAGAAAAAAACTGTACACCCGGCAAGTCGAAAACCTGAAAAGGCGGCTTGGGCAAAAAAGGGTATCCCGGTGGACTGAAAACCCGAAAGGGCGGTCCAGGCAAAAGAGGGATTGAAACGAACAACTGCGTCTGGCATGATCGTTTATACTTTGGTTATGACACCTGGATAATCCCTGGTAGGGATCAGTCGGAAACGTCTTGTTCAGAAGGCAGAAAGTGCGGAGAGTCTTGAGGACATGTGGGGTGTAACCGAGTTGGAACTCGATGAGATCGCGGTTTCACATTGCCATTAGGATAGATTTTCCTTTTGTGTGCAATTACCTCTTTTCAGGAATTGCTTCCTTTGTATTGCTCAATTTTGAGCCACACCTTTTCAATCAATAAAATGCATATTCAGTCAAATAATTTTGTTTTTGTTTTCATTACCGCTTTGATTACAAAAACATCCGTTTATTTTGATAAAGAATCTTTGCATTTCAAAAACATGGAGATCCCTTCCAATGCATGTTTATAAGATTGAAAACTTGAAATCTTATTTGAAAGGTTGAGTGACCCAGGTGTTGAAATCTTGGCACGCCTGGGGCACGTTTTTATCTAACGATCTCTTTTGCAGGTGTTGTTAGATATTTTCACTCACTTGCAGGTTGTGATGTGAAGCTTTTGACAAAAGATCCCCGTGGAGTCCAATCAGGGACAATGAATTGAAGAATGGTGAAAAGACGGCGAGGGATGACGACGATCCTGAATATTAATCAAGAAGACTCTTCAAAGTCTGAGGACTGGAAAGTTTGTATAAATCCAAGGAGTTCGATCGCCGTCGAGTACGGAGGAGTCGGGAATACAAGGTGATGAATCAGAAAAGTCCAAACGAGTTTGGGAGTTCTCAAAAGTGGAAAGCTGACACTGGAGTTGGATGGTGAATACCAGGGATCGACGAGTCGACGAGTGTTCTGTGCCAGACTCTCCTTGTTTCCCCAAACAGGGTTGGGATTGTTACTTCCTCAGCAGATTCAAGGTTTGTGTCTTCCCTAGCAGGGTCGGGATGGTTATATCCCCAGCAGGTTTGAGATCGGTTTTTCCTCAGCAGTCAGGCCTGAAGATTGATATTTTCCCAGCGGGGGTGTCTGTTGGTAGTTGTTTCCCTAGCATGGCGGAGCGTGTTAGTTCCCCAGCATGTCAAAGACTATTGTTTTCCCTGCAGATTGCGTTGGTGGTTTTTCCCCAGCGAAGTCCCCAAGTGGATCGGGTTCAGTGGAGGTCATCCTTGGTAAGGGTGGTCCTTTTCCCAGCAGCAGTGCTATTCCCCAGCAGGGTGGAGGTTGGAGTGTTAGTGGGTTCCTCAGCAGAGTGCCTCGAGCTCCCCAGAAGAGTCCCTTGAGGGGGATGCTTTTTATGCATTCATCATTTAGATAAGCATGGCATATTGCATACCTAATTGCATAGCATTTCCATAGTTATGGAGCATTACGCTGAAAAAAAATCATGCATCATCATTGCAAGCATAAGCTGGTCCCAAGCCGTGGTTACCGTTTGAGATTTGGTTTCGCCAGTTGGTGAAGATGCTACACAAGTCGTGGTTACCGTTTGAGGAGTGGTTTCGCTAGTTGGAAGATCAACATCAGCATTGCAAGCATCGGTTACTCAAGTCGTGGTTACCGCCTGAGAATCGGTTTCGTCGGATGGTGAAGATGTTACTCCGAGGAGTTTAGCATCATGGTGTTGGGTCAACCGTATTCCCCAGTAGTGCGATACTGGAGGAGATTTCTGTCGTGCAAGATAGAAGTTGGAAGATGTTACTCTGAGGAGTTCGGCATCATAACGTTGGAGCAACAATGTTCCCCAGTAGTGCGATATCGGTGGAAACTTTTCCGTCGGGCGGAGATGGAAATGAAGATCAAAGAACGTTACGCGATCAGCGCGAAAATCGAAGAATGGAGAAAAGGAAGTGTTGCGGCATTTTCTGGAGAGCGGGGTTCAAACGGAGATTAGAGTTGAAGATTATATCCGGGATGAGGTCCTCAGGATTATCTTCTGATCATGCGTCACCTTAGACTTTGGCTGAGGCCAACAGAAGTCGTTATGGGTGTCTTCTGAGGAAGAAATGCACATGTTACCTTCCTGTTGTGAAGGAGTACCCTCTGATATGTCGCCATCAGAGTGGTGTTTTGGTGTTATTTCCGACGTTGCCAGCGGAATTATCACAAGAAAAGGGAGAACGGGGTTCAAATGGAGAAAGGGAAGTGTTGCGGCATTTTCTGGAGAACGGGGTTTAAATGGAGAGAAGGAGATGCTGGGCATTTTCTGGAGAACGGGGTTCAAATGGAGAAAGGGAGACACAGGGTGTTTTCAGGAGAGCGGGGTTCACAACGACGATCGCAAGTTATCGTCAGGCGACTGGGGTTCAATTGGAGAGCGGGGTTCATTGTTTGGCAAACAAGACTACTATGAAGATGTCGGGGTTCAAATGCGGTGATCGGGGATCATACGCGCGAAAATATTTGTTCGGGGTTCAAGAAAAGCAAAAGAAAGATTATCAATTAGAAAGTTTCGGGGTTCAAGAAAAAGTAAAGTAATAAATAATAATAATCCCCAGCGGATGCGGCGTTCAGGCCATGGTTATTCATGTGTTACCATTTATTTTGGTAGCCAAGTCAACATGTTGTTTCGGTGTTCAGGCCGACTTTCTCCGTACCAGACGGATTCTTCTTTTGAGGTTGCTTCTTTGCCGATTCTGACAGGCACTGTTATTTATTTTCCCAGCTGAGTGTAAATTGTTCGTCTGTTCTTGGTATTCAATCACTCTTCACCCTGATCATCTGAAAGCCGAGGCTGTTCATATCGACAGATTCACAGTGGATTGAATAGGGGCAGCTGTAACACCTCAAAATTTGCCCTCCTCTCTTGGGACTATCTTAGCATATTGCATTTTCATTTTTCAGGACTTTAGGCATTACATATTGCATATCATGTGAGAACAAGCAAGTCATCCTCCTGAGTCTTGCTCAGAAGATAGAGAGGTTAAGAGATGCAAGCCTGAGGGTCTCATGAATTGATCACTAATCATCTGAGGTTTGTGCTTCAATTAGGGTTTTTGGTTCCTCAAGGAGGTTGGTTATTATCTTGGTTGAAATAGTACATCATCATCATCATGGTTCATTATTTCTGATAAGATTCCTTGGGATTAGGGTTTTGACCTCCAGTCAACCCTAATCAGTTGCATTATACCAATCAGGGTTTTTCAAGGAGATGAGGTCTTTATTGACGTGGAGATCATCATATGATTTTGTTGAGCTTGTATAAGCTAGGGTTTCATGTTGGAGTTATTTCATCAAGTGGTTGAGGCTCAAAATCATCTGTGCATGACCAAGTCATCTGTCAACCACAAAAGTCAAATGCAAAGTCAACTGTTGGATTTAGAGGTGGGAAGTGATTAGAAATAATTCATTCATGTTCAAACAGGTCTAATTTGACATTTCAAACATCAACATTGAAGAATTTAAAGTCAGGTCAAAACTTTCCAAAAATAGAAAGTGACTTATAATTCAAATTTGCCAAAAATGGAAAGGTTTTCAACTCAAGATTACATCATCAACAAAGCTTCAAATGAAATTTTGTTGAACATGAAAGTTGTAGATCTTCCTATCCCATTTCCAAAAAGTCCAAGATCATCAATTTCTCATGTGTGGTTAAGGAGATATGATCAAAACATGGAAAAGTATGCATGGAACTTCAAATGAGCATAACTTTCAAACCAAAAGGCCAATTTGAGTGGCTCTTTTTGCACTTTGATCCTTGTAACATGTATTTTCCAAGCATGGCATCATTTGGCATGAAATCTCATTTGCATGGCATTGGCTCATTCATGAAGATTTTGGGAAGAAAATGCATAACTTCATTTTGGTTAAAGATATGCATGCCAAATCAATTCAAACATGTGCATGAGACCATTTTAAGGAATTTTTAACATTGAACATGCACTGTTCACGTGCATGAGGGTGCATGGAGCATGAAATATCATTTTTGCATTCACACCACAAAGTCCTTAATCACACTTGCATTTTGCTTAAACCATCCCTAAACATGTTTAGCATGGACTATAAAGCCTTAAACCATAACTGTTTTTCACAATTACCAATTCTAGATCTAGAATCACAAAAACCTCCAAATTCTTCTCTCACTTTTTCTGAAAAATCCTTCAAACACAAGCACTTTTCCTTGATCCATTCATCATCATGGAGCATATTTGAACACATTTGGACGTGTGAGCAAGAGGAATCGTGGCTGTTTGAGCTAGGTGCAAAGATTGAAGCATCCATGGCAGTTGGAGATTCAGTTCGTTTCGTGCATTGTTAAGCTTTCATTTCATCATCATTTACTTCAACAAGCATCATACACGTGATTTCAGTTGCTGCTCATCAAGAGGTAGGTTTTTTGACCTCTTTAATTCTCCAATTCATTAGGCCTATCATGTAGATCTTTTAATGGTGATGAATCTGAGCTTTGAATGGAGTGATTTGGTGTTGAATTGAGCTAGATCCATGCATTTGAAGTTTTGATGATGAACTTTAATTCCTTCGATCCATGCGTTTGATGTTGTTTCTTGATGAAATATTCATGGATTCTTGTTGTTTGATGCATGATGAGTTGAATGATATACTTGATTTTCATTTCTGGATGTTTTGAATTTTTCTGGAAATTTTGGGATGAAGATCTTCATAGTGTTCTTCGTGTTCATAGCATGTCCAGATTACCTGCGAATTTTGCTAGGAAACGCATAGGTTTCCTACAGATTCATCCACAAGTTCATGTGGGTTACCTGCGGATTTTTAAATCCATGCAGGCGCGCGCATTAGGGTTTTATAGTGAAACGCTGACGTTTTGGCTCTGGCGCGTATCTGGATTCAAATTAGCACACGGTTCGAATCCGGCCAGTGTAGTTATTTCAAAATGCTTCACATTATTTCATTTCCCTCCATATATGTCCATGCATGGCTTCATGTTATTTTCTTATTTTTTCTCATCTTCAAAAAATCATAACAAATTAAATATTGATCCAAAAATTGCCAGGTTTTTTGCATTGTGTTGCATTTTTTGTCTAGTATTTTATCATCATAATTTCACAAATTGTGCTTGGCTGGATAATTTTTGGTGTTAGAATGTTTGAGCATGTATGCTATTTTGACCTTGCCATGCTTATACATTTGTGAAATGCTGGTCTTTGATCCAATGATTCTGAAAATTTGCATGATGAAACTAGACATGTTGCTTGACATTTTGGTGTTGATTTGGTATTTTTATCAATTACCATGACTGTTTTATGTTTATGCTAAGTTAGGTGTGACAATTTGTGTCACACCTTGTGATGTTCAACTTGAATGATGTGTTTGCCATGCCAAATGATCTCCAAATGTCCTGATTTTTTGTGTGATGCTTGTTATGGATGTTGTGATTATGCATGAATTTTTTTGAAATTTTTTGGATCATTTCTGATTTGATTGAGATTTTTCATTCTGGTTGATCATATTTGAGCTTTAAAATTTCCTTGAACTTCATTTGATCACAAATTGCTTGTGACTTATCCAATGCTTCTGAATTTTTGCACACTATTTCTAGACAAGTTGAGTGTTGTGTTGGCTTTGGTTTGAGGTTTTTACCAATTACCATTTCTGTTTTATGCCTATGCTAACTTGGTGTGACAATTTGTGTCACACATGTGCTTGTTGTGCTTGTCTTGACTTATGCTGTGTGATTGCCATGCCTAAGGATGTCCAATGCCTCTAATTTTTTGTGTGATGATCATATTGTATGTCCTGTTTATTCATGAATTCTTTCAAGATTATTTGAATCATTTTTGATTTAATGTGCATTTATTGCTTCTGATGTCACAATGTGGTCACAATTTGCATACCTTGCCATGTTTGGTTCATGAAATGCTTTTGGTTAATGATATTGATATGGGACCTTTTGAGTTGTGTTCTGGATTGGATAAGGATGATCCATGTTAAATTTCATGTTCTGTTTTGAATGTTTGACCTATTTTTGACCCTAGGCTTTGACCTAGTGGTTTGGACTTACTGTTTGGATTGTGGATTTTAGGTTAAGAAGTACATTGCCATGGTTGAAGTGGTTCACTCATTTGAGTTGATTAATTGGTTTAGATTTTTTCAGGTACCTAAGTTTCTTTGAGTTCTTTGAACTTGCTTTGCTAGCTTGTGGGTTTCTTAACCTAGGTATAACTCTCTGACTTCATGTAGTCTGGAAGACCTGTCCTGTTATGTGGGCAGGCACCTGTCTGAAGCCCTCCTTAAGAGGCAATGCTTGTGAATGTTTACTTTTGTGCCAAGCAGGTGAAGACCTCTTAAGAGGCAATTGGAAGATAAAAGAGATGTGTAATCCATCTCCTGCTACTCAGTGTGTCATTCACTTTGCTCACACACCTTGTGTTGATGCATTGTGGATAATAGCCCAAGATCTATGTTGTGTCAGTCACTTGTGGAGAAGAGTTCCTACATTCTGAACTCCCACACATTCTATTTTGAGTCAAGCTCTCCCAGGCCAGGGATAAGAGCTGTGAGGTCTTACCCTCACTTCCCATTTCATCTGCTTCACCCTAACTCTCAATGTTAGGGTTAAGAGCTAACTACACCCGATTCCAGTTGGCTTGTGTTTCACAGTCTAACCTTGTATGAGCCCAATTGATTGCATATAGTGTGTGTGATTGTTTATTGTGTTTGTGTTGTTTGACTGTGTTGTTTAGGATAGCTTGCTCCCTGTGCAAGTTAGATAGAAACCTCAACCTAGGACCATTGTGGATTGCATGATAACTATTAGGCTCGAGTCAGGCTCCCTTCTAGTTTGTCATTTCCCAGTCTCTGGTTAGGTTAGAAGTTTTTTCCCTGTTAAGGGGAACTACGTCGCCCTGATCCTCATACCAGATGAGGTACGTAGGCAGGAGATCGTGCGAGATCTCTCCGGGCACCCTTTTCCTTTTTTGTGTGTGTTTGCTTGGCAACTAGCAGGCTCGAGTACCAGACTCCCTGTTAGCTTGTTTGTTCAACTTTTTTGTTGCTTTTGACGACTCAGCGTCCGGTTAACCTCTTGTTTGCTTGGAGTCTGACGTAAGTCCAGCGATTGGCAGTCGGTTTCCTGTGTTTGTTTGTGTGGAGTCTGACGTAAGTCCAGCGATTGGCAGTCGGTTTCCTGTGTGTGTTTGTTTGTGTGGAGTCTGATGTAAGTCCAGCGATTGGCATTCGGTTTCCAGTTTGTGTTTGTGTGTTTGTTTTGACGTCTCAGCGTTTGTGCGTGTGTTTTGTTTCGGCGTGCGTGAGCCGAACTACGGTAGCTCTGATTCTCATTCCATATGAGATACGTAGGCATAGGATGCGATATCCTAGTGAGCCTGTTCCCCTCTCTTTCCATCTGTGTTTTATTCCAGCGTGTGTGCATTCTTTGAGCAGTTTGAGCAACCTTATTCTATCTTTCTGAGCGTGGATCCCGTCGAGTACGACGGATGTGTAGGGGTGCTAATACCTTCCCTTCGCATAACCGACTCCCGACCCCATCTCTCTTTGGTCGCGAGTCCATGTCTTTTCCAGGTTTACTTCGAGCGTTTCCTTTCCCTCTTTTGGGATAAATAACGCACGGTGGCGGCTTTGTTTGTTTTGTTTTGCCCGCCGGTTGTTTTTCGTGGATGCGACAGTAACCTTGAGCCAAACCTACAAGATCTTTCTTTACAATCTATCTTGCTTCTAAATCTCACCTAAATCAGAAGATTACACAAACCTTTGATGCATTACACAAGGGATTGAGCCATTGACCAAGTCTTGATGCCATATTTGGAAGGTTTTGCAAAAAAGCTTCATATCCATTTTTGATAAAGACCAACTTTTCCAACCACTCTTGCATTGAGCTTCTAACTTGTTTCTTCTGATCACACTTAACCTCTAAACCAGAAGCAACATCCTAAAAGTATCTCTAAACTGCTCCTTTCACTCCACCTTTTCATCATGATCCATTATGATTTTTTGTGCAAAATGAAACCAAGTCACCAAATTAGCATTCTAATTGAACCAAGATTGATTTCTGCAAGTTACATGAACCATATGGAGGCTCTATAAATAGAGATACAAGCCTCATAACTCAACACACCAGAATTGGCACAAAAACTCCACTATAGCAAATTCTCCACACCTCAAACTTCCAAATTCCATTGTGCTTGTGTTTTCTCCAAGCCAACACTTCAAACAACTTTTAAACATTCATTAGAAGTCGTCCAAACACTTGAACAACTTTTGTAACAGCCATACCATCATATTCCAAATCACATTTTCATAGCTTGCAACTTGATTTGGAAAGGAAAACCCCTATTCCAAAGGACGATTTTCATTTTTGAGGTATGTATTCATTTCTTTAATTTACGATTTAAGGCACCATTTTGCATCATTCTTGTTACCATTACACTTCCCAAGATGTCAGGAACAAAACCCATATGATCATTGGTCTTAATTGGTGATGTTTGGAATTTAATTTTAAATTCAATTTTTAGGGTTCATATGCATTTTGTTTGATTTCTGGATATTTATGAAAAATAAATGAAATTGGTGAGTACCATTAGATTCCTTGCGAAATTCTAAGCAATTTTGGTCTTTACAACTTTTGATTTCGTTAAGAATTGAGAGAGTTAGAATTTTAACAATAAGTGAAATGGGTGGAAACTATGGACTACGGGATGAATGAGGAAGATGATGTTTGGAGCCATTTTTAAATTTTAAAAGTCACTTTAATATATATTTTAATTGATATAACTGAATACATGAATTGGCATTGCGCCCTAGTGGTAAAACACTGGTTTGTTAAGTTACTGGGTGTGGGTTTGAATCTGGGCAGTGTAATGATTTTTTGTTTTTACTTGTTAAATGTTCATTTTTCTTCATAACTTCAAATATCCATAACTTCGTGATCCCTTAACATTTTTGACTCATTCTTTTTTCCATGTGTTCATGAGAATATCTATTTTATGATGACACCAAATAATCCCAAAAAATATTATTTATTTCACCACTTTTGATTGGATAGAAAAACATGTGTTTTAAGTGTTTTTTTAAGGCTTCTAATTGATTCTTTTGGCTTATGTCTTATTTGTTCTTGATGTTGGAAGTTTGTATGATTAAAGCATACACTTTTAAATGTTGATTGTTATCCTTAACATGTTTGAACTTGATTATCTTCATACAATGTATCAATTGATTCACCTTAAAAACATGCTTGAATGAATGGTTAGGAGGTGATTAGGTTTCCACTTAAGTTTGGTCTTATCATGAACTTTGATTCAAATCTAATGTTTATTTTGTTAAGACTTATAATGTGATGCATGTTTGACCCAAATTGATTCATGTTGTGTTTACCATGTACCAATGATAGCTTTCACCATGTCAAATATGATTTTGTCTTCACCATCAATATGTGGTGTCTTGTGATGTTATGTGAAACTTCGTCTTGTCTTGTTTATGTTTATCTCAATTCCTAAAAACCATGATTAATATTGTCATCCATATCTCACTCACCTTGTGATTGCCATTGTACTTAGCCATATTTTGTACCTTAATGTTAATGCATGTTCAATCTTGTTATTGTTTATATCCAAGGGAAAAGAATCATGACATTATTGTCATTTTGCATGTGTGTGTTCATCTACATTCTATACAACTTTATATTCCCCTTAATCCAAAAACATCTAGATACAATCTTAGGTTCCCCTCAATTTAAACATTAGGATTTTATCTCTCTCTCCTTCTTATAACCACTTTCATAATAAACTTTGACTTAGGTCATTGTTTCTCCTTTTATTTCTTAATCAAATGCTTCAAAACACTTAAGTGTAGCGGGGTATTCGTTACCATTGGAGATATTGACTAAATCCAAGGTAAACCATACAAGTCGAGTCGCCACCGCACTTCTATTTATCCAAAGGAATGGTTAGAAAGCGAACAAAAACCTAATAGTTTCAACAAAAACTAATAAAAGAAACAGAGATCTGGGTAAGGGGGTTGGTTATGCAATGGGAAGGTGTTAGGCACCCAAAACATCCTAGGTACTCCTAGGGAGCCCTTTTCGTACTTGTTGTAAGGTAGTTTGTCTTGTGAAAATTTTATTTGTGCAAACATGATTGAAGAGATGAGAAGAGAATGTACAAGTTATTTACATTTTGTGTTTGGATGGATAAACCCATTGCCTACGTACCATCTTATAAAAAGATTAGGATCAAAACCTCGTAGTTCGGGGTAAAAATCTCAAAACAAATTGGTGAATTGATTGGTCCAAAAGCCTTAAGGTCTTTTGCTATCAAAGGGAGAAAACTCAACCAAACCACAAATCCACCATGTGAGGATAGCTTCAACATGCTAGTGAGGGGTTAACCCTATAATAAGCATGGAAGACTCATTGTCCATCACTAAGGATATAGGTGAGTATTACATCTACCACAAGGATAACTCAAACCTAATAGCTAAAGGTTATGGAAAATTTTGATTAAGAAAGTGGCCATTGGAACCACAAAAGGGAATTTTGAATGGGTTATATTTACCAGTTAGAAGTATATACCAAAAGTAGTCAAAGTTGACTTAAAGATTCAATTTAAAATGAGTGTTATGAAAAGAAAGTTTGAAAATCAAAAGCATAAGGCTTAGGTTTCTAATGTTGAAAACAAAGGTTAAATGTGTGCACAAAAAGGGTTTTGGCTTGGGTTAGAGTGGAGAGATGAAGAGGAAGGGCTATGTCCTAAGGAAAACAAAAAGATGAGGGATAATAAATGAAACCACACTAGGAGTTCCTCTCTTGAGATCATATTGATGATCCAAGTAGCTCCCATCCTTTGGAATAAGCAAGCACAAAGTATAAGCAATCAAACAAGTCTCATAAGAGATCCTCAATGTATCTTGTATCTTCCACTTGGATGAACATGGTAATAATCCTCAAATTAAGCTCAAATGGAAACTCCTAGTTCAAGAGCACACACATCAAAAGTTCCATGGGGTAAAACACTCTCCTAACCAGAGACCAGGGAAACAACGAACTAATAGGGAGATTAAGACTCGAGCCTAATAGTTGTCATGCAATCAACATCCCTAAGTTGAGGTCTCTAACAAGAACTTAACTCACAAGTAAACAAACATCACACACTATATCCATACAAGAGGCTCAAACAATGGGTGGGCTTTAGTCAAGAGGGGTCATGTCAACCTCGACAAATAAGCCAAACTGTAAAGGGTAATTTGTAGCTCTTAACCACTAACATTGAATGTTAGGGTGAAGCTGATCAAATCGGTAATGAGGATGAGACCTCATGCTCTTAACCCTGGCCAGGGTGAGCTCATGACATAGAAAGCGTGGGGATCCAGAAAGTGGGATCCTTTTCCACTTGACAGACTCTGGACAAAGATCTGGGGCACATGTTCAGAAGCATCAGCACGTAGTGCGAGCATAAAGAACGGCACACTGAATAACGGGGGATTGGCTACTAATCCCTTTTATCCGTCAATTGCCTCTTCTCTTGGAGGTCTTATCAAATATAACACATGCCTCTTCTTGAAGGTCTTTGGGCATAATTTTAAACAAACACAAACAGAGCCTCTGAAGGAGGACTTGCCAGCAAAATGCCTGCCAAAAAGGTGACAGGACTTTAGACTACATGAAGTAAGAAGCTAACTACCTGAGTGGTGTGTCAACCACAATCCAAAGCTTAAGCAAGAGCTAAAGCAAGCAAGCAACTAAGGTACCTGTACAAAGACTAAATAGTCAGTACTTCAGTCATAAAACCAGAAAACAAGCAGTGAAACCCTCTAACAGTTACACAATTCAGTGCATAAGTGCCCTTGCACTCAAATGAGCTCATGAGCTCACCACATCGATTAAAACCCTACAAAACAACAAGAGGTCAGTACTCAATGTATTTTCATCTCACAAAGTGAGAACAAACCCAATTACCAATGCTAAGTATCCAATCCTGAAACAAAACAACAAAGTTAGCTTATGTATATCCAATCAACACAACAAAGCATAAACAACCAATGGCATGAGATGAATCAAATCACAAGCCCCAAACAGAACCATATGAACCCCTAAACACCAATCACCATGGCCAAAGATCCACCATACTCCAAATATCATTCAAATGCTTCAAAAAGCCTCAAAAATATGCACAAAATGAGCTTCCAACTTAGAAAATTCATACCAAATCAGAAATGCATGCAATGACTTTGAGATTTTTTGTATAAGTTTTTTATGCCATGAATGTTCAATATGCAAAAAAATCAAGTCCAGAATGATTCAAATGCTATGTGAACAAAAATGCACCAATTCAATGTCAAAAATGTGACACAAATTGTCACATTTTTCTCTATGTGTAAAAAATGATGATAACATGTGAGAAAAAATCCAAACTAGTGACCAATAATTCATGTCATGTATGAACGTCATGTATGCAAAAAATTGGATCAAAAATGTTCAAAATTGAGGATTTCACAATGCATTAAATGCAATAGGTCCATTTGGCACAACCTTGATTCAAAAATTCCCACATAAAAGTCCAGACATCCAAAATTCATGAATTCAGCACCATAAAAAAATAGACATCAATACAAAACCATGAAAAAAAATTGGGACTCATTTGGACAATTTTTTTATTTTTTATGAATTTTACAAAGTGAACAAAATAATTGAAATAACATGGAAAATGAAGGGAAATGAAGATATTTGAATAAAATCCAGAAAAAACCACAACCATCTGATATGGCTCACATTCAAACAGATGAAACACTGCGTTTCATTAATCCCAGTGATCACACACATTCAGCTTCAACGCACGTGTGGCTTGGTCAAACGCGCTCTCATCCAATCAAATATCCACGCAATGTACACATGGCCTCCTACGTCAGCTAAACCCCAAACACACGCAGACGCCGGAGCTCCGCTCCGGTCGTCTTCTCCGGCGAGCCCTACGGTGGCGCCTCCACAAAATTTTCCAGAATTTCCCCAGGCTTACATCATTCCACTCGGTTTTCCACGCTGGTTCCAAATCTCCACTTAGTTTCTCCTAATTCCTCCTAGGTTTTTCAAATCGAAGAGAGAAAGTTTCTAGATCCAAACTTCCATTCAACACTACATCCTTAATACTCACTCATTCTCAATTCTAAGCATATGTACATGATCTACACAGTACGATCTATAAGTCTATGATCAAAAAACAGCAAAAGGAGAGATCGAAAATTGCATCACCTGGAAATGAAGACCTCTGAAACCGCGATCTCTCAAGCTCTACTGCTCCAGATCAACCTCCTTGAACTTCCTTTGAAGCTTTGTGCAAAAAGCAATGGCTGAAACCACTTGAATATGCCTCAATTTCCAAATTCCATCAACATGAGAATGTCCATGAACTGCTCGAATTCTTGAGGTATGGCACCAAACAATGAATGATTCTTGATCAGTGAAGCATGAGGATCAAGAATATGTAATAATATTTGAGGCTTGTGTGGAGAAAAATCAAATTCAATTGAGAGAAATTTTTGGAGAGACTCTTGAATTCTAGATCTGAAATGGTTGTTATGGCAGTTATGATTAGGGTTTTCCTATTTATATTCCTTGTTAATGACACTGATAATCACATTAGCCTTGTACTAATCATGATTAGTGAGTTATGAAGCCAATTGCAAAAAATTAAAATTAAGCTCCCATGGCCATAATGCACGTGTGATCTCCCATGCTAGGGCTTTAATTCACTCAAGAACAACCAAGGGTCAGGATTTGAGGATTATTTTGCTTACATCTCAAGCCAAAAATGAATGGTGAAGATTTACTTCAAAATGAATATGTGTGAAATAATGAACATTTGACCATGATTCCTTTGCACAATTGAGCCAAATGATGTTACTTTGAGATGCCTTGAACATGATAAGCACTTTGCAAAAAGAATGAACCAATTTGAAGCATTACATCAAAAGTTATGCCATTTTGAATTTCCATGCACATTTTGTGATCAAATGACCATAACTTCTCAACCATTCATCATATGGATATGAATTAGGACCAAATTTGGAAACTTTGAATTATAGGTCATTTTCCATTTTTAGTAACTTCTGCCATGACCTTTGAATCTTCAAGATGGATGTTTAGAATGATGAATAGACCCCATTTTAACATGATTGAGGTTTCTCAACTTATTTCCCCACCTCATAGCCCTCAGTTGACTGCACAGTTGACTTTTGGTCCTCAGATGACCTTGAAATGTCTTGATTAACTTGAGCCTCTACCACTTGGTGAAATTGCTTCAAAATGAAACCCTAGCTCATGTAAGCTCCTTATAATAATCATGTGATCCTCATCCCAAGAAAATACCTCATCTCTTGCACAAAGGATCTTCTTGAAGCTCTTGACCTGGTGATTGCTTAAGCTACAAACAAAAGATGTTAGTGACATGTTTTTGTGCTTTTGGTTAGTAAATAAAACAAGAAAAGCAATAATATACAATTCAAGCATGCTTGGTGATCTCAAACCACTCACAAGAGATCCCTACCTAAAGGGAAAGGGAGCCAAGATGCTCAATGATCCTTGAGGCTATGCAATGCAATGTTATGATGTCATGAGGGATCTTAGGGACAAAATTGGGGTCTTACAGATGCCCCTATTTAAGGTCATTCTAGCCGGAGAAGTGAAGGTTAAAATCTTCGTCTCGACGAGGTAGAATGGGCTTAAATAATAACAAAGAGACAAATTTTGGTCCCTAAGAGACCTCATAATGCAAATGTATGTATGCAAAACAAACAAACTATGTGGGGATATGTGTCCACAAAGAAGAAAAGACATCCGGAGAAATTGACAATCCATAGGAGTAATACACTCACTAGGGATAGAGACTCTGGGGACTCTCATAGGGATAAGAAGAAGAATAAAAAAAATGCGTGAGCAGGTCACGACTTGAAACTTGGGGAACAGAATCCCAAAGGGAGTAAACCCAATGGAAGGACATCGAGCTGACTCGAAGGTGCATGTGTTGGGGAATATGCCAACACAACAAAAGGTGATCCACAACAGATACCTCGCTGGGGATGTCTAAGAAGACTCTCTTGGGGAAGCAGCGGGATGAGGTGTTACCGGTTACTAGGTAACAAGCTCAATGAGACATGTGATTTGATCACCGGTATAAGGGTGAGAGAACAACAAGCTCGGGAAGAATGAATATCTAAGACCGTTATAAGGGTGAGAGATATCAATCAACCAAATCATCTGAGGAAGACCTAAAAGGTATATCTCAACTCAGGAAAATCTGACTCCACAGGGGACCAAAGTCATAATAGCGAGCAGAAGGAAGGAACACCAGGGATACCGGTTACTGGGCATATAATAGGTGACCAACCAAAGCATGAATTGGGGAATATTCCCAAAACACTCATCATCCAAAAAGAGGGAAGAACGCAAACTCGATTATGGGATGGACATTCGATTCCAAAACAGGGATACGAATCTTACTCGACTGGGGAAGAACAAAAGGCTTAGACCAAAGAGTGCATGAGATATATTATCTATTACCGTCGGAACGTAGATAATATACTCGCATGGAAGATTATCCACAACCGGTTACTGGGTTAATAAAGGATAAATCGACCGACAGAGAAAGGCACCGGGATACCAAAACTAGGTATATAATGATGACCAAACAAGGGGAGCAACAAACATCACCGACAAACAGTAAATGAAAGAGGACCCGCTGGGGATAAAATTGCTTAATCAGAGCAATTATCCAAAAGAATGAGGGAATATCAATACCAAATATTGGATAATGATAACCGTCAAAGAGGGGATTACATCTACCGGATACTGGGTAGAAAACCACGGAAGAGTAACCGTCATCAACTAGGATGAACAACAATGGTTAACTCTGCAAAGGGGGGAAAATAGGGTTTACAACTACCGGTATAAGGGTAGAAAACCACAAACTCCGCTGAGGATAAGGTGAATAATTATTGATTACTGAGCAATTATTCATTTACCACAGGGAAACACCAGAGACAGTCACAAGAGGCCAATTTAGGATCAAACCAAAAAGGAAAACTGAATCGAGACTCATCCTAATGAGGATATAACTCAATAGGGGAACCCATCCCAATATATGTGTTGGGAGGAAGCAGAAACAACCGTCGTCCACGAGGATATAACTCAGTGGGGAATATGGCAGGAAAGATAAACACTTTCTGCTTAAAGGGGCTGACTCTATATTGAGGGATCAGACACCTACATCTGCTTGGGAAATGTATTACTAACTAGCAGAGGATAACAAACAATAGATATATGGCAAAAAATGCAATATGAATATCCAAATGTTTGAAGGTTATATGCACATATGCGTGATTTATGTATGATGAATGCTGACAAACAGACATTCTAACACAAACAGCTCCAAAGGAAAAGGCACACAGCTGTCCGGTACTACATCTCAAGGGAGGAAGCCCAAAATTCCAATGGAGAGTATCCAATCTGCCGGGGAATCAGAGATACCAAGAAATCACAAAATCTCTGGGGGATGAATCATTAGTCAATCCGGCTGGGAAAAATAGTTCATTGCACAGGCAGAAACTGCCACAAAAGCAACTCTACTGGGGAATCCATCTGAGGGATATAAGAGGAATCTGGTGATCCGACACCAAGTACCAAACTCACCAAGGAGATCACACCTGCTGAGGAGAAAAGATCGCTCTTCCGCTGAAGGGGAGAGTGGTGAACATCTCAACAAGCATACCACTCGGGGATGAACCATAAAAGGGGCTCCAGAGGAAGAAGATACAGTCATGCCAGGGATATGAACAAATGTCTTACCCTGTTGGGGATCATACCACCCTTGGGAGAGCACTGAGGATCTCCTAAGTATCCTTTTGTCATTGTGAATGTTCACTTTGTTTAAAAAACAAGTTATGAAAAATTCATTTATTTAAAACAATGATATTTTCTCAATTAAAAAATGCAAAACATTTGTTGAAATAGAAGCAAATAAGAGTGCAAATAATTGGATAAAAGGCTCAAATTCGTTTGATGGAATGGTAGCCTGCAAATGGCAAGACCCCATAGATTTTTTACAAGTTTGAAATTGGTGATATATATTGGAAAAGGGCTACATTGAACATAATGACCATTTCTCCACCAATTCTGAATTCGATGTATTCGAAGCTTTGGTTGACGACGAATGAACAAGAATCTCTGATGGATGACAGTTGTAGAACACAGTCTTGTCAGGATGCAGTTACTTGCCAAATCCCTAATTTTTGCCTAGATTGCCCCAGGATGAGGTACTCAATCTAGCGGGATGCATATATTCATTTTTTATGTCTCTAACTTTTGCCTGGATTGCCCTTTCGGGTTTTCAATCCACCGAGACGCTCATTTTTGCCTAAGCCGCTCTTTCGGGTTTTCAACTTAGCGAGCTATTCTGTTTTTATTTTTAGGCGAAGTATTTCTTGACTGCATCTGAATTCACAGGACGAGTGAAATCCTCCCCATCCATAGTTGTAAGTATCAAAGCACTGCCTGAAAAGGCTCTCTTAACAACATATGGACCTTCATAGTTTGGAGTCCACTTGCCCCTGGAATCGGGCACGAAAGACAAGACCTTCTTGAGCACGAGGTCACCCTCTCGGAACACGCGAGGCTTGACCTTCTTATCAAAAGCCTTCTTCATTCTCTGCTGATACAACTGACCATGACACATGGCAGTCAATCTCTTCTCTTCAATCAAATTCAGCTGGTCATAGCGACTCTGAACCCATTCAGCATCAGTCAACTTGGCCTCCATCAAGACTCTCATTGATGGGATCTCCACCTCTACTGGGAGTATGGCCTACATGCCATAAACAAGAGAGAAAAGGGTTGCCCCTATTAAAGTGAGGACAGATGTACGATATCCATGCAAAGAAAATGGCAGCATCTCATGCCAATCTTTGTACGTAACAACCATCTTTTGGATAACTTTCTTGATATTCTTATTAGCAGCTTCAACAGCCCCATTCATCTTGGGTCTATAAGGAGAAGAATTATGGTGTGCAATCTTGAACTCAGTACACAACTCTTTCATCATCTTGTTATTCAAGTTAGATCCATTATCAGTAATGATCTTATCTGGCACACCATAACGGCATATGAGTTGATTCTTGATAAACTTCACGACCATCTGCCTGGTCACATTTGCATATGATGCCGCTTCAACCCACTTAGTGAAGTAATCAATTGCTACGAGAATAAACCTGTGTCCATTGGACGCTTTCGGCTCAATCATGTCAATCATGTCAATTCCCCACATAGAGAAAGGCCATGGTGATGAAATTACATTCAGAAGTGTCGGGGGAATATGAATCTTATCCGCATAAATCTGACACTTATGGCATTTCTTTACATATTTGCAGCAGTCAGACTCCATTGTCAGCCAATAGTAGTCTGCTCTCAACATCTTTCTAGCCATGGCATGTCCATTGGAATGGATACCAAATGAACCCTCATGGACCTAAGTCATCAACAGATCTGCTTCGTGTCTATCCACGCATCTGAGCAGAACCATCTCAAAATTTCTCTTATAAAGCACTTCACCATTGAGGTAGAAACTGCCTGACAATCTTCTCAAAGTCTTCCTATCTTTCACAGATGCCCCAGGCGGATAAACCTGGTTCTGGAGGAAGCACTTGATGTCATAATACCATGGTTTATCATCCTTCACTTCTTCAACTGCAAATACATGAGCTGTTCTATCCAAGCGCATCACGGTGATATTGGGAACTTCATTCCACAGTTTAACCATAATCATCGAAGCAAGCGTAGCAAGAGCGTCTGCCATCCGATTCTCATCTCGAGGAATATGGTGAAAGTCAACCTCAGTAAAGAACGTTGAAATCCTCCTCGCGTAATCCCTATATGGAATAAGACCAGGCTGATTCGTCTCCCATTCACCCTTGATCTGATTGACAACGAGGGCCGAATCACCATAAACATCAAGATGCTTGATCCTAAGATCAATTCACTCCTCCAACCCCATAATACAGGCCTCATACTCAGCCATATTATTCGTGCATTTAAAAGTTAGCCTTGCTGTAAAGGGAATGTGTGTGCCCTGAGGAGTAATGATTACTGCCCCAATACCATTTCCATACTGATTTACAGCGCCATCAAACACCATACTCCATCTGGAACCAGGCTCCGGCCCTTCGTTGAGTGTAGGCTCATCACAATCTTTCATTTTCAAATACAGAATCTCCTCATCTGGGAAATCATACTGAACTGACTGATAATCCTCAATCGGCTGATGTGCCAAGTGGTCAGCCAAGATACTACCTTTAATAGCCTTCTGAGCTCGATACTCAATATCATACTCAGACAACAACATCTGCCAACGGGAAATCCTCCCAGTTAAAGCAGGCTTCTCAAATATGTACTTGATTGGATCCATTCTGGATATCAACCAAGTTGTATGATTTATCATATACTGGCGTAGGCGCTTAGCAGCCCAAGCTAAGGCACATCATGTCTTCTCAAGCATTGAGTATCGAGACTCACAATCAGTGAACTTCTTGCTCAGGTAGTAGATGGCATATTCTTTCTTCCCGGATTCGTCTTGCTGACCAAGGACACAACCCATTGAATCTTCAAGAACAGTCAAATACATGATCAATGGTCTTCCTTCCACAGGTGGGGACAGAATCGGAGGTTCAGACAGATACTCTTTGATACTATCGAAAGCTTTCTGGAAATCCTCGGTTCAATCATGGGACTGATCTTTCTGGAGGAGCTTGAATATCGGCGCACATGTGGCAGTCATGTGGGATATGAATCTGGAAATGTAATTCAAGCGGCCAAGAAAACCTCGGACTTGCTTCTCAGTTTTGGGCGCAGGCATCTCTTGTATTGCTTTGACCTTTGCAGGATCAACCTCAATACCTCTTTCGCTGACAATAAAGCCCAATAACTTGCCAGAACGGACTCCAAATGTACACTTGTTGGGATTCAGACGAAGCTTGTACTTCCTCAAACGCTGAAAAAGCTTCAACAAGTGCTCTACATGTTCCACTTCCGTTCTCGACTTAGCAATCATATCATCAACATATACCTCAATCTCCTTGTGCATCATATCATGGAACAAGGTGGTCATAGCTCGTTGATACGTGGCTCCGGCGTTCTTCAACCGAAGGGCATCACTCGATAACAGAATGTTCCCCAAGGTGTGATGAATGTTGTCTTCTCCATATCCTCGGGTGCCATCTTAATCTGATTATTTCCGAAAAATCCATCCATAAATGAGAAGACTTTGAATTTAGTTATATTGTCTACCAATATATCAATATGTGGTAGAGGGAAATCATCTTTCGGACTAGCTTTATTCAAATCTCTATAATCCACACACATCCGGACTTTTCCGTCTTTCTTAGGCACGGGAACAATATTGGCCACCCATTGAGGATATGTAGAAGTCACCAGAAACCCCGCATCAATTTGCTTCTGAACTTCCTCTTTGATCTTCACTGCCATATCAGGATGAGTTCTTCTGAGCTTCTGCTTCACAGGCACGCACTCAGGCTTCAAGGGTAGGAAATGTTGCACAATATCTGTATCTAGACCCGACATGTCTTCATACGACCAAGCAAAGACATCGACATATTCTTGTAGCAATTCAATCAACCCCTCCTTAACAGATTCTTCCAGGAGTGCCCCAATCTTCACTTCTCGCACACAATCCTCAGACCCCGAGTTGACTGTTTCCAGATTCTCAAGATGCAGCTGAATGACCTTCTCTTCATGCTCAAGTAGACGGGTAATCTCGTCAGGAATCTCTTCAACAGCATCTTTCTCTTCCTCAAATACAGGGAACTCAAAATTGGGAGATGGTGTCGGATCATTATGTTCAATGGGTTTGATCAACCTGCATAATGATTTTGGATATGAAAAGTTTTTAGAAATCAAACAAGGCAAATCATTATGCAGATGAAAAGATTGATTTTATTCTATTTTTAGGGTTTTATGTGATCACCAATTTCATGCAAAAACGAAAAGGGAAAATAATTGGAAAAACAAACATTTAACATGAATTTATTGAATGAAAATATCATTGTACTTATGTTGCCAACAATGTCATCACTTCTCGTTTTGGCATGGGAGAAGGGTTTTTTAAACAAAGTGATCATTACGTTGACTTGTGGATAACTGTAGGAATATCCACAGCGACCCAATTGTTGCAGACCCCTCCAGGGATGATGAAATTGTCAGAATCCTCTGTATCTTCTTCCAAAACAGCAGCAGTTTCTTCCTCCTGACCAGTGTGGATAAAACCTCCACTCTTGAACAACCCTTTCTCATTGAAAACCCCAGAAGAAAAGCCTATGCCAGCCCGAGACTTATTTTCTTCCAGCTCAATCATTTTTTCTAGACCAGCAATTGCACCACACTCAATGGCCCATTTCGCATCTCTATAGGAAGTAAATGAAGGAATTCTTTTCTCAACAGGCTCAACTATAGATAAAGCTTGGAAAGGAGTTCCAACTTCATCTTCAGCATCTATGTACGAGAAGGAAGACAAGTGGCTAACCAGGAGAGCCTTTTCTCCCCCTACCACTACCAGTTTCTTATTCTTCACAAATTTCAACTTCTGGTGTAGGGTGGATGTCACGGCGCTCGCCTCGTGAATCTATGGTCTTCCTAAGAGACAGTTGTACGATGGGTGAATGTCCATAACCTGGAAGGTAATTTGGAAATCACTTGGTCCAATCTTGATAGGGAGATCAACTTCCCCAATCACAGTCTTTCGAGACCCATCGAAAGCTTTCACAACTACCCCACTCTGCCTCATGGGAGGCCCTTGATAAGACAGTTTTGAGAGAGTGGTTTTGGCAATACATTCAGGGATGACCCAGTGTCCACCAACATATTGGACATGGCGTCGTCTCTACAATTCATGGATATGTGTAAAGCCGAGTTGTGGTCTCTTCCCTCCTCAGGGAGATCAGAGTCACAGAAACTCAAATTGTTACAAGCAGTAATGTTTGCAACAATGCTATCGAACTGTTCTATTGTGACATCATGATCTACATATGCCACATCCAAAACTTTCTGCAGAGCCTCTGTATGTGGTTCTGAATTCAGGAGTAATGATAACATGAATATCTTGGATGGCGTTTGTAGAAGCTGGTCTACAACATTGTACTCACTCTTCTTGATGAGCCTCAGCATCTCATCACAGTCTTCTTTCACATTGCCGCTAGGGCCAACAGAAGTAGGAGTTTTTAGTACAGAGGAGGGCTTAACAACAGGTGCCGGATTCGGGGTGCTTACAGCATTCCCAATCGGGCGTTCAACAAAATCAGCCTTAGCCTGGGGCTTCAGTGGTGCTGAAAACACACGACCGCTGCGGGTCAAACCACTTACGTCAGAAATATTCACAACAGAGGAGGATGGCAAAGTCACCTCTTTCCTATCTTCTACAGCAACAGCGTTGTAACGAAAGGGAATTGCCTTTTCAGAAGAATACGGTACTGGACCGACAGGCTTAATGATCAGGGTAGGAGAGACCTTCTGCTTTCTACCATCATACTTAACAATAACAAGCTCGGGCATCCGAAATACTGGGGAAATTACGTTGACCTCTGGCTCATCTTCGTCAACATTCCTATTCTGAAGGATCTCGATAACTCCTTCGTCCAGCATTTCCTGAAGATCTTTGCGCACCTGGCGACAACCCAATCGGTTAACAGAGCAGACTCGGCATCTATCATGATCGTGTTCATAGTGACTATACTCGCATAGCAAACGATGCATGTCAACCAACGATTGTCGAATATGACTGACATATTTGACTTTGTACTCGCCAGGGCAGCCCTGGACCATGTTGACAAATTTCCCATGCTCGGGCAATGGGTTCTTCTTCACATTAGGACCTACGTCCTCAAAACACAGGATGCCACACCTCACAAGGTCTTGAACCTTGGTCTTCAAAGGATAGAAATTCTCCACGTCATGGCCGGGAGCACCAGAGTGGTATACACAATGCAGTTCAGGCTTATACCACCACTGAGGGTTAGTAGGTATAGCTGGTGGGTCTCTCGGAGTAAACAACTTCCTCTCTATCAAAGAGGGATATAGTTCTGCGTATGTCATCGGAATCGGATCAAAAGTGACCTTTTTCCTCTCGTAACTCGTGCTGGTTTGATTACTGTTTCGAGGCTGATAGGCCTGCTGTTGCGGACGGTGCTGTTGTTGTTGATATTGTTGAGGTGATTGTTGATTGTTGCTATGTTATTTATACTGTTGATTGTCTCTGAAAACAGGTGCTATGTGAGCCACCTGGTGCTGGTTACCGGCGGGACGCACAGTCTTCCTCCTCATAGAGGGTCTTCTAGGTTTCACATGGGAGGTCACAGCATGTGCCTCTCCATCTTTCTTCTTTGCAAACGCCCCATAATGTTTGGCAGAAGAGCCTTCTTCTCGGGTTAGACGTCCTTCTGTGACCCCTTCTTCTAACCGCATCCCCATATTCACCATCTCGGTGAAGTCAGAAGGAGCGCTAGCGATCATCCGCTCGTAATAGAATGAACTCAAGGTCTTCAGAAAAATCTTGGTCATTTCCTTCTCTTCTAGCGGAGGCACGATATGTGCTGCCAACTCTCGCCACCTCTGGGCGTACTCTTTGAATGTTTCGTTGTCCTTCTGGGACATGGCCCTTAGCTGATCCCTATCGGGAGCCATATCCACATTATACTTGTACTGCTTGACGAAGGCCTCGCCAAGGTCGTTGAAGGATCGGATGTTCGCACTGTCCAGCCCCATATACCAGCGCAGAGCGGCACCGGGCAGACTGTCCTGAAAGTAGTGGATGAGCAATTGGTCATTATCAGTCTGAGTTGACATCTTCCTGGCATACATGACCAGGTGGCTGAGAGGACAGGTGTTCCCCTTGTATTTTTCAAAGTCAGGGATCTTCACATTGGGAACCAAACACAGTTCGGCAGTAGACTTGCCAAAGAGATCCTTTCCTCTAAGAGTCTTCAATTCCTTACGAAGCTCAAGAAATTGGTCGGTCATAGTGTCCATCTTCTCATGGACATCTGGGCCCTCAGATGGCTCAGAATGATAAATGGTGTCGTCTACCCTAGGCATGGTATGCACGACAGGCGGAGGAACAGCAAGGACCGGGCTAGATGCCGGAATAGAAGCAAAAGTTGGAGTAGGGCCCTCAGGCATGAAATTGGGAGGCATCCCCCACGGGAATCCGGTTGGCATAGAGGCTGGAGCAAAATGTGCACTTGCTGCAGGCACAGTTGAGGAAACAATCTCAGAAATGACTGTCCTCTGGGGAGGAGTTGAAGGTGTTGGAGAAGACTGGCTCTGGGCAGCCAGGAATGATTCCATCGAAGCACTCAGTCTGGCGACTTCTTCTTTGAGTTCACGGTTCTCTTGCTCTAGATGATCCATCAGTCTTGAAGAGTTGGCTCTAGTGTAGTACCGATGAGTCAGCTTGTCTTCAAAATAAATGAAGAACACAGAGTTAGACCACAAGACCAGAAGCCGGGAACAAAACCTGCTTATGCATATGATGCATGCAATGCTTGTGCATATGATTTGTTTTTATTTCAAAGGAACTCTAGGGTTTTATTTGCAAATTTTGGAAATATTAATTGTTTATCACATATGGAAATATCTCATCAAATAATATCAGGGAAAAGAAATACAGCATTTGTCAATCATATACAAGAGAAAAGGAAAATAATCATCCTATGGATACCTAGGAACAATCATCTAAAGCTCGGGACACAGGAAGATAGGATGCGCGAAGTCTCTTCACCTCCTTCTCGTAAGCTGCCTCCATATCTGCCTTTTCCTTGGCGAATCGATCGTACTTCCTCTTCCACAACCAGGAAGACTGAGGAAGTAGAGAAGTCCATGCATCATTAGGATCATCAATAACCTGATGCTCGAGGAACTCTATCAAAGCATCTTTCTCCTTAATCTGCTGAAGCAACTCTTCCCTTTCACGGATCCAGGCACGTGATAGGTCTTCGTCTCTCAACTCCTCTACTCCTTGGTTAGGGAGGGTTGAAGGTCCAGCCAAAACCAAAGGTGTAGGTCTCGGATATTCGTAAGGCATGAGATACTCAGATGCTCTCTTCCTTACCCAAGCAGTGTAAGGCTCCATAGCAACACAATTCTTAGGACCCAACTCCTTCCTTTCTTATGAACCTTGCGCCAAGCGCGAACCATTCTTCCCTTCAAGCCTTGGGGATCTTTACCCTCCTGAAAGAACACACCCTCTAACAGAATGTTATTAGGTTTATCCTTTAGGGGGAACCCAAGCCGACGACGTGCTAAAACAGGGTTGTAGTTAATCCCACCACATGTACCAAGAAGAGGTACATTGGAGAATTCACCACAAGAGTCAATAATCTGCACACCATCATGTGAGAGACATAAGTCTCGTGGACCACCGTAGACATCTCTTGTTCTCCTTGAAGGCGGCCGTCTGAGGTAAGTGAGAAATAAACCACTTATACAACAGATGCAAACAGCACACAATGGAACCACCACCCTTTGCATTCCTCATATGCAAAGAGAAATAGGTATCACCCAACAGAGTCAGAACGGGATTAAGAGCGGAGAAGATCCTAATAGCATTCACATCCACAAACTTGTCGATGTTGGGGAACAATACCAACCCATAGATGAGAAGTACAAATATGGCTTCAAAGGCATCCTCACTCATGGCCTTCCCATAAACAGTAGCTTGAGCAATGAGGAACTTAGAAGGGAGACCTTGAATTCCACCTTTGGTAGTCATATGAGCACCAATCAGAGATTCATCTATGTGCAACATGTCAGCTATCTCTTGAGAAGTAGGAATACTCTCCAAGCCACTGAACGACAACTGGTCTAGAATAGGTATACCCATGAGATAAGCATACTCCTCAAGGGTAGGCAAAAGCTGGAAGTCCGGAAACGTGAAGCAACGGTGCAAGGGATCATAAAACTGCACCAATACGCTCATCAACCCTTCATCCACCTGAGTAGTCAGAAGAGGAAGAAGCTTCCCAAAGCGAGCCTTGAAACCCAAGGGATCTAATACATAGGATGTCAAATTCCTTAACTCTTTCAAATCTGGCTGTTTGAAGCTGTACTTCTTTGTATTCCTTCTTTGTCTTTCCATGTCTGAAAATTTTGCAAATAAACCCCTTAAGTTCCTTGAAAATTTCTTTTATTATTGATGATATGGATGCAAATGAGTGCATGAATGCATGAATGCAACAATCACACTCAAGGATCAAGAAAAGCACACCAAACAAAGGTCATGGGATGGATCATATTATCCTTAATATCAATCATCCATTTTGGTAGATTATGGTTTACACCTTATCAACACCCAAGTTCCATTGATATTAAGGATGTATGAACGGATCAACCATGAATCAAGGGTTTGTTGCAAATCACGAGCATGGAGTCTCGGTTAAGAACCACCCAAAGGGAATGTACTAGGGTTTAAACCTGCCAAACATGTTCTACAAGAGGTTCCCATAGTCATCATCCCATCTTTCGGATATTATCGGTGAAACGACTACTCGTATTCCAAAAATATTCTCAAGAGAGACTCTTATGAGTGTAGTATCGCGTAACAATCATATCAAATCTTACACTTGAACGACTTTCGCACTACATCCTAAAAATAGGCCAAGATGGGCTTGGTAAACTAAGGTCCTTGGCTTCTAAGGTCTATATTGGAAAGAGTAATGTCTAACCACAACTTACTTGTGTGACATTATTGATCCCAACATGACCTCCACCAAGTGAATGGACTTGCAAGTCAACTTGCTAAGGAATAACTCCACACAAGTCAACAAGACTACGTCATTCTCCTATCCTAAGTGCACTCGAGTCCGGGTATAGAACTCATCTCACAAAGATCACCAAGCATACAAGGAATTAATATCAAACAAATCAATCATTACATACAATACAGTAATCCCAAATTGCACAAAAATATGTCACAAAACAATACAATACAACAAGCATGAAAAGTTGGCAAAACCCACTAGGCTTTTTTCCCCAGCAGAGTCGCCACTTTTCTGTAGCGGGGTATTCGTTACCATTGGAGATATTGACTAAATCCAAGGTAAACCATACAAGTCGAGTCGCCACCACACTTCTATTTATCCAAAGGAATGGTTAGAAAGCGAACAAAAACCTAATAGTTTCAACAAAAACTAATAAAAGAAACAGAGATCTGGGTAAGGGGGTTGGTTATGCAATGGGAAGGTGTTAGGCACCCAAAACATCCTAGGTACTCCTAGGGAGCCCTTTTCGTACTTGTTGTAAGGTAGTTTGTCTTGTGAAAATTTTATTTGTGCAAACATGATTGAAGAGATGAGAAGAGAATGTACAAGTTATTTACATTTTGTGTTTGGATGGATAAACTCATTGCCTACGTACCATCTTATAAAAAGATTAGGATCAAAACCTCGTAGTTCGGGGTAAAAATCTCAAAACAAATTGGTGAATTGATTGGTCCAAAAGCCTTAAGGTCTTTTGCTATCAAAGGGAGAAAACTCAACCAAACCACAAATCCACCATGTGAGGATAGCTTCAACATGCTAGTGAGGGGTTAACCCTATAATAAGCATGGAAGACTCATTGTCCATCACTAAGGATATAGGTGAGTATTACATCTACCACAAGGATAACTCAAACCTAATAGCTAAAGGTTATGGAAAATTTTGATTAAGAAAGTGGCCATTGGAACCACAAAAGGGAAATTTGAATGGGTTATATTTACCAATTAGAAGTATATACCAAAAGTAGTCAAAGTTGACTTAAAGATTCAATTCAAAATGAGTGTTATGAAAAGAAAGTTTGAAAATCAAAAGCCTAAGGCTTAGGTTTCTAATGTTGAAAACAAAGGTTAAATGTTTGCATAAAAAGGGTTTTGGCTTGGGTTAGAGTGGAGAGATGAAGAAGAAGAAGGGCTAAGTCCTAAGGAAAACAAAAAGATGAGGGATAAGAAATGAAACCACACTAGGAGTTCCTCTCTTGAGATCATATTGATGATCCAAGTAGCTCCCATCCTTTGGAATAAGCAAGCACAAAGTATAAGCAATCAAACAAGTCTCATAAGAGATCCTCAATGTATCTTGTATCTTCCACTTGGATGAACATGGTAATGATCCTCCAATTAAGCTCAAATGGAAACTCCTAGTTCAAGAGCACACACATCAAAAGTTCCATGGGGTAAAACACTCTCCTAACCAGAGACCAGGGAAACAACGAACTAATAGGGAGATTAAGACTCGAGCCTAATAGTTGTCATGCAATCAACATCCCTAAGTTGAGGTCTCTAACAAGAACTTAACTCACAAGTAAACAAACATCACACATTATATCCATACAAGAGGCTCAAACAATGGGTGGGCTTTAGTCAAGAGGGGTCATGTCAACCTCGACAAATAAGCCAAACTGTAAAGGGTAATGTGTAGTTCTTAACCACTAACATTGAACATTAGGGTGAAGCTGATCAATTGGCAAAGGCAATGCATGAAAATTTCATGTGCATGAATGAAGAGGGCCTCCATGCATGGGCCTATACAGGCGCATGGAGGGCCCAAATCTAATTGATTTGGCAAGCTTAACATCAGCATATTGGTTTTGGACGTGCAGATATGATGTAATTGGATTATGCATGAAGTTTGAATCAAGTTTCCAGAAATGCACCAAAATATTCCCTTCTTCGAAAATGCCATTTGCCAAATCCAAACATGATCATGTGAGTAATGGTTGGAAAGGTCTTGATGTAAGGAACAATTGTTATGTTGGATAAAAACCCATTTGAAGTGTGTAAATTTATGAAATTTGAGTTTAAAGTGCAAGGTGTATGACATGTCAAAGCAAGGTTTCTAAATTTGGCCAATGTTCAAGCCCTTCTGTTTTGATGATGCAAGCCTCAAATGAAAACACATCCAATATAAAAGTTGTGGATATTTTCAAGACAATCAAAATGGACTTAAATTTTGCATCATTTGGATTTTTGATGAAGAAGTTATGGGCACTTGAAGTTGGACTTTTTGCCTTTCAATGCATTTAGTCCAAAAGGACCTATAATGTCTTGCATTATCACATGTATTTCCTTTGAGATTTTGAAATTTTTTTAAACATAACATTTGAATTAGACATCTTAAGCTTTTCAATTCTTTTGATCCCACCTCAAAATCATAAAAAAAGAATGAGTTATGTCCTTGGGAAGTTGACCCACAATTAGGGTTTCAGCCAAAATGACCTATAATGTATTGGTTTGGGAGATGACCTTCCAAGCGTCAAATAAATTTTTTATGAACATGCAAGTTGTTAACATTGTCCTTAAGAACATTTTTGCTTTTGTAATCATCTCCATTTGACCAACACATAAAAAGTTAGGTCTTAGTGCATTTCAAAATGGTCAGGTGAATTGACTGATCAACTTCTCAAATCCATGACTCATATCTTGATGAATTGATGATTGAGGACACTCAAATTAGTTCCAATATGCATGAAATGATGAATCAAATAACTTCCATTGATTGTATTTGACCATGGGCTGAGGTTGCTTCAAGAGCAAGGCATTATGGTGCACAGATGAATTAGGCTTTCCTTGGGGCACAAACCTCAAACCCTTTGACTTGCTTTGATCAAAATGGTGAATTTAGATGCTAGGGAGGCATATTTGATGGATGATAGATTTGGGAACCATTACCATGCTTGCTTTCATCTCCTCTTGGCCTTATCATTGCACAGATGATCTCCTAGAAGCTTTGACCTTGTGATTGCTTAAGCTACAAATAAAAGATGTTAGTGACATATTTTTGTGCTTTTGGTTAGTAAATAAAATGAGGAAAGCAATGATACAAAATTCAAGCATGCTTGGTGATCTCAAACCACTCACAAAAGGTTCTACCCAAAGGCAAAGGGAACCAAGATGCTAATGATCCTTGAGGCAATGCAAATGCAATGTTATGATGCCATGAGGGATCTTAGGGATAAAATTAGGGTCTTACACATATATGAGAATTTTTTGTGATTTCCAATCGTAAGACCATAATTTATTATCATTATTATTCCATTGATTTTTCGGTTTTGGTACGATGACGCATTCACCATTGGTCATTGTAATTTCATATGGACCATTGATGATGACGTCCCATACACCCTTATCAACCGAGTTCATATGGATATGCATACAAGCTTTCCAATAGTCATAATTTTCGCTGGTGAAAATTGGTGCTCAATTGTACGCCCCTATAGGTTTTGTAGCCATTATCTAATAAGAAAATCTTAATCACTGAATAAACCAAAGCTATGATACCACTTGTTAGACAATAAACTTATATCTAGAAGGAGTGAATAGATCCCGAGTTAAAGACGTTGACAAAAAATAGTTTTGAAAATTTTATGGCGCGAAAGCAACTTTGAAATATTCCAGATCAAAAATTGTCTAACCGAACCCGTTATCAAAAATCTCGGATATGCATAGTAGTGATAATGATATGATAATTATTCAAAAATCGATCAACAATAACTAATCATAACTAGTTGGATACAAAGTAATACGGAAAGTCTACTTCCAATGAAAAATCACACAAAAAATCAAGTGAAGCAATTTTTCAAAAACTTAGTGTGCGATCAACAATGTTTGGAGTTTAATACGGTATTGTTGTTCTTAAAATCCAATCACAACCAAATGGTTTGAGATCTACACAACAACACCAATTTCAAAATATGTTCAAATTTATGATCAAAACTAAATTGAACAACTATCTATGAACTCGATAATTTGTAAATTGAAAATAAAGGAGAGATAGAGATAGAGATAGAGAGAGAGTACACAAGGATTTGTTTAGGCAGTTCCCCAATCGACCTCGTTATGGTACGTCTGCCCTCAATTCAAATGCAAATAGAGATAGTGTAATATATCTTACTTTGCAAATGTATGAATACAAGAGAGATGTAGCAATCTAACCCTACAAACCCTAGGTTTGATGTTGATTATATCACCTTCTCTTCCCTTGATCAAAGCTTGATCAAGTAACCAACAATGTCGCTTCGATTCACCGTCTTGTCATACCCTAATTTTCAATCCTAAGATGCCACCATCATTTGTATCATTTGTGTGACATCTATCATCTTTGCACTACTATCCTATTGAAGATACAAAAAGATTTTCTACTTTGTTTGTCTTAAGCTAGGGTTTTGCACCAAGAGCTTTCAAAGATTGATCAATCAAGACTTGGCATGAGTTTTAACATTTCAAACTCCTCATCCTTCCTAAGTAATCAAGTGACTTCCAACAATAAGAATAAATTTCAAGATCATTCCATCTCAAATTTATCAAGGCCATAGTTCATTTGATACCCTCAACAAGGGTTTTGACCCAAAGTCAACTGGTTGACTTTTTAGCCAAGGCATGATCCCAAAGCTTAAAGTATGGTTCAAATACTTCAAATACATCATAATTGATCCATTCATATCATCCAATATGCCTAATAGATCGCATTCATTAAAGATTGCAAGAATTGGATTCATCCGATACAAAGTCATTTGAGGCAAAGTCAAAGTTTGACTTTTGACATTTTTGGTCAACCATGGACTTCTCAACTCAAGGATCATGAAAATATGGTTTATGGATGCATTTGATCAAGAGTAAATAAGAAATTTGAGGTTACTTGCAAAAAGGGCAAGAGTAAATATGAAAAAATACATGTTCAAGTACCCATAAACCCAAGGTATTCGTTACCATTGGAGATATTGACTAAGTGTAGCGGGGTATTCGTTACCATTGGAGATATTGACTAAATCCAAGGTAAACCATACAAGTCGAGTCGCCACCGCACTTCTATTTATCCAAAGGAATGGTTAGAAAGCGAACAAAAACCTAATAGTTTCAATAAAAACTAATAAAAGAAACAGAGATCTGGGTAAGGGGGTTGATTATGCAATGGGAAGGTGTTAGGCACCCAAAACATCCTAGGTACTCCTAGGGAGCCCTTTTCGTACTTGTTGTAAGGTAGTTTGTCTTGTGAAAATTTTATTTGTGCAAACATGATTGAAGAGATGAGAAGAGAATGTACAAGTTATTTACATTTTGTGTTTGGATGGATAAACTCATTGCCTACGTACCATCTTATAAAGAGATTAGGATCAAAACCTCATAGTTCGGGGTAAAAATCTCAAAACAAATTGGTGAATTGATTGGTCCAAAAGCCTTAAGGTCTTTTGCTATCAAAGGGAGAAAACTCAACCAAACCACAAATCCACCATGTGAGGATAGCTTCAACATGCTAGTGAGGGGTTAACCCTATAATAAACATGGAAGACTCATTGTCCATCACTAAGGATATAGGTGAGTATTACATCTACCACAAGGATAACTCAAACCTAATAGCTAAAGGTTATGGAAAATTTTGATTAAGAAAGTGGCCATTGGAACCACAAAAGGGAAATTTGAATGGGTTATATTTACCAATTAGAAGTATATACCAAAAGTAGTCAAAGTTGACTTAAAGATTCAATTCAAAATAAGTGTTATGAAAAGAAAGTTTGAAAATCAAAAGCATAAGGCTTAGGTTTCTAATGTTGAAAACAAAGGTTAAATGTTTGCACAAAAAGGGTTTTGGCTTGGGTTAGAGTGGAGAGATGAAGAAGAAGGGCTAAGTCCTAAGGAAAACAAAAAGATGAGGGATAAGAAATGAAACCACACTAGGAGTTCCTCTCTTAAGATCATATTGATGATCCAAGTAGCTCCCATCCTTTGGAATAAGCAAGCACAAAGTATAAGCAATCAAACAAGTCTCATAAGAGATCCTCAATGTATCTTGTATCTTCCACTTGGATGAACATGGTAATGATCCTCCAATTAAGCTCAAATGGAAACTCCTAGTTCAAGAGCAAACACATCAAAAGTTCCATGGGGTAAAACACTCTCCTAACCAGAGACCAGGGAAACAACGAACTAATAGGGAGATTAAGACTCGAGCCTAATAGTTGTCATGCAATCAACATCCCTAAGTTGAGGTCTCTAACAAGAACTTAACTCACAAGTAAACAAACACCACACACTATATCCATACAAGAGGCTCAAACAATGGGTGGGCTTTAGTCAAGAGGGGTCATGTCAACCTCGACAAATAAGCCAAACTGTAAAGGGTAATCTGTAGCTCTTAACCACTAACATTGAACGTTAGGGTGAAGCTGATCAAATCGGTAATGAGGATGAGACCTCATGCTCTTAACCCTGGCCAGGGTGAGCTCATGACAAAGAAAGCGTGGGGATCCAGAAAGTGGGATCCTTTTCCACTTGACAGACTCTGGACAAAGATCTGGGGCACATGTTCAGAAGCATCAGCACGTAGTGCGAGCATAAAGAACGACACACTGAATAACGGGGGATTGGCTACTAATCCCTTTTATCCGTCAATTGCCTCTTCTCTTGGAGGTCTTATCAAATATAACACATGCCTCTTCTTGGAGGTCTTTGGGCATAATTTTAAACAAACACAAACAGAGCCTCTGAAGGAGGACTTGCCAGCAAAATGCCTGCCAAAAAGGTGACAGGACTTCAGACTACATGAAGTAAGAAGCTAACTACCTGAGTGGTGTGTCAACCATAATCCAAAGCTTAAGCAAGAGCTAAAGCAAGCAAGCAACTAAGGTACCTGTACAAAGACTAAACAGTCAGTACTTCAGTCATAAAACCAGAAAACAAGCAGTGAAACCCTCTAACAGTTACACAATTCAGTGCATAAGTGCCCTTGCACTCAAATGAGCTCATGAGCTCACCACATCAATTAAAACCCTACAAAACAACAATAGGTCTGTACTCAATGTATTTGCATCTCACAAAGTGAGAACAAACCCAATTACCAATGCTAAGTATCCAATCCTGAAACAAAACAACAAAGTAAGCTTATGTATATCCAATCAACACAACAAAGCATAAATAACCAATGGCATGAGATGAATCAAATCACAAGCCTTAAACAAAACCATATGAACCCCTAAACACCAATCACCATGGCCAAAGATCCACCATACTCCAAATATCATTCAAATGCTTCAAAAAGTCTCAAAAATGCATGCAAAATCAGAAATGCATGCAATGACTTTGAGATTTTTTGTATAAGTTTTTTATGCCATGAATGTTCAATATGCAAAAAATTAAGTCCAGAATGATGCAAATGCTATGTGAACAAAAATGCACCAATTCAATGTCAAAAATGTGACACAAATTGTCACATTTTTCTCTGTGTCAAAAATGATGATAACATGTGAGAAAAAATCCAAACCAGTGACGAATAATTCATGTCATGTATGAATGTCATGTATGCAAAATATTGGATCAAAAATGTTCAAAATTGAGGATTTCACAATGCATTGAATGCAATAGGTCCATTTGGCACAACCTTGATTCAAAAATTCCCACATAAAAGTCCAGACATCCAAAATTCATGATCTCAGCACCATAAAAAAATAGACATCAATACAAAACCATGAAAAAAAATTGGGACTCATTTGGACAATTTTTGTATTTTTTATGAATTTTACAAAGTGAACAAAATAATTGAAATAACATGGAAAATGGAGGGAAATGAAGATATTTGAATAAAATCCAGAAAAAACCACAACCATCTGATATGGCGCGCTCCTTAGATCAATGGCTCACATTCAAACAGATGAAACACTGCATTTCATTAATCCCAGTCATCACACACAGTCAGCTTCGACGCACGCGTGGCTTGGTTAAACGCGCTCTCATCCAATCAAATATCCACGCAATGTACACATGGCCTCCTACGTCAGCTAAACCCTAAACACACGCAGACGTCGGAGCTCCGCTCCGGTCGTCTTCTCCAGCGAGCCCTACGGTGGCGCCTCCACAAAATTTTCCAAAATTTCCCCAGGCTTACATCATTCCAATGAGAATGTACATGAACTGCTCAAATTCTTGAGGTATGGCACCAAACAATGAATGATTCTTGATCAGTGAAGCATGAGGATCAAGAATATGTAATAATATTTGAGGCTTGTATGGAGAAAAATCAAATTCGATTGAGAGAAAATTTTGGAGAGACTCTTGAATTCTAGATCTGAAATGGTTGTTATGGCAGTTATGATTAGGGTTTTCCTATTTATATTCCTTGTTAATGACACTGATAATCACATTAGCCTTGTGCTAATCATGATTAGTGAGTTATGAAGCCAATTGCAAAAAATGAAAATTAAGCTCCCATGGCCATAATGCACGTGTGATCTCCCATGCTAGGGCTTTAATTCACTCAAGAACAACCAAGGGTCAGGATTTGAGGATTATTTTGCTTACATCTCAAGCCAAAAATGAATGGTGAAGATTTACTTCAAAATGAACATGTGTGAAATAATGAACATTTGACCATGATTCCTTTGCACAATTGAGCCAAATGATGTTACTTTGAGATGCCTTGAACATGAGACGCACTTTGCAAAAAGAATGAACCAATTTGAAGCATTACATCAAAAGATATGCCATTTTGAATTTCCATGCACACTTTGTGATCAAATGACCATTACTTCTCAACCATTCATCATATGGACATGAATTAGGACTTTTTGGAAAGGGGAGACAAAAATCTACAACTTTCATGTTCACGAAAAATCCATTTGAAACTTCTTTGACATTGGCAAGTCAAGTTGAAAGTGGACCAAAACTTGCCAAATTTGGAAACTTTGAATTATAGGTCATTTTCCATTTTTAGTAACTTTTGCCATGACCTTTGAATCTTCAAGATGGATGTTTAGAATGATGAATAGACCCCATTTGAACATGATTGAGTTGTCTCAACTCATTTCCCCACCTCATAGCCCTTAGTTGACTGCACAGTTGACTTTTGGTCCTTAGATGACCTTGAAATGTCTTGATTAACTTGAGCCTCTACCACTTGGTGAAATTTCTTCAAAATGAAACCCTAGCTCATGTAAGATCCTTATAATAATCATGTGATCCTCATCCCAAGAAAATACATCATCTCTTGCACAAAGGATCTTCTTGAAGCTCTTGACCTGGTGATTGCTTAAGCTACAAACAAAAGATGTTAGTGACATATTTTTGTGCTTTTGGTTAGTAAATAAAACAAGAAAAGCAATGATATACAATTCAAGCATGCTTGGTGATCTCAAACCACTCACAAGAGATCCCTACCTAAAGGTAAAGGGAGCCAAGATGCTCAATGATCCTTGAGGCTATGCAATGCAATGTTATGATGTCATGAGGGATCTTAGGGACAAAATTGGGGTCTTACATTAAGCATATTCAAAGATCTTTTCATAAGACCTAAAAAACACAAACTTAATTCATACCCTTTTGCCACTTTGTCTTTTCCATGTTTAAAGCCTTTTCATAAAAGGATTAGACATGAGTCATCCCTAGTTGAGATTTAAATCTCCTACCCCATAACGTTGTTGAGATTGATATTGATTCTTTTCCATTTGGAAGAGGTATGTGGCATACTTGTTGATTCTATATCCAAGTGAGAGCCCTTCTTTCAATTTGATGCAAAGATCTATCTTCCACATGTTTGTGGTGGTTTAAATGTGAGTTTTCTCCTTAAGATGACAATTTGTCTCTTTCTCATAAAATCAACCCCAACAAATCCCTTCTTACTTTCAAACCGGAACTACGAGGTTTTGATCCTTCACGGGTACGTCTGCATAAGACTCAACGTATTTCCAAATCATCAAACAATAAAAAAAGATGTTCTTTTTCTCATCTCCCCAATTAAATAGCAAACAATTTTAAACCAAACACATATATTTAAAAGGTTCCTGTAGAGTACTACAGATGATTAGGATGCTAATACCTTCCCTTTTCATAACACACACCCGTACCTTTAGAATCTCCCCCCTTTTTGCTTAGCTTAAGTTTAATCTTATAGCTTTGCATATACATATTGGGTTATTTTTGAATCTTTTCCCTTTCCCTTGGATAAATTAAAGTTTGGTGGTGATATTTTCATGTTTATTTTTTTTCGTTTTTTTTTTTTTAAATAAAGTTTTTTTTTGGATCTGATTCTGATTGACATGATGAAATGCAATATGAAATGTTAAATGACCTAAAAATGAATGCATGAATGAGGAGGGCAAATTTTGGGGTGTTACAGATATGTGTCCACAAAGAAAGAAAGAAATCAGGAATAATCGAAACTCCACTGGAGTAACACACTCATAAATGGGACAGAGACTCTAGGGACTTTACTGGGGAGTAAAGGGATAAAAATGCGTGAGCAGGTCACGACTTGAAACTTGCTGAGAGACACGAAGGAAATCCATGAAATAAATCAATGGAAAGACTCGAGCTAACTCAAAGATGCATGTATTGGGGAATATGCCAATACAGCAAAAAATTACCCGTAACGGATACTTCGGATAAAAATCCGGACTCAGGCTGGGAGAATTCACTAAGGGACTTTGCTAGGGAAACGCCCAAACAAGACTCCTCTGGGGAAGCAACGGGATGAGGTATTACCGGTTACTGGGTAATAAGCTCAAAGAGGCATGCGATCTGAACACCGGTATAAGGGTGAGAGAACAACATGCTCGGGAATAATGAATATCTAAGACCGGCATAAAGGTGAGAGATATCAAACATTCGAAATCATCTGAGGAAGACCTAAAAAAGGTATACTTCAGCTCAGGAAAATCTGACTCCGCAAGGGACAAAAAGTCAATATAGGGAGCAGGGAGGAAGGAACACCAGGGATACCGGTTACTGGGCATATAATAGGTGGCCAACCAAAGCGTGAATTGGGAAATATTACCAAGACACTCATCATCCAAAAGAGGGCTAAAAGCAAACTTGATTATAGGATGGACATTCGATTCCACAAGAGGGATACGAATCTTACTCGACTGGGGAAGAGCAAAAGACTTCGACCAAAGAGTGCATGAGATATACTATCTATTACCATCAAAACATAGATAACATACTCGCATGGAAGATTATCCACAATCGGTTACTGGGTTAATGAAGGATAAATCGACCAAAAAGCAAGGGCATCGGGATACCGAATACTAGGTATATAATGATGACCAATCCAGGGGAGAAACAATCATTATCAACAAAGGGTAAATGAGAGATGACTCACTGGGGATACATTGACAAAGGCAACGATCCAGGAGACATATCACCGGTTACTGGGAGATATGCTCAAAAAGGGGTGAAGGAATATCAATACCGAATATTGGATAAAGATAACCGTCAAGGAAGGGATTATATCTACCGGATACTGGGTAGAAAACCACGGAAAAGTAACCGTTATCGGTTAGGATGAACAGAAAGGTTAACTCTGCCAGGGGATAAAACAGGGTTTACAACTACCGATATGAGGGTAGAAAACCAAAGAAATGGGGCTTATAACTACCGGCATAAGGGTAGAAGGCCACAGACTCCGCAGGGGAAAAGATGGATAATTACTGGTTAATGAGCAACTATTCATCTAGACCACGGGGAAGTGCAGGAAGCAAACACAAGAGGCCAATCTAGGATCAAACTAGATAGGCACGATGAAACAAGGCTTGTCCCTATGAGGATATAACTCAATGGGGAATTCCATCCCAATATATGTGTTGGGAGGAAACAGAAACAACCATCATCCACGAGGACATAACTCTGTGGGGACCATGGAGGAAAGGATAAACACTTTCTGCTTATGGGGCTGACTCTATATGGAGAGATCAATCACCAACATCTGCTTGGGGAAACATAATACCCTCAAACAAGAGAAAACAACCAAAGATATATGGTAAATAATGCGACATGAATATTTGAATGCTATCACTATGCATATATGCATGGTTTATGTATGGTGAATGCTGACAAACAGACATTTCTAACACAAACAGGTCCAACGAACAATACACAAACATCTGGTACTACATCTCAAAAGAGAAAATCAATACAATCAAAGATCTCTGCAGGGGAATGAACATCAGTCATTCCAGTTGAAAACATGATCATGGAGACTTCACTGGGGAAACTATCAAAGGGGATGATGGATCCTTGTGGGGATAAAACACCAACCAGAAGCTTCCAAGGGTCGACCAAATATTATCCCTACCCAGGGTCTCATCTGCTGAGGAGGAAACGGAGCTGCATATCTTCTGCTCGGGAGAGGAAACCACAAAAAGGTTTCGGAGGAAGAGGATACAAACATGCCGGGAATATGAACAAATGTCTTACCCTGTCGAGAATCTTACCATCCTTGGGAGAGCATTGAGGACATCCCCAGTATCCTTTCATCATTGGGAATGTTCACTTTGTTTAAAAAACAAATTATGAAAACTTTAATTATGTAAAACAATGATATTTCTCAATTAAACATGCAAAACATTTATTGACTAGAAACAAATAAGAGGGTAAATAATTGGATAAAGGCTCAAAATTTATTTGATGGAATGGCAGTCTGCAAATGGCAAGACTCCATGGATCTTTACAATTTTGAAATTGGCGATATATATTGGAAAAGGGGCTACATTGAACATAATGACCATTTCTCCACCAATTCTGAATCCGATGTATTTGAAGCTTTGGTTGATGATGACTGAGCGGGAATCTCTTACGGATGACCGTTTGTAGAACAAAGTCTTGTCAGGATGCAGTTACTTGCCAAATCCCTTTTTTTTTGCCTAGATTGCCCCAGGGTGAGGTACTCAATCTAGCGGGATACATATATATTCAATTTTTTTTATGTCTCTATTTTTTTGCCTGGATCTCCCTTTCGGGTTTTCAATCCACTGAGACGCTCATTTTTGCCCAAGTCGCCCTTTCGAGTTTTCAACTTAGCGAGCTATTCTGTTTTTATTTTTAGGCAAAGTATTTCTTGACTGCATCTGAATTCACAGGACGAGTGAAATCCTCCCCATCCATAGTTGTAAGTATCAATGCACCGCCTGAAATGGCTCTCTTGACAACATATGGGCCTTCATAGTTTGGAGTCCACTTGCCCCTGGAATCGGGCGCGAAAGACAAGACTTTCTTGAGAACAAGGTCACCCTCTCGGAACATACGAGGCTTGACCTTCTTATCAAAGGCTTTCTTCATCCTTTGCTGATATAACTGGCCATGGCACATGGCAGTCAATCTCTTCTCTTCTATCAGATTCAGCTGGTCATAGCGACTCTGAACCCATTCAGCATCAGTCAACTTGGCTTCCATCAAGACTCTCATTGATGGGATCTCCACCTCTACTGGGAGTACGGCCTCCATGCCGTAAACAAGCGAGAAAGGGGTTGCCCCTGTTGAAGTGCGGACAGACGTACGATATCCATGTAAAGCAAATGGCAGCATCTCATGCCAATCTCTATACGTAACAACCATCTTCTATATAATTCTCTTGATATTCTTATTAGCAGCTTCAACAGCCCCATTCATCTTGGGTCTGTAAGAAGAAGAATTATGATGCCCAATCTTGAACTCGCTACACAGCTCTTTCATCATTCTGTTGTTCAAGTTTGATCTATTATCAGTAATGATCTTATCTGGCACACCATACCGGAATATGAGTTGATTCTTGATAAATTTTACGACCACCTGCCTGGTCACGTTTGCACACGATGCTGCTTCAACCCATTTGGTGAAGTAATCAATTGCTACGAGAATAAATCTGTGACCGTTGGACGCTTTCGGCTCTATCATGCCAATCATGTCGATTCCCCACATGGATAAGGGCCATGGTGATGAAATCACATTCAGAAGTGTCGGGGGAATATGAATCTTATCCGCGTAAATCTGACACTTATGGCATTTCTTCACATATTTGCAGCAGTCAGACTCCATTGTCAGCTAATAGTAGCCTGCTCTCAACATCTTTCTAGCCATGGCATGTCCATTGGAATGTGTACCAAATGAACCCTCATGGACCTCAGTCATTAACAGGTCTGCTTCGTGTCTATCCACGCATCTGAGCAGCACCATGTCAAAATTTCTCTTATAAAGCACATCGCCATTGAGGTAGAAACGGCCTGACAATCTCCTCAAAGTCTTCCTATCTTTCACAGATGCCCCAGGCGGGTAAATCTGGCTCTAAAGGAAACACTTGATATCATAATAGCACGGCTTATCATCTTGCACCTCCTCTACTGCAAATACATGAGTTGGTCTATCCAAGCGCATCACAGTGATATTGGGGACTTCATTCCAAAGTCTGACCACAATCATTGAAGCAAGTGTAGCGAGAGCGTCTGCCATCTGATTCTCATCTCGAGGAATATGACGGAAGTCAACCTCAATAAAGAACGTTGAAATCCTCCTCGCATAATCCCTATATGGAATGAGGCCGGGCTGATTCGTTTCCCATTCACCCTTAATCTAATTAACAACGAGGGCCGAATCACCATAAACATCAAGATGCTTAATCCTAAGATCAATGCATTCTTCCAATCCCATGATACAGGCCTCGTATTCAGCCAAATTGTTTGTGCATTTGAAAGTTAGCCTTGCTGTAAAAGGAAAATGTGTGCCCTGAGGGGTAATAATCACTACCCCAATGCCATTTCCGTATTGATTTACAGCGCCATCAAATACCATACTCCACCTGGAACCAGGCTATGGCCCTTCATCGAGCGTAGGCTCATCGCAATCTTTCATTTTCAAATACAGGATCTCCTCATCTGGGAAGTCATACTAAACTGATTGATAATCTTCGATCGGTTGATGTGCCAAGTGGTCTGCCAAAATACTACCTTTAATAGCCTTCTGAGCCCGATACTCAATATCATACTCAGATAACAACATCTGCCAACGGGAAATCCTCCCTGTTAAAGCAGGCTTCTCAAAGATATACTTGATTGGATCCATTTTGGATATCAACCAAGTCGTATGATTCAACATATACTGGCGTAAGCGCTTAGCAGCCCAAGCCAAAGCACATCATGTCTTCTCAAGCATTGAGTATCGAGACTCACAGTCAGTAAAATTCTTACTCAAGTAATAGATGGCATACTCTTTCTTTCCCGATTCGTCCAGCTGACCAAGGACACAACCCATTGAGTCTTCAAGAACTGTCAGATACATAATCAATGGTCTCCCTTCAACAGGCGAAGACAGAATCGGAGGTTCAGACAAATACTCTTTAATGTTGTCAAAAGCCTTTTGGCAATCCTCGGTCCAATCATGAGACTGATCTTTCCGGAGGAGCTTGAATATTGGCGCACATGTGGCAGTCATGTGGGATATGAACCTGGAAATATAATTCAAGCGGCCAAGAAAACCTCGGACTTACTTCTCAGTTTTGGGCGCGGGCATCTCTTGTATTGCTTTGACCTTTGCAGGATCAACCTCAATACCTCTCTCGCTAACGATAAAGCCCAATAACTTGCCGGAACGGACTCCAAATGTACACTTGTTGGGATTCAGACGAAGCTTGTACTTTCTCAAACGCTGAAAAAGCTTTAACAAGTGCACTACATGTTCAACTTCCGTTCTCGACTTTGAAATCATATCATCAACATATACCTCGATCTCCTTATGCATCATATCATGAAACAAAGTAGTCATAGCTCGTTGATACGTGGCTCCGACGTTCTTCAAACCGAAGGGCATCACTCGATAACAGAATGTTCCCCAAGGTGTGATGAATGTTGTCTTCTCCATATCCTCGGGTGCCATTTTGATTTGATTATATCCGGAAAATCCGTCCATAAATGAGAAGACCTTGAATTTAGCTGTATTATCTACCAACATATCAATGTGTGGTAGAGGGAAATCATCTTTCGGGCTAGCTTTATTCAAGTCTCTATAATCCAAACACATCCGGACTTTTCCATCTTTCTTAGGCACGGGCACAATATTGGCCATCCATTGAGGATATGTAGAGGTCACCAGAAACCCCGCATCAATTTGCTTTTGAACTTCTTCCTTGATTTTTACTGCCATATCGGGATGAGTTCTTTTGAGCTTCTGCTTCACAGGCACGCACTCAGTCTTCAAAGGTAGGAAATGTTGCACAATATATGTATCTAAACCAGGCATGTCTTCATATGACCAGGCAAAGACGTCAACATATTCTCGTAGCAACTCAATCAACCCCTTCTTAACAGACTCTTCCAGGAGTGCCACAATCTTCACTTCTCGCACACAATCTTCAGACCCCAAATTGATTGTTTCCAGATTCTCAAGATGCGGCTGAATGATCTTCTCTTCATGCTCAAGTAGACGGGTAATCTCGTAAGGAATCTCTTCAACATCATCTTCTTTCACCTCAAATACAGGGAATTCAAAGTTGGGAGATGATGTTGGTGAAGGGGAATTTGCGGTCTAAAACGCAGCGGAAATTAAAATTTTCTCCTTTAGAGATCCTTACGAATGGTCATGATCAGTGATAGAATATTTACCTCTTGTGACGATTGAAACCTTTGGTGCAGATCTCTTGTGACGATCAAAAAACCTTTGATGCAGATCCACGGAGCGATCACGAACGTTGAACGATGACAACGTCTCTACTCAGTCCACACGAACGGATTCCTTCAATCTCAGTGCTAGCTGGTACGAATGAAGGCTTTGAGTGAGAGAAAGAGAGAGAGAGAGAGAGAAAAAAAACAAAAACGCAACCGCAATGAATGCTTCTGCACAAGGGTTCTATTTATAGAACCACTTGTGTGGGCTTCAAACTAAAAGGCCCACTTAAGTGTATTTTGGCCCATATCTTATAATATGCCCAAAATCACTTAAGCCCATGGTACCTTACCATATTTCGTATTCTACTCAAGTACACCGTACCTTACGATGTTCTATAATTCACTTAAGGGCACCGTACCTTACGGTATTCCTTAGTTACTCTATCTCTCATCAATCCGTCCTTTGTGTGTGACCCTGTAGGTTTTCGTGACATTGGCAATTATATTAAATCACGCATTTAACATAATAAACAGTGAGCGGTATCTAGCAACACATCACTGCTACCCAAGACACGAAAATGTCATGTGATCTAACAAAACCTTATGTGATAATACTTATGTGTATAATTACCCTTTTGCCCTTATGTCTATATTGAACACAAGGCATAGACCGTGTCATCCTTGTCCAGTTCAATATTGGGCCCATAGACATTTATCCTGTTATGCAGGATGGGCAAATTCCATCTAGGTCACTCATGTCCCTCAGCATGCTTCGTGGAGTACCCATCAACTGTCTTTATGGTTATCCAGTTACGGACAACGTTTGATCAGCAATAAAGCACTCGACTCTACATCTATGGTCCATAGTGGTTTCAGGTCGAAGAGTGGTATACACCATTATCACCATGAGAATAACTTATGACACTTTTCATAACTTTCTATATAGTATTCTCATAGCGGGTCAATCCGGTATAAATATTACTCTTAGTATTCATACCTATGTTTAAGACTTGATAACTCTTTATCCATGATCCATGAGATGTGATCATCAATCTACAAACATAATAGTCTTAATGCTTTAATGTTATCCCACTTCACAATAAAGCTCGACTACGGATACTTTAAGAATAGTGTCCTTATGTTTAATGTGATCTCATGATTAAGTCATACTTGATACATTAAACAGACTAGCTATTCTAGGGACTTTATTAAACAAACATAATAAAGAAAAAGCTTTTTATTATTAATAAATAATTCGATACAAGTACCAAAAGTATTGGCCTCTAGGGCTTACACCAACAGTTGGATCATTATGTTCAATGGGTTTGATTAACCTGCATAATGATTTTGGATATAAATAAAACTTTAGAATTCAAACAAGGCAAATCATTATGCAGATGAAAATATTGATTTTATTCTTTTTTTTTAGGGTTTTATGTGATCACCAATTTCATGCAAAAGCAAAAAGGGAAAATAATTGGAAAAATAAACATTTAACATGAATTTATTGAATGAAAATATCATTGTATTTATGTGCCAACGATGTCATCACTTCTCCTTTTGGCATGGAAGAAGGGTTTTTAAACATAATGAACATTACTTTGACTTATGGATAACTGTCGAAATATCAACAGGGACCCAATTATTGCAGACCCCTCTAGGGATGATGAAATTGCCAGAATCCTCTTTGTTCTGTTCCAAAATGGCAGCAGCCTCCTCGTCTTGACCAGTGTGGATGAAACCTCCACTCTTGAACAATCCTTGCTTGTTGAAGACCCCAGAAGAATAGCTTATGCCAACCCGGGACTTGTTGTCTTCCAACTCAATTATCTGCCCCAAACCGGCAGTTGCACCATGCTCAATGGCCAACTTTGCATCTTTATAGGAAGCAAATGAAGGAGTTCTTGTCTCAACAGGTTCAGCAATAGATAAATCTTGGAACGGAGTTCCAACTTCATCCTCAGCATCTATTTAAGAGAAGGAAGACAAATGGCTTACCAGGAGGGCCTTTTCTCCCCCTACCACCACCAGCTTCTTATTCTTTATAAACTTCAGTTTTTGGTGTAGGGTGGATGTCACGGCGCCAGCCTCGTGAATCCAAGGTCTTCCTAGGAGACAGCTATACGATGGGTGAATGTCCATAACCTGCAAGGGAATCCGGAAATCACTTTGTCCGATTTTGACTGGGAGATCAACCTCACCAATCACAGTTTTGCGAGACCCATCGAAAGCCTTCACAACTACTCCACTCTGCCTCATGGGAGGCCCCTGATATGATAATTTTGCAAGAGTGGTCTTCGGCAATACATTCAATGATGACCCAGTGTCAACCAACACATTGGACATGGCGTCATCTTTGCAGCTCATAGATATATGTAATGCCAAGTTGTGGTCTCTTCCCTCATCGGGGAGATCAGCGTCACAAAAGCTTAAATTGTTACAAGCGGTAATGTTTGCAACAATGCTGTCAAATTGCTCTATCGTGACATCGTGATCCACATACGCCACATCCAACACCTTCTGCAGAGCCTCTCGGTGTGGTTCTGAATTCAATAGCAATGATAACACAGATATTTTGGATGGCGTTTGTAGAAGCTGATCTACAACGTTGCACTCGCTTCTTTTAATGAGCATCAGCATCTCATCACAATCTTCTATCGTATTGCCACTCGGGCCAGCAGAAGCAGGAGTTCTCAATGTAGAGGAGGGCTTAGCAACAAGTTCCGGATTCGAAGCACTCACAGCATTCCCAATCAGGCGTTCAACAAAACCAGTATCAACACTTTCTCGAGCATCAGCTTAAGGCTTCAACGGAGCTGAAAAAACACGACCGCTACGGGTCAAACCGCTGACGTCGGCAATATTAATGACAGATGAAGAGGGCAGGGACACCTCTTTCCCATTTTCTAGCGCCACGGCGTTATAGCGATAAGGGACCGCCTTCTCAAAAGAGTACGATACAGGGTCGGCTGGCTTGATAGTTAGAGCAGGAGAAACCTTCTGCTTGCTACCATCATACTTGATGATAACAGGCTCAGGTATCCGAAATACCGGAGAGATTACGTTGACTTCAACAGCATCTTCGTCAACATTTCTGTTCTGAAGGATCTCAATGACTCCCTCATCCAGCATTTCTTGAACATCCTTGTGCACCTGGTGGCACCCTCTCTGATTAACAGAACAGACTCGACATCTATCATGGTCATGCTCATAATGGCTATAGTCACACAGCAAGCGATGCATCTCAACCAGCGATTGTCGAATATGACTGACATATTTGACTTTATACTTGCCAGGACAGCCCTGGACCATATTGACAGATTTCCCATGCTCGGGCAATGGCTTCTTCTTCACGTTCGGACCTACGTCCTCGAAAAACAAAATCCCGCTTCTCACAAGGTCTTGTACCTTGGTCTTCAAGGGATAACAATTCTCCACGTCATGTCCGGGAGCACCGGAATGATATACGCAATGAAGTTCGGGTTTGTACCACCACTGGGGGTTAGCAGGTACAGCGGGAGGGTCTCGTGGAGTGATCAACTTTCTATCGATCAGAGATGGATAGAGTTCAGCATAAGTCATCGGAACTGGATCAAAGGTGACCCTCTTCCTCTCGTAGCTAGTGCTAGCATTGTTGTTGTTGTTTCGAGGCTGGTAGGCATGCTGTTGTGGACGTTGTTGTTGTTGCTGATATGGTTGAGCTTGTGGTTGCTGATAATGCTGAGCTTCACTGAAGACAGGTGCTATATGAGCTACCTGATGCTGGTTGTTGACTGGGAAGGAAATCTTCCTCTTCACAGAGGGTCTTCTCTTGACATGGGAAGACACAGCATGTTCCTCTCCCTCCTTCTTCTTTGCAAAGCTTCCATATCTCTTTGCTGATGAGCCTTCATCTCGAGTTAAACGTCCTTCACGGACCCCCTCTTCCAGTCTCATTCCCATATTTACCATCTCGGTGAAGTCTGAGGGAGCACTGGCTATCATTCTCTCAGAATAGAACGAACTCAAGGTCTTCAAAAAGATCTTGGTCATCTCTTTCTCCTCTAGGGGTGGCACTATCTGAGCTGCCAACTCGCGCCACCTCTGGGCGTATTCTTTGAAGGTCTCTTTCTCTTTTTGAGACATTGCCCTCAGCTGGTCCCTATTAGGAGCCATATCCACATTGTATTTATATTGCTTGACGAAGGCCTCGCCAAGATCGTTGAAAGAGCGGATGTTTCAACTTTCCAGACCCATATACCACCGGAGAGCGGCACCGGACAGACTGTCCTAGAAATTATGGATGAGCAATTGGTCATTGTCAGTTTGCGTCGACATCTTGCGAGCATACATCACAAGATGTCTGAGAGGGCATGTGTTCCCTTTATACTTCTCAAAGTCAGGTACTTTGAATTTAATAGGGATCTTTATGTTGGGCACAAGGCACAACTCAGTAGCACTTTTACCAAAGAGGTCCCTCCCCCTCAAAGTCTTCAGTTCCTTGCGAAGCTCAAGGAATTGATCTTTCATGTCATCCATCTTCTCATAAACATCTGGACCCTCAGATGGCTCATAATGGTAGATGGTATCTTCAACTCTTGGTAATGTGTGCACGACAGGAGGTGGCACCGAAAGGACCGGGCTAAATGCCGGCAGAGAAGCAAGAGTAGGAGCAAAACCCTCTGGTACAAAATTGGCGGGCATTCCCCATGGGAATCCGGCTGGCATAGATGGCGCAAAGTGGGCTGCTGCAGCAGGCACAGTAGAAGTCGCAATCTCAGAAATGACCATCCTCTGGGGAGGAGTTGAGGGTGTTGGAGAAGACTGGCTCTGGGCAGCCAAGAATGACTCCATCAGGGCAGTCAATCTGGCTACCTCTTCTTTCAGCTCGCGGTTCTCTTGTTCCAAATGATCCATTAGTCTCGAAGAGTTGGCTCTGGTGTAGTACCGGTGAGTCAGCTTGTCTTCAAAATAAATGAAGAACACAGAGTTAGACCATAGAACGAGAAGCCTGGAGAAAAAACCTGCTTATGCATATGATGCATGCAATGCTTATGCATATGATTTTGTTTTTATTTGTCAAAGGAACTTTTAGAGTTCTATTTGCAAATGTTGGGAGTACTAAACATTTATCGCATATGGAAACATCTCATAATATCTAGAAAATATTTTTTTACACCAAAGAAGTACAGCATTGGTAACCAAATACAAGAGAAAAGGAAAATAATCATCCTATGGATCCCTAGAAACAATCATCTAAAGCTTTGGAGACCAGAAGATAAAATGCACGAAGCCACTTCACCTCTTCCTCATAGGCTGCCTCCATATCTGTCTTCTCCTTGGCGAGTCGATCGTACTTCCTCTTCCAAAACTTGGAAGACTGAGGAAGTAGAGAAGTCCATGCATCATTAGGATCATCAATAACATGATGCTCGAGAAACTCAATCAACGCATCCTTCTCCTTGATCTGCTGAAGCAACTCTTCTCGTTCACGGATCCAAGCACGTGAACGGTTTTCGTCTCTCAACTCCTCTACTCCTTGGTCAGGGAGGGTTGAAGGCCCAACCTCAACCAAAGGTGTAGGTCTCGGATACTCGTAAGGCATGAGGTACTCAGAAGCTCTCCTCCTAACCCAAGCAGTGTAAGGCTCCAAAGCGACACAGTTCTTCGGACCTAACTCCTTCCTTCCTTTCCTATGAATCTTGCGCTAAGCGCGGACCATCTTGTCCTTCAAGCCTTGGGGATCTTTACCCTCCTGAAAGAACACACCCTCTAATAGAATGTTATCGGGTTTATCCTTTAGGGGGAACCCAAGCTGACGACGTGCCAAAACGGGGTTGTAGCTAATCCCACCACATGTACCAAGAAGAGGTACATTGGAGAATTCACCACAAGAGTCGATAATCTGCACACCATCATACACGCGGTTGTACCAAGAGATATCATCATTAGTGAGAGACATAAGTCTCGTGGACCACCGTAGACATCCCTTGTTCTCCTTGAAGGCGATCGTCTGCGGCAAGTGTGAAATAAACCACTTGTACAACAGAGGCAAACAACACACAATGGCACCTTCACCCTTTGCATTCCTCATATGCAAAGAGAAATAAGTGTCACCCAACAGAGTCGGAACGGGATTAAGAGTAGAGAAAATCCTAATAGCGTTCACATCCACAAACTTGTCGATGTTGGGGAATAACACTAACCCATAGATGAGAAGTACAAATATGGCCTCAAAGGCGTCCTCACTCATGGCCTTCCCATACATAGTTGCTTGAGCAATGAGGAACTCAAAAGGTAGACCTTGAATTCCACCTTTGGTAGTCATATGAGCACCAACCAGAGATTCATCTATATGCAACATATCAGCTATCTCTCGAGAAGTAGGAATACTTTCCAAGCCACTGAACGGCAACTGGTCTAGAACAGTTATGCCCACAAGATAGGCGTACTCCTCAAGCGTGGGCAAAAGCTAAAAATCCGGAAATGTGAAGCAATGGTACAAAGGATCATAAAACTGCACCAATACACTCATCAACCCTTCGTCCACCTGAGTAGTCAGAATAGGAAGAAGCTTCCCAAAACGAGCCTTGAAACCCAAAGGATCTAATACATAGGATGTCAATTTCCTTAGCTCTTTCAAGTCTGGTTGTCTGAAACTGTACTTCTTTGTATTCCTCCTTTGTCTTTCCATGTCTGAAAATTTGCAAATAGACCTCTTAAGTTCCTTGAAAATTTTCTTATTATTTTTATGATATGGATGCAAATGGGTGCATGAATGCATGAATGCAACAATCGCACTCAAGGATCAAGCAAAGAACACCAAACAAAGTTCATGGGATGGATCATATTATCCTTAATATCAATCATCCATTTTGGTGGATTATGGTTTACACTTTATCAACACCCAAGTTCCATTGATATTAAGGATACATGAACGGATCAACCATGAACCAATGGTTTGTTGCAAGTCACGAGCATGGAGTCTCGGTTAAGAACCACCCAAAGGGAGTGTACTAGGGTTTAACCTGCCAAACATATTCTACAAGAGGTTCCCATAGTCATCATCCCATCTTTCGGATATTATCGGAGAAACGACTACTCGTATCCCAAAAATATTCTCAAGAGAGACTCTTAGGAGTGTAGTATCGCGTAACAATCGTATCAAATCTTACACTTGAACGACTTTCGCATTACATCCTAAGAATAGGCCAAGAGGGGCTTGGTAAACTAAGGTCCTTGGCTTCTAAGGTCTATATTGGAAAGAGTAATGTCTAACCATAACTACTTGTGTGACATTATTGATCCCAACATGACCTCCACCAAGTGAATGGACTTGCAAGTCAACTTGCTAAGGAATAACTCCACACAAGTCAACAAGACTATGCCATTCTCCTATCCTAAGTGCACTCGAGTTCGGGTATAGAACCCATCTCACAAAGATCACCAAGCATACAAGGAATTAATACTCAAGCAATTCAATCATTACATACAATACAGTAATCCCAAATTGCACAAAATATGTCACCAAACAATATACAATACAATACAACACAATATGAAAAGTAGGCAAAACCCACTAGGCAAATATTCTTCCCCGGCAGAGTCGCCACTTTTCTGTAGCGGGGTATTCGTTACCATTAGAGATATTGACTAAATCCAAGGTAAATCATACAAGTCGAGTCGCCACCGCACTTCTATTTATCCAAAGGAATGGTTAGAAAGCGAACAAAAACCTAAAAGTTTTATCAAATCAAAAACTAGTAAAAATGTCAGAGATCTGGGTAAGGGGGTTGGTTATGCAATGGGAAGGTTTTAAGCACCCAAAACATCCTAGGTACTCCTAGGGAGCCCTTTTCACATTGGTTGTAAGGTTGATATTTTGTGAAAATTTATTTGTGCAAACATGATTGAAGAGATGAGAAGAGAATATACAAATTTATTTACATTTTGTGTTTGGATGGATAAACCCATTGCCTACGTACCATCTTAAAAAAGATTAGGACCAAAACCTCGTAGTTCGGGGTAAAAATCTCAAAATGAGTTGGTGGATTGGTTGGTCCAAAAGCCTTAAGGTCTTTTGTTATCCAAGGGAGAAAACTCAACCTAAAACCACAAATCCACCATGTGAGGATAGCTTCAACAAGCTAGTGAGGGGTTAACCCTATAATAAGCATGGAAGACTCATTGTCCATCACTAAGGATATAGGTGAGTATTACATCTACCTCAAGGATAACTCAAACCTAATAGCTAAAGGTTATGAAAGGTTTTGATTAAAGAAGTGGCCATTGAAACCACAAAAGTATTTGAATGAGTTATATTTACCAATGAAAAGTATTTACAAAATATGGTCAAAGTTGATTTAAAAGTTCAATTCAACATAAGTGTTATGAAAAGAAAAATTTGAAAATCAAAAGCATAAGGCTTAGATTTCTAATGTTTGAAAACAAAGGTTAAATGTTTGCACAAAAGTTTTGGCTTGGGTTAGAGTGGAGGGAAGAAGAAGAAAGGCTAAAGTCCTAATCATACAAGAGATAAGGGAAAAGAGAATAAGACCACAAATGGAGTTCCTTTCTTGAGATCATATTGATGATCCAAGTAGCTCCCATCCTTTGGAATGTGCAAGAAAGATAAACAAATATTCAAACAATCAAGCATGCAATCACAACAAGCTCCTAGGGATCTTCCAATGGCTTTTAGATCTCTCTCTCTTAGAAACTCATGGCAATGGTTCCTCAATTTGGCTCAATGTTGGGATCCCTAGCACAAGAACAAACACATTAAAAGGTTCCATAATGCAATCAAAGAATGGACAAGAGGGAGTTTAGAATTTAATCCTTTCAATGTTCATCTTCAAGCTTTAAGCATTCTAAAGGCATGAGGCCTAGTTGCTCTTTGACATTTTAAGCACTCTAAAGGCATGAGGCCTAGTTGCTCTTCAAACTCCATTAGCTTGGTGTAGCGGGGTATTCGTTACCATTAGAGATATTGACTAAATCCAAGGTAAATCATACAAGTCGAGTCGCCACCGCACTTCTATTTATCCAAAGGAATGGTTAGAAAGCGAACAAAAACCTAAAAGTTTTATCGAATCAAAAACTAGTAAAAATGTCAGAGATCTGGGTAAGGGGGTTGGTTATGCAATGGGAAGGTATTAGGCACCCAAAGCATCCTAGGTACTCCTAGGGAGCCCTTTTCACATTTGTTGCAAAGGTTGTTGTTTTGTGAAAATTTATTTGTGCAAACATGATTGAAGGGATGAGAAAAGCGTGTATGTTTATCTAATGTACTACTTACTAAAAGAAGGGTCAAAAGAAAATGACTCACACGGACGTCGCATCCACTGCATACGTATCTCATCTGAATCTGAGAATCAGAGTCTTCGTAGCTCGGCTACCTATGGGTTAAAGAGGAGTGTGCTCGCTAAGACATCGCGTCTTTTGCCTACGTATCTCATCTGGGATGAAAATCAGAGCAAAACGTAGTTCGACCACCTATGGGGTAAGGGTTGTGTTTTGGGGTGAACGACGTTACTACGCAATCTACCGGATGCTCGACCTTTGGAGACTTACTCGCCTGTAGTAGAAGGAGATAACGTGTTCTTAGGAGAAGAAAAATCAATGAGTTAGGGGGTGTTTAGGGATGCTCATGCAAAAAGGCAGTCCTAGATGAAGGAAACGCGCTACCTTAAATGACATGCTACGAGAGGCTATACGAAACCTAAGAAATCGGTAACATGCGGGAAAAGTAAAGGGATCGAGAGATCTACCGTACGGATAAAGATCCGAAGTAACAATAATTAGATAAATAAGAAACCCAAAGACTCTTCCAAGCTAAACACCATCAAAGAAAGCGAGTCAGTACAGGTAATCGGAATAGACCTCCAGGTGGTACCCCACAAATAAAGTGGAACACCAGGCAAGCCATCTCTGCAAGAATCATATGAGCCCTCACAAAACAAAACTCAACAAACAGGTTAGAGAAACAAGATAGGGTAATCAAGAGTTGCCCCCAAATAAAAATGTAACCACATGAATCATGCCATTAAAATTCACAAAAAGCTCACAAAAAGCAACCAAGGGTAGGAGGCCTAAACCTCTTGTCAAACACATGCATCAAAAGGGTATCAAATTCACCCATAATACCTCATACATTCAGAGCATTCAAATTAAAAGCATAAAGTAATGGGAATAAGGCAAACCTGACTAGAGAGATCGAATGAAATTGAATTGCCCGGTTGGGTTTGCAAAGCATTCTGAGGGTTTATATGAGAGGGAATTGGTTCTTTGCCGATGAGTTCCCTTCAGTCTCTGGAGGTTGCTCTGAACTCTGTTAGCTCTTCTCTCACTATCTTTTTCCCTGCCAGGGTAATAGGAATAGAATTTTTATGTTTCACTGAAACTCTGAATTTATAACCTGATTTTTGTGGACCTGTGGGCTCAAATGAGAGAGGCCCAAGTTCAAAAATTTATGTTATATTTTATTTATTTATTTGTTTATTTATTTATTTATTTATTTATTTATTTATTTATTTATTTATTTATTTATTTATTTATTTATTTATTTATATATTTATTTTTTTCGTTTTTTTTTAACACGTGGGCTTCGCCTAGCGAGCATGACAGTTCAAGAAATTCCTCTGAGCGTAGGTGATTCTGGTGGCTTTTCTTGGGACTCGCTAGGCGACCCATTCTGCTCGCCTAGCGAGCATGACAGCTCATGAACAAACTTTTGCTCCTTCAAGATTTTTTGACTGACGAATAGACCCCATTTGAACCTGTTGGAAGTATCTCAAGCCATTCCCTTGTGTTGACTGATCATCTAAATAGAACCCACAAAGTTTCTTGGATGATACTCAAGCTTCAAACAAAAGATGTTAGTGACACATTTTTGTGCTTTTGGTTAGTAAACAAAAGTAAGAGAAACAATGCTGTATAATTCAAGCATGCTTGGTGATCTCAAACCAATCACAAGGAGTCCCACCCAAAGGCAAAGGGAACCAAGATGCTAAAGATCCTTGAGGCAATGCAAATGCAATGTTATGATGCCATGAGGGATCTTAGGGTCAAAATTGGGGTCTTACAGATGCCCCTATTTAAGGTCATTCTAGCCGGAGAAGTGAAGGTTAAAATCTTCGTCTCGACGGGGTAGAATGGGCTTAAATAATAACAAAGAGACGAATTTTGGTCCCTAAGAGACCTCATGATGCAAATGTAGGTATGAAAAATGGTAGCACTCTGTGGAGATATGTGTCCACAAAAGCAAAGAAATCAGAAGCCACTGATAATCCATATGAGCAATTCACTCCATGGGACCAAGACCCTGGGGACTCTCCTGGGGATAGAAAAGGGATAAAAATGCGCGACCAGGTCACGACTCAAAGCGTGGGAAACAGAATTCCAAAGGGAAAAGATCCAATGGAAAGACTCGAGTTGACTCGAAGATGCATGTATTGGGGAATATGCCAATACAGCAAAAAACTATCCACAGCGGATACTTCGGATAAAATCCGGATGAAAACAATCCACTAAGTGACTTCGCTGGGGATGTCCACAAGGACACTCCTGGGGAAGCAGCGGGACGAGGTATTATCGGTTACTAAGTAATAAGCTCAAGGAGACATGTGATCTGAACGCCAGGTATGAGGGTGAGAGATACAACATGCTCAGGAAGAGATGAATCTCCAAGACCGGCATAAGGGTGAGAGATATCAAAACTTCAAAACGTCTGAGGAAAACCTAAAAGGTATACTTCAACTCAGGGATTCTGACTCCACAGGGGACAAAAAGTCATAATAGGGAGCAGAGAGGAAGGAACACCAGGGATACCGGTTACTGGGCTAATAATAGGTGACCAACCAAGGCGTGAATTGGGGAATATTCCCAAAACACTCATCATCCACAAGAGGGCTAAAAGCAAACTCGATTACAGGATGGATATTCGACTCCACAAAGGGGATACGAATCTTACTCAACTGGGGAAGAACAAAAGGCTTCAGACCCGAGAGTGCATGAGATATACTATCTATTACCGTCAGAACATAGATAATATACTCGCATGGACGATTATCCACAACCGGTTACTGGGTTAATAAAGGATAAATCGACTGAAAAGAAAAGGCATCGGGATACCGAAACTAGGTATATAATGATGACCAATTCAGGGGAGAAACAATCGTTACCAACAACAACAAGGTAGACGAGAGATGACCCGCTGGGGATAAATTGGGTAATCAGGGCAATTATCCAAGCAGATGAAGGGATATCATCACCGAATATTGGATGAAGATAACTGTCACCAATTAAAGATGAGTAAAAATAGTTACTCTGCAAAAAGGGAAGAAATAGGATTTACAACTACCGGTATGAGGGTAGAGAAACACAGACTCCGCCGGGGATAATAATTACTAATTATTGAGCAATTATTCATTTACCACGGGGAAACAGGAAAAGAGTCTCAAGAGACCGATCTAGGATCAAACTAGATAGGCACACCAAATCAAGACTTGTCCCAGTGAGGATATAACTCAATGGGGAAAACCATCCCAGTATATGTGTTGGGAAGGAAAAAAAACATTTGACATCCACGAGGATATAACCCGGTGGGGAATATGGAAGAAAGGATAGACGCTTTCTGCCTATGGAGCTGACTCTATATGGAGAGATCAGACACACACGTCTGCTTGGGGAAGTATATCACCAAATAACAGGAGACAGCAAACAACGATATATGGCAAAGAATGCAACATGAATATCTGAATGTTATAATTATGCATGTATATGCGTGGTTTATGTATGATGTATGCTGACAGACAGACATATCTAACACAACCAGGTCCAGGAATCAACCACCTGGTACTACATCTCAAGAGAGAAAGCCAAGTTCACCGGGGAGTATCCAATCTGTTGGGGATCAGAGATACCAGGAAGCAAAGAACTCTGCAGGGGATGAATCATCAATCATTCCAGCTGGGGACGAGAGTTATCACAGACAAGGTCTACCACACCAACAACTCTATTGGGGAATCTATCCGAGGAGATAAAGGATTTATCGGGATCAACCACCAAATACCGCTCTTGCCCAAAGAGATCCAAGTTGCTGAGGAAGAAAGATTGCTACTCTGCTGAAGGGAAGAGAGGTGACTCTCAACAAGTAGTCCACTTGGTAGGATAAACCACAAGGGGTTCCGGAGGGAGGAGATACAGTCATGCCAGGAATATGGACAAAAATCTTACCCTGTTGGGGATCGTACCACCATTGGGAGTGAGGATCTCCTAAGTATCCTTTCGTCATTGTGAATGTTCACTTTGTTTAAAAACAAATTATGAAAAATTTGATTGTTTAAAACAATGATATTTTCTTAATCAAAACATGCAAAACATTTGTTGAATAGGAACAGATAAGAGTGCCAATAATTGGATAAAAGACTCAAATTTATTTGATAGAATGGTAGTCTGCGAATGGCAAGACTCCATAGATCTTTACAAATTTGAAATTGGTGATATATATTGGAAAATGGCTACATTGAACATAATGACCATTTCTCCACCAATTCTGAATCCGATGTATTTGAAGCTTTGGCTGATAATGAGCAAGGATCTCTGACGGACGACAGTTGTAGAACAAAGTCTTGTCAAGATGCAGTTACTTGCCAAATCCCTAATTTTTTCCTAGATTGCCCCAGGATGAGGTACTCAATCTAGCGGGATGCCTATATTCATTTTTCATGTCTCTAACTTTTGCCTGGACCGCCCTTTCGGGTTTTCAATCCACCGAGACGCTCATTTTTGCCTAAGCCGCCCTTTCGGGTTTCCAACTTAGCGAGCTATTCACTTTTTCTTTATCTTTTTAGGAGAAGTATTTCTTGACTGCATCTGAATTCACAGAACGAGTGAAATCCTCCCCATCCATAGTTGTAAGTATCAAAGCACCGCCTGAAAAGGCTCTCTTAACACCATACGGACCCTCATAGTTTGGAGTCCACTTGCCCCTGGAATCGGGCGCGAAAGACAAGACTTTCTTGAGCACGAGGTCACCTTCTCGGAACACACGAGGCTTGACCTTCTTATCAAAAGCTTTCTTCATTCTTTGCTGATATAACTGACCGTGGCACATAGCCGTCAATCTCTTTTCTTCTATCAAGTTCAGCTGGTCATAACGACTCTGAACCCATTCAGCATCAGTCAACTTGGCCTCCATCAAGACTCTCATTGATGGGATCTCCACCTCTACTGGGAGTACAGCCTCCATGCCACAAACAAGAGAGAAAGGGTTGCCCCTGTTGAAGTGCGGACAGATGTACGATAGCCATGCAAAGCGAATGGTAGCATCTCATGCCAATCTTTGTACGTAACAACCTTCTTCTGGATAATTTTCTTGATATTCTTGTTAGCAGCTTCAACAGCCCCATTCATCTTGGTTCGATACGGAGAAGAATTATGATGTGCAATCTTGAATTCACTACACATCTCTTTCATCATCTTGTTATTCAAGTTAGATCCATTATCAGTAATGATCTTATCTGGTACACCATATCGGCATATGAGTTGATTCTTGATAAACTTCAGGACCACCTGCCTGGTCACATTTGCATACGACGCCGCTTCAACCCACTTGGTGAAGTAATCAATTGCTACGAGAATAAATCTGTGTCCATTGGACGCTTTCGGCTCTATCATGCCAATCATGTCAATTCCCCACATGGAGAAAGGCCATGGTGATGAGATCACATTCAAAAGTGTCGGGGGAATATGAATCTTATCAGCATAAATCTGACACTTGTGGCATTTCTTCACAAATTTATTACTTTTTTAAGTTGCATAAATAATCTTAGTTAACCTGGAAAAAAATTAGAGTTCTTTTCAAGAAAACATTTCAACTATAGCGTTATCCTTTCAAAATTTCTCTTGAATTTTAAGAGTTATATCCAAATTAGATTGGTCCTTGATAGCTTTCGCAACCAAAGAATGAAAATTTTACTTTGTACTCCTACATTTAGCCTCATACCCCTACAATTTTTTAAAAATTCAAATTCTACCATTAATTGGTTTTAACCAATTTACCATTTCATTTTTACCATTCAGTTGAAACTTTCAAAAATTACACGTTTCACCCTCGCACCGGAACTCCTGGAAAAAGACTTTCGGTATGTATTTTTTTCAAACCGGAAGACTTCAGAAAAGACATCCGGAACACACAAAGTAATGAACCGGAAGTCTTCATGAAAGAGTTCCGGTTCTTTAAGAAAAAAGTCACGTTCTGGAAGACTTCTTGAAAGAGTTCCGGTAAACAAAGTTACACATACCGGAACTCTTTGAAGAAGTGTTCCGGTTTGTGTATTATGTGTTCCGGAACTCTTTCAAGAAGTGTTCCGGTTTGCTTTTTTTTATATTTTTTTTATTGTGCAGGAATGGAAAATCTTCCCCAAATATGTGTAGATATTTCTGATGCATTTATAACGACTGAAAGATTTGGTACACGAGAAGAGGTGATCAGATGGATTAAAGAGGTTTGGATCGATAATAAAGTAACTGTTATTATCAGTCGTTCAGATACTGAAACAGGGAAGAGAGGGAGAAGTAACAAATTAATATTTGGTTGTGATAAAGGTGGGAAACACAAGAGTACTGATAGTGGTACCCAAAGTGCGTCCAAGAAATGTGAATGCCCATTTAAATCAGGTCGACTCCGACGAAAGATGGATCTGGTTGGAAGATTGATGTAAAATGTGGGTTACATAATCATGGTTTACCTGATAGATTAGAAGGTCATTCCTTTATTGGTAGGTTGACCACAGATGAGAAGCAACATGTCGCTGATTTGACAAAGAGACATGTACCACCTAGACACGTATTACTTTCCTTGCAAGACCGAGATCCTGAGAATGTCACTCGGATTACGCAAGTATACAAGCATATGAGTGTGATACAAAAAAAGATAAGAGGTCCTAGAAGTGAGATATAACATCTGTTTAAGCTTATTGAGGATGCAGGCTATGTCTATTTGAGTAGAAAAAAGGATGACTCGGAAGTTGTGAGAGAGATATTTTGGGCCCATTCTGATTCGGTTAAGTTGTTGAATATTTTTCCGATTGTGTTAGTTATGGATATCACCTACAAGACAAACAAATATAGACAACCTTTGTTTGAAATTGTTGGCATGATATCAACCGAGTTGACTTTTGCTGTTGCATTTGCGTATATGGAGTCTGAGCAGACAGAGAATTTTTGCTGGGTATTGGAGAAACTAAAAGAGTTGTTTGTGAAGAAAGACTTGTGTCCACAAGTGATTTTGACAGATAGAGATCTTGCTTTGATGAAAGCAATTGAAATTGTGTTTCCCAGGTCGATTAATTTTCTATGTAGATTTCACATTAACAAAAACGTTGGTGCCAAATGCAAACAACATGTGGTGAATGACCTGCAAAAGACGATAGACACATTATGGATGGAAGTTGTTTGGGCTAGTGATGAGGTTGAGTATGGTCAATGGTTGCATCAACTTGAGCAAGCATGTGTTGATTATAGTGGATTTATTAATTATGTGAAAGACACGTGGTTGACTCCACATAGGCATAGATTTGTTGGAGCATGGATTAATCGAGTGCTACATTTGGGTAACACAACGACTAATCGGTACGTCTTATAATTTTTTATGTGTTATTTTTATATGTGATATTTTTTCTATGTACTTTTTATGTGTTATTTTCAATATTTTTAGGGTTGAATCTGCTCATTGGAAGTTAAAGCAGATGTTAGGAAACAGTATAGGTGACATGGTCAAATGTTGGGAAGCTATGAATAACAACTTGAGGTTACAAGTGGGAAACATTAGAGCTTCTTTTCAAAAGAGTTTTTACGAAGTTGAGCACGCACACATAAGTCCCTTTTATGGTTATTTGCGTGGTTCTGTATCTCGAGCTGCTTTGAGACGTATTGCTGAAGAGTTATTGAGAGTTGATTATGTTGGAACTAACAGGCAAATATGTGGTTGTACTCTTAGAACATCTTATGGGTTACCTTGTGCTTGTGAGTTAGGAAGATACACACTAGGTGGTATATCGATACCCATAGATGTTGTTCATGTTCATTGGAGGAAACTAACTATGGAAGTTGAGTTAGAGGTAGGTGCAGATGATGGATCAGAGGTGGATATGACTTGTGCAATGGATGAATTATGGAAACGATTTAGGTCATTAGATGATATTGGGAAAAGGGCATTAAAGAGTAGGGTATGTGAACTAGCATACCCAACAATGACTCCATTGTGTCCACCACCTAGAAACTAAAAACCAAAGGAGGAGTGAAGAAGAAAGGGAAAAAACCAGCAGAATATGATGTTTATAGGGACCCTTCGTATCATGAGTATGTTGATAAGGCATCTCAATCTTCACAAAGGCAATCTCAACCATCATAGACTTCGAAGAAGTTAAAATTATCAAAGAAGCAACCACAATTCACTCTTCAATTTCCTAATCATATTAGGTCATACATTGAAGATATAGTTAATGTTGAATCAGATGGTAATTGTGGATTTAGAGTCATTGCATCATTGCATGGATATGGTGAAGATGGTTGGCCAATGGTTCGCAGAAAGTTGGGGTTGGAAATAATAGACAAGGATAGATCAACTTTGTATGACAAGTTATTTTCTAATCGGTTGTCAGAAGTAAGAGAATCTTTGATGATAGAATCCTTTGGTTCGCAGTCACCTGAAAAATGGTTGACTCTACCAGATATGGGTTACTTGATAGCGAATCGCTATAATGTTGTTGTCATACCCCAAAATTTGCCCGTTAATATTATAAGGCACTTTTCAAGGCACTCCAACTTATTTTTCAAGGCACTGATCCCAAAAGAACAAAGGCCCAGCACACAGATGGCCAAATCCAAAAAATGGCCCAAACTGGCCTGCTCGATAGGCGAGCAAAACCTTCGCCTAGCGAACCCTTCGCTATGCCACTCGCCTAGCGAAGCTTGCGAATACCAGAAAATTCTGGGCTTCATTCTGAGCCCATTAGGTCACGAAAAAGCATTATAAATACTAAGGACTTCATTCAGAAAAGGGGAACGAAAACGGGAGGAAGACGGGAGCAAGAGCGAAGGCACAGCAAACCCTGGAGGTTAACCCAGAGAATTCAGAGCAACCCTAAAGGAAACCCTGAAGGAAACTCATCTGCATCAAGGTCACCTCCGCCCAACTCAATCCGACTTACCAATTCAAGGTTGCAATTCGATTGCAAACAGGTTTGCATTATTATTACCGCTTTATGTTCGTAATTTGCATGTGATATTATAATTGAATTCATAAATATATTTGAGGTTTTGCATGTGAATTTAAGTGTGCCTGAATATTGTGAATGCTGAACCATGTAATTTATGTATTGGATGCCATAAGGCGTGCAGCAGGTTGAGCTCATACTGTTCTGAAATTCAAAACCCGCAGCCGCTCGCTAGCACATCGCTAAGCGAGCATGTAGCGAGTATTCGCTAGGCGAGGCAGAGGCGAACGTGATAGTCGCTAATATTTTGATTGTTCTGTTCTATGCTTATCTGATCTGTTCTATGCTAATCATGCGTTATTTTGTCTGACATTCATACTGCTGTGTCTCGTTTGCGGTGTAATCCTCGATTGCACCCCATTTGGTATTCTGACCTGTGTGCTGAATGTTGTAAGGGTTACGTATTCCCAGGAACAAGTAGCTGGCTAGGTATTCCACTTTATTTGTGGGATACCCTGGTGGAGATTCATCCTAATTGCCTAATTGATTTTAATGTGGAGATTCATCCTAATTATTTAATTGATTTTAATGTGGAGATTCATCCTAATTACTTAATTGATTACAACTGCCTAATTGATTGTAAAATATTGCCGTTGATTTTGGTGATCTTGGACCTCTCTTTGTTGCCCTACGATATTACGGTATTACGGTCATGTCCCGCGAATGTGGGGATGCACTTAGCAAAGACCCTTCTGTTAAATCATCATAGTCCCTCGAATGTTGCCTTTGTCCCTCGATGACCCTTCGGTATAGCCTACAGTTAAATGATGATCGTCCCTTCGAATGCTAAGGTATCCTTACAAATGTTGCCTTCAATGACCAATCGATGACCCTACGATGACCCTTTTACATCCAAAGGACAAAACTACTTACTTCTCAATAGTAAGGACAGTTTCACCCTCATAAGGATAGGAAATGCCCATAAAGACCTTGGGTAGGTATAACTCTTAATTGCTTACTCATAAATTGGAATACTTTTCACACCTCACACCTTTCAAAACTAAATGAGATAACCACTTTGTATACATTCATACAAGAATCATTACAAAGTTAAATTCTCCTTTTCAAAACATTTCCTAAACACTTCTCAAACACTTTTTTTCAAACAAAAGAAAAACATAAGTGATTAAGCAATTAAGAGCCCATGGATAACCATGGATACAAAGGGTGCTAACACCTTCCCTTTGTATAATGTACCTCCCGAACTCAAAATCTAAATTAAGGTCTTTCCTGTTCTTTTCCGCCTTTCCTTATTGGATAAAAGAAAAGTCGGTGGCGACTCTTGCTAACCGCGACATTTGCTTTCCAAAGCAAAACACAAAAAGTCAGTTCACCGTATGACAGAACTGGCGACTCTGCTGGGGACTTAAAGAGAGGTTTCCTTAAAAACAAGATCACTTATTTAAATTGTTGGATTTACTTTTAAGGGATTGCTTGGGTATTTTATGCTTGAGCGAAAGATCCTACACCCGGATCTAGTGTACCTTAGGTAAGTAGCAATAGATCATCGCGACTATCCGGCGTATACTGGAATGGTTAAAATGATGGCTACGGTTAATGTGACACTTTGGATGTCCTGATGTTCCTCATGTTTACTTGAGGAAAAATTTGGCTTCCGCGTGGTGTCATCAAAGCATTAACCAGACCTTTTAGAACCCTAATTGACTCATCCTAGCCATTAGAAAGTAGTGAGATAACTGACTTCGGTTCCGACTGGGGTTGGTTGAGACTCGATACTACACTCTTTGAGATTGGACTTTGGGGAAGCTTTGGTCAACCACTTGGTGTTGCACTGAAGTGGACTTAAAGAAAGGTCAATGATTTGAGATCCTTCTAGAACCCGGCTACTATTCTAGGACAGGTTGAACCAACCAAACTTCAGTGGGGAGGGTACTTACCTATGGAACTCATGCAAGCCTTAAAAACTCAGGAATGATGGTTGTGGGACTTGCTTGTGCTTGTTATTTACTTAACATCATAACATCATAACATCATGACATCGTGGCATTGTACTAACCATTTCAAGGACTTTAAACATTGAAAACATTTCATACATTGCATAGCATAACATTGCATAACAGGTATTCTAAGGGATCAGTGTTCTCACGGTTTTCCTCCAAACAGAAAAATGGACCTTGAACAAACTGTCAAAGATCTCCATGCTCAGAATGCTCAACTCCAGGAGATGATCTTGAACTTACCCAAGGGGCAGGAGGAACTGAAGGCTCTCTTGCTCGAGAAGAAAAAGGACAAGAAATCTGTGAGTCACATTAACCCGGGAAGAAGGCAGTTTACGAAGATCAATATGACTTTAGCACAAGCACTGCAGGGTATGCTAAAAGCAAATTTAATTACCCTCAGAGATCCTCCTGCAAAACCCAACACTACTTCTCCTAGTTATAATCCCAATGCCAGGTGTGCATATCACTCCGATAGCCCCGGGCATGATACAAACGATTGTTGGTTGTTGAAAAATAAGATTCAGGATATGATCGACGCTGGAGAATTTGAATTTGATCCTCCGGGGACTCCTAATGTCATCCCTGCTCCTCTGCCTAATCATGACGAGACTGTTAATGCTGTAGAAGATGCTGATAGCGATTGCAACCTGAATAGCTGGATTTTCCCAACAATTGGTGACAGACTCAATAATTGGAAAGCTGAAGACACTATCCCGATTTCCTTTAGTCAGGAGTAATTGTTATTGCTATTTTAGCATTTTAAAGCATTGTGTCTATGCCCGGGGCACAATAGCTAATTTTTCAAGGGTTTTGTCATTTTCATAAGCATATTCACATTCAATGAATCAATGGACTTTTTGCATTCAAATATTGCGCTCTTTATCTTTCCTGTCATCTTTTAAACAAAGCTATGTATTCTTACACACACTCACGTAACAAATTACCGATCCATATCCACTCTGGATCCTATTGATAGTAATTCTGCTACTGTTCATTATGACTTTGAAAATCCGATCTACCAAGCCGAGGATGGAAGTGAGGGAGATTGTGAAGTACCTGAGAACTTGCCAGACTACTGCAAGAAGAAAGGACTATTCAGCCGCATGAGGCATCGATCGAAATTGTGAATCTGGACCACGTCGCCCGATTTAGCTCCCATTTGACCGCTACTTGCAAATCCATCTTCAAATTACTGAGACAAAATCAAGAAGTATCTCCAAGAACCTCCAATTCTGATGCCACCAATTGAAGGAGGACCTCTAATCATGTATTTAACCGTGTTAGAAAATTCAATAGGGTGTGCTGGGGCAACATGACGAGTCTGGTCGAAAAGAGCATGCAATATACCACCTTAGCAAAAAGGTACCGACTGTGAAACAAGATACTCACAGCTCGAGAAAGCTTGCTGTGCTTGGGCCTGGGCTGCTCGCCGACTAAGACAGTATATGTTGAATCATACCGCTTTATTTTAAGATGGATTCTATCAAATATCTATTTGAGAAACCTGTTGTCTCCTGAAAGAGCTATCAGTGATAATGGTGCTAATCTGAACAACAAGATGATTACTGAACTCTGCACGCAGTTCAAAATAAAACACCATAATTCCGAAGTGGCGGCTTGGTAATAAAGCGTATCATTCTACCACAAGGTGATTCTAGAGGCAAATGGACTCCCACATACGAAGGGCCATTTGTAGTTAAGAAGGTATTCTCTGGTGGAGCCATGATACTTGCTACAATGGATGACGAAGAATCCCCGCATCCCGTGAACACGGACATAGTTAAAAAAATACTACGCATGTACACCCGGCAAGTCGAAAACCTGAAAAGGCGGCTTGGGCAAAAAAGGGTATCCTGGTGGACTGAAAACCTGAAAAGGCGGTCCAGGCAAAAATTAGGGATTAAAGCGTATGACTATGTCCCGTTCTCGGTCAGCCTCACCCAAATCAAAGGGACTGAACAAGCCAATCGCTTTTATCCGACAGCAGGAGATGAGAGACTTGAAGACATAATGACAGTAGTGGAATTAAAATCGATGGGACTTTTTCTGCATAGCTTTCTCTTTGTTTTCTGGACGGCTTCCTCTTACTAGGATTTCTGTCTCCTTGTACTCAAATTGCCTGTTTATAGGCCCTCTTTCAAAGTCGATACCATTTCATCTTCCAAAAAGATGCTTTTGTTTTACTTTCTCTGTTTTGTTTGCATAGACGTCCATTGATTTAATTTGAATTGATAGATGCATTTGAATATGATTGATGTTTACCGAAAAAACATGCATGAAATAGCAATAACAGTTACTGAAAGACTTTAGGGTCGAAGATAAGGTCTAACCATGCTTTCCAACAAGTCCGGTTACAAATCCTGTTCCCCAACAAAAACTGGCTATTTCCAGAAGAGGTCGGCATCACCAGACAGACTGGTCATCTCTTCTATCCCCAGCCAGGCTCTGTTGAGTATTTCCACCATCAGACAGAAATCAAGTACCCCCAACTGAGAAAGGGTCATCGATACAAATATCTCCAACCAGAATATGGGGATTTATTTTTCCCCGGCAAAAGTTTCAGACACATAATCCATTCATGCATCATTTCGCATCATATACATGCATACAATGTTCGCATTTATTTCAGATGCATAATTCATTCATTACATCATTTCACAACATACGCATGCATACCTTGTTCGCATTCAGTTTCAGAAGCATAAAACATCTCATGCATCATGACATGGCATGAAGCTAACTTTATTTTTCAGGTTAATTATCCTCTTGATACAGTCAAAACAAAGATCCATTCAGACGGACATCTTTATCAATTACATTCAGGATTCAACTACATCTTTCAGATATACTCCATGTCAACATTCATTCTGACATCCTCCTAACGATGGCGTCTATAAGCCCATCCCAGACATTTATTGCAAATACAACATATACAAATATCATCGGATATAGCCTAACGTACGGCTCATTCGGATTCAGCCTAACGTACGGTCCATTCTGATTCAACCCAACATATGATTCCTTCAACTATTTCAAGACGGTCTAGCATACGACCCATTCGGATGTTCATCTCCTCAGATGCTACCTAGCGTACGGTACATTCTGACATGTAGTCTAGCGTACGACTACCCCTTTCATCAGATGCAACCTAACGGACGGCTCATTCTGCTGCTCAAGACGGTCTAGCATACGACCCATTCGGATGTTCATCTCCTCAGATGCTACCTAGCGTACGGTACATTCTGACGTGTAGTCTAGCGTACGACTACCCCTTTCATCAGATGCAGCCTAACGGACGGCTCATTCTGCTGCTCAAGACGGTCTAGCATACGACCCATTCGGATGTTCATCTCAGATGCTACCTAGCGTACGGTACATTCTGACGTGTAGTCTAGCGTACGACTACCCCTGTCATCAGATGCAGCCTAGCGGACGGCTCATTCTTCTGCTCAGAGACGGTCTAGCGTACGACCCATTTGGATGTTCATCTCCTCAGATGCTACCTAACGTACGGTACATTCCGAAGTGTAGTCTGGTGTATGACTACCCCTTTCATCATCAGATGCAGCCTAACGGACGGCTCATTCTGCTGCTCAGGTGCTACCTAACGTACGGTACATTCTGAAGTGTAGTCTAGCGTACGACTACCCCTTTCATCACCAGATTCAGCCTAACGGACGGCTCATCCTGCTACTCAGATACGATCTAGCGTACGATCCGGTCTGACCTTTATTTCTCCAGATACAGCCTAATGGACGGCTCCTTCTGCTACTCAGGCATGATCTAGCGTACGATCCGGTCTAATCTTCCATCCCCAGCAAAGTCATCTGCCTAATGAACAACTCACTCTGCTATTCAGATACGGTCTAGCGTATGGTCCATTCTGATCCCTTATCCCCAGCAGCGTATGACACACTCGGACTCCCTAGTAAAGTCGACAGCTTAATGGATGACTCACTATACGGTCTAGCATATGACCTAGTATGACACCCATGCTTTCAGATATTGTCTAACGTACGACGCACTCTGAAGCTCTCATCACCAAACTTCCTGGATGGCATCTTTAAGCCCATCTCCATCAAGACTAATTGTTGATTAACAAGTGCAAATTTTTGGGACATTCTAGTGTTCAATAATCTTCCACCTCCAGACCACGAATGGTGTACCTACCATTCTGGCCCTCTCGGTTCAAGAATACTGAACAGGGGCAGCTGTCATACCCCAAAATTTGCCCGTTAATATTATAAGGCACTTTTCAAGGCACTCCAACTTATTTTTCAAGGCACTGATCCCAAAAGAACAAAGGCCCAGCACACAGATGGCCAAATCCAGAAAATGGCCCAAACTGGCCTGCTCGCTAGGCGAGCAAAACCTTCGCCTAGCGAACCCTTCGCTATGCCACTCGCCTAGCGAAGCTTGCGAATATCAGAAAATTCTGGGCTTCATTCTGAGCCCATTAGGTCACGAAAAAGCATTATAAATACTAAGGACTTCATTCAGAAAAGGGGAACGAAAACGGGAGGAAGACGGGAGCAAGAGCGAAGGCACAGCAAACCCTGGAGGCTAACCCAGAGAATTCAGAGCAACCCTAAAGGAAACCCTGAAGGAAACTCATCTGCATCAAGGTCACCTCCGCCCAACTCAATCCGACTTACCAATTCAAGGTTGCAATTCGATTGCAAACAGGTTTGCATTATTATTACCGCTTTATGTTCGTAATTTGCATGTGATATTATAATTGAATTCATAAACATATTTGAGGTTTTGCATGTGAATTTAAGTGTGCCTGAATATTGTGAATGCTGAACCATGTAATTTATGTATTGGATGCCATAAGGCGTGCAGCAGGTTGAGCTCGTACTGTTCTGAAATTCAAAACCCGCAGCCGCTCGCTAGCACATCGCTAAGCGAGCATGTAGCGAGTATTCGCTAGGCGAGGCAGAGGCGAACGTGATAGTCGCTAATATTTTGATTGTTCTGTTCTATGCTTATCTGATCTGTTCTATGCTAATCATGCGTTATTTTGTCTGACATTCATACTGCTGTGTCTCGTTTGCGGTGTAATCCTCGATTGCACCCCATTTGGTATTCTGACCTGTGTGCTGAATGTTGTAAGGGTTACGTATTCCCAGGAACAAGTAGCTGGCTAGGTATTCCACTTTATTTGTGGGATACCCTGGTGGAGATTCATCCTAATTGCCTAATTGATTTTAATGTGGAGATTCATCCTAATTATTTAATTGATTTTAATGTGGAGATTCATCCTAATTACTTAATTGATTACAACTGCCTAATTGATTGTAAAATATTGCCGTTGATTTTGGTGATCTTGGACCTCTCTTTGTTGCCCTACGATATTACGGTATTACGGTCATGTCCCGCGAATGTGGGGATGCACTTAGCAAAGACCCTTCTGTTAAATCATCATAGTCCCTCGAATGTTGCCTTTGTCCCTCGATGACCCTTCGGTATAGCCTACAGTTAAATGATGATCGTCCCTTCGAATGCTAAGGTATCCTTACAAATGTTGCCTTCAATGACCAATCGATGACCCTACGATGACCCTTTTACATCCAAAGGACAAAACTACTTACTTCTCAATAGTAAGGACAGTTTCACCCTCATAAGGATAGGAAATGCCCATAAAGACCTTGGGTAGGTATAACTCTTAATTGCTTACTCATAAATTGGAATACTTTTCACACCTCACACCTTTCAAAACTAAATGAGATAACCACTTTGTATACATTCATACAAGAATCATTACAAAGTTAAATTCTCCTTTTCAAAACATTTCCTAAACACTTCTCAAACACTTTTTTTCAAACAAAAGAAAAACATAAGTGATTAAGCAATTAAGAGCCCATGGATAACCATGGATACAAAGGGTGCTAACACCTTCCCTTTGTATAATGTACCTCCCGAACTCAAAATCTAAATTAAGGTCTTTCCTGTTCTTTTCCGCCTTTCCTTATTGGATAAAAGAAAAGTCGGTGGCGACTCTTGCTAACCGCGACATTTGCTTTCCAAAGCAAAACACAAAAAGTCAGTTCACCGTATGACAGTTGTACTTGTCTGTTTAGGAAATCCGTGCATGACTTTCTTTCCGATGACAAGTTCACATTCACCAAATGTCTCTATTTATTGCATTGGTTTTGTTAACCAAAATCATTGGGTTCAGGTACGTATGTTGTATGACAAGTTATTTTATATGATTTAATATTTTAATTATTTCACTTAATATTTTATATGACTTAATATTTTAATTATTTCACTTTATCAGGTTAACATGAAAGAGGGGTTTCCGTTGCCACCGGTCACATTAGATTGGAGGAAATTTCATTCTCATACAACAACTTCTTGGATGTTAGGATTTGCAGGACGTCTACAACATTGGCAATTACTTACACCTATATTAGCATGAATATGTACTCAAAACATGAATATGTAATCAAAACATGAATTTTATATTATGTTTATTATATTCAGTTCTAAAACTTAATACATAAATCAATGTGAACGAGAAATATGCAAAGCTTCAAATAAATCAGCAAACTGTGGATCTTCCTCTTCAGCATTAACTTGTCTCAGATAGCGATGAATCAATGTAGATACACGAGCCCAATCAGGATCAGATGGTCCGGCGTCATATACAGGAACTGGTACCTCTCTTGGATCGTCACGATGGGGAGGGACCAACCGTGGATGCGAAACACAATAATACCACTCCAGATAATCATCTTCTACATCAGATGGAGTGGTGGCTAGGGTAGTTGGACGGATCACAGCGATAACGCTCTGATGGTAACAAATCCAATCAACATCAATATCCGTCGCCATCATACAATCAAGAGGTGGGGATGGAACATACTGCCTGTACCCGAACTAACGTAAACATTTGTCAGACAAGTATGGAACAATTGTGTCACCCCACTTCAAACAGCCCCTGTAGAGACATATCTCATCAAACTGACGTCATGCTCTATGATCCTCAAATGGACGCCATATGACGTCGGCAGGTGTCAGCTCGTCCAAAATAGGTTGTAAATCATTAACCTTCAGGACTCCTTGCCTATACGACCATCTCATCGCTCGAGGAAGACCACAATTATCAGTTGGTTTCTAATTCTCCCCTCTTTTTCCAACAGTTGGAAAGTATTCGTGAATCCAGCACTGTTACAAAATACAAACATAATAAATAAAATAAATTAAGTTAACATATTTTATCAAATGAATCCAACACTTAATAAACAAAATTAAATTATATACCTGTAAGCGAGTAGGATATCCACCGAGCTGTTTGCAACTGAACATGGACGCATCTCCAAGATATCTGTATAGGGTAACTAGTGCAGCTGCTCCCCAACTATATCCTGAACATCTATCTAAGTCCGTAAACAGTAGGAGGTATCGTGTCTCTACAAGTGTAAAGGCCTTATCGGTAAAAATGGTGGAACCCACCAACATCAACAGATATGCTCTGGTCGCATATGCCCAGCTGGAAGCAGCTCTATGCTGTACGAATAAATCGTACGAACCCCTACAGCTACGAACATGTGATTGTGCCTCACCCTGTGACACTCCTAAGTAGTCAACAGCAAGTTCAACAACTACCTCTTCCGTGACATCTTAAGGATTCCAGAAGATACCCCTGATGGGCAAATGAAGCAGACATGAGACATCATCCAAAGTAATGCTCATTTCACCAAACGGCATGTAAAATGAAGATGTTTAGATGCCATCTTTCCATAAATGCAGAGACAAGATTTGTGTTTATCTTGTTCAGACTAGTTCTCTGAAGTGAAGATAAACCAGATCTAGATACCCAACTCTCCATATGTGGTGGAAGAGCCAACGGAACCCTAGATGTCAGCTTCAGTCCATGCCCAACAACCTTTAACTCTTTCTTTGGACATCTTTCCTAAAAACAATTAAAACACATATTAGAAAACACAATATAAAATATTCAACTATTATTCATTTTCAAATATATCCCGTTTATTTACCTCACCAAACCATAAATGTCGAGCAACATGATGCTCGTATTTCACCAAAAGAGACGTATCGTACGGCCCTCCTGGATATCCAGTCGACTCAACTGCAGATGAAGATGCGCCCCGGCCTAAAGTGCGGTCTGGAATCCTACCATCTGCACCTCGTCTTCGAACCACTACAAAAAAATATTATAAAAAAATTATTTAAAAAATTAAAAATTAAAAATTAAAAAAAAACGCACCGGAACACTTCAAAGAAGAGTTTCGTTGTAGAAAAATAAAAGGATAACTACCGGAACACTTTTTAAAAGAGTTCCGATTTAGTTCATCCAAATCGGAAGTCTTTAAGAAAGAGTTCCGGTATACAACCAACCAAACCGGAAGACTTTCTAAAAGACTTCCGGTTCAATGCCCCCAAAAGGCATCAAACCGAAAGACTTTATTCAAGTGTTCTGGTATACACTATGTGAATCGGAAGACTTACTCTTAGTGTTCCGGTTTACAATACCAAAAAACGCAAAAATATGTGTTCCGGAAGTCTTCGCGCAAATGGAAAAAAATTTCATTTCTGAAAAATATACCCTATTTATATGAGGGTATTTTGGTCCCAAAAAAATTATATGTAGGAGTGTGGGTACAATTATAAGGGTACGAGATAAAGTTTTCCCAAAGAGTCCAAATAACTAAAGTTGTCAATATTTGTTTGGATAACATTAACTTAAAAAAACGTTTGGTCAACAATATTATGAACATCTCCAGACACGATTTTATTCTAATTTTGAGCTCATCTTTGAAAGTTTTAAGCCACATACTCTGGAATTTAAAAGAAGAAAGAACATAATTTTTACCTTGGATTGTAAGTTTTACACAATAGAATGATGATCAAAATGAGATCTTGGTAAAGTAGAGCATGATACCATTTTCCTAACATCAAAACTAAGAAGTGTTGCAATTAGCTCTATTCAATCCCTAAGAAATATAAGCATGACCCTTGTGCCCATTATACCATGTCTAATGGATCCTAATAGTGTATAAAGATTATTACATTCAGGGCAAGCTATGAATTCATTATTATTTTCGGCTGCTTCATTTATTGAAACATTTCGAGGGAATTCTCCATTTATGAAACAAAAGTGGAATGAAAGGAAACTTCATAAGCATGCGAAACATGGTCAATGACATCAAGTGGAACATGACAATGGAAAGTTCACGAGGAGGTTCAAATTGCATGAAAATGCCAAAATAGATCAAGAGAAGGAAAGTAAACATGGAGAATAGGTGGTGCTCAATGCCTGTTTTTTCACAAAATATCAAAAACTGTATTTCTTATATTCCCAGAGTTTATTGTTTTGCTATAAGAAAAAAAGAGACTGATAGAAGTTATCTAGCATCTATACCACCCAGGACAACACAGGAAACTTCTATTCACTCCAATTTCAAGCGTATCGGTAGTTAAACAGAAGGTACAGTAATATTCTGAACATCAAATAAAAACAGAAATAGTAAATGATCATTCAAACAATAGCAAATAGCCCATGTTTATGAACTAAAACCATGTGAACAGAAATCATACAAATACCAAAAGCAAACCTAATTTCAAAGGCCATTATATATACTCAAGACCCATCCAATAACAAGTTCAGAAACAATAAAAACCAAAGACCTGCAAGGACTTCCAAATGCTTAGAATCCACCACGAAGACGCAACACAAGGTGGAGAGTAGACTCTTTCTGAATGTTATAGTCAGCAAGGGTCCTTCCATCCTCCAATTGCTTCCCAGCAAAGATCAACCTCTGCTGATCTGGTGGGATTCCCTCCTTTGTCCTGTATTTTTGTCTTCACATTATCAATTGTGTCGGAACTTTCTACCTCCAATGTAATGGTCTTCCCTGTCAAAGTCTTCACAAAGATCTGCATACCTCCCCTCAACCGTAGGACAAGATGAAGGGTGGATTCCTTCTGGATATTGTAATCAGCCAAAGTTCGGCCATCTTCGAGTTGCTTTCCAGCAAAAATCAGCCTTTGCTGGTCTGGGGGAATGCCCTCCTTGTCCTGTATCTTAGCCTTCACATTGTCAATTGTGTCTGAGCTCTCTACCTCCAAAGTAATTGTCTTTCCTGTAAGGGTCTTCACAAATATCTGCATACCGCCTCGAAGTCGCAATACAAGATGAAGAGTTGACTCTTTCTGGATATTGTAATCAGCCAGGGTTCGGCCATCTTCAAGCTGTTTTCCAGCAAATATGAGCCTCTGCTGATCTGGTGGGATACCCTCTTTGTCTTGTATCTTAGCCTTCACATTGTCAATTGTGTCTGAGCTCTCTACCTCCAAAGTAATTGTCTTCCCTGTAAGGGTCTTCACAAAGATCTGCATACCTCCCCTCAAACGTAGGACAAGATGAAGGGTGGATTCCTTCTGGATATTGTAATCGGCCAGAGTTCGGCCATCTTCAAGTTGTTTTCCAGCAAAGATAAGCCTCTGCTGATCTGGTGGGATACCCTCTTTGTCTTGTATCTTAGCCTTCACATTGTCAATTGTGTCTGAGCTCTCTACCTCAAGAGTGATGGTCTTTCCGGTGAGGGTCTTAACAAATATCTGCATACCACCACGGAGACGGAGCACTAAGTGGAGAGTGGACTCTTTCTGAATGTTGTAATCTGCTAAAGTTCGGCCATCTTCAAGCTGTTTACCAGCAAATATAAGCCTCTGCTGATCTGGTGGGATACCCTCTTTATCCTGAATCTTGGCCTTCACATTGTCAATGGTGTCGGAACTCTCAACCTCAAGAGTGATGGTCTTTCCGGTGAGAGTCTTGACAAATATTTGCATCCCACCACGGAGACGGAGCACCAAATGGAGTGTGGACTCCTTCTGGATGTTGTAATCAGCAAGGGTTCGCCCGTCCTCCAGCTGCTTTCCAGCAAAAATGAGACGCTGCTGGTCTGGTGGAATCCCTTCCTTGTCTTGAATCTTGGCCTTAACATTGTCAATGGTATCTGAACTCTCAACTTCGAGAGTGATAGTCTTTCCAGTGAGGGTCTTAACAAAGATTTGCATCTATATCATACAAAAACAAACGAAAACAATGAATCAATCACTACAAGCATAACATCAGTAGAAATAATCAATTCTATATACACAACATTTCAAATATGCAATCAACAAAACTCCTAAATAATCATTAAATCAAACAACAACCCTGATTACAAAATTACAATTCAATAAATCATTTCAAATCAATATATAAATCGAAATCAATATCCCTAAACTAATCCAATTAGAGAACTCTAGATTCATAGAATACATAATCAGATCTGAAAATTTAATACAGCGCGTGTACACAGATCAACCTGATTACAAAATTAGACTTGAATAAATCATTTCCAATCAATAAATCAATCGAATCAATATCCTAAACTAATCCAATTAAAGGACTTCTAGAATCATAGAATACATAATCAGATCCGAAAATTTAATTAACAGCGTTATCATAAATCAAAAGATCGACCTTGATCAACACAAAATTGAACGAATCAAGAAAGTTTCACATATACCTCCGATTGAGTGATTATTGAGAGATTTAGATCATGTAAACGTTTCAATGACGCGGAGAAAATCAGATGAAAAACAAAACCGATAGATCGAAATATAGATTAAAAAATAACACAAACCCTAATAATCGATGTATAGAAACACGTATAAATTTCAGATATTAGAGATCTAAAGATCGATTGAAAGATAGTTATTATAATCTAGGTCATAATTGGGAGGAGATGAAAATCGATGATACCTTGAAACGGTGGTGTTGTGTGCTGTGTGTAGAAATGAAAATCTCTTCTCTTTGCAACGAAAGGAAACGGTGGTGTTGTGTGCTGTGTGTAGAAATGAAAATCTCTTTTCTTTGTCAAAATTGGGTTTACGGGATTTGGTTTTATATCCAAAAAACGATATAGGATAGAAGGTTTCGTTACGGCAACGGCAAATTATGCGTATCAAAATGTGACACCTGGACAAACGGTACGCTCTCAACCCTTGCAATACGCCAACGCTTTCTTTTAAAAAAGAAAAGAAAGAAACGGAGGCAAGCTTCACTATAGAAAAAGCCATCCTTAGCTTTGTTTGGTTTCGCATTATTAGGAGGATAGCTTAGGTAGTAAGATAGATAGCTTAGTATATACATTCATGTATGTGAATATATCATGAATACAAACATGCATATGAAGGTTGAATGAATAATCTGAGTAATACATATCATTGGTGTTTCTCCTCTCACCACCTTACTTCACATGCTTCTTACTTGCATTATATTTTGTGTTAGAGTTCCTAATGGTCAATCTTTCTCAATTAGGTGCGTAGGTTCAACTCGTATTTCTTTCTCTTTATGTCTCTTAACAACACTTGTTCTTAGTGATATTCTCATGGTACCTTGTATTATAAGGAATTTGTGGTCAGTATCTAAGTTTCCGCGTGATAATGATGTTGTGTTTGAATTCTTGACTAACAAATGCTTCATTAAGTCTCAAGTTTCTAGACTCACTTTTCTTGAAGGTTTCTGTAACTCAAGTGGATTGTATTACTTTTTTGGCTTGGTTGTGGAGCCTTCAAGAATGCCCTTTGTGTCTTGCTCTAGTTCTACTTCTACTTGCACTAATGCAAAGTTTATTTCATGTTCTATGATATCTAGTGTAAATAAACCTAGTTCTAGCCTTCTTTGGCATTTTAGGCTAGGTCATACAAATTATTCAGCTATTAGACAAGCTCTAAAGCATTATAATATTTCAGTTTCTCATAATTCAAACATTATCGTGCAAGTCTTGTTGTATTGGAAAATCGCATAGACTACATGCTCATTCATCTATAACCATGTATCATTCTCCTTTTGAACTAGTGTACACGAATCTTTGGGGTTTTGCACCCTTTTCTTCTACCTCAAGCTTTATTTATTATGTTGCATTTATTAATGCTTATTCCAAGTATACTTTGATATATTTCCTTAAACATAAGTTTGAGACATTTCATGCCTTTAAATTATTTCACAAGTTTTTTCAAACTCAATTTAACACTGCCGTTAAATATTTGTAATATGACTATGAGGGAGAATTTTGACCATTCACTAGCTATTTAGTTTAGCTAGGTGTCTCTCATTGGCTCACATGTCCACATATGTCTCACCAAAATGGTACAGTTGAACGTAAGCACGTGCATATTGTGGAAACGGGTCTTACCTTGTTGTCTCATGTTTCTCTTCCTCTTCAATTTTGGGAACATGGATTTGCATCTGCGGTCATGTGATTAATAGATTACCTACTACAGGTCTAGCTCGTTCTCAGTCCCCATATTTTTTCCTTGTATCGCAAGTATCCTCGTTATGACACACTCAGAGTCTTTGGTTCCGTGTATTTTCCATTCACTCGTCCCTACAACAAACATAAGTTGGAATTTAGGATTCAAGAATGTGTGTACTTAGGGGTATCATTTTAGCATAAGGGCTATAAGTGTTTGAGTAAATCAAGTATAGTCTGTATTTTCAAGGATGTCATTTTCCATGAACATCTTTTCCCTTGTCCCACTTTGTTTTCTTTCGCAATTGATGAACCTGGTGAACATGCCCATAACTCTGAGCCTATTTCTTTTTGCTTGATGTCAAGATCCAATGTTCCTTTAGTCAGAGGTCCAAATCAAGGGAGTCATGGATCTCTCTTAGTGCCAGATATTGAGTCAGTCTCATCGAAATCTTTGCATGATGCTTCCATTAACTCACCTTTTATACATGTACTTGGTCCTTTATCACCCTTCATCATGCCTATCCTCAGTCCTCAGGCTCCTATTACTTCTCTATAGGGACCTACCATAAGTCTCTCCACTAACTCTGAATCTCCTCATACCTTGTTTCTCTCTTCCTAGAATACAACATTTCAATGAACATCCCTCTTAACTCGTGCCAAGACAGGTCACTCCAAGCCTAAGACTTTTCTTTCACATGTTGAACCTAGTTTAGTTAACCAAGCTCTTTCTAATCTACATTGGCTTCAGGCTATGAGACTTTAGTATGAAGTTTTACTAAAGAATCGAAGATGGGCATTGACCACTCTTCCACCACATAGAAAAAATGTGGGATGCAAGTGGGTGTTCAAGGTTAAGGAAAATTTTGATGGATCTGTGAACGTATAAAGCTCGACTAGTTACTAAGGGTTTCCATCAACAATTTGGCTTTGATTTTAATGAGACTTTTTCTCCGGTTGTGAAACTTATCACCATTCGAGTCATTCTCACGTTGGCTCTTACTCACAAATGGGAGCTTCAACAAATTGACATCAATAATTCCTTTTTAAATAGCTCATTGACTGAAGATATTTACATGACACAACCTCTTGGTTTTAGCAACATGATCCTTCTCTTATTTGTAAGCTGCAGAAGGCGCTTTGTAGGCTCAAACAAGCACCTTGTGTCTGGCATGAGAAGACATAGACATTGACCACTCTTTCACCATATAGAAAACTTGTGGTATGCAAGTGGGTGTTCAAGGTTAAGGAAAATCTTGATGGATATGTGAACAAGTACAAAGCTTGTCTGGTTGTTAAGGGTTTCCATCAACAATTTGACTTTGATTTTAATGATATGTTTTCTTTGGTTGTTAAACCTGACACCATTCGAGTCATTCTCACGTTGGCTCTTACCATAAATGGGAGCTTTTACAAATTGACATCAACAATGCCTTCTTAAATGGCTCCTCGGTTGAAGATATTTACATGATACAACCTCCTGGTTTTGAGCAGCATGATCATTCTCTTGTTTCCAAGCTACATAAGGCCTCTTATGGTCTCAAATAAGCACCGCGTGCCTGGTATGAGAATATATGGAGATTACCACTCTTCCACCACATAGAAAATCTGTGGGATGCAAGTGAGTGTTCAAGGTTAAAGAAAATCATGATGGATCTATGAACAAGTACAAAAGCCATCTGGTTGCTAAGGGTTTCCATCAACAATTTGGCTTTGATTTTAATGAGAAGTTTTCTTCATTTGTTAAACCTGACACCATTTGAGTCATTCTCACGTTGGATCCTACTCACAAATGGGATCGTTAACAAATTGAAATCAATAATGCCTTTTTAAATGGCTCATTGACTTGATATATTTACATGACATAACCTCCTAGTTGTGAGCAACATGATCCCTTTCTTATTTGCAAGCTACATAAGGCATTTTATGGGCTCAAACAAGCACCTCGTGCCTGGTATGAGAAGATGACTTGGGATATAGTTTAATTTGGTTTCTCTCACAACAAGTGTGACCATTCTCTTTTCATATATTATCATCAAGGTGTCACACTCTATAATTTAGTCTATATGGATGATATTCTGTTCACGAGCTCTTCCTCCTTACTCATTCACAAGCTCATTGATTCCCTGCATGCTAAGTTTACACTCAAGAAGTTGGGGTCACCTAAGTATTTCCTGGGAATTGAGCTCAAGTGTTTGGCCTCAGGGAACCTTCTCCTCACCCAATATAAATATCTTCGTGATCTCCTTGCTAAAGCTAATATGAGCAATGCAAATGGCGTCACTACTCCAATGTTTAATACGTGCACACTCAACAAGAATGGCTCATTTTCTCTTCCTGATCCTTTCATGTATCGCTCAATGGTTGGTGTACTTTAATATTTCATGCTTACTCGCTCAGATATTTCTTTCAGTGTAAATAAAGCATGTTGATATACTACTTCACCACTAGACTCGCATTGGGAAGTTGTTAAGCGTATCCCGCGCTATCTCAGTGGAACTCTTGATCATGGATTTCTCCTTTCTCCTGTAGCTCCCTCGTGCAAGCTTTCACTTCATACCTAGATTGTTTCTCAATAGGCTAGTGACCTCGATGATAGGCGTCCTACCTCTGGGTCATGTATTTATCTTGGCCTTAACCTTGTATCATGGAGCTCGAAGAAGCAGAGTTTAGTGGTGAGGTCTAGCACGAAGGCTGAATATCGTGCTCTCGCACACACAACCTTTGAATTGATATGGCTTAAGTCTCTTCTACATGAACTTCATGTGCCATTTCAGTAGCATACACTGCTTTGTAATAATCTTATCGTGATTTTGCTTTCTCACAATTCAATTATTTATGCTCACACCAAACACAATGAATTGTATATTCACTTTGTGAGTAAACATGTCATTTCCAAGCTTTTTAAGATCCAACATGTTCCAAGATCATTAAAACTTGTTGACGTTCTCACCAAGCCTTTATATATTATTGCATTAGCTTCGCAGCAAGCTCAAAGTCGTGGCTTTCACCTCTCCATGATCTTGTGGGGGGGAGTATTACGAGGATAACTTAGGAATCAAGATACATAACTTAGCATATGCATTGATGTATGTAAATAAAAGAGGATCGTCGTGTATGCAAATATGCATAACTGTAACTAACTCTTACATCATCCATCGTACAACTCTTGCTATATATAGGTGGTTATGGTTACTTGTACACATTAAAAAAACCAAATCATGTTGAAAAATCACATTCTGTTGAAAAAAATGAAAATTATAAAGCTACTATTTAAAATTTTCAACTTGATTATAGTTAAGTAGATGGATATCCAAACATATAAACACATTAGTTTGAGATTTCGAAAGACTATATTTATTAAAAAATGTTTTAAAATATTTTTTAAAATATTATTCACGATCAAATTTTTTAGTTTTAATTTTAAAGAATTTATAATACACATTTTTTAAAAATTTCAAAGTATTTTATTAGTTTTTAAAATTTGAAAGGATTTAATGCATTTTTTAATTAAAAACAAAGAGTCGATAAAATAGATAATAAATTAATTCTAAAATCATTATAAATGTTAAATCTTTTAATAATAAATGGTGTTTGTCTAAAATAAATAAGAAAGTGATTTCAACTTCATATTCTTCTAACTACTCCATCTCTTCCTTTATAAGTGTCACTTTTTAGAAAAAAAAATATTTTTTTAAGTGTCATTTCAAAGTTCAATGTAGAGTTAATTGTAGTATTGTCAAAATCATCCCTAATCATTTATTATATACAGAGAAAAAGATTAAATAAATTACTAAAAAGTTAAGGGTATTGTAGGAAAAAACATAATCATTGTTTAAAAAGTAACAACAATTATTAGTTATCTTGATATGTGTAAAAAGTCAAAAAATGACACTTAAAAAGTAACAGACGGAGTAATATTTGTCTACATATTTAAAGATATATTAGTCCTTCATAAATTAACATCTTATTATTCATGCTTTTAGATTTGAAAAATATATTCATAAGTAAGGTTTTTGTGATTGATAAGTGGATCTTACTAAACCTAAGATGATGGACCATAGTACACTTAAGAGGGTCATATGCTCAGACTAAAAACTTGGGAGCCCACAATAATATCTCATGAAGGCCATGAGCTTAAATTATGGAGGATTGAATGAACATGGTGTTTACTGGTATTTTTAGTAAATAAGTCACAAAATTTTATTTCACTAAATGTATTAAACTCAAAAAAAAATCTAAGGACGATTTGTACAAAAAGTGTTTGAGAAAATGTATTCATGCTTGATAACTTAATGTTTGAATGTAGAACTATTGGATAGAAATTTCAAGAAGTAAAATGCATGATTGCTTGAAAGGATAAAGTAAATGTCGAAAATCATAAAAGGAAATGAGTAAAAATGCTTGGATTAACAGTGAGACGTAGATTCATACATTTCTCACAGATTCTTTATCTCTTTGACTTGGATGTTTGAATTTTATAGAAAACAACAACAGCAAAAATGTGAACCCTTATCACATAGACAAAAAATTGTTTATATACTATGTACATCAATAACCGTCAACAACGATCAACTCTCCAACATTCGGCACATACACTATTACATGGCTTTTTGTCCTCTGCTTTGCTTCCTTGTGTCTTCAGTTCTTGAACTGCTGCAAAACCATTACTTATGTTGAAAAAACATATCCAGGTCATCTAACTGCTTCTACTGAGAATCAACTTGTTTAATGGCAAATATTTGTGATCTTGGAGTCGAAAACATGGTTTAGCTACATGTGTTTAGCTTTCGGTTCTTGAACTGCTGCAAAACCATTACTTCTGTGAAAAAACATATCCAGATCCTTTAACTACTTTTGCTGAGAATCAACTTCTTTACTGTCGAATCTTTTGTGATCTTGGAGTTGAAAACATCGTTTAGCTACATGTGTTTAGCCTGTATATTTATCTCACATTTCCGCTCCTGCCGAATATGCTTGAGTAAAAAATTTCAAGCAAACAGATGCCCCCCAAAATTGCCACTTTCGGTCGTATTTGCAATATGGAAGAAAGGTGGAGTTTTTAGTAATATTCACGACACTGTTCAAAGAAGTTCGTATACGTCACCATCATCATGATCACTTTTGTAACATCCTAAACCCCTCAAAACACTTATTTAAACAAAATCATGCAAAAATACTTTTTATTTAGTAAAGGGTGTCAAAACTCTCTCTTAAAACATCATTCTAAAAAATATTTAGAAATAAACAGCGAAAATTAAAAAGCATTTTCAACTTAGATGTCTCATAATTAACATAACTTAATTTCAACCATAAGGAAATTAATCCAACAATTATCAGAAAAACATAAAACAAATGATAACTCGTCTCGGTGTTACATATCATAGTGGCATGCTAGTATCCTAAAAATAACTCAAAGCGATAAATAAAGAAGAATGCATCTACATCATTCCTCAACACAACAACAACTAATGTTCCTCTACCTGAGTATCCGCAACACCGACATAACAAAAAAATACAAACAAACAAATAAGGGGTGAGAATACATTCACAAATGTTATTGATATATAAACAGTAAGGATAGTTTCAATAACATTATTTATCAATCACACATTTTAGATTCACAACAACAAACAATGACAACATAGGTATGTAATGCAATGTAATTCTCCTCCAAATGCAAGTGGTACCATGGTTTTGGATTTCAGAGTTATGTTACTGATTAATTCAATGTCTCTAGTTCCTCTCTGAACCAACGATTCCTCTATGAATTTGAGACTCGTCTCTTGTTCCTCTTTGAATCAATGATTCTCTTTGTGAATCTGAGACCCTCACTAGACCAAAGTTCTACCTATCTTTGATATACATGGATGCATAAAATGCCATAAACAACAACAATGCAACAATCATCACGGGTTCCTCTCTGAATCCACGACATCACCAATATAAGACCACCACATTAGCTCCTTTATGAACTACACATCTCAACATAAATATCACCCATATAAGGCCACCATTATAGTTCCTCTCTGAACTATGCAACTCAGCATATCTGTAATTACAGTTTGACTCAATATATATAATTATAAAATTATTCACAAATAATCATTAATAGGGTAAACATATTATTATACAAACTCAATAATGCTCAAGACCTAGTCTAGCCTTATGCCACTACTCACCAACACGACTCTGAACATGTCAGATTACTCAAATTCAATCCTCTTGATTCACATAACACTCCCAACACATCAATGTAACTCAAAAACTTACTCATTCTCTAAACACATCAAATAACTTATAACTCAACATTCATGATTCAACTTTATTAATCACACGATTACAACTCTTTTATCATTAATAACTATTAAACCATCCATAATTTATCTCTTCGTTATTATTCATTTATAAACACCATTAATAACACATTTAATTCACATACTCATATGCATATTTAACCTCTTAAGAAATTATTGTGAGATAGTATTGCACGTCAGCTCCCTAACACTTCAAACTGCGCCTCAAACGAAGTCATGAAACTCAAGTTATGATGAAAATAATATCTGAACAAAACCATCCTCATCTGAGTCGTCGAGCTGCCACCGAGCTATGGACCAAGCCGTTGAGCCATTTCCAAGACACCACCGAGCCTCCGATCCGAGTCACGTACAAAGTCGTTGAGCCATTTTCAAGGTGCCATCGAGCCGTTGTTTTCCTGATTTTCAGCCCGATTTTGTACCATACTCAATTTTCAAATTTCCTCAACTTTTCGAGTTTTTCCAACTTTTTATTTTTTATTCCTATTGAACAGACCTAAACTCTCCTCACCTATTTGACTACTAATCATCTCAATACAGGTTAATCAGGGTTAGTAGAAACTCAAAAGAAAAACATACAAATTTGTATATGTTCGCCTTATCATAAGGCACAACCATTATTCATTCAATCAATTTCGCCTGATCAAAATGAATCAACAAAGTTAATAATGATCAAATTCAAACTGATTATAATATTATCACAATAATCCCCTAAGAAGGTTTTGGCCAAACCTCTTTTGGCCACAAACCTAAACATAGAGAATCAAGAAGAAGAATACGAGGATAAGGAACCCTCAATATCCAACTACCTAAACACCCATATGTGAACAATTCTCACCTACCTCGAATTTTTAGAAATTGTTGAAGTTTTGACTTTTGGGATTTCTCTTTATTCCTTCCAACGTTCTTCCTATGTTTTGCCTCTTTCTCCATTTTTCTCCATTCACATTCTTACTTTTTTCTCTCCATATTCATCTATTTTAAAAAAAAAAAATCTTTTATGTTTATTATTCTCACCACTTCCCCTCAATTTGTGATAATTCTCCCTTCGCCCCATTATTTTCATTAAAACTTTATTTTCTTCCCAAAGCTTATAATTCTCTATTTTTCTATTATTTTAATTAATTAAAAATAACAATAATTCTCTAACACTCCCAATTTTATTATTAGAACACCTAATTAAATCAAAAAAAGAATTTTAACACTCACAGATAATTATATAAAGCACTTAAATTCAATAAAAAATCAGAAATTAGGGTGTTATAACTTTTACCTAGTCGTCACATCAATAAACGTGTGTGCAACTGTCACCATGGTTCCAATTTTCAAGGCAATAATGGAACACAAGAATTAACCGCATTGAAATACAAATAAAGTTATTAATTAACAATTTAAAAACAAATATCAAAATGCCACTTATTTTGAAAGAGTCTTCTTCCACAACTATATAATTCTCTTTCTCCCTTTTCACAACTTTCTTTATCTAAACCCTAAGCATCTCAGTTTTTTCAAATTTCCATTATCACTTTTTTTACTCAAATTTAAAACAGTGGCTTTGGAAAGCAAACTCAGGTTCCTTTTGTTGGTGATCTTCAAGGACCCATCGTCATTAACAACCGTAGCTACATTTTGAAGCCTGCAATGGAGAAGGAGAAAATTGTTATTTGAGATTCCTAGGTAACTTTCATGCGTTTCTGGGTCCTTTACCTAGATCATCTATTGAAACCAACCTAACTGGAAAAGTTCCTCCCTGTTCACCATCATACAAACCTCGTGCGTTTGAAGATAGAAGTTTTTAGTTGGGGTTCATGGAACATCCCAATCGTGTGTTCCGTTCTTCTCATTCCACTAACAATGGTTCTTATCTTAGTTGGTTGCACATGATACAAAAGAAGAAAGAATAGACTTTGAAAGATCAAGGTATTTTTAACTTGATCAAACTATCAAAAACTGGACCCAAGTATAACCCCTACATGCTTGTAGTTGCCATTTGTTTTTGGGAGTCTTCTACTAATACTTTCCATTTACAATGTGGGTTGGTCACTCAACTCTTTCCAATATCGCCGCTATTACTGGTCTTCGACCAACTAGGGACACTTTTAACCTCACTCTTAAACACCATATCAAACCTAATTTTACTTTTGACCATCCTAGCTTCAACAACTACATAAAAGACCATAATGACAAAAACGAGGAAGTCTATGACTATGAGCATGTTGCTTTCGTCACCCTCTGGCTATCCTATTTCATTTTTTTCTCTATATCCCTCTAAGTATCCAAGAAATGTACACCTCTTACAACCTAGCTTCATGAGAAAAAAGATGTATGTCTTAGTAAACTAATTGTAGGTTGCCTTTATGAGTATTTAGGAATTTCTTCCCATGGCCTCAAAGCATGAACAACCCCTAAGGAGAACTTCCTAGTCTCTGGCCCTATCTGGATTTTACAGCTTTTGCTTAACACCACTTTTGAACCCTTTCTAAACACTAGCATTCCGTCTAATCTAGAAAGATGAGTCAAAGGTATAATGCTCAATTTGATGACCCTATGTGATAGTAATTCTTCAACTAAAAAGGATCTTGAAAAGTATTTCTTCATGCTTATGAACTGTACTTAATTTGTCAATACTATGGCACCATTTTCCAGTTGAAATTATGGGCCAGAGTGGTTCAGAAGAACATTTCCAACCTCTTCACCTGGAATCCAAATTGAAGCTTTCGATATTTGAATGGAATTCTTCAAACCCATTATCTTGTCGACCAAAATTTCAACTGTGAAAGATGGTTTGGGGCTTGTCACATACTAACCAAATTTTTGGTGGCTAGGAAATTTGGCTTCAGTCAATTCCTTCCAAAATCCATTTTCATCGAAGAAGCCAAAAATTTGTCTGGCTACTGTTACGCCAATTGAGGCATATTATAAGGAGCTTTTAGACTTTCATGCTAAAAAGTCACTAATCTCAGTCCTTTCGAATTCAAAACTTATTTTTACTGCACCAAGGAATTTGAAGATTGGTGGTCAGCCTACTACAAACATGTTATTGTGGATACTTTGACCCTACTTCAACATATAACATATGCTTTTTCCTATATGCATTATAAAAAGAATAAATTATGAGGTACGCACATCAACAAAATTCGAGATTTTCAAACTTTCTTAGAAACTGTGTATAATCCCCATAATCTCAGGAGAACTATTTATGATGCGGCTTCTAATTTGAAATAGAAAGTCATTGAAAAAATTCCCAAACTTCATTTTCCTCCTTATATAAAGGAAATATATGACTTTTCTTTGGAATTTCACCTTCCCAAATTCCCACCATTATCCACTTGTGAATTTGGCTTAGATTTTCAATTGTCACTTCCAAAATGGTGTTTTTGCGGGTCTTTGTCAGTTTTAAATAATTAATTGAAAAAATATGCCCAAACAGTAGTTTTGACTAAGTATTATACATAGAATTATCCACAGCCTTTAAGACTTGATCTCGACCATGTCCGAATTACACCCATCATCTTACAAGGTTAAATAAAGGGACTTATAATATACCACTATCTTATCTTTAAATTTCCCTCTATTTTGTGTCCAAAATTTTTTCCCCCTATATTTACTTGCATCAAAATTTTGTAGATTTACCTCTCGTTCTAAAAGGGTCGAAGAAGAAGAAAGTTGAAACAATCAACGATGGTGAGAAGTCTGACCAATCAAAAGAAACAAAATAAGTACACCTTATAAACCTTTGTTCTCTTTTATGAATGAAAATAGGTTTTTTATATCTTATTTATTCTTGTTTCTATTTTCAGATCCAAAAATGAGGAAATAGTTCCATAACTACCACTCCAAGTTAAAAGAAAGCAAGGAAAGAGAAAGCAATTGTCGCTCTCGACAGTTAAGGGACACAGGTCCAGACTAAACTCCAACTTTATTAATTTCTTCTATTTATTTAAACAAGATATCCATTTTACTCATAATTACAAACATCTCAGTCTAATCCAAAATATAATACCAACGACGATGATGAAAATGATGGGAGTGATTATTTTGAAGAAAGTGATGAAGTCTCCCCTAGACCTCTACTCCCTAAATACCGAATAAAATGCAAAGATGATGTTGAGGCCTTAGATCTTTGGAAGAAAAAAAAGAAAAATATTGTTGTTCAAGGTTCATAAATTCGACAGAAGAAAAAGGCTTAGGATTCTAAATTCATTCGACCAAAAAAAAGTAAGAAGGGAACTTGTGGTCAATATCGTTGATGGAGAAAAATAAGTAGAAGACGAATAAAGTGTCCATCTAAATAAAAGACAAATCGCCAATGAAAATTCAGTGAGTGCATATTCAATCCTTGTCTTTATGACATCCAAGTTACTTTAAGTTTCATTTATATCTCCTTTTTGACCTGCATCTCACAATTTTATAATATCATTAGACTTTTATCTTTTCTATAGGAGAATCATATCTCTATATGCCTCCTCCCATAAATAAAACGTCATATGTTTAGAAAAAGCCCTTGCCAACTTGTCATCACCATAACCAACAACTAAGAATCCAACTGAGAAGACAGTTGTTGAGCAATCAAAGGAAGTGATCGAAGATCAACATTTTGAGCAACCATCAACTGGACCATAAAATCAAGATCATGAACAAAAATCACATGGCCCAGATGACAATGCTCAAAAGGGAAATAGTTAGGAACATGTTGATTAATCACCAAGGACCAATATGTTGGTCAAACAAGTAAGGATCAAGACCAAAGGGACATTCAAACTTCTATAATTGGAAAAGAACAACCACGAGTTATTTCAACTTCACATACTTCACCAACGGCCATTGAGCATCCTCTCTCAACTACATATATTTTAATTCATTCTACAATTGTAGATTCGTCATCTAACACTTCTAAAACTTCTCTCAGTCGAGAAGAACTAAAGGCTATAAAAGAGAGAAACCCCATAGAGGCCTTGAATAAGCTTATGAGCGATTGAGATATTTCAGTTGAAAAATCTCCAAGCTTTTCAATTGCTTCATGCAATGAGCTTTCTGGTAACTCTTCTCCTACATTGGATCAACAACTGAAAGCGAAGGTTTTCAACATGGATCTACTTCATACCATTGAAGACAACCCTATTTTTGTCTCTGATATCAAGTCCATGTTGAAATAGCTTAATAGTTCATACTCACATGATTCCATTGTCGATTTTATCCTTGAGTTTGAACCATTTTTTGATCAAATAGCTCAAAAAATTAAAATGAAGAAAGAATTTTAAACAACCTTAAACAAAAGAATGATGTTATGTCTCAACAATGAACCTTAGTTACTCAATCTCAAGGTCAAATTAATAAGCTGGAGGCACAGGCCAAAGAGGATAAGGATTAGATAGCAATTTGCACTAAAAACATTTAGAATTTGACAAAACTAATGGAAGAGCTACAGTGAAAGATTGAAGAAGAGAAGCAAAAGAAATATGAGATTGAAACCTCAAGACTGGCTGCTACTAAAGAAAAGATGGTTCAGGAAGCCAACATTTGTCTTCAATATACTGATGATGCTTATGTGTTCGGTGAGGAAGTTCAAAACCCGAAGTCTGAATATTCCATGAACGACACCAAAATCAGACTTGCAAAGAAACGTCTTTAAAGAATTAAAATGGACTTTCCATTTTAAATTTTCTATGTAACTATTTTAAATTACAATTTTCCATTTTAGAATCCTTTAATTTTAATGTCATTTTAGAATTATCTTTCTCTATGTATTACTCTTCTACTATTTGAACTTCTTACAACATAGGCTTGTACTTTTCTAAGTACTTACCATTTATCTTCCGAATTCGACCTTCAGAAGTACGTTCTTCAACTTCATAGGAATTATTTGAAAACACCTGAATGATTCAAAATAGACCCTCCCAGTTTGATGACCATTTACCTAAAGTTATATCTTTTCGATCCATGGGTAAATAAATTTTCAAACATAATCACCAACTGTAAAAGCTTTCGACTTGACATTTTTACTTTAAGCCTTAGCTATTCATGCCTTTTGTCTTATAAGAACGTTCATAGCAGCTAATCTTTCTTCATATAAATCCACTAACTCATCTAACATCATATTCCAATAATGGTCAAAAGGAATTTCAACTTGCCTTTGAATTCTAGTTGATTGTAAATAAATCTCAACAGGAAAGACTGCATCATGACCAAATGTTAGTCAAAATGAACTGGAGTTAGTTGACTCCTTAGGGGAATTTCGACAACCCCACAATATTTGATCTAAAGTCTTATGTCAATCCCTTGGCTTTTAGCCTACATGTTTTTTAATCAGGCCAATTATAATTTTGTTAGATTTTTCAACTTGGCCATTTGCTTGAGAATAATAATAAGTAGATGTTAAAAGTTTGATTCCTGAATCTGAAGCAAACTCAACCATCTTACAACCAATAAAAATTGTAACTTGGTCAGTGGTTAAAGTTTCAGGAATTTCAAACCTTTAGATAATATGACTTTGAATAAATTTAATTACTTCTTCTTGATCAACGTTGATCCAAGGGGAATCCTATACCCATTTGGTAAAATAATCTCTACCAACCAAAATGTACATATGACCCTTCGATGACGTAGGTCAAATTTCATCAACTAAATCCAATGCCCAACCTCTAAATGGCCAAGGCTTGACAATTGAATCCAACTCACTTGCAGGAACATGTTGAATACCTGCATGTTTTTTACATTCCTGGCAACCTATGGCGAATTCAATACAGTCTTTCAACATAGTTGGCCAATATAACCCTTGGAAAAATAAAAGTCATTTTATCAGGTGACTTGCTTGATGAGTAGCACATGATACACTATGAGCATAAAAAAATTCCAAACAAGTTTCACTTTCACCAAGGAATTTCAATAAAATTCCTTCAGGAATTTCTTTTTAACAATTCATTCCTAATAATAACATAACTTAATGCCTCGTATTTGATTTTTCGATACGTCGTTCTTGTTGAATTCTCCAAAAATTCAACAATTGATTTTTGCTAATCATTATTCTACAAATTGTCAATGGAATTTTTTTTTTAAAATTCTCTAGAGTTTTTTAATCCTTCCAACCCTTCTACCCCCACCATTTTTTTACTTTGACAAATCTAATGGAAAAGGATTGGTCAAAATTAATATTTCCTTTACTTCAATTAACTATGCTAATTTTTCCTTGGAAACTCTATATCCTTAAGCAATTTGTGCCAAATCATTGACTTCTTGGTTTTAGACTCGAGGGACATGTTTAATGTCGACTTCATCAAATCTTCTTTACAACGAACTGACCTTCAGAAAGTAAATTAGCAAATTCTCCTTGGTGCATTTGTACTCTTTTGACAGTTGTTTCATAACCAACTCTGAATCACCTCTAATCTTGACTCCTTTTTCTACCATTTCTAAAAGAAACTTAAGGCATGCAATTAAGGCTTCATACCCAGCCTCATTATTGGAGCAACAACCTTTGATTTTGTGTTTGAACTTCGTTGGAATTTCTTTAGGAGAAATGATCGAAATTCCAATACCAACTCCATTTTTATGTATGGAACCGTCAAAGTACAATTTCCACAATTTTAGACTAACAAAACCTTGTGTTATTTCGACTAATACATGATCAACAATGAAATCAACGACAACTTGGCCTTTCATAGCCCTTAAAGGTGCATGCATTAAAGAATATTCAGTCAAAGCCAAAGCCCACTTCTCAATTCAACTATGTAAAATAGGTTTCGACAATATGTGTTTAATAACATTAAAATGGGAATAAAACAAAAACATTTGTAAGCTTTGTATAACGTTTCAATTTAGTACGTGAGAAATATAAAGAAATACATATCTTTTCTATTGTGGTATACCTAGTTTCTGCATCATTTAAAACTCGACTAAGGTAATAAATGGCTCTTTCGACACCATCATCATTATTTTTAGCTAACATGCTTCCTATTGTCAGTTCAGATGAAGATATATACAACTTCATAGATCTATTTCTCATAGGAGGAAACATAAAAAAGGATCCATCATATAACTCTTAATTTCATCAAATGCCCTTTGATGCTCTTGGTCCCACTTGAATCCTTATTCCTTCTTTAAACGCAACAGTGGTGAAAATACTCTTTTTTTTTCACTTATATTCAAGATGAACCTTCTCAAGAAATTGATTTTACCTAGTAAAAATTGAAGTTACTTTTTGTTTGCTAGAGATTTCGTATTGAATATAGTTTTCATCTTGTTTTAGTTTATTTTTATGCCTTTTTTGTGACCACAAAGCCCAGAAAGTCGCTTGCATGGACTCCAAAAACACATTTTAATGGATTCATTTTCAGTCCATATTTCCTCATTCTTTCGAATGACTATTGAAGGTGGTCCAAATGACAATTTTTCGACGAGAATTTGACAATTATATCATCAATATAAACCTGCATAAAGGTATCAATGAAATCATAAAACATAGAATTCATTACCCTTTGATACATTGCACTATCATTATTTAAGCCAAAAGGAATTACCACCCATTCATAAGTTCCTAAGGCCCTAGGACATTGAAATGCCATTTTTGGCACATCTTCTTCTGCAATGTAAATTTGGTTATACCCAAAGTAACAATAACACCCAGATTGCTTTCAGGATTACCGATTGATCCCACAAACTTACATGAATCTTTTTCAGCATGCTTTTTCCTCACTCAAGGGATTTTCGAGAAACTTCCTAGAAGGTTACCCATCCAAATACTACTCCAGTTCAAGCACACTTAACTATTGACTTCTTATTTGTTAGGTTACCAAAGGGAAGATGCATCTTGTTGGTATAGGTAGTACCAATCAATCCTTATAAGTCTTCCTTATGTAAATATGAAATGTAATTTAAAGGGGGGGGGGGGTGATTTAGATTAACCAGTCTTTATGAAATTTTATCGTTTTAAGAGTGATAGCAATGTGTTCTTATTTTTTCGGAAAAGTTATGAACAGTAAAATGCAGAAAGTAAGTGCAAAAAATAAAGAACACAAATGATATATCATGGTTCCTCTTTCGAAACAATAGTACTCAAGTCCACTCACACCCTGTGAGAGATTTCATTATGTCATATATGTTACAGTCGATTACCTTGACTCTCTTAACTCTCTAACAATAATCCCAAAGGCACACCACTTTTTGATTTTACAACAAATAAGAGAAAACATGTCACTTTCACTTATAAACAATGAACACTAACACTTAGTGAACAAAACAAAATTTTGAATAAGTAATGAAGATTTGCACTTGTATCAATTATGATAATTGATCTTCCCTTTTAAGTAAACAATTCACAAAGTATATTACTTAAGTGCTCAGAACTTGTCAATGAAACTTTAAATAATGCAAAGAAAGTTTATGCAGAAAGTTTCATTACAAATTTGACTCAAGGACCTTAAATGAAAATTTGAGAAAGATATGAACTTTGAATAGTTAGAAAGAGGTGAAATTTGAAATTTTGAAACCATAGTTATTTATACTTGAATTAACACTTTTGGAAAGAGTATAATATCATGAATTATTTCCATGATTGATAGATGAAGTTTGGTATTTGTTAGAATCAGATTTAACAAGAAAAAACATGATTTGTTTAATGGTAACCGGTTAACACATTATCATAACTGATTACAGCTACAGCTGGAAAAAAGTTTAAAACTTTAGTGGTTGTAACCAGTTAGAGGGTTTGGTTAATCGATTACAGCTGAAGCTTTTTCCAAAAGTTTTAAGTTTCCATTATTGTAACCGAATAACCTATTTTTGCAACCGGTTACAACCGATTGAAAATGTGAAAAACAATTTGTAACCACAATTTCTCAATTGAGTAACTTACAAAAATGACTTTGAATGCTTAGTGATGAAGGATGCATGATTGTTCTGAGTACTATGGTATTATACAAATCTCAATTGTAACTTGTACCATATTTTTGAGATTAATCCAATAAAATCCAATATTATCTTGAAGATTGCTTGTGATCTAAGTCTTGTTACCATAACTTCTTGTGAACTTAGAACTTTTTACTTCTTTGATAATGTATTTGATCTTGATAAGTTTTGTCTTCATCAAAACATATAACCATGTTCGAAGCTTGTCTTCACAATCTCCCCATTTTTTATGATGGCAACCATAACTTATTGAAATGCTTTAAAGTTTGTGCTTGAGCAACATACTCCCCCTTACTATGATATCTCCTCATTGATAGATCTATGTTGTAATTCAATAACTTTTGTCCCTGCATAGGTTAGTAAACTGAAACATATTATTCTCCCCATTTTTCATTATCAAAAAGAAGGGAAAAGAACCAAAAATAGATGTGCAAAGGAAATAACATAGAAGGATAAACAATCATATAAGTATGTCATGCATAATATTAAAAATAGAAGCATAATTGTCGTAACATTACAAAACAAAAGCAATGCATAATTAAACTTAAGCAATTCATGAAACTTAACAAGGAAACATAATGATAGACTAGGATATAATTATAAAAACTATTAAAGAAACTTAACATAAACTAAAACATAACATAGAAAGATACAAGACAAGACATATTAGCTATTTTAGTCACTTTCTTCCTTTGACTCTTCTTCACTTTCCTCTTGGTTTTGGTTGCGTTTAAGATTAGATATTTCAAGGAAGATATCATGAAATTCTTGAGTGACAAATTTTTTAATATGGAAAAGTTTATCAAAAAGAATTTGATTGGTTGGACATCCTTCGGATATTGGAGCAGATGAAGAAGTAGATGATGCAATGTCTCTATGCTTGAAGATATCATCCTCGTGTTTGAAAACTTTCACATTTTTGTTTGTTGCCTTTAGTATTAGAGATGAAAATTTATTTATATCTCTCGCCATATGCCTAGAACAACCACTATCAAGATACTAATTATTTATAGTAGCCTTCAAGCAAACCTATAAAACAAATTAAGATTTGTTAGGTACCCAAAGTGCCTTAAGTATTTGATATTTAATTCCTTTATTGATCCATACATAATAGCCACTAGCAACACTAAAATTCTTTACATAGCAAGCATTAGGTGTATGACCTATTATACCATAATAAAAACATGTATGAACAAAGTTGTTTCTATATCTTTGAACATAAGATTTTTTCTAACAAATCTTGTCTTAGGATGATGATGAGCATTGTGCTTTACTCACTTTCTCTTTATTGGATTGATCACTAGGCTTAAAAAATATGGTTTTACTAGTACCGGGATTATCAATTTTTGAATAACCAGGTCCACTTTTATCATTGGAATATCTTTATCCACCAAATTGGTTATGGAAGACTCATTGTCCATCACTAAGGATATAGGTGAGTATTACATCTACCTCAAGGATAACTCAAACCTAATAGCTAAAGGTTATGAAAAATTTGATTAAGAAAGTGGCCATTGAAACCACAAAAGTATTTGAATGAGTGGTATTTACCAATGAAACGTATGTACAAAATATGGTCAAAGTTGACTTAGAAGTTCAATTCAAAATAAGTGTTATAAAAAGAAAATTTGAAAATAAAAAGCATAAGGCTTAGGTTTCTAATGTTTGAAAAAAATGTTAAATGTTTGCACCAAAAGTTTTGGCTTGGGTTAGAGTGGGGGGAAGAAGAAGAATGGCTAAAGTCCTAATCATACAAGAGATAAGGGATAAGAAACAAGACCATAAATGGAGTTCCTCTCTTGAGATCATATTGATGATCCAAGTAGCTCCCATCCTTTGGAATATGCAAGCAAAATAATAGTAAGCTCAAGCAATCAACATGTCATACGGTGAACTGACTTGGGGTATTCTGCTTTTTATCGCAATGTCGCGGATAGCAAGAGTCGCCACTGACTTTTCTTTTATCCAATAAGGAAAGGTGGAAAAGAACAGGAAAGACCTCAATAGATTTTGGGTTCGGGAGGTACATTATACAAAGGGAAGGTATTAGCACCCTTTGTATCCATGGTTATCCATGGGCTCTTAATTGCTGGATCACTTATATTTTTGTCTGAAAAGTGTTGGTGAACGGCTTAGAAAATGTTTTGAAAAGAGAGTTTAACTTTGTAATGATTCTCGTATGAATGTATACAAAGTGGTTATCTCGTTTAGTTTTGAAAGTTGTTTAGAAAAATATAACTCGGTAATGATTCTAGTATGAATGTATACCAAGTGGTGATTTTCCAAAAGAGGTTTTGAAAGGTGTGAGGTGTTGAAAATATTTTAGGTTATGATCCAGTAATTGAGAGTTATACCTTCCTAAAGTCGTTATGAACGTTTCCTATCCTTATGAGGGTAAAACTGTCCTTACTATTGAGAAGTAAGTAATTTTACCCTTTGGATGTTTAAGGGTCATCGTAGGGTCATCGATAGGTCATTGAAGGCAACAGTTGTAAGGATACCTTAGCATTCGAAGGGACGATCATCATTTAACCGTAGGCTACACCGAAGGGTCATCGAGGGACAAAATCGTATTTTCGAAGGCAAAATCCGAGGGACCATGATTTATTTTATGATGATTTAACCGAAGGGTCTTTGCTAAGTGTATCCCTACATTCGCGGGACATGACCGTTATACCGTAATACCGCAGGGCAAAAGAGAGGTCCAAGATCACATATTTAGAGGCCATGTTTTAAAGTTAATTAGGTAATTAGGGTGAATCTCCACATTAAAATCAATACATTAAAAACAATACATTAAAATTAATACATTAAAATTAATTAAGCAATTTAGGGCAGCTCTTCACAAGGGTATCCCACAAATAAAGTGGAAGACCTAAACAACAATCTTTTCCTGGGGTGTGTGAACCTTTGCAACATTCAGCAAACGGGTTAGAATACCAAATCAGGGTGCAATCGAGGATTACACCGCAAAAGAAATCACAACAGTAATATGATCAGATAAACAATGCCTGGCTATGATAAAACATGAGTGAAAAATCAGAATAGAAAAGTCGGCTACTGTCAGGTTCGCGCCTGCCTCGCCTAGCAAAGGCTTAGCGAATACTCGCTTCATGCTTGCTTAGCGATGTGCTAGCGAGCGACTGCGGATTCTGGTTTTGATATCAGTACAATTTCAACCAATTTTATGCCTTATGGCTTTCATTACAGCAATTATATGGTTAATCATTTAAGGTATCCAAGTGCACACTACAATTCACATGACAAACTTAAGATATTTTCATAAATTTAATCATAATGCCATATGCAAATTAAGAACATAAGGTAGTAATAGCAATTGTAACCTTGAATTGGCCGACCGGATCGAATTGAGCGGAAGTGACCTTGCTGCCGCCGGCTTTTCCTTCAGGGTTTCTCGGAATTCTCAGGGTTAGCCTCCAGGGTTTTCCGTCTGTAAGCGCGAGGGTTTGCTTGCTAGGGTTCTCCTTTCGTCCTTTTTCGTTCTCCCTTTCATTACTGAAGTGCTGGTATTTATAATGCTCTTTTTTGTGACCTAATGGGCTCAGAATGAAGCCCGAAATTTTCTGTTGTCTGTCAGCTTCGCTAGGCGAGCTGGTAGCGAACGTTCGCTAGGCGAGCGTGTAGCGAACGTTCGCTAGGCGAGCGTGTAGCGAACGCGTAGCGAACAGGCCAGTTTGGGCCATTTTCTGGATTGGGCCATTCGTGAGCTGAGCCTTCGTTCCTTTAAGATCAGTGTCATAAAAATGAGTCGGAGTGCCCTGAAAAATGTCTTAAAATATTAATGGGCAAATTTTGGGGTATGACAGCTGCCCCTGTTCAATATTCTTGAACCGAGAGAGTCAGAATGGTATGTACGCCATTCGTGGTCTGGAGGTGGAAGATTATTGAACACTTAGAACGCCCCAAAAATTTGCACTTGTCACTTAGTTAGTCTTGACGGAGATGGGCTTAAAGGTGCCATCTAGGAAGTTTGATGATGAGAGCTTCAGAGTGCGTCGTACGTTAGAAGATATCTGAAGTCATGGGTGTCACTGGGTCATACGCCAGACCGTATAGTGAGTCATTCATTAGGCCGTCGACTTCACTGGGGAGTTAGAATGGGTCATACGCCGCTGGGGATAACAGATCAGAATGGATCATACGCTAGATCGTATCTGAGTTGCAGAATGGGCCGTCTGTTAGGCTGTATCTGACGAAAAGTAGTCGTACGCTAGACTACACCTCGGGACGCACCGTACGCTAGGTAGTATCTGAGGAATGAAGATCCGAATGGGTCGTACGCTAGACCGTATTGTTGGAGGAGTAATATGCTGGGGATAAAGGATCAGAATGGATCATACGCTACATCGTATCTGAGTTGCAGAACGAGCCGTCCGTTAGGCTGTATCGTTACTGGGGGTGAGGGATCAGAATGGATCGTATGCTAGATCGTATCTGAGTTGTAGACTGAGCCGTCCGTTAGGCTGTACCTGGTGATGAAGGGGGTAGTCATACGCCAGACTACACTTCAGAATGTACCGTACGCTAGGTAACATTTGAGGCCTTGAACGTCTAACTTGGTCGTACATTAGACTGTATTTGAGCGGTTGAAGGTCTAACTTGGTCGTACCTTAGACTGTATTTGAGCCGCATCTAAGGACTTGAAGGTCTAACTTGGTCGTACATTAGACTGTATTTGAGCAGAATGAGCCGTCCATTAGGCTGAATCTGACGATGAAAGGGGGGGTAGTCATATGCTAGACTACACTTCAGAAATATACCGTACACTAGGTAGCATCTGAGCAGATGAAGGTCTAACTAGGTCGTACATTAAACCGTATCTGAGCAGAATGAGCCGTCCATTAGGCTGAATCTGCTTATAAAAGGGGTAGTCGTACACTAGACTACAATTCAGAAATGTACCTGTCACTAGGTAGCATCTGAGCAGATGAAGGTCTAACTGGGTCGTACATTAAACCGTATCTGAGCAGAATGAGCCGTCCCTTAGGCTGAATCTGCTTATAAAAGGGGTAGTCGTACACTAGACTACAATTCAGAAATGTACCTGTCACTAGGTAGCATCTGAGCAGATGAAGGTCTAACTGGGTCGTACATTAAACCGTATCTGAGCAGAATGAGCCGTCCATTAGGCTGAATCTGCTTATAAAAGGGGTAGTCGTACACTAGACTACAATTCAGAAATGTACCTGTCACTAGGTAGCATCTGAGCAGATGAAGGTCTAACTTGGTCGTACATTAGACTGTATTTGAGCGGCATCTGATGACTTGAAGGTCTAACTTGGTCGTACATTAGACTGTATTTGAGCAGCATCTGATGACTTGAAGGTCTAACTTGGTCGTACATTAGACTGTCACTGAGCAGAATCTGAGGACTTGAAGGTCTAACTTGGTCGTACATTAGACTGTCACTGAGCAGAATCTGAGGACTCGAAGGTCTAACTTGGTCGTACATTAGACTGTCACTGAGCAGAATCTGAGGACTTAAAGGTCTAACTTGGTCGTACATTAGACTGTCACTGAGCAGAATCTGAGGACTCGAAGGTCTAACTTGGTCGTACATTAGACTGTATTTGAGTGGTTGAAGGTCAGAATGGATCGTACGCTAGATCGTATCTGAGTTGAAGAAGTCATATGTTGAGCTGAATCAGAATGAACCGTATGCTAGGCTATATCTGCTAGTACTTGTATATGTTGTATTTGCAATGAATGTCTGGGATGGGCTTATAGATGCCATCGTTAGGAGGATGTCAGAATGCATGTTGACATGGAGTATATCTGAAAGATGTAGTTGAATCCTGAATGTAATTGATAAAGATGTCCGTCTGAATGGACCTTTGTTCTGATTGTGTCAGGAGGATAATTGACCTGAAAAATAAAGTTAGCTTCATGCTATGTCATGATGCATGAGATGTCTTATGTTTCTGAAACTAAATGCGAACAATGTATGCATGCGTATGCTGTGAAATGATGTAATGAATGAATTACGCGTCTGAAACTAAATGCGAACATTGCGTGCATGTGTATGATATGGAATGATGTAATGTATATGATGCGGAATGAAATTGTATGTAGGTATGTGATGTGAAATGATGTAATGAGTGAATTATGCGTCTGGAACGTTCTTCCAGGGGACTCTACTGGGGAAATAAATCTCAGTCTTCTGGTCGGAGATATTTGTATTGATGATCCTTCCTTAGCCGGGGGATACTTGATTTATGTCTGACGATGGAAACACTCAACAGATCCTGGCTGGGGATGGAAGAGATGACCAGTCTGTCTGGTGATGCCAACCTCTTCTGGGAAATAGCTGGTTTTTGTTGGGGAATAGAACTAGCAACTGGATTCATCGGAAAGCATGGTTAGACCTTATCCACGATCCTGAAGTCTTTTAGTAACTGCCATTTCTATTTTATGCACGCGTTTTTGGTAAACATTGATCATATTCAAATGCATATATCAATTCAAGTTAAATCAATGGACGTTTACGCAAACAAAACAGAGAAAGTAAAACAAAAGCATCTTTTTGGAAATGAAATTGTATTGATTTTGAAAGAGGGTGTCATACCCCGATTTTGCTCCTGAATTTTTTATGTTTGTTTGGCATACTTGGCCTAACTTTGTTTTGTTTTTATATGAGGATTGGTTTTGATTCAAAGTCATGGTGTTGTGATTGTGGATACATCTATGGTCTGGGTCATCTGAACAACCAAGTTTCTTGTGTTTCTAACCACTTGCCAGTCACGTTATTGGTTCATGGACACTATAACCTTATGGTCTTATTTCATGGTCTTGTTCATATACATTATCAGTCAAGTTATTTTTCAAAAGTCAAACATTCAAGCCAATTGTGAAACCAATTTCAACCATTTGTTAATCCATTTCAATTTATTTCATGTCGTTGTTTAAACCAGTACATATGTTTCCATACAAGAAAAATACAAAAAAAATGACACTTTTGACCAATTGTTGACTCTGGTCAACAGTTGACTTTTTGGTCAATTTTGACCAAAAGTCAACCCAAATTCATTAAACCCTAAATTTCACCATGATCATCAATACATTGTCCATTTACAAAGAAAATACCAGCAAATAAGCCATCAGTACTTCTATTTATTGATAGATCATCACACTCCTCAGAAACTAGAAAAAAGTTTGGAAGCTCTTAAAGCTCTCAGAGTGTTGGCACAACACTATCCTGTGAATCAAATGGATAGGAATAATGATAATCACAAGAAAGTTTTAATCCAAAATTATCGTGGCACAAAGAGCACATCTGATCTTCTTAGGTCAAATTTATTGATGAAAGCTCAGAAGATTAAACTGAACAAGAAGATATCTTCCATTACAATTATTAATGAGGGTAAGCAAGTTAGTGTGGATAATGTAGCTTCTGATCTACAAGTGAGTTCTTTGAACGAGTTATTGGGTTACATTGTCCATCAAAAGAAAGATGGAAAACTAAGCTCTCTAGCCAAGGGTTTAGGTTTCCAACTTTTATCTGAGGATATTGACATCAGTTCAGCCAATACACAACAACAATTGCATTCCGAAGTTCAATCAAATCGAATTTCAGCAGAAACTTCTCAAGAAGATCATACAGCATGATGAAGTCAAGAAATCTTCTATTGTCACTGGTGAAGAGATAAAAGCTGTGCACTCTGAAGAATCTGTTGAAGATCACAAACTTCCTAGTGCCAAAATTATTCAATCGGAAATAAATAGCCCCAGGGATGTTTCTTTTGATGGAAACAAGTTTGCAGAAGAAGAGGATGATTTTCTTGGTTTTAATGGTTCCTTTTTCTATTCTGATGGTAATTATCAGTTGCTTGAAAGGCTCACCGGTGCTTATAGAGTTCCATCTATGGTCATAGTTGACCCCTTTTAGCAGCAACCATATATCTCCTGCTAACGCCACTGCAACCCCTGTTGTGAATGTGCCAGTAACTACTATTGAAATCAGTTGAGTCTGTATCTCCTCTATCTCTTCCTGATCGCCTCAAAAGTGGCTGAAATGTTGAAAAGAGGATTATGTCAGACGAGTCTCTTACAAAAAAAAACTGAGGAGGCAAGGATAAATGCAGAGGAAGCTTCTGCTCTTGCTGCTGCTGCGGTGAATCATAGCATGGGATCCTACCAGAAACAGTTAAACCATAACCCGATCCGTATCAACTCTCATAAACCTTGGATCACATGAAGTCCTCACATGTTAATGGCAATTAAGTTGGACTGCTCGTTTCCAGCACTCAATATCACAAAGAAACTCCCCCTAAAACCTGCAGTTGGCACACTTTACTGCAACCTGGAATCAACAGCATTTCATAAGCCAGTGTTGCACACAATAAAACCTGCTCCAGGAGCACCGACATCCTGCCCAACAATCCAAAAAAACAGTTCAGTGAAAAAAGCATAGAGTTGAAGGGTCAAGCCAAATAATATACCAAAATCAAGTTCCAAACTTCTTTCTCTTACAATGAAGCTCTTATGGAAAACTCACATGAGGCTACAACTGATTAAACTAGTCTTCTGCTGTTACGTGTTCGCTTTCAAGTCCTGCATATTTCGTTGGTTCTCTTGTCGTTTGTACGTGTAGGGTGGAATCATGGGACTGCTTGAACTTGGTGCTTGGATTTTGGAGGTTTGCACGTCGTCATTTTGAATTGGAGCTATTGTTGTTTGCAGCTGGTGTGCGTGGATATCGCGTTTGGCTTGACGGGATTGCATATATAGCTAGCCCTATAAGGCACAGAATCAGAACTGTACTTCCAGTTGCTATCAATAGTAGCACCTCTGCTAAGAGAAGTTCCTCTGCACTAATCTGAATAATTTAAATATCACTGTCACCAGCTGCATAGAAGTTGCAATTGTAATCACATTGTATTTTTTATCTTACCTAAAAAAAGAATAAGGAAATGCAGTGAAGTAATGAATAAGTCAGGTAAAACGGAGCCGAAGCATGTCAGATTAGAAAGAAAAATGTCTCACATCAATGTGTTTTTGTACTGTGAACCGACTGTTACGTATGCAATCTGGTTGTCTTGTAAATCCACAAGCTGCAACTGAGGGCAAATGTTGTCTCCCATTTCAAGTGTATTGTTCAAGGCATTGTGTCTTAGTTTTCTGAGAATAGTTTAAAACATAAAAAATATGGTTACTCATTCCATTGCTACTTCGATCATAGTGCTGCATCTCAGCTCTCTCAACAGAAAGAGTTCAATTTGCGAAAACCATCTTCTTACCATTATGATTTACTTCTTTCGGGATTTTTGACGTTATTGTGTGGCCTTATTGGAATTCCTTCCGCAAATGGGGTCATACCGCGATCTCTGATGCATACGAAAAGCCTCGCAACTCTTAAACATCAGTTGCTTCGTAACAAACTCATGATAACTGCTCTTCAACACAACAAAACAAATAGAACCTGCAACAAACAACAAAGTTAGCAGCAGACACAATGTTCACAAGCTGACTTCAATTTGAAACCAATAGCATGGAAGTTCATTAAATTAACCTTCGGTTCCAATCTTGACAGTATGTTAGCAGTGGCTTATCACCCCTTTTTTGCAACTCAAACCGGCAATTCATTAGATGCTACTGAATGCCTTGCTCGTGAAACCGAACTTCCAACCATCCAACGAATTTCACCAAAGTTACAACCTGTGACCTGCAAGACAAACAATTATTCAAAAACAACCAACCTCAGGAAACTTCATACCAGCCCTGACCTATAACAAACCTGCCACAAGGTCACCAACATTCCAAATTATCTAGTCTAGCTCAAGAGATTTATGGCAGCTCAGTTATGATGACGATTGGGATTCACCTGCATACAATTCAACCCACCATTTGTCTAGTTACAGCAGCTTGTATCACAGGGTGCATCAATCCTGGTATAATGGACCAACCTGGCCTACCACATCCTTCAACCAAACCCAAATATGTCCTGTAGCATGTGGAGAAAACCAACCTGGTTATGCTGCATGAACCATGACCATAGCTTGCTGCAATAATCCAGGTGAAACCATGTTAAACCAATGAAGATGAAGAAGATGCTGATAAAGGTGAAGACGAAGAAGAAAAGCCTAAAACAAAGACAATGAAGGAAACAACTTATGAGTGGGAACTTTTAAATGATGTGAAGGCTGTATGGCTGCGGAGTCCAAAGGAGGTTACAGAGGAAGAGTATACCAAATTCTACAACTCTCTTGCCAAGGATTTTAGCGGCGACAAACCTTTATCATGGAGCCACTTTACTGCTGAAGGTGATGTCGAGTTCAAAGCAGTCCTTTATGCGTCACCAAAAGCACCTCAGGACTTGTACGAAAGTTATCACAATTCAAACAAATCAAACTTGAAGTTGTATGTTAGACGAGTGTTCATTTCAGATGAATTTGATGAATTGTTGCCTAAGTATCTGAGCTTTTTGATTGGTCTTGTTGATTCAGACACTTTGCCATTGAATGTATCACGAGAAATGCTTCAACAACACAGTAGTCTGAGGACAATAAAAAAGGAAACTTATTAGGAAAGCTCTTGATATGATCCGTAAGCTTGCTGAAGAGGATCCTGATGAGTCCACTGACAAAGAAAAGAAAGGAGAGTCGTCTTCTGAAATTGATGAGAAGAGAGGTCAATACACTAAGTTCTGGAATGAATTTGGAAAATCCATTAAACTTGGTATCATGGAGGATGCCACCAACAGATCTGTTGGTATCACAGTCAGAGCTACTGCCGCAGAAGCAGATATGTTGAACCAGTCCAGTCATTGAACCTGCAGTGAACATACACAAACTCAACACCCTGAATAAAATAGACGGAACAATTGGCGATGGGATTGTTAACCTTACAAATCTCACAGTTTTGGAGCTTTACTCTAATCATTTGACAGGTTTTATTCCTAAGGATATTGGTAACCTTTTGAAATTGGAAAAGTTGCTTTTTCATGTCAACAATTTGACCGGTACGATTCCACCATCGTCGAATCACCATCATATTCACTTGCGATTCATGCATGCAGCATCATGAAGAAATGGAACGGAGTCACAAATGGATTAAGTCTATCATGAGCAATCAAATTCAAGAGAAAACTAACCGAATTGGATTGGCGATGCCGACAGGAGAAAAAGCATCACCCATAACAGGAAGTTGTCCAATCTTTAGGGTCCCTTCAAGATAATGCATCAGGAATTTCACTGCCATCTGAACCTGCAAGATCTGTTAGCTTGGATCTTTCCGAGGCACCAGCGACATCTGCAGCATTCAACATGATCCAATCCTGCAACAACCTACAAGAATCGGTTAGCACAATACCAAATAGAATTTGGCCAATTGCAGACCTCACTCACCCTGCTGCAGCAAGCCCACAAAACCCTGCATTTCAAATCATAATAGGTCAACCTGCAAGGTATTTCAATGCCAAATACATACCAATTCAGAGCAAACTCAAACCAACTCACCATGAAGCTACTAAAATTCAAGGAAGAATCATCAAACCATCCTTCAGATGTTGAAGTCAAACCAAGCTCACCATTTTTTTACTGCGGTAAAAAGGGACACATTAATCAGTCAATTTGCAAAACCTAAAGTGCAAAACCATTAACCAACAGTCAGAGGGAAAAGTCCAAAAACATCCCAAATTGGTATGAGGTCAAAGCAGAGAAGAAAGTCTGTGAAGGATACCTTTTCTTGAATCTAACATGGATAGGGCAATTCAATTTCTGAGCATCCAAAGTGCTTTGCAGAGCTACTTTTGAACACAAGGGCACCAATTTGTAACCCTAATTCACAGAGGATAAATAGAGAGCAAATCAGTAAGAGAAGGAGGAGCACAACAGAAACGGAGAGAAAAAAAATCAAAAGAGAAAAAACCCTAATTTCTAAAGGTTGGAGGCGGCCACTGTTCACAGAGAAACAAGGAAACGAAAATCAAAGAGAGGACGAACCCTAAGAAAGGCGCAACGAAGGAGAAAGCGGAAGGAGGATCACGTACCTGTTCGTTCACTTCCGAGACATCCCAATCTGGTAGAACTCTTACTTTTTTTTGTTGTTCCGTACTCAGATGCATGTTTACTACTTTCCAAGCCTGATGTATCTCTGCGCGATTGGTGTTTCTTTCACATTGATGATTCTAGTTTGGACTGGGTTTAGGGTTGTGTTTTTGTCGTTTGCACTTTGTCTTCTTCGTAGTACTTAGGTTCGGTTACTGTGAGTAGGGTTTGGGGGGGAATAAGCTGAGAAAGGAGAGGTTCGCCTGAGAGAGTTTGAGGGAGAGCGAGGGAGGAAGACGATGGAGACGAGCTTGCTGTTTCCATTTCCTTTTTTTTTCTTTTTTTCTTTTCTTTTTTTAATTTTTAATTATTTCTTTTATTATTTAGTTTATTTCATTTTTAACACAAAATCAGAAAAATATATGTTTTTATTTTCTTTTATTATTATTATTTACTTTTTATTTATTTAGCTTATTTTATTTTTTTAACAGAGATAATAAAAAACCCATAAAAATGTTTATTTTGTTTTTTTTATTTTATTTTAAATCTTTTTAGTCCGGTTCATATATTTAACATAGTATACCAATAGCAAATATTGTTGAGTGGTCTAGTGGAAAGAGGTTAGTTTCATAGTATTAAACAGAGAGGGTTCGATACTTATATGTGGAAATTTTTTGCTTTTTGTTTGATGGTATTTTCCTTTAGCAATTTTATTCTTTTAGTATTTTGTTAATATCTGTTTTTTATGTTTATTATAATTTCATTTGTTAATAATGCATAGTTATTGTATTTGAATTTAGTTCAAAAAACCATTTTTCTCAAACTATAAAAATCATATTTTTCTCGATTTAATATCGAGCCCATTTTTTACACCCTTGTAAGTCGATTGCTTTTTAAGCATCGCCATCAACCTCACATAGCTTACTTTTGGGCTTTCTTACAATGAGCCGGTTTCTTTGCACCTACACTCATACATTGTTTAATGCTCATTCATTTCATTTCTTTGATTATTTGATTTGATCATATACTTGTTTAAATATCTTATTGTTTGATCGTTGCCTACTTGTATGATGTATGAGGCATATATTTATATTGCTTGATTGCCATGACAACCCCCATTCATAACAAATGTATCCCTCTCCCATGAAATGTATAAAATTTACTCTTTCATTCTTTATTCACCTGTTAATACAAGAATTAAAATGAATATTCGATAACCATTTCAAAACAAGATCAAAACCTCGATCCAACGTCGAGTAATCATTTTTCAAAACCTAACAGAACCAGCACGTATTCATCCACCCCTTTTGTAAGTCGATTGCTTTATGCATCGCCATCAACCTTGTAAGTCGATTGCTTTATGCATCGCCATCAACCTTGTAAGTCGATTGCTTCATGCATCGCCATCTACCTTTATCCCTAACACTTCTCCTTGCTCCATTCGTCGATTCTTGTTCCGATTAGGTAGCACCCATTAGATAGAACCCTTTGTATGATAACATAGGTAAGATTCCCATATTCCTTTGCATGCTAACATTAGGTAGATATTCCCATTTGTAAATCCTAACACTTAAGTACATATTGCATGACAACTCTAGGGCAGAGCTTCCCCACTTCTAGACCTTTCCGAGCGTCTCCGATCTTGTGGCATGTAGTCCGTTCTATTGCAAAGAGGTAACTGCCTAAGACTCGATTCAGTGAGCTGCGACACCTACTGCTAGGACGTGAACACATCGCCCACTCTCCTCTGACACAACTGGTGTCCTCCTTTCTAAGTCCATATTCAGATGGCAACCCCTATGTAGGGGAACTACATCGCCCTGATCCTTGTTCCAGACGAGGTATGTAGGCAGGTGGTCGTGCGAGACCACTCCGGGCACCTTTCTTTTCTTTCTTTTTGTGTGTGTGCTTGACAGTTATAGGCTCGAGTTCCCGACTCCCTATTAACTTGTTTGGTTGTTGTGTGCTTGGAAGCTGATGTAAGTCCATCGAGTGGCATTCGGGTTCCAGTGTGCGTGTGTTTTGGTTCGGATGCCGATGTAAGTCCAGTGATTGGCAGTCGGGCTCCACGTTTGCCCTTTTGTGTGTGTTTTGGTTCGGATGCTGATGTAAGTCCAGTGATTGGCAGTCGGGCTCCACGTTTGCCCTTTTGTATGTGTTTTGGTTCGGATGCTGATGTAAGTCCAGTGATTGGCAGTCAGGCTCCACGTTTGCCCTTTTGTGTGTGTTTTGGTTCGGATGCTGATGTAAGTCCAGTGATTGGCATTCAGGCTCCATGTTTGCCTGCTTGTGTGTTGTTTGTTTGGCGTGCGTGTAGCCGAACTACGACAACTTTGATTCTCATGTTCAGATGAGATACGTAGGCACAAGATGCGATGTCTTGCCGAGTTTGACTAACGACTAACAACTAATCCTTGTTTGCTTTCGCCCTCGTTGCGATCCTTGCTCTCGCCCTCGTTGCGATCGAGACTTTCCTTTTCTCTTGCCCTAGTTGCAATCGAGACCCTTATTCCCGTAGTTGTTTGAACTACGTTTTGCTCTGATTCTCATTCCCGATGAGATACGTAGGCATAAGACGCGATGTCTTAGCGAGCACACTTATCCTTAACTCATAGGTACCCGAGCTACGAAGACTCTGATTCTCATATTCAGATGAGATACGTATGCAATGGATGCGATATCTATGCGAGTCATTTTTCTCTTGACCCTTCTAGTAAATAGTACATTAGATAAACACACACCCTTTAGACAAGAAACAACAAGAGTGGATCCCGTAGAGTACTACGGATGCGTAGGGGTGCTAATACCTTCCCTTCGCATAATCGACTCCCGAACCCAAGATTTGGTTGCGAGACCTTATATTTTCCTTTCCTCTTTCAGGTTTACTTCGAGCGTTTCCTTTCCCTCCTTTGGGATAAATAACGCACGGTGGCGACTCTTCTGTCATTTCTTTCTCGCCGGTTGTTTTTTTCGCACCTCCGTATTTTTCGGGTTGCGACAGCTGGCGACTCTGCTGGGGACCTGGTTTCCCTAAGCGAGTCCCTCCTAGCTTTTGTAGGTTTCTTGTTTATTGGGTGTTTATTCTTTTGTACAGTTATTTATTTTCAGCATTTACCTGCTTTACCTTATTGCATTCATGTACATATGTTTGCTGTATCTGCTGCCGTTTATCTGTTTGTTGGGGTGGGGTGTTCTATGAGAGGTAAGCCCATTACCCAGGCTTGAGTGTACACACAGATTTTAGAGTGGATGTTCATGAGGCTTGCGTGGCATGTTGCTACGTTAAGTCGTTCGTGAAGAACCACACCCAAACGAGGTTTCTGTTGGATATATTTTGTCCTATGGGTGTTCCATAACGACAGATATTCCTTTAGAAATCGTCGACTCTGGTGACCATTTCCCGAGAACTCAGTCGAGGCCTCTCCTCCGAGACGTGATTATGTTAGCTCTGGTGGGCGCATTCTCGTTGCTAAATCCGAGGACCCCGAGACTGGGAACTTGCTTTAGGATATCCTGTTGAGGGGAGTCAGCAGAGGTCTTTTATCCCGTAATAATGCCAAACCTTCAGTGGTAAACGTATTATTCTCGACTGAAGGGCTGAAACTGACAAACTTCTGTTCTTAGAACCTACCAGTGAGGGGCGGGCTAAATTCAGGAAACCTTAACCTCCAACCAACCCGGTTTTCTGGAGCAGAGTTTTGGGTTTTGTGTTATACTCTTCAGTGGTTTTCTCTTCAGACAGTGCAACCCGACAGATGTTCAAGCGGATACAGCAACCTTGATTTCCATGTCACTGCATTGCATCACATCATTTTGCATTCATATCATTTAACACATGTTTATCCATTTCTAGGGGGTTTACATCTTCTTCTTGATTCCGGTCGGGGTTTTCTGGTTCTCCTGAGATGGATATTGGCAGAAAGAGACACGTCGCTTACAAGTTTCCAGTGGTTTGTTTGGAGCCTATTCAACAGCTGATGAAGTCAATGGATCACGATTCTCTAGAAGGATTCCGGAAAGATTACGGTTTGATTCTAAGCTTCGTCACGGTTCTCTCCAAAGATCAACACGATGCTCTCTTTACACTGCTGCAGTTCTATGACCCTCCATTGAGGTGTTTCACATTCCCGGATTATATTTTGGTCCCTACTTTGGAGGAGATTGCCAGTTTTCTCAGAGTTCCTATTAAGTCACAATTGTTATTCTACAGTTCTGAGCTTCTACCCGATCTCAGCATGGTTGCTTCGGCCACATATTTGGGGAAATCAGTCTTGAAGGCTAATATGTGTCAGAAGGGAGGAGTCAGCGGTTTTCATTTGAGTTTCTTACTGGGAGAGGCAAAGAAGAAGCTTGAAGATGGTGACCAGAGGGGTTTCAATGCTGTGTTGGCTCTTTGTGTGTATGGGATTGTCCTGTTCCCTAATGTTGCCAAATTTGTGGACATGGACGCAATACGCCTTTTCGTGTTGGGTAATCCAGTGCCAACCTTGCTAGGAGATTTCTTTCATTCAGTGCACCACAGAAATGAGAATAGAAAAGGAGGATTGTTGAATTGTTGTGCGCCTTTGTTTTATAAGTGGTTCAGTTCTCACCTACCCAAATCAGGAGCGTTCATTGATGTCGAGGACTCGTTGAGTTGGTCGAAGAGATTGATGGGGTTGAGGGCTGAAGATATTTCTTGGTGGTCTGACAGGAGTTTGCTTCGGGCAGATATTATTCACAGTTGTGGGAATTTCCCAAATGTACCGTTGGTAGGAAGAAGAGGAGGAATCAACTATAATCCTTCTCTAGCAGTTAGACAGTTTGGATATGCTTTAAGAACTCCGCCTTTGGAAAAGGACGTGGAAGAATCACTGTTTTTTCATTCTTCGCCTGATTTGACTGTATCCCGTAAGGCAGCTGAGGCCTGGCTCAAGGTGATCAAGAGAGGAAGAGTTGTGCTTGGAAAAGGAGATTGTAGGACTTATCCTCTGTATGAAGAGTGGCTTCAAGGAAGAGTCGAAGAGTTGGGTCTGCCGTTTCCTATAGAAGAACCTTTGTATCCACCGACTCCTGCGCGGTCAACAATGGTGAGCCGAGAGGAGTATGACAAATTGAAGAAATCCATGGAGGAGCTTCAAGTCGAAAACTCGGAGTTAAGTGTGAAGTTGCAAGACTATATGCATCAATTCCATGAGGCAGAATATCAGAAGGGGGAAGCCGTCAGATTGCAAGGGGAAGCAGAAGGGAAATTAGCTGTGGAGGTAGACTTCTTCAGGAAGACAGACAAGGCCTTGGGATCATCCAGTTCTGAGTTGAAGCGAGTCAAGCAACAATTAATGGATGCTTATGGTAAATTGGCAGGATGGCAAGAGCGATGGGATGCATTTTCAACTTCTCGGAAGGCAAAGGAGGAGGAGATGGTGACCGAACTGACTGGTCAGATGGAGAAATTGAAGACTTTGTTGAAAGAGAAGAACCATGAGCTTCTGTGTGCCCGTTCTACCAATGGTTACATCACCGATCAACTCAATGAGGCTCGAGGACAGATTGAAGAACTTAAGGTGTTGGCAGGTTTGAAGAAATCCAGACTTGAAGAGGTATTCGGAGAAGATGATGGGAATTACTACAGAGAGCACATCAATGAGATGGATGGAGTCATTCACAAGAGGAATCTACTTATCCGGCGTTTGACAGAATCTCCAGATCATCCCGACACGATAGCATTACTGGCTGAAGTGAGGAGCGGTCCTTATGGTTTGTACACAGGAGGCTGAGTCCTGATTCTTGTTCCTCCCTTTACTTATTGCTTTGTTGTTGTGTAGTGATGATCCACAGGCTTGTTGTGGAGATCCTCTTTTAATGTACTATCGGCTAAGGCCATTCTCTTTGATTTTATCTATATGAAGACCTTCTCTCTATTGCATCTTGATCTCCGAAGTTTATGGCTCAATTTTCTCGTGAGACTGGAATTAAGGGGGTAGAATACCTTTTTGAAGTGATAAACATGTCATTGCATTAACATTTCATTTTTGCATATTCTTGCATAACAGGTGTCGCCGCGGTGTTCTCATATTATTTGGTGTTCCATCAGCAGGATAGCCGATTCAGGAGTTCACCGGTACGGTACCCGCAGAAACCAGCAAAGAGCAATGGAGAATCTACAAGCAGAGCTCGCAGAGATGAGGGTCCGCATGAACCAGTTCATGGACGTGGTCCAGGGAGTAGCGCAGGGACAGCAAGAGATTAGACAAATGATACAAAGGAATCCTGCAACTACTCAACCAGAGGTCGTGACTGATCCTCCAATTGGAGAGGTTAATGGGCCGACACCTATCCCAATCCCACACAACAATCCTGATCATCAACCTATTCACGATGATCAAGATGATCAGTTCTTGCTGCCGGAAGACTTTGGCATGGGCCATGGCATGGATCCCATGTTCAGGAGATTAGAGGAGAGGCTGAAGGCGGTAGAAGGACAAAACCCCCTGGGGGTAGATGTTTCTGACTTGGGATTGGTCCCAGGCGTGAGGGTCCCACCAAAGTTCAAAGTCCCAATCTTTGACAAGTACAATGGTAGCTCTTGCCCGAAGACCCACGTGCAAGCCTACTTCCGAAAGATGGTTGCATACTCTGATGACGAGAAGCTACTCATGTATTTCTTCCAGGACAGCCTAGCTGGGGCATCCCTGGAATGGTACATGAGGCTGGATAGAGCCCATATCCGTTGCTGGAGGGATTTGGCAGAGGCTTTTGTGAAGCAATACCAGTATAATGCAGACATGGCCCCAGACAGAACTCAACTCCAGAACCTGTCTCTTAAAAGCAATGAGTGCTTCAGGGAATACGCTCAACGCTGGAGGGAGACAGCTTCCCGTGTTCAACCTCCCATGTTGGAAAAGGAAATGGCCAACATGTTCATGAATACGTTGCCTGGACCTTACCTTGAGCGTCTGGTGGGGTGCAATGCCTCTAACTTTGCTGATGTGGTCTCTACGGGAGAGAGGGTAGAGAATTACCTGAAGACCTACAAGAGCTACAATGGAGGTGGATCTTCATCTGGGGTAAAGAAGCCATTTATGGGAGGACAGAAGCAGAGGGAAGGGGGTGTGAATTCTGCATCTTCATATCAAAACAGGAGGAATAATTTTCAAAACTATCGTCAGCAACCGTATGTTGCGGCTGTGACCATTCCGGCTGCAGCACCACTACAACAACAGCAACCACAACATCAACAGAATCAATACCGACCACAACAACCACAACGTCAACTAGCTCAGTATCAACAACAACAACAACAACCAGGTAACAGACCCACCTATCAACAGAGGCAGAGGATGATGGACCGGCGTTTCGACACTCTTCCAATGTCGTGCGCTCAACTGCTTGCCAATCTTCAACAGCTACAACTTGTGCAGCTACGCACTCTGGCTCCTCCTGTGGGTAGACTTCCGGTGGGATACGATGCCAACGCTAGGTGTAGCTTCCACTCTGGGGCACCTGGCCACAATATTGAGAACTGCAAAGCTTTTAAGCACGTAGTTCAGGACCTCATTGATTCAAAGGCTATCAGCCTTGCACCGACTCCAAATGTTGTCAATAATCCCATGCCACAGCATGGTGGTGCAAACGTTAATATGCTGGAGGAAGAAGCCAAGTCTGTTAAGGATGTGTTGAAGTTAAAGACTCCGTTGTTGGAAATTAAGGAATGCTTGTTGAAGGCCGATGTTTTCCCCGGTTGTGGGAAAGGTTGTTTGGATTGCGCTACACAGGGTAAGGATTGTTTGAAGCTGCAGCAGGGTATCCAGGTCTTGCTTGACAATGGTACCCTCCAAGTTGAAGACCTGTCTGTCAGAGAGTTTGCTGAAGAGGTAGTTGAAGAGGTATTTGAAGATGCTGTTGAAGAATTCACAGATGTTGTTCCTGCTGATTGTGTATTTCCCATTGATGTATTTAATTTTCCAAATGTTGTTGATGATATACCAAACAATGTGCCTGATTTTGATGTAACTGAACTTGATTCCGGTGTTCTGGATGTTTTTGTTTCAATGAATGAGGTTCTCGAGTATGACTATGATGTCGCTACTATCACCATCTTTTACCCGACTAATCAGATCAGTGTGCCAGAAGCGCAACCAGTGCCACCAGTGCGACCTGCCGCCATGACAATCACAACCCCTGGTCCTTTACCTTTCACAAGTGAAAGGGCCATTCCGTGGAATTATGGGGGGAGTGTATACACACACGATCATGGGGTGGAACGACCTTTGAAGGTAGAAGAGGGTCGAAAGTCTGAACTCGAAGTTGAAGGTCCCGCAGTGGATAATGTTGGTGGAATCGGGCGATTCACCAGGAGTGGCAGACTGTTCTCACCACCGGTTACCCAAGATGATAGTGCTGATGCCGCGGCTAAGGCCAAAGGCAAGCAAGTTGTAAATGAGGGTACCTCTGCACCCCAAGCCGGCTCTGAGCCCACTTTTGCGAAGGATGTGGACGAGCTTCTGAGAATCATAAAGAAAAGCGATTACAAGGTAGTCGATCAGTTGATTCAGACGCCGTCTAAGATATCCATTCTCTCACTCCTGTTGTGTTCAGAGGCACACAGGGAGGCACTTCTGAAGGTCCTTAATGCTGCATACGTGCCTCAGGAGATCTCAGTAAACCAGCTAGAAGGGATCATTGCAAATGTTCATGCGAGTAATGGGCTGGGCTTTACTGATTCTGACTTAACACCAGCTGGACGCAACCATAACAAAGCTTTGCATATCTCAATGGAATGCAAAGACACTGTGTTATCTCACGTTCTGGTGGATACAGGTTCCTCTCTCAATGTGCTATCCAAGAGAGCCCTGTCAAGGTTGGAAGTAGAAGGTTTGGTCTTGAAGCCTTCTGATCTCATGGTGAGAGCCTTCGATGGTTCTAAGAGGTCGGTGTTTGGAGAGGTAGAATTGCCCATTCAGATTGGATCACAAACCTTCAACACCATATTCTATGTGATGGATATCAGTCCCTCGTATAGTTGCCTGCTGGGTCGTCCTTGGATCCATAATGCTGGGGCAGTCTCCTCAACACTGCATCAGAAGATCAAGTTCCTAGTCAATGGACGAATTGTCACCGTCTGTGGTGAGGAGGACATACTGGTAAGTAACCTGTCTACATTCAAGTATGTAGAAGTAGAAGGTGAAATTCATGAGACTCTCTGTCAAGTCTTTGAGTCGGTTCAGATCAAGGATGCAGCTCCGGTGGAAGAATTTAAAGCAGGTGCCTCTATCTCATCCTTCAAGCAGGCACAGGCTTTGGTGGATTCAGGTGTTGCTCCCAGTTGGGGACGTCTGTTGGAGTTACCAATGAAAGATGACAAGTTCGGGATTGGGTATCAACCAGCGCTGACTTCTACAACTCCAGCGCTTCAGACTCGTCAGGGGCCGATTACTTTCTCCAGTGCTGGCGTCATCCAATATGGCCAGATCTCGGCGATCAACGATGAAGATGGGGATAGTGATTGCGACATCGACAACTGGGTGCGTCCGAGGATCCCGGGTGAAGTCATCAACAATTGGTCTTCCGAGGAAATTGTCCAAGTCACTCTTCTAGAGGAGTAATTTTTCTTTGTTTATTCATGCATGTCCAAGTCTTACGTTCCGCCCAGGGCGTAATGACTCATTGTAGGGCTCATCTATGTGACACTTGCATTTTTTTATCAAAAATAAAGGACGTCTTTTTGCATTCAAATATTTCGTTCCCTGTCTTTCTATTTTTACAGTTTTCAAAATTTCAAAAAAAATGGCAATGTTTTGTTTAGTTTTCACTCACTAGCACATACCATCACTCATGCAGATGCACATCACTGGATCCTATTGATAACAGTTCTGCTATGGCTCGCTTCGACTTCGAAAATCCAATCTTCCAAGCTGAAGAAGAGGGTGATGAAGACTGCGAACTCCCTGAAGAACTTGCTAGGCTGTTAAAACAGGAGGAAAGGGTTATTCAACCGCATCAAGAGTCTACTGAAGTGATTAATCTTGGCACCGAGGAAGTCAAGAAAGAAATCAAGATAGGGGCTGCTTTGGAAGATGATGTGAAGAAGGGGTTGATTGAACTGTTGCAAGAGTATGTTGACGTCTTCGCTTGGTCTTATCAGGATATGCCAGGGCTTGACACAGATATTGTGGTACACCGTTTACCTCTCAAAGAAGGTTGTCCTCCGGTCAAGCAGAAGCTCAGAAGAACAAGACCAGAGATGGCTGTAAAGATAAAGGAAGAAGTGCAGAAATAGTTGGACGCAGGGTTCCTAGCGGTTACCAATTATCCGCCATGGGTCGCGAACATCGTTCCCGTACCTAAGAAGGATGGAAAGGTACGGATGTGTGTCGACTACCGGGATCTGAACAGAGCTAGCCCTAAAGATGATTTCCCATTACCTCACATCGACGTTTTGGTGGATAACACAGCTCAGTTCTCGGTATTCTCCTTCATGGATGGATTTTCTGGCTATAACCAAATCAAGATGGCACCAGAAGACATGGAGAAGACAACTTTCATAACCCCATGGGGCACCTTCTGCTACAAGGTGATGCCGTTTGGTCTGAAAAACGCTGGGGCAACATATCAACGAGCTATGGTGACTCTATTCCATGATATGATTCATCATGAAATCGAGGTTTATGTGGACGATATGATTGCCAAATCTCAGACAGAAGAAGAACATTTGGTGAATCTGCAGAAATTGTTTGAACGGTTAAGGAAATTCAAGCTGAGGCTTAATCCGAACAAGTGCACTTTCGGGGTGAGATCTGGAAAGTTGCTGGGTTTTATTGTTAGCGGAAAAGGGATTGAGGTAGATCCTGACAAAGTGAAAGCAATACAGGAGATGCCTGAGCCAAGGACAGAGAAGCAAGTCCGTGGTTTCTTAGGGAGGTTGAACTACATTGCAAGGTTCATCTCTCACCTAACAGCCACGTGTGAGCCAATTTTCAAATTGCTGAGGAAAGATCAGGCTATCAGGTGGAACGACGATTGTCAAAGGGCTTTTGAAAAGATAAAAGAGTATTTGCAGAATCCTCCTATCCTCATGCCTCCAGTCCCAGGGAGACCGCTGATTATGTACTTGACAGTACTCGACAATTCCATGGGTTGTGTTCTCGGTCAACACGACGAGACAGGTAGGAAAGAACATGCCATCTACTACTTGAGTAAGAAGTTCACAGACTGCGAGTCGAGATACTCAATGCTTGAAAAGACATGTTGTGCACTTGCATGGGCTGCTAAGCGATTGAGACAATACATGCTGACTCACACAACTTTACTGATCTCCAAAATGGATCCAGTCAAGTACATATTCGAGAAGCCAGCTCTCACCGGAAGAGTTGCTCGTTGGCAAATGGTACTGACAGAGTATGATATCCAGTATACATCCCAAAAAGCCATCAAGGGGAGTATTCTATCAGACTATCTTGCTCAACAACCGATTGAAGACTACGAGCCAATGAAGTTTGATTTTCCAGATGAAGACATCATGTTCCTCAAGATGAAAGACTGTGAAGAGCCAGTTGTTGGGGAGGGACCTGATCCAGATGAAAAGTGGACTTTAACGTTTGATGGGGCCGTCAATGCCAGAGGAAGTGGAATTGGTGCTGTCATTACAACTCCGAAAGGTGCCCACATGCCTTTCACCGCTCGTCTGACTTTCGAGTGCACCAATAATGAAGCTGAGTACGAGGCCTGTATCTTGGGTATCGAGCAAGCCATTGATTTGAGAATCAAGACTCTGGACATCTTTGGAGATTCAGCTCTAGTGATCAATCAAGTGAATGGTGATTGGAATACTCTCCAGCCCACTCTGGTCCCCTACAGAGATTACACGAGAAGACTGTTGACTTTCTTCACAACAGTAAAGCTGTATCATATACCTCGTGATGAGAACCAGATGGCAGATGCTCTTGCTACTCTATCCTCCATGATTAAGGTGGTTCGGTGGAACCATGCTCCCAGGATCGATGTAATGCGCCTTGACAGGGCCGCGTATGTGTTTGCTGCTGAACTGGTAGTTGATGATAAGCCCTGGTATCACGACATCAAATGCTTTCTGAAGAATCAAGAGTACCCTGCAGGGGCATCCAACAATGACAGAAAGACTTTGAGAAGATTGGCAGGCAGTTTCTTCTTGAACAAAGACGATGTGCTGTATAAGAGGAACTTCGACATGGTTCTACTCAGATGCGTGGACAGACACGAAGCGGACATGTTAATGCAGGAAGTTCATGAAGGTTCCTTCGGTACTCATGCCGGTGGACATGCAATGGCTAAGAAATTGTTGAGGGCGGGTTATTATTGGATGACCATGGAATCAGATTGTTTCAAGTATGCTCGGAAGTGCCATAAATGCCAGATTTATGCTGATAAGGTGCATGTACCGCCGAATCCTCTGAATGTGATGTCTTCGCCGTGGCCGTTTGCTATGTGGGGCATTGACATGATTGGAAAGATTGAGCCGACTGCTTCCAATGGGCATCGCTTCATCCTTGTCGCCATCGACTATTTCACCAAGTGGGTCGAAGCAGCATCATTCGCGAATGTCACCAGACATGTGGTTGCCCGTTTCATCAAGAAGGAAATCATTTGTCGCTATGGGATTCCCGAGAGAATCATTACTGATAATGGTTCCAATCTCAATAACAAAATGATGAAGGAGTTGTGCCAGAACTTCAACATTCAGCATCACAACTCTTCCCCCTATCGTCCTAAGATGAATGGTGCTGTTGAGGCAGCAAATAAGAACATAAAGAAGATTGTGCAGAAGATGGTCGTTACGTACAGAGATTGGCACGAGATGCTACCCTTCGCCTTGCATGGGTACCGCACTTCAGTACGTACGTCGACCGGGGCGACCCCTTACTCCCTTGTGTATGGTATGGAAGCAGTTCTACCTGTTGAAGTGGAGATTCCTTCTCTAAGAGTCCTGTTGGATGTCAAGTTAGATGAAGCTGAATGGATTCGAACAAGGTTCAACGAGTTGAGTCTTATCGAAGAGAAGCGAATGGCAGCCATTTGTCATGGGCAGTTGTATCAGAGTCGGATGAAGAGAGCCTTTGATCAGAAAGTGCGTCCTCGTTGTTTCCAAGTCGGAGATTTGGTGTTGAAAAGGATCCTTCCCCCTCAGACAGATCACAGGGGCAAGTGGACTCCTAACTATGAGGGACCTTATGTTGTCACCAAGGTTTTTGATGGAGGGGCCTTAATGCTTGCAACGATGGATGGTGAAGACTTCACTTCCCCGGTGAACTCAGACGCAGTTAAAAAATACTTCGCATGAAATAGACCCGCTGGACAGTAAAAAGAGTAGTCCAGGCAAAAAATGGGCATCCCGACGAACCAAGAAAATGAAAAAGGTTCGGGCAAAAATTAGGGATTAAAAATAAAAAAGATAGTACACCCGGTAAGTTGAAAACCTGAAAAGGCAACTTAGGCAAAAATGGGTATCCCGGTGGATTGAAAACCCGAAAAGGGCGATCCAGGCAAAAGTTAGGGATTAAGCGAATGACTGCGTTCTGAGTTAGTTCTGAATCTCATCTCATGTCGATGACTGGAAACTTTCAAAGGGTAGGAAACGGTCCAATCATTTTTTTTCAGAAGGCTGATCACCTGGAGGATCTTGAAGATGAGCGAGTCATAGCAGAATTGGAACCCAATAGAAATCCATTTCACATTGCCATTAGATTAATTTCTGTTTTTTATCTTCTGTGCGATTACCTCTTTCCAGGGATTGCTTCCTGATGTAAATGCCTATTCAGAGGCCATTCAATCAATAAAATCATGTTATTCAGTACATCTCTGTGTTCATTTTTATTTTACTATTTTGTTTGCAAAAATGACGTCCGAATTTTTGATAAACATTGCATCATGAAACATAAGAGCTTTACAGGCACATGCTCAATGAACATTTAAAATTGCTGTAAAGGTACACTCGGGGCATTTCCTTAAGATTCCCAGTAGGTTCTCACTACTGTACCCCCCCAAGCGGTTGTTTCAGACTATACACTCCCCGGCGGAGTTAACAGTGCCAGACTGTATACCCCCAGCGGAGTTAACAGTGCCAGACTGTATATCCCCAGCGAAGTTGACAGTACCAGACTGTAGCTTCCCAGCAGAAGCAGCTGTTCCTCAGAGTTCGATGCCAGATCGATGTTTTCAATCCCAGATCGATGATCTCTTTCCTGGAAGCATAACCTCGGTACCGTATCGGTGTTTGCCTCCCCCTGCTGAGTCATCTCCCGTAGATTATGGTTGCCAGAACCACTTTTGATTCCCCAACAACAGTTTTACAGCGTCGTTCTCTCCCCAGTCAGAGCCTCGGTATCTCGCCATTACTAGAACACCGCGCGGTCGGTCATCTCCCCACATAGTTCATTATGCTGTGTATCTCCAACAGTAGTGCCAGGGTCCAGAAGATTATAATCATTTCCCCAACGGGATTCCTTGCTTCAGCTTGGCATTTTCCCCAGCATTTCGCATCCCTGCATGTAGAATCATATTGCATTGCATCCTCCCAAATCGCGTAGCATTTCCGTTTTCACGGAGCATTACGCCATCGTAAAATTCAAACATACGCATGCAAGCATAAAACATTCTCGGTATCCCAAGTGACAAGCCAGAAGTTTGTTTCCAGTGCTCAGACTGAAGTTTGTTCATGACTTATTATCCCCAAGCGGATCGGGTTTGGAGAAAATCATCCCCAGTAGAGATAAGAATGGATTGCCTCCCCTAGCAGGGTAATCTCCAAGCAGTTCGGGTTCGATGGAGTGCATCCTCAGCAAGGTTTGTCTTTCCCAGCAGGGTGGAAGTTGACGTGATTATAGGATCCTCAGCACAGTTCCTGGAGTTCCCCGGTGTTGTCTCTGAAGGAGACGTGTGTTTATGCATTCATCATTTAGATAAGCATAGCATATTGCATCATTAGTGCATAGCATTTCCATGATCATGGGGCATTGTGTAAAACAAAAAAACTCATGCATCAACATTGCAAACATATCCATTAGCCCTAGGCCGTGGTGGCCAACCAAGTTTGGTTTGTTGGAAAGAGTTTAGCTTCGCGCCATTGGATCGGTTTCAGAATTGGGTTCATCAGCATGGTTGAGAGGTTGGTGCTTTCCCAACAAGTGACTCCTTAGTTGAGTGGGTTTCCCCAGCAGTGTTACTCCTCGAAGTTGGCAGCATCTTGCAAGCTTGGGTCCATTCCTTTAGCAGAAGTGGGTGTGTCGGATCTCTCCATGTAGAGTCTACCCCTTAAGCAGAAAGTGTCTACCATTTCCTTCTGCGCTCCCCACTGAGTTATATCCTCGTGGATGACGGTTGTTTCCGTTCCCTCCCTAACGGGATGGGTTTTCCCTATTGAGTTCTGTTCCTCATTAGGATGAGTCCTGTTTCAGTCTGCCTTTTTGGATCGATCCTAAATTGGCTTCTTGTTGGCTGTCTCCCGTGCTTCCCTGGGGCATAAATGAATAGTCGCTCACTAACCGGCACTCATTCATCTCATCCTCAGCGGAATTTGTGGCTTCTACCAACGAACCGGTAGTTGTAAGTCCTATCTTTGTGGTTTTCTACCTACTAACTGGTAGCTGTAAAATCCCACTTTCATCCCCTAGCAGAATTAACCCTTTGTGCTCATCCTGGTCGATGACTGGTTGCTTTTCTGTGGTTTTCTGCCTACAAACCGGTAGATGTAATCCCCTCTTTGTGGTATTGATAGTCTTGTCCCCTTTGGATACTTGCCCTGATCAAGCAGTATTATCCCCAGCATAGGTCTTTGGCATGCGTGTCGGCTCATTTATCACTGTTTTGTTATCTTCGCCGATGCGGATAAACATGAAGAATTTTCCGGTGTTTAGACCGAGGCGGTATTCAGACCGAAGTGGCGTTCAGGCCAATTTCCGATTTTCAGATCGAAGAAGTTTCCGACGATCAGGTCGATGTACTTATGGCATTCAGGCCAATTTTCCGGTGTTCAGACCGAGGCGGTATTCAGACCGAAGTGGCGTTCAGGCCAATTTCCGATTTACAGATCGAAGAAGTTTCCGACGATCAGGTCGATGTACTTGTGGCATTCAGGCCAATTTTCCGGTGTTCAGACCGAGGCGGTATTCAGACCGAAGTGGCGTTCAGGCCAATTTCCGATTTTCAGATCGAAGAAGTTTCCGACGATCAGGTCGATGTACTTATGGCATTCAGGCCAGTTTTCCCGGTATCCATACCGAAGTGGCATTCAGGCCAGTCTTTCCCGATTTTCAGATCGAAGAAGTTTCCGGTATCCAGACCGAAGTGGCGTTCAGGCCAGTTATTTCCGATTTCCAGATCGAAATGGTGTTCAGACCAGATTTCCGGTGATCAGACCAATATTGATACTCACATATTCCGATGCTTAGCGCGGCGTTCAGGCCATGGGTATTCCTGTGTTACCATTTATTTTGGTATCCAGGTCAACTTCATGTTTCGGTACTCAGACCGATTTTCACCATACCAGACGGATTCTACTTTTGAGATTTGCTTCTTTGACGATGCTGATAGGCATTGTTCCATGGGGATTCAGGATCAAAATCCGGGTCTTCTTAGTATTTAACCATCTCCCACTATGATCATATGAAGAACATCCTGCTTCATATTCTCTAGTTGAAGACGCTTAAATAGGGGCAACTGTCATACCCCGATTTTGCTCCTGAATTTTTTATGTTTGTTTGGCATACTTGGCCTAACTTTGTTTTGTTTTTATATGAGGATTGGTTTTGATTCAAAGTCATGGTGTTGTGATTGTGGATACATCTATGGTCTGGGTCATCTGAACAACCAAGTTTCTTGTGTTTCTAACCACTTGCCAGTCACGTTATTGGTTCATGGACACTATAACCTTATGGTCTTATTTCATGGTCTTGTTCATATACATTATCAGTCAAGTTATTTTTCAAAAGTCAAACATTCAAGCCAATTGTGAAACCAATTTCAACCATTTGTTAATCCATTTCAATTTATTTCATGTCGTTGTTTAAACCAGTACATATGTTTCCATACAAGAAAAATACAAAAAAAATGACACTTTTGACCAATTGTTGACTCTGGTCAACAGTTGACTTTTTGGTCAATTTTGACCAAAAGTCAACCCAAATTCATTAAACCCTAAATTTCACCATGATCATCAATACATTGTCCATTTACAAAGAAAATACCAGCAAATAAGCCATCAGTACTTCTATTTATTGATAGATCATCACACTCCTCAGAAACTAGAAAAAAGTTTGGAAGCTCTTAAAGCTCTCAGAGTGTTGGCACAACACTATCCTGTGAATCAAATGGATAGGAATAATGATAATCACAAGAAAGTTTTAATCCAAAATTATCGTGGCACAAAGAGCACATCTGATCTTCTTAGGTCAAATTTATTGATGAAAGCTCAGAAGATTAAACTGAACAAGAAGATATCTTCCATTACAATTATTAATGAGGGTAAGCAAGTTAGTGTGGATAATGTAGCTTCTGATCTACAAGTGAGTTCTTTGAACGAGTTATTGGGTTACATTGTCCATCAAAAGAAAGATGGAAAACTAAGCTCTCTAGCCAAGGGTTTAGGTTTCCAACTTTTATCTGAGGATATTGACATCAGTTCAGCCAATACACAACAACAATTGCATTCCGAAGTTCAATCAAATCGAATTTCAGCAGAAACTTCTCAAGAAGATCATACAGCATGATGAAGTCAAGAAATCTTCTATTGTCACTGGTGAAGAGATAAAAGCTGTGCACTCTGAAGAATCTGTTGAAGATCACAAACTTCCTAGTGCCAAAATTATTCAATCGGAAATAAATAGCCCCAGGGATGTTTCTTTTGATGGAAACAAGTTTGCAGAAGAAGAGGATGATTTTCTTGGTTTTAATGGTTCCTTTTTCTATTCTGATGGTAATTATCAGTTGCTTGAAAGGCTCACCGGTGCTTATAGAGTTCCATCTATGGTCATAGTTGACCCCTTTTAGCAGCAACCATATATCTCCTGCTAACGCCACTGCAACCCCTGTTGTGAATGTGCCAGTAACTACTGTTGAAATCAGTTGAGTCTGTATCTCCTCTATCTCTTCCTGATCGCCTCAAAAGTGGCTGAAATGTTGAAAAGAGGATTATGTCAGACGAGTCTCTTACAAAAAAAAACTGAGGAGGCAAGGATAAATGCAGAGGAAGCTTCTGCTCTTGTTGCTGCTGCGGTGAATCATAGCATGGGATCCTACCAGAAACAGTTAAACCATAACCCGATCCGTATCAACTCTCATAAACCTTGGATCACATGAAGTCCTCACATGTTAATGGCAATTAAGTTGGACTGCTCGTTTCCAGCACTCAATATCACAAAGAAACTCCCCCTAAAACCTGCAGTTGGCACACTTTACTGCAACCTGGAATCAACAGCATTTCATAAGCCAGTGTTGCACACAATAAAACCTGCTCCAGGAGCACCGACATCCTGCCCAACAATCCAAAAAAACAGTTCAGTGAAAAAAGCATAGAGTTGAAGGGTCAAGCCAAATAATATACCAAAATCAAGTTCCAAACTTCTTTCTCTTACAATGAAGCTCTTATGGAAAACTCACATGAGGCTACAACTGATTAAACTAGTCTTCTGCTGTTACGTGTTCGCTTTCAAGTCCTGCATATTTCGTTGGTTCTCTTGTCGTTTGTACGTGTAGGGTGGAATCATGGGACTGCTTGAACTTGGTGCTTGGATTTTGGAGGTTTGCACGTCGTCATTTTGAATTGGAGCTATTGTTGTTTGCAGCTGGTGTGCGTGGATATCGCGTTTGGCTTGACGGGATTGCATATATAGCTAGCCCTATAAGGCACAAAATCAGAACTGTACTTCCAGTTGCTATCAATAGTAGCACCTCTGCTAAGAGAAGTTCCTCTGCACTAATCTGAATAATTTAAATATCACTGTCACCTGCTGCATAGAAGTTGCAATTGTAATCACATTGTATTTTTTATCTTACCTGAAAAAAGAATAAGGAAATGCAGTGAAGTAATGAATAAGTCAGGTAAAACGGAGCCGAAGCATGTCAGATTAGAAAGAAAAATGTCTCACATCAATGTGTTTTTGTACTGTGAACCGACTGTTACGTATGCAATCTGGTTGTCTTGTAAATCCACAAGCTGCAACTGAGGGCAAATGTTGTCTCCCATTTCAAGTGTATTGTTCAAGGCATTGTGTCTTAGTTTTCTGAGAATAGTTTAAAACATAAAAAATATGGTTACTCATTCCATTGCTACTTCGATCATAGTGCTGCATCTCAGCTCTCTCAACAGAAAGAGTTCAATTTGCGAAAACCATCTTCTTACCATTATGATTTACTTCTTTCGGGATTTTTGACGTTATTGTGTGGCCTTATTGGAATTCCTTCCGCAAATGGGGTCATACCGCGATCTCTGATGCATACGAAAAGCCTCGCAACTCTTAAACATCAGTTGCTTCGTAACAAACTCATGATAACTGCTCTTCAACACAACAAAACAAATAGAACCTGCAACAAACAACAAAGTTAGCAGCAGACACAATGTTCACAAGCTGACTTCAATTTGAAACCAATAGCATGGAAGTTCATTAAATTAACCTTCGGTTCCAATCTTGACAGTATGTTAGCAGTGGCTTATCACCCCTTTTTTGCAACTCAAACCGGCAATTCATTAGATGCTACTGAATGCCTTGCTCGTGAAACCGAACTTCCAACCATCCAACGAATTTCACCAAAGTTACAACCTGTGACCTGCAAGACAAACAATTATTCAAAAACAACCAACCTCAGGAAACTTCATACCAGCCCTGACCTATAACAAACCTGCCACAAGGTCACCAACATTCCAAATTATCTAGTCTAGCTCAAGAGATTTATGGCAGCTCAGTTATGATGACGATTGGGATTCACCTGCATACAATTCAACCCACCATTTGTCTAGTTACAGCAGCTTGTATCACAGGGTGCATCAATCCTGGTATAATGGACCAACCTGGCCTACCACATCCTTCAACCAAACCCAAATATGTCCTGTAGCATGTGGAGAAAACCAACCTGGTTATGCTGCATGAACCATGACCATAGCTTGCTGCAATAATCCAGGTGAAACCATGTTAAACCAATGAAGATGAAAAAGATGCTGATAAAGGTGAAGACGAAGAAGAAAAGCCTAAAACAAAGACAATGAAGGAAACAACTTATGAGTGGGAACTTTTAAATGATGTGAAGGCTGTATGGCTGCGGAGTCCAAAGGAGGTTACAGAGGAAGAGTATACCAAATTCTACAACTCTCTTGCCAAGGATTTTAGCGGCGACAAACCTTTATCATGGAGCCACTTTACTGCTGAAGGTGATGTCGAGTTCAAAGCAGTCCTTTATGCGTCACCAAAAGCACCTCAGGACTTGTACGAAAGTTATCACAATTCAAACAAATCAAACTTGAAGTTGTATGTTAGACGAGTGTTCATTTCAGATGAATTTGATGAATTGTTGCCTAAGTATCTGAGCTTTTTGATTGGTCTTGTTGATTCAGACACTTTGCCATTGAATGTATCACGAGAAATGCTTCAACAACACAGTAGTCTGAGGACAATAAAAAAGGAAACTTATTAGGAAAGCTCTTGATATGATCCGTAAGCTTGCTGAAGAGGATCCTGATGAGTCCACTGACAAAGAAAAGAAAGGAGAGTCGTCTTCTGAAATTGATGAGAAGAGAGGTCAATACACTAAGTTCTGGAATGAATTTGGAAAATCCATTAAACTTGGTATCATGGAGGATGCCACCAACAGATCTGTTGGTATCACAGTCAGAGCTACTGCCGCAGAAGCAGATATGTTGAACCAGTCCAGTCATTGAACCTGCAGTGAACATACACAAACTCAACACCCTGAATAAAATAGACGGAACAATTGGCGATGGGATTGTTAACCTTACAAATCTCACAGTTTTGGAGCTTTACTCTAATCATTTGACAGGTTTTATTCCTAAGGATATTGGTAACCTTTTGAAATTGGAAAAGTTGCTTTTTCATGTCAACAATTTGACCGGTACGATTCCACCATCGTCGAATCACCATCATATTCACTTGCGATTCATGCATGCAGCATCATGAAGAAATGGAACGGAGTCACAAATGGATTAAGTCTATCATGAGCAATCAAATTCAAGAGAAAACTAACCGAATTGGATTGGCGATGCCGACAGGAGAAAAAGCATCACCCATAACAGGAAGTTGTCCAATCTTTAGGGTCCCTTCAAGATAATGCATCAGGAATTTCACTGCCATCTGAACCTGCAAGATCTGTTAGCTTGGATCTTTCCGAGGCACCAGCGACATCTGCAGCATTCAACATGATCCAATCCTGCAACAACCTACAAGAATCGGTTAGCACAATACCAAATAGAATTTGGCCAATTGCAGACCTCACTCACCCTGCTGCAGCAAGCCCACAAAACCCTGCATTTCAAATCATAATAGGTCAACCTGCAAGGTATTTCAATGCCAAATACATACCAATTCAGAGCAAACTCAAACCAACTCACCATGAAGCTACTAAAATTCAAGGAAGAATCATCAAACCATCCTTCAGATGTTGAAGTCAAACCAAGCTCACCATTTTTTTACTGCGGTAAAAAGGGACACATTAATCAGTCAATTTGCAAAACCTAAAGTGCAAAACCATTAACCAACAGTCAGAGGGAAAAGTCCAAAAACATCCCAAATTGGTATGAGGTCAAAGCAGAGAAGAAAGTCTGTGAAGGATACCTTTTCTTGAATCTAACATGGATAGGGCAATTCAATTTCTGAGCATCCAAAGTGCTTTGCAGAGCTACTTTTGAACACAAGGGCACCAATTTGTAACCCTAATTCACAGAGGATAAATAGAGAGCAAATCAGTAAGAGAAGGAGGAGCACAACAGAAACGGAGAGAAAAAAAAATCAAAAGAGAAAAAACCCTAATTTCTAAAGGTTGGAGGCGGCCACTGTTCACAGAGAAACAAGGAAACGAAAATCAAAGAGAGGACGAACCCTAAGAAAGGCGCAACGAAGGAGAAAGCGGAAGGAGGATCACGTACCTGTTCGTTCACTTCCGAGACATCCCAATCTGGTAGAACTCTTACTTTTTTTTGTTGTTCCGTACTCAGATGCATGTTTACTACTTTCCAAGCCTGATGTATCTCTGCGCGATTGGTGTTTCTTTCACATTGATGATTCTAGTTTGGACTGGGTTTAGGGTTGTGTTTTTGTCGTTTGCACTTTGTCTTCTTCGTAGTACTTAGGTTCGGTTACTGTGAGTAGGGTTTGGGGGGGAATAAGCTGAGAAAGGAGAGGTTCGCCTGAGAGAGTTTGAGGGAGAGCGAGGGAGGAAGACGATGGAGACGAGCTTGCTGTTTCCATTTCCTTTTTTTTTCTTTTTTTCTTTTCTTTTTTTAATTTTTAATTATTTCTTTTATTATTTAGTTTATTTCATTTTTAACACAAAATCAGAAAAATATATGTTTTTATTTTCTTTTATTATTATTATTTACTTTTTATTTATTTAGCTTATTTTATTTTTTAACAGAGATAATAAAAAACCCATAAAAATGTTTATTTTGTTTTTTTTATTTTATTTTAAATCTTTTTAGTCCGGTTCATATATTTAACATAGTATACCAATAGCAAATATTGTTGAGTGGTCTAGTGGAAAGAGGTTAGTTTCATAGTATTAAACAGAGAGGGTTCGATACTCATATGTGGAAATTTTTTGCTTTTTGTTTGATGGTATTTTCCTTTAGCATTTTTATTCTTTTAGTATTTTGTTAATATCTGTTTTTTATGTTTATTATAATTTCATTTGTTAATAATGCATAGTTATTGTATTTGAATTTAGTTCAAAAAACCATTTTTCTCAAACTATAAAAATCATATTTTTCTCGATTTAATATCGAGCCCATTTTTACACCCTTGTAAGTCGATTGCTTTTTAAGCATCGCCATCAACCTCACATAGCTTACTTTTGGGCTTTCTTACAATGAGCCGGTTTCTTTGCACCTACACTCATACATTGTTTAATGCTCATTCATTTCATTTCTTTGATTATTTGATTTGATCATATACTTGTTTAAATATCTTATTGTTTGATCGTTGCCTACTTGTATGATGTATGAGGCATATATTTATATTGCTTGATTGCCATGACAACCCCCATTCATAACAAATGTATCCCTCTCCCATGAAATGTATAAAATTTACTCTTTCATTCTTTATTCACCTGTTAATACAAGAATTAAAATGAATATTCGATAACCATTTCAAAACAAGATCAAAACCTCGATCCAACGTCGAGTAATCATTTTTCAAAACCTAACAGAACCAGCACGTATTCATCCACCCCTTTTGTAAGTCGATTGCTTTATGCATCGCCATCAACCTTGTAAGTCGATTGCTTTATGCATCGCCATCAACCTTGTAAGTCGATTGCTTCATGCATCGCCATCTACCTTTATCCCTAACACTTCTCCTTGCTCCATTCGTCGATTCTTGTTCCGATTAGGTAGCACCCATTAGATAGAACCCTTTGTATGATAACATAGGTAAGATTCCCATATTCCTTTGCATGCTAACATTAGGTAGATATTCCCATTTGTAAATCCTAACACTTAAGTACATATTGCATGACAACTCTAGGGCAGAGCTTCCCCACTTCTAGACCTTTCCGAGCGTCTCCGATCTTGTGGCATGTAGTCCGTTCTATTGCAAAGAGGTAACTGCCTAAGACTCGATTCAGTGAGCTGCGACACCTACTGCTAGGACGTGAACACATCGCCCACTCTCCTCTGACACAACTGGTGTCCTCCTTTCTAAGTCCATATTCAGATGGCAACCCCTATGTAGGGGAACTACATCGCCCTGATCCTTGTTCCAGACGAGGTATGTAGGCAGGTGGTCGTGCGAGACCACTTCGGGCACCTTTCTTTTCTTTCTTTTTGTGTGTGTGCTTGACAGTTATAGGCTCGAGTTCCCGACTCCCTATTAACTTGTTTGGTTGTTGTGTGCTTGGAAGCTGATGTAAGTCCATCGAGTGGCATTCGGGTTCCAGTGTGCGTGTGTTTTGGTTCGGATGCCGATGTAAGTCCAGTGATTGGCAGTCGGGCTCCACGTTTGCCCTTTTGTGTGTGTTTTGGTTCGGATGCTGATGTAAGTCCAGTGATTGGCAGTCGGGCTCCACGTTTGCCCTTTTGTATGTGTTTTGGTTCGGATGCTGATGTAAGTCCAGTGATTGGCAGTCAGGCTCCACGTTTGCCCTTTTGTGTGTGTTTTGGTTCGGATGCTGATGTAAGTCCAGTGATTGGCATTCAGGCTCCATGTTTGCCTGCTTGTGTGTTGTTTGTTTGGCGTGCGTGTAGCCGAACTACGGCAACTCTGATTCTCATGTTCAGATGAGATACGTAGGCACAAGATGCGATGTCTTGCCGAGTTTGACTAACGACTAACAACTAATCCTTGTTTGCTTTCGCCCTCGTTGCGATCCTTGCTCTCGCCCTCGTTGCGATCGAGACTTTCCTTTTCTCTTGCCCTAGTTGCAATCGAGACCCTTATTCCCGTAGTTGTTTGAACTACGTTTTGCTCTGATTCTCATTCCCGATGAGATACGTAGGCATAAGACGCGATGTCTTAGCGAGCACACTTATCCTTAACTCATAGGTACCCGAGCTACGAAGACTCTGATTCTCATATTCAGATGAGATACGTATGCAATGGATGCGATATCTATGCGAGTCATTTTTCTCTTGACCCTTCTAGTAAATAGTACATTAGATAAACACACACCCTTTAGACAAGAAACAACAAGAGTGGATCCCGTAGAGTACTACGGATGCGTAGGGGTGCTAATACCTTCCCTTCGCATAATCGACTCCCGAACCCAAGATTTGGTTGCGAGACCTTATATTTTCCTTTCCTCTTTCAGGTTTACTTCGAGCGTTTCCTTTCCCTCCTTTGGGATAAATAACGCACGGTGGCGACTCTTCTGTCATTTCTTTCTCGCCGGTTGTTTTTTTCGCACCTCCGTATTTTTCGGGTTGCGACAGAGGGCCTATAAACAGGCAATTTGTGTACAAGGAGACAGAAATCCTAGTAAGAGGAAATCGTCAGGCAAACAAAGAGAAAGCTATGCAGAAAAAGTCCTATCGATTCTAATTCCACTACTGTCATTATGTCTTCAAGCATCTCATCTCCTGCTGTCGGATAGAAGTGATTGGCTTGTTCAGTCCCTTGAACTTGGTTGAAGCTGACAGAGAACGGGACATAGTCATACGCTTTAATCCCTAATTTTGCCTGGACCGCCTTTTCAGGTTTTCAGTCCACCAGGATACCCTTTTTTGCCCAAGCCGCCTTTTCAGGTTTTCGACTTGCCGGGTGTACGTTTTTATATGTTTATCCCTAATTTTTGCCCGAACCCTTTTGGTTCGCCGGGATGCCCTTACTTTTGCCTAGGTACGTCGACCTAGCGGGTCTCTTTTATGCGTAGTATTTTTTAACTATGTCCGCGTTCACAGGATGCGGGAAGTCTTCGCCGCCCATTGTAGCAAGTATCATGGCTCCACCAGAGAATACTTTCTTAAATGGCCCTTCGTATGTGGGAGTCCATTTGCCCCTGGGATCACTTTGTGGTAGGATGATACGCTTGATCACCAAGTTGCCAATTTGATACATATGTCTCTTGACCCTTTTGTTAAATACCTGGTATCATGTGCTTCTGATATATCTGCCCATGACAAACAGCCGCAAGTCTCTTCTCATCAATCAGATTTATCGGATCGAGTCGAGTCTGAATCCATTCATCTTCATCTAAGCCCGCCTCTTTCATGATTCTTAGAGAGGGAATCTGAATCTCCACTGGTAAAACGGCTTCCGTTCCGTAGACTAAAGAGAACGGAGTTGCCCCTGTCGAAGTGCGCACTGAAGTGCGGTAACCATGGAGAGCAAACGGTAACATCTCATACCGGTCTTTGTATGTTACTGTTATCTTCTTGTATGATCTTCTTGATATTGTTAGCAGTCTCCACGGCGCCGTTCGTCTTTGGCCGGTACGGAGAAGAGTCATGGTGCTTTATTTGGAACTGCGTGTAGAGTTCAGTTTAGTACCATTATCAGTGATAACTCTCTCAGGAGACAGCAGGTTTCTCAGATGTATATTTGATAGAATCCATCTTAGAAATCAATAAAGTGGTATGATTCAACATATACGGTCTTAGTCGGCGAGCAGCCTAGGCCAAAGCGTAGCAAGCTTTCTCGAGCTGTGAGTATCTTGTTTCACAGTCGGTACCTTTTGCTAAGGCAGTGTATGACATGCTCTTTTCGACCAGACTCGCCATGTTGCCCCAGCACACCCTATTGAATTTTCTAACACGGTCCAATACATGATTAGAGGTCTTCCTTCAACTGGTAGCATTAGAATTGGAGGTTCTTGGAGATATTTCTTGATTTTGTCGTTCATCATTCCGTACCATCTCTTGATTTTTCTTTTTAGTAATTTGAAGATGGGTTTGCAGGTAACAGTCAAGTGTGGAATGAATCGGGCAATGTAATTCGAGTGCCCCAAGAAACCTCTGACTTCTTTCTTGTTTATTTCAGTACCCAGATTTACAATTTCAATTGATTCCTCATGCGGCTGTATAGTCTTTTCTTCTTGCAGTAGTCGGGCAAGTTCTCCAGGGACTTCACAATCTTCCTCGCTTCCATCCTCGGCTTGGTAGATCGGATTTTCAAAGTCATAATGAACAGTAGCAGAGTCATTACCAACAGGATCCAGAGTGGATATGGATCGGCAAATTGTTGCGTGAGTGTGTGCAAGAAACATAGCTTGTTTGAAAAATGACAGGAAATATAAAGAGCGCAATATTTGAATGCAAAAAGTCCATTGATTTATTGAATATGAATATGCTTATGAAAATGACAAACCCTTAAAATTAGCTATTATGCCCCGGGTATAGACACAATGCTTTTGAAATACTAAAATAGCAATAACAATTACTCCCAACTAAAGGAAATCGGGATAGTGTCTTCAGCCTTCCAATTATTGAGTCCGTCACCAATTGTTGGGTAGACCCAGCTATCCAGGTCGCAATCGCTGTCGATATCCTCTATAGCATTAAGAGTTTTGTCATGATTAGGCAGAGGAGCAGTGATGACCTTAGGAGTCTCAGGCGGATCCAATTCAAATTCTCCGGCGTCGATCATATCCTGAATTTTATTCTTCAACGACCAACAATCGTTCGTATTATGCCCGGGGCTATCAGAGTGATACGCATACCTGGCGTCGGGATTATAACTAGGAGAAGTAGTGTTGGGTTTTGCAGGAGGACCTCTGAGGGTAATTAAATTTGCTTTTAGCATACTCTGCAGTGCTTGTGCTAAAGTCATATTGATCTTCGTAAACTGCCTTCTTCCCGGGTTAATGTGCCTCACAGATTTCTTGTCTTTTTTCTTCTCGAGCAAGAGAGCCTTCAGTTCTTCCTGCCCCTTGGATAAGTTCAAGATCATCTCCTGGAGTTGAGCATTCTGAGCATGGAGATCTTTGACAGTCTGTCCGAGGTCCATTTTTCTGTTTGCATGAAAACCGTGAGAACATTGATCCCTTTAGAACACCTGTTATGCAATGTTATGCTATGCAATGTATGAAATGTTTTCAAGGACTTTTGGAATTTAACTTTGCATAAACTACCAAAAAAGGAAACATTGCTTTTTTTTTCTTTTTTTGTTTTTTGTTTTTTTGTTTTGTTTTTTTTTTGTTTTTTACAAAACAGAGCAAAGTTAAATCCCTAAGTCCTCGAAATGGTTAGTACAATGATGTTATGATGTTATGATGTTATGATGTTATGATGTTATGATGTTATGATGTTATGATGATGTTATGATGTTATGATGTTATGCAAATAATAAGCATAAACAAGCCACACAATCATTCCTAGGTTTTAAGGCTTGCATGAGTTCCATAGGTAAGTACCCTCCCCACTGAAGTTTGGTTGGTTCAGCCTGTCCTAGAATAGTAACCGGGTTCTAGAAGGATCTCCAATCATTGACCTTTCTTTAAGTCCACTTCAGTGCAACACCAAGTGGTTGACCGAAGCTTCCCTAAAGTCCAATCTCAAAGAGTGTAGTATCGAGTCTCAACCAACCCCAGTCGGAACCGAAGTCAGTTATCTCACTACTTTCTAATGGCCAGGATGAGTCAATTAGGGTTCTAAAGGTCTGGTTAATGCTTTAATGACACCACGCGGAAGCCAAATTTTTCCTCAAGTAAACATGAGGAACATCAGGACATCCAAAGTATCACATTAACCGTAGCCATCATTTTAACCATTCCAGTATACGCCGGATAGTCGCGATGATCTATTGCTACGTACCTAAGGTACACTAGATCCGGGTGTAGGATCTTTCACTCAAGCATAACCCAAGCAATCCCTTAAAAGTAAATCAGACAATTTTAAATAAGTGATCTTGTTTTTTAAGGTAACCTCTCTTGTAATAGTCCCCAGCAGAGTCGCCAGTTCTGTCATACGGTGAACTGACTTGGGGTATTCTGCTTTTTATCGCAATGTCGCGGATAGCAAGAGTCGCCACCGACTTTTCTTTTATCCAATAAGGAAAGGTGGAAAAGAACAGGAAAGACCTCAATAGATTTTGGGTTCGAGAGGTACATTATACAAAGGGAAGGTATTAGCACCCTTTGTATCCATGGTTATCCATGGGCTCTTAATTGCTGGATCACTTATATTTTTGTCTGAAAAGTGTTGGTGAACGGCTTAGAAAATGTTTTGAAAAGAGAGTTTAACTTTGTAATGATTCTCGTATGAATGTATACAAAGTGGTTATGTTGTTTAGTTTTGAAAGTTGTTTAGAAAAATATAACTCGGTAATGATTCTAGTATGAATGTATACCAAGTGGTGATTTTCCAAAAGAGGTTTTGAAAGGTGTGAGGTGTTGAAAATATTTTAGGTTATGATCCAGTAATTGAGAGTTATACCTTCCTAAAGTCGTTATGAACGTTTCCTATCCTTATGAGGGTAAAACTGTCCTTACTATTGAGAAGTAAGTAATTTTACCCTTTGGATGTTTAAGGGTCATCGTAGGGTCATCGATAGGTCATTGAAGGCAACAGTTGTAAGGATACCTTAGCATTCGAAGGGACGATCATCATTTAACCGTAGGCTACACCGAAGGGTCATCGAGGGACAAAATCGTATTTTCGAAGGCAAAATCCGAGGGACCATGATTTATTTTATGATGATTTAACCGAAGGGTCTTTGCTAAGTGTATCCCTACATTCGCGGGACATGACCGTTATACCGTAATACCGCAGGGCAAAAGAGAGGTCCAAGATCACATATTTAGAGGCCATGTTTTAAAGTTAATTAGGTAATTAGGGTGAATCTCCACATTAAAATCAATACATTAAAAACAATACATTAAAATTAATACATTAAAATTAATTAAGCAATTTAGGGCAGCTCTTCACAAGGGTATCCCACAAATAAAGTGGAAGACCTAAACAACAATCTTTTCCTGGGGTGTGTGAACCTTTGCAACATTCAGCAAACGGGTTAGAATACCAAATCAGGGTGCAATCGAGGATTACACCGCAAAAGAAATCACAACAGTAATATGATCAGATAAACAATGCCTGGCTATGATAAAACATGAGTGAAAAATCAGAATAGAAAAGTCGGCTACTGTCAGGTTCGCGCCTGCCTCGCCTAGCTAAGGCTTAGCGAATACTCGCTTCATGCTCGCTTAGCGACGTGCTAGCGAGCGACTGCGGATTCTGGTTTTGATATCAGTACAATTTCAACCAATTTTATGCCTTATGGCTTTCATTACAGCAATTATATGGTTAATCATTTAAGGTATCCAAGTGCACACTACAATTCACATGACAAACTTAAGATATTTTCATAAATTTAATCATAATGCCATATGCAAATTAAGAACATAAGGTAGTAATAGCAATTGTAACCTTGAATTGGCCGACCGGATCGAATTGAGCGGAAGTGACCTTGCTGCCGCCGGCTTTTCCTTCAGGGTTTCTCGGAATTCTCAGGGTTAGCCTCCAGGGTTTTCCGTCTGTAAGCGCGAGGGTTTGCTTGCTAGGGTTCTCCTTTCGTCCTTTTTCGTTCTCCCTTTCATTACTGAAGTGCTGGTATTTATAATGCTCTTTTTTGTGACCTAATGGGCTCAGAATGAAGCCCGAAATTTTCTGTTGTCTGTCAGCTTCGCTAGGCGAGCTGGTAGCGAACGCGTAGCGAACGTTCGCTAGGCGAGCGTGTAGCGAACGTTCGCTAGGCGAGCGTGTAGCGAACGTTCGCTAGGCGAGCGTGTAGCGAACGTTCGCTAGGCGAGCCTGTAGCGAACGCGTAGCGAACAGGCCAGTTTGGGCCATTTTCTGGATTGGGCCATTCGTGAGCTGGGCCTTCGTTCCTTTAAGAAATGTGTCATAAAAATGAGTCGGAGTGCCCTGAAAAATGTCTTAAAATATTAATGGGCAAATTTTGGGGTATGACACAACACAATCAAACAAGCTTCTTAGAAGATCCTCAATGTATCTTGTATCTTCCACTTTGGATGAACATGGTAATGGTTCTTCAATTTGAGCTCTCATAGGATTCCCTAGCACAAGAGCACACACATCAAAGAGTTTTATGAAGCAAATCAAGAATGGACAAGAGTGAGTTTAGAGGTTTGGTACTTCTAATCCATCTTCAACATTTAAAGTCCTTTTACTCCAATTTGCATAGGGAAAGTCCTAGAAACTAAGTCCATTTGTCCATTTCTTTGCATTTGGTCCACAACAATCAAAACAAAACACAAGCATAATAATATATACACAATTATGTGCTCAAGTGAGCAAAAGGCAAAATGCATTAACATAAACATGTGCTCAAGTGAGCAAAGGGGAAAAACAAATGAATAATATGTACAAGAATAGTAAATTGCATAAATGTAAAGAGCAAGAAGTAAATGTTAATGGTTAATGGTTAGTGTTAGTAGTTAGTGTGCCATAAGGAAAATTTAGCGCTATGTTAAGCAATCGTAATTGGACTTATGTAGAAGTCACAACTATCTGAGGCCGATCAATAATAATGTAGGCAACAACACAAGTTAAAGGTCTTGATTAGTGAATCAAACTCCAACAACTTGCCATGCCAAAAAAAAGATAAGAAATGATCTTGTATTGATTTAGGTCCTTTACATGATTTAGAATGCAATCTATCCTTAATGCAAAGCCATTCACTTGATCCATGATCAAGATGAATTGGATTTGAATCAAGGAAGATTAAACCTCCCTAATCAATGCTAACCACCAATCTTTAACTCATTGATCAAAAAAAGAAAAGAAGAAGAAGAAGAAGAAGAAGATGAAGAAAATAAAAGTGCATTAAATGAAATGGAATGTACTAATCAACAAATGTTGACCAAAGATAGGGAAGATCAAGGTCAAACAATAGAAAACAGAAGCAAAATGAATATTAGAAGTCAAGAAATAAACAAAATATTTTTGGCATTTTTTAATATTTAAAATGACACTTGAATTAAAATATTAAAGAAAGATCAAACTTCAAACTCACTTTAAATCAACTTTGAAAAGTCCAAGTGAATTATCCCAAGTTCAACAATGTCAAACAAAGTTTGACAATTTTTTTTAGCATTTTTAAAAGTCAGAAATTATTTTAAATCAATTAAAAATGCATAAAAATAACCTAATTGAACTAAAATCTCAAATAAATCTCAAATCAATTAATAAATTGATGAAAATATTTTTTATAGATCCATCATCATTCAAAGAGGTTGAGAAAATATTTTTGTATTTTTTGAATATCAAAAACTATTTATAATGAATTAAAAATAACCATAAAAGAGAAAATTATTAAAAAATAGCAAATGGTGAAATAAAAAATATTAAAAATCATTTTTAGAAATTAGAAATTAAAAGAAAAATAATGCAATTGGTCCCATAATTTTTGGACCAATAATAAAAGAGATATGGATTTTAGAAAATGAAATGGAATTAAAAAATAAAATGGAAATTAAAATCAGAATTAAAAAAGATGGAAAAACGTGAGCCATTGGATCTGAGCTCATTAATTGAGCTGGCAGATCCAAGCATCCACACACGCGCTCACCAAACACCACAGTCAATGAGTCACATGTTGCATTAAAAGAAGTCATAAAAAGGGAAGGACCAGATTAGATCTGGAGATGAGATCTAATGGCTGTGGTTCAATCTGGAGACCAGACGGTGGCCAGCGCCACCGTCTTCTCCGGCCAACCTCCAGCCAAACCAGAAATTGCAGAAGAACAAACATCAACCAAAATGCACGATCTAGGTACCGTTTCAAAGGTGGAGTGATGTACATCACTCCTATGCCACTCAATTCCACTATAGATCTCTATTGAGAGAGAAATCAGAGATGGAACTTTGGTGATGTTTAATTGAACTTGCTTGATTTCAAAAATTAAGAACACAATAATGATGCCTCTATGCAGAGGACTTCAGACAACACAAAATCAAGGCAAATGGATCAATATATGAGCTGTTTCGAAGCAAAATGCAGTTGAGTGAAACCTTTGAATTGTGAAGAACTGAGTCACGATCTTTGATTCCTTTTGCAAACAGAAGCTTCTATGGATCAAAGTGAAGAAGGTTTAGGAACTATGGATCTTAAAAATCAATCAATGCAATTGAATTTCAGATCTGAAATTTTTGAAAGAAAGTGAAAAGTTCCTTTGGTGAGGGTGTGCATTCAGTTCAACAGAGGTTTAGGCACCATTAGGTTGAGAAATGAGATCTCACATGCCATGTATTTATAGCCAAAGCCATGCTGAAAGTGTGATTTCAAATTTGCATGAATGGAAAGGGCCTCCATGCATGGGCCTGTACAGGCGTATGGAGGGCCCAATTCCACCTGATTTGGCAAGCTGAGATCACAAATGAATGAAATGGACGTGCAACATAGATGTAATCAGCTCATGCATGGCAATTGAATCAAGTTTCCCAAAATGCACTAAATAGTTCCCCCTCTTCGAAAATGATATTTCCAAAATTGAAACATAGGCTTATGGGTAATGGTTGGAAAGCTTGTTGCATAAGGAACAAATGTCATTTTGATCAAAACTTCATTTCGGCCTTGGAAATTAATGAAATTTGAGCTTGAAGTGGAGGGTGCAAAACATGCATATGTGAAGTTTCCAAATTTGCCCAATGTTCAAGCCCCTCTGTCTCAATGATGCAAGCTCCAAATGATAAAATCTTCAACATGAAAGTTGTAGATATTTTCAATACAATCCATTTGGACTTAAATTTTGCATCATTTGGATTTTTGATTAAGACGTTATGGGCACTTGAAATTGGACATTTTCACATTTCAATGCATTTGGTCCAAAGTGACCTATAATGTTTTGCATTATTACATGTATTTCTTTTGAGATTTTGCAATTTTGCTCAACATATCATTTGAAATAGACACAATAATATTTCCAATTCATTAAGTCCCACCTCAAAATCATGAAAAATGAATGAGTTATGTTCTTGGAAAGTTGACCCAAAATTAGGGTTTCAGTCAAAATGACCTATAATGTCTTGGAATGGATGATGACCATACAAGCTTTAAATCAATTTTTGATGAACATGAAAGTTGTTCATATTGTTCGTAAGAACATTGTTTCTCTTGGGATCATCTCCATTTGACGAACACATAAAAATTTAGGTCTCAGTGTATTTCAAAATAGTCAGATGAATTGACTGATCGACTTTTCAAGTCCACACCTCATATCTTGATGAATGAATGATTGAGGACACTCAAATAAGTTCAAATATGCATGAAATGATGAATTAAATAACTTCCCTTGATTTTATTTGACCATGGGCTGAGGTTGCTTCATGAGCAAGGCACAGTTGATGAACAGATGAATTAGGGTTTCCCTGGGAAACAAGCCTCAAACCCCTTGACTTGCTTTGATCAAAATGATGAATTGAGATACTTGGGAGGAATATTTGATGGATGAGAGCTTTGGGAACCATTACCATGCTTTCTTTCATCTTCTCTTGACTATATCATTGCACAAAGGATCTCTTAGAAGCCTTAGACCTTGTGACTGCTCAAGCTACAAACAAAAGATGTTAGTGACATATTTTTGTGCTTTTGGTTAGTAAATAAATATGAGAAAAGCAATAATGTACAATTCAAGCATGCTTGGTGATCTCAAACCACTCACAAGAGGGATCCCACCCAAAGGTAATGAGCCAAGATGCTTATGATCCTTGAGGCAATGTAAATGAAATGTTATGATGCCATGAGGGATCTTAGGGTCAAAATTGGGGTCTTACAGATGCCCCTATTTAAGGTCATTCTAGCCGAAGAAGTGAAGGTTAAAATCTTCATCTCAACGGGGTAGAATGGGCTTAAATAATAACAAAGAGACGAATTTTGGTCCGTAAGAGACCTCATGATGCAAATGTATGTATGCAAAAAGTAATACTCTATGGGGATATGTGTCCACAAAGAAGAAAATAAATCTGGAGAAACTGACAATCCATACGAGTAATTCACTCCATGGGACAGAGACTCTCGGACTCTTATGGGGATAAGAAAGGAGATAAATTGCGTGAGCAGGTTACGACTTAGAACTTGCTGAGACAGTGAAATTATCCATAAAGGATACCTCGGATAAAAATCCAGACTCAGGCTGGGAGAATCCACTAAGGGACTTCGCTGGGGAATGTCCAAAGAGAAACTCAGCTGAGGAAACAACAAAATGAGGTATTATCGGCTACTGGGTAATAAGCTTAAAGAGACATGTGATCCGAACACCGGTATAAGGGTGAGAGAGCAACATGGTATGGGAGAATGAATATCTAAGACCGGTATAAGGGTGAGAGATATCAAACATCCGAAATCATTTGAGGAAAACCTAAAAATGTATATTTCAACTCAGGAAAGTTTGACTCTACAGGGGGACAAAAAGTCATAATAGGGAGCAGAGAGGAAGGAACACCAGGGATACCGGTTACTGGGCATATAATAGGTGACCAACCAAGGCGTGAATTGGGGAATATTTCCAAGACACTCATCATCCAAAAGAGGGCTAAAAGGCAAACTCAATTTCAGGATGGATATTTGACTCCGCAAAAAGGAATACGACTCTTACTCGACTAGGGAAGAACAAAAGACTTCGACCAAAGAGTGCATGAGATATATTATCTATTACCGTCAGAACGTAGATAACACACTCGCATGAAAGATTATCCACAACCGGTTACTGGGTTAATAAAGGATAAATCGACCGAAAAGAAGGGATATCGGGATACCAAATACTAGGTATATAAAGATGGCCAATCCGAGGGAGAAACAATCATTGCCGACGATAGGCAAATGAAAGACGACTCGCTGGGGACACATTGACAAAGGTAATGATCTGAATATTGGATAAAGATAACCGTCAAGGAGGGGATTACATCTACCAGATACTGGGTAAAAAACCAAGGAAGAGTAACCGTCATCGGTTAGGATGAACAAAAATAAGGTTAACTCTGCAAGGGGATAAAAATAGGGTTTACAACTACCGGTATAAGGGTAGAAAACCACAGACTCCGCCGGGGAAAAATGGATAATTACTGGTTACTGAGCAATCATTCATCTAGACTACGGGGAATCATAGGAAAAAACACGAGAAGCCAATCTAGGATCAAACTAGAGAGGCGCGACGAAACAAGACTCATCCCTATGAGGATATAACTCAATGGGGAATTCCATCCCAATATATGTGTTGGGAGGAAACAGAAACAACCATCATCCACGAGGACATAAATCGGTGGGGAATATGGAAGAAAGGATAAACACTTTCTGCTTATGGGGCTGACTCTACATGGAGAGATTAAACACAAACATCTGCTAGGGGAAATATATTACCAACTAGCAGGAGATAACAAACAAAGATATATGGCAAAGAATGCAACATGAATATCTGAATGTTAAAATTATGCATATATGCGTGGTTTATGTATGATGAATGCTGACAAACAGACATTTCTAACACAAACAGGTCCAACGAATGAACAAACATCCGGTACTACATCTCAAGAGAGAAAGCCAGGCCCAGTGGAAAACATCCAATCTGATGAGGGGCAAGAGATACCAGGAAACAACGATCTCTGCAGGGGAATGAACATCAGCCATTCCAACTGGGGATAAGATCATCGCACAGATAAACTCCGTCGTAGAAGCAACTTTACTGGGGAAATTATCGGAGGGGAAGATGGATCTTTATGGGGAACAACCACCAATCAGAAGCTTTCAAGGCCACCACTAAAATACGGTATTACCAAAGAGAACCCATCCGCTGAGGAGGAAGAATCACTACTCTGCTGAAGGAAAGAGGGATGAATGTCTTTACCAAACACTCTGCTCGGGAGAAAAACCACAAAAGGCTCAGGAGGAAGAGGATACAAGCATGCCAGGAATATGAACAAAAGTCTCACCCTGTTGGGAATCATACCATCTTTGGGAGAGCACTGAAGACATCCCCAGTATCTTTTTGTCGTTGTGAATGTTCACTTTGTTAAAAAACAAGTTATGAAATTTTATTTATTTAAAACAATGATATTTCTCAATTAAAACATGTAAAACATTTGTTGAATAAAAACAAATAGGAGTGCAAATAATTGGATAAAGGCTCAAATTTATTTGATGGAATGGTAGTCTGCAAATGGCAAGACTCCATAGATCTTTACAAATTTGAAATTGGTGATATATATTGGAAAAAGGGCTACATTGAACATAATGACCATTTCTCCACCAACTCTGAATCCAATGTATTTGAAACTTTAGTTGACGATGACTGAGCGGGAATCTCTGACAGATGATAGTTTGTAGAACAAAGTCTTGTCAGGATGCAGTTACTTGCCAAATCCCTAATAATTTTTTTTTGCCTAGATTGCCCCAGGGTGAGGTACTCAATCTAGTGGGATGCGTATTCATTTTTTATGTCTCTAACTTTTGCCTGGATCGCCCTTTCGGGTTTTCAATCCACCGAGACGCTCTTTTTTGTCTAAGCCGCCCTTTCGGGCCTTCAACTTAGCGAGCTATTATGTTTTTATTTTTAGGCGAAGTATTTCTTGAATGCATCTGAATTCACAGGACTAGTGAAATCCTCCCCATCCATAGTTATAAGTATCAAAGCACCGCCTGAAAAGGCTCTCTTAACAACATATCGACCTTCATAGTTTGGAGTCCACTTGCCCCTGGAATCGGGCGCGAAAGACAAGAATTTCTTGAGCACAAGATCACCTTCTTGGAACACACGAGGCTTGACCTTCTTATCAAAGGCTTTCTTCATCCTTTGCTGATATAACTGACCGTGGCACATGGCAGTCAATCTCTTCTCTTCTATCAAGTTCAATTGGTCATAACGACTCTGAACCCATTCAGCATTAGTCAACTTGGCTTCCATCAAAACTCTCATTGATGGGATCTCCACCTCTATTAGGAGCATGACCTCCATGCCGTAAACAAGGGAGAAAGGGGTTGCCCCTGTTGAAGTGCGGACAAATGTACGGTATCCATACAAAGCGAATGGAAATATCTCATGCCAATCTTTGTATGTAACAACCATCTTCTGGATAATCTTCTTGATATTCTTATTAGCAGCTTCAACAGCCCCATTCATCTTGGGTCTGTAAGGAGAAGAATTATGATGTGCTATCTTGAACTCACTACACAGCTCTTTCATCATCTTGTTGTTCAAGTTAGATCCATTATCAGTAATGATCTTATCCGGAACACCATAACAACATATGAGTTGATTCTTGATAAACTTCATGACCACCTGCCTGGTTACGTTTGCATACGATGCATCTTCAACCCATTTGGTGAAGTAATCAATTGCTACGATAATAAATCTGTGACCGTTGGACGCTTTTGGCTCTATCATGCCAATCATGTCAATTCCCCACATGGAGAAAGGTCATGGTGATGAAATCACATTCAGAAGTGTCGGAGGAATATGAATCTTATTCGCATAAATCTGACACTTATGGCATTTTTTCACATATTTGCAGTAGTCATACTCCATTGTTAGCCAATAGTAGCCTGCTCTCAACATCTTTCTAGCCATGGCATGTCCATTGGAATGAGTACCAAATGAACCCTCATGGACCTCAGTCATTAACAGGCCTGCTTCGTGTCTATCCACGCATCTGAGCAGAACCATGTCAAAATTTCTCTTATAAAGCACATCGCCATTGAGGTAGAAACTGCTTGACAATCTCCTCAAAGTCTTCCTATCTTTCACAAATGCCCCAGGCGGGTAAATCTGGCTCTGAAGAAAGCACTTGATATCATAATACCATGGCTTATCATCTTGCACCTCCTCTACTGCAAATACATGAGTTGGTCTGTCCAAGCGCATCACAGTGATATTGGGAACCTCATTCCAGAGTCTAACGACAATCATTGAAGCAAGTGTAGCAAGCGCGTCTGCCATCCGATTCTCATCTCGAGGAATATGATGGAAGTCAACCTCGGTAAAGAATGTTGAAATCCTCCTCGCATAATCTCTATATGGGATGAGGCCAGGCTGATTCGTCTCCCATTCACCTTTGATCTGATTAACAACAAGGGCCGAATCACCATAAACATCAAGATGTTTGATCCTAAGATCAATACATTCTTCCAATCCCATAATACAGACCTCATGCTCAGCCATATTATTCGTGCATTTGAAAGTTAGCCTTGCTGTAAAAGGAAAATGTGTGCCCTGAGGGGTAATAATCACTGCCCCAATACCATTTTCATATTGATTCACAGCGCCATTAAACACCATGCTTCATTGGGAACCAGGTTCCGGTCCTTCATCAAGCGTAGGCTCATCGCAATCTTTCATTTTCAAATACAGAATCTCCTCATCTGGGAAGTCATACTGAACTGACTGATAATCCTCAATTGGTTGATGTACCAAGTGATCAGCAAAGATACTACCCTTAATCGCTTTCTGAGCTCCATACTCAATATCATACTCAGATAACAACATCTGCCAACGGGAAATCCTCCCAGTTAAAGCAGGCTTCTCAAAGATATACTTGATTGGATCCATTTTGGATATCAACCAAGTCGTATGATTCAACATATACTGGCGTAAGCGCTTAGCAGCCCAAGCCAAAGCACAACATGTTTTCTCAAGCATCGAGTATCGAGACTCACAATTAGTGAACTTCTTACAGGTAGTAAATAGCATATTCTTTCTTTCCTGACTCATCTTGCTGACCAAGAACACAACCCATTGAGTCTTCAAGAACTGTCAGGTACATAATCAATGGTCTCCCTTCCACAGGTGGAGACAGAATCGGAGGCTTAGACAAATACTCCTTAATACTATCAAAGGACTTTTGGAAATCCTCGGTCCAATCATGAGAATGATCTTTCAGGAGGAGCTTGAATATCGGCGCACATGTGGCAGTCATGTGGGATATAAATCTGGAAATATAATTCAAGCGGCCAAGAAAACCTCAGACTTGCTTCTCAGTTTTGGGCGCAGGCATCTCTTGTATTGCTTTGACCTATGTAGGATCAACCTTAATACCTCTCTCGCTGACAATAAAGCCCAATAACTTGCCGGAACGGACTCCAAATGTACACTTGTTAGGATTCAGACGAAGCTTATACTTCCTCAAACGCTGGAAAAGCTTCAACAAGTGCTCTACATGTTCAACTTCCGTTCTTGACTTTGCAATCATATCATCAACATATACCTCAATCTCCTTGTGCATCATATCATGAAAAAAGGTAGTCATAGCTCGTTGATACGTGGCTCCAGCGTTCTTCAAACCGAAGGGCATCACTCGATAACAGAATGTTCCCCAAGGTGTGATGAATGTTGTCTTCTCCATATCCTCGGGTGCCATCTTGATCTGATTATATCTGGAAAATCCATCCATAAATGAGAAGACATTGAATTTAGCTGTATTATCTACCAACATATCAATATGTGGTAGAGGGAAATCATCTTTCGGACTAGCTTTATTCAAGTCTATATAGCCACACACATTCGGACTTTTCCATATTTCTTAGGCAGGGGCACAATATTGGCCACCCATTGAGGATATGTAGAAGTCACCAGAAACCCCGCATCAATTTGCTTATGAACTTCCTCTTTGATCTTCATTGCCATATCAGGATGAGTTCTTCTGAGCTTCTGCTTCACAGGCACACACTCAGGCTTCAAAGGCAGGAAATGTTGCACGATATTAGTATCTAGACCAGGCATGTCTTCATATGACCAGGAAAATACGTCGACATATTCTTGTCGCAACTCAATCAACCCCTTCTTAACAGATTCTTCCAGGAGTGCCCTAATCTTCACTTCTTGCATACAATCTTCAGACCCCAAGTTGACCGTTTCCAGATTCTCAAGATGCGGCTGAATGATCTTCTCTTCATGCTCAAGTAGACGGGTAATCTCTTCAGGAATCTCTTCAACATCATCCTCTTATGCCTCAAATACAGGGAATTCAAAGTTGGGAGATGGTGTTGGATCATTATGTTCAATGGGTTTGATCAACCTACATAATGATTTTGGATATAAAAGATTTTAGAATTTAAACAAGGCAAATCATTATGCAGATGAAAAGATTGATTTTATTCTTATTTTTAGGGTTTTATGTGATCACCAATTTCATGCAAAAGCGAAAAGGGAAAATAATTGGAAAAACAAACATTTAACATGAATTTATTGAATGAAAATATCATTGTATTTATGCGCCAACAATGTCATCACCTCTCCTTTTGGCATGGGAGAAGGGTTTTCAAACACAATGAACATTACTTTGACTTATGGATAACTGTTGGAATATCAACGGCAACCCAATTATTGCAGACCCCTCCAGGGATGACGAAGTTGCCAGAATCCTCTTCATCCTCTTCCAGAATGGCAGCAGCCTCTTCCTCTTGACCAGTGTGGATGAATCCACCACTCTTGAATAACCCTTGCTTGTTGAAGACACCGGAAGAATACCCTATGCCAGCCCGGGATTTGTTGTCTTCTAGCTTAATCATTTGCCCCTATCTAGCAGTTGCACCATGCTCAATGGACAACTTTGCATCTTTATAGGATGCAAATGAAGAAGTTCTCTTCTCAACAGGTTCAGCAATAGATAAAGCTATGAACGGCGTTCCAACTTCATCCTCAACATCTATATAAGAGAAGGAAGACAAATGGCTAACCAGGAGAGCCTTTTCTCCCCCTACCACCACCAGCTTCTTATTCTTCACAAACTTCAAATTCTGGTGTAGGGTGGATGTCACAACGCCTGCCTCGTGAATCCGTGGTCTGCCTAAGAGACAGCTATACGATGGGTGAATGTCCATAACCTGAAAGGTAATCTGGAAATCACTTGGTCCGATTTTGACTGGGAGATCAACCTCTCCAATCACAGTTTTGCGAGACCCATCGAAAGCTTTCACAACTACTCCACTCTGCCTCATGGGAGGCCCCTGATATGATAACTTTGCAAGAGTGGACTTAGGCAACACATTCAATGATGACCCAGTATCCACCAGCACATTGGACATGGCGTCATCTTTGCAGCTCATAGATATGTGTAATGCCAGGTTGTGGTCTCTTCCCTCCTCGGGGAGATCAGCATCACAAAAACTTAAATTGTTACAAGCGGTAATATTTGCAACAATACTGTCGAATTGTTCAATTGTGACGTCGTGATCTACATATACCACATCCAACACCTTCTGCAGAGCTTCTCGGTGTGGTTCTGAATTCATCAGCAAGGATAGTACAGAGATTTTGGATGGCGTCTGTAGAAGCTGATCTACAATGTTGTACTCACTTCTCTTAATGAGCCTCAGGATCTCATCACAGTCTTCTTTCGTATTGCCACTCGGGCCAACAGAGACAAAAGTTTTCAACATGGAGGCAGGTTTAACAACAGGTGCCGGATTCGGTGCATTCACAGCATTCCCCATCGGGCGTTCAGCATAATCAGCAATATCATTCCTTCGAACATCAGCTTGCGGCTTTGGCGGAGCCGAGAAAACATGACTGATGCGGGTCAAGCCACTGACGTCGGCAATATTAACAATAGATGAAGAGGGCAGGGGCACGTCTTTCCCATTCTCCAATTTTACAACATTGTAGCGATAGGGAACCGCCTTCTCGGAAGAATATGGTACAGGGCCAGCTGGCTTAATGATCAAAGCAAGAGAATCCTTCTGCTTGCTACCATCATACTTGATAATAACAGGCTCAGGGATCCAGAATACTAGAGAAATTACGTTGACTTCATCAGCGTCTTCGTCAACATTTCTGTTTTGAAGGATCTCAATGACTCCTTCGTCCAGCATTTCTTGAACATCTTTGTGCACTTGGCGACAACCTCTTTGATTGACAGAACAAACTCGGCATCTATCGTGGTCATGCTCATAATGACTATAATCACACAATAGTCTATGTATCTCGACCAGAGATTGTCGAATATGACTGACATATTTGACCTTGTATTTTCCAGGGCAGCCCTGGACCATGTTGACAGATTTCCCATGCTCGGGCAATGGGTTCTTCTTCACGTTAGGACCTACGTCCTCGAAACACAAAATACCACACCTCACAAGGTCTTGAACCTTGGTCTTCAAAGGGTAGAAATTTTCCACGTCATGTCCGGGAGCACCGGAATGATAAACACAATGTAATTCGGGCTTATACCACCACTGGGGGTTGGTAGGTATAGCCGGTGGGTCTCGTGGAGTAATCAATTTCCTCTCTATCAGAGAGGGATATAACTCTGCATATGTCATTGGAATAGGATCGAAGGTGACCCTCTTCCTCTCGTAGCTTGTGCTGGCTTGATTATTGTTTCGAGGCTGGTAGGCCTGATGTTGAGGACGGTGCTGTTGTTGTTGATATTGCAGATGTTGTTGTTGCTGATTACTATTATGATGCTGAAATTGTTGATTGTCCCTTGGTGCTATATGAGCCACCTGGTGCTGGTTACCGACAGGACGCACGGTCTTACTCCTTACTGAGGGTCTTCTTGGTTTCACATGGGAGGTCACAACATATGCCTCGCCATCTTTCTTCTTCCCAAACGTCCCATATCGTTTGGTAGAAGAGCCTTCTTCTCTAGTCAGGCGCCCTTCCCTGACTCCTTCTTCCAATCGCATCCCCATGTTCACCATCTCGGTGAAATCAGAAGGAGCGCTGGCAATCATCCACTCATAGTAAAAAGAACTCAAGGTCTTAAAAAAGATCTTGGTCATCTCTTTCTCTTCTAGCGGGGGCACGATTTGTGCTGCTACCTCTCGCCATCTCTGGGCGTATTCTTTGAATGTTTCCTTGTCCTTCTGGGACATGGCTCTTAATTGATCCCTATCGGGAGCCATATCCACGTTGTACTTGTATTGATTGACGAAGGCCTCGCCAAGGTCGTTGAAGGATCAGATGTTTGCACTGTCCAAGCCCATATACCAACGTAGGGCAGCACCGGACAAATTGTCCTGAAAGTAATGGATGAGCAGTTGGTCGTTGTCGGTTTGAGTCGACATTTTCCTGGCATACATGACCAGGTGGCTGAGAGGGCAAGTATTTCCCTTGTACTTTTCAAAGTCAGGGACCTTGAATTTCATAGGGATCTTCATATTAGGAACCAGGCAGAGTTCAGTAGCAGACTTGCCAAAAAGATCCTTTCCTCGAAGAGTTTTCAATTTCTTACGGAGTTCAAGAAATTGATCGTTCATAGCGTCCATTTTTTCATAGACATCTAAGCCCTCAGATGGCTCAGAATGATAGATGGTGTCGTCTACTCTGGGCATAGTATGCACGACAGGAGGAGGAACAGCAAGGACCGGGCTAGATGCCGGCAGAGAAGCAAAAGTGGGTGCGGGACCCTCAGGCATGAAATTGGGAGGCATACCCCACGGAAACCTGACTGGCATAACTGTTGGAGCAAAGTGTGCGCTGGCCGCAGGCACAGTTGAAGAGACAATCTCAGAAATGACTGTCCTCTGAGGAGGAGTTGAAGGTGTCAAAGAAGACTGGCTCTGGGCAGCCATGAATGACTCCATCAGGGCAGTCAATCTGACTACTTCCCCCTTCAGCTCGCGGTTCTCTTGTTCTAAATGATCCATCAGTCTTGAAATGTTGGCTCTGGTGTAGTACCGGTGAGTCAGCTTGTCTTCAAAATAAATGAAGAACACAGAGTTAGACCGTAGAACAAGATGCCTGGAGCAAAACCTGCTTATGCACATGATGCATGTAATGCATATGATTTAATTTTTTATATCAGAGGAACTTTAGAGTCCTATTTGCAAATATTGGAAATATTAAACATTTATCACATATGGAAATATCTCATCAAATAATATCTGGAAATATTTTTACATCAAAGAAGTATAGTCTTGGTAACCAAATACAATACAAGAGAGAAGGAAAATGAACATCCTATGGATTTCTAAAAGCAATCATCTAAAGCTCTGGACACAGGAAGATAAGATGCACGAATCCTCTTCACCTCTCGCTTGTAGGCTGCCTCCATGTTTGCCTTCTCCTTAGCTAGTCGATCGTACTTCCTCTTCCAAAACTTAAAAGACTGAGGAAATAGAGAAGTCTATGCATCATCAGGATCATCAATAACCTGATGCTCAAGAAACTCTATCAAAGCATCCTTCTCCTTGATCTGCTGAAGCAACTCCTCTCGTTCATGGATCCAAGCACGTGAACGGTTTTCGTCTCTCAACTCCTCTACTCCTTGGTCAGGGAGGGTTGAAGGCCCAGCCACAGCCAAAGGTGTAGGTCTTGGATACTCATATGGCATGAGGTACTCGAAAGCTCTCCTCCTAACCCAAGAAGTATAAGGTTCCAAAGCGATACAGTTCTTCGGACCTAGCTCCTTCCTTCCTTTCCTATGGATCTTGCGCCAAGTGCGGACCATCCTGCCCTTCAAGCCTTGGGGATCTTTACCCTCCTGAAAGAACACACCCTCTAACAGAATGTTATTGGGTTTATCCTTTAGGGGGAACCCAAGCTGACAACGTGCTAAAATAGGGTTGTAGTTAATCCCACCACCTGTACCAAGAAGAGGCACATTGGAGAATCACTACAAGAGTCGATAATCTGCACACCATCATACACACGGTTGTACCAAAAGATATCATCATTAGTGAGAGACATAAGTCTCGTGGACCACCGTAGACATCCTTTGTTTTCCTTGAAGGCGACCGTCTGTGGCAAGTGCGAAATAAACCACTTGTACAACAGAGGCAAACAGCACAGAATGGTACCACCACCCTTTGCATTCCTCATATGCAAAGAAAAGTAAGTGTCACCCAACAGAGTCGGAACGAGATTAAGAGTAGAGAAGATCCTAATAGCGTTCACATCCACGAACTTGTCGATGTTGGGGAATAACACTAGCCCATAGATAAGAAGTACAAATATGGCCTCAAAGGCGTCCTCATTCATGGCCTTCCCATACATAGTAGCTTGAGCAATGAGGAACTCAGAAGGGAGACCTTGAATTCCACCTTTGGTAGTCATATGAACACCAATCAGAGATTCATCTATATGTAACATAGCAGCTATCTCTTGAGAAGTAGGAACACTCTCTAAGCCACTGAACGACAACTGGTCTAGAATAGGTATACCCACAAGGTAAGCATACTCCTCAAGCGTGGGCAAAAGCTGAAAATCCGGAAATGTGAAGCAACGGTACAAGGGATCATAGAACTGCACCAATACACTCATCAATCCTTCGTCCACCTGAGTAGTCAGAATAGATAGAAGCTTCCCAAAACGAGCCTTGAAACCCAAGGGATCTAATACATAGGATGTCAAATTCCTTAGCTCTTTCAAGTTGGGTTGTCTGAAACTATACTTCTTTGTATTCCGTCTTTGTCTTTCCATGTCTGAAAATTTGCAAATAGACCTCTTAAGTTCCTTGAAAATTTTCTCATTATTGATTATATGGATTCAAATGGGTGCATGAATGCATGAATGCAACAATCACACTCAAGGATCAAGCAAAGCACACCAAACAAAGGTCATGGGACGGATCATGTCATCCTTAATATCAATCATCCATTTTCGTGGATTATGGTTTTCACCTTATCAACACCCAAGTTCCATTGATATTAAGGATACAAGAACGGATCAACCATGAATCAAAGGGTTTGTTGTTAGTCACGAGCATGGAGTCTCGGTTAAGAACCACCCAAAGGGAGTGTACTAGGGTTTAAACCTGCCAAACATGTTCTACAAGAGGTTCCCATAGTCATCATCCCATCTTTCGGATATTATCGGAGAAACGACTACTTGTATTCCAAAAATATTCTCAAGAGAGACTCTTATGAGTGTAGTATCGCGTAACAATCGTGTCAAATCTTACACTTGAACGACTTTCGCACTACATCCTAAGAATAGGCCAAGATGGGCTTGGTAAACTAGGGTCCTTGGCTTCTAAGGTCTATATTGGAAAGAGTAATGTCTAACCACAACTACTTGTGTGACATTATTGATCCCAACATGACCTCCGCCAAGTGAATGGGCTTGCAAGTCAACTTGCTAAGGAATAACTCCACACAAGTCAACAAGACTATGCCATTCTCCTATCCTAAGTGCACTCGAGTTCGGGTATAGAACTCATCTCACAAAGATCACCAAGCATACAAGGAATTAATATTCAAGCAATTCAATCATTACATACAATACAGTAATCCCAAATTGCACAAAAATATGTCACAAAATAATATACACAACAATACAACAAATATGAAAAGTAGGCAAAACCCACTGGACACATGTCCCCAGCAGAGTCGCCACTTTTCTGTAGCGGGGTATTCGTTACCATTAGAGATATTGACTAAATCCAAGGTAAACCATACAGGTCGAGTCGCCACCGCACTTCTATTTATCCAAAGGAATGGTTAGAAAGCGAACAAAAACCTAAAAGTTTTATCGAATCAAAAACTAGTAAAAATGTCAGAGATCGGGGTAAGGGGGTTGGTTATGCAATGGGAAGGTTTTAAGCACCCAAAACATCCTAGGGAGCCCTTTCATATTTGTTGTAAGGTTGGTATTTTGTGAAAATTTGTTTGTGCAAACATGATTGAAGAGATGAGAAGAGAATATACAAGTTATTTACATTTTGTGTTTGGATGGATAAACCCATTGCCTACGTACCATCTTAAAAAAGATTAGGATCAAAACCTCGTAGTTCGGGGTAAAAGTCTCAAAATGAGTTGGTGAATTGATTGGTCCAAAAGCCTTAAGGTCTTTTGTTATCCAAGGGAGAAAACTCAACCTAAAACCACAAATCCACCATGTGAGGATAGCTTCAACATGCTAGTGAGGGGTTAACCCTATAATAAGCATGGAAGACTCATTGTCCATCACTAAGGATATAGGTGAGTATTACATCTACCTCAAGGATAACTCAAACCTAATAGCTAAAGGTTATGAAAAACTTGATTAAGAAAGTGGCCATTGAAACCACAAAAGTATTTGAATGAGTGGTATTTACCAATGAAAAGTATGTACAAAATATGGTCAAAGTTGACTTAGAAGTTCAATTCAAAATAAGTGTTATGAAAAGAAAATTTGAAAATAATAAGCATAAGGCTTAGGTTTCTAATGTTTGAAATAAATGTTAAATGTTTGCACAAAAAGTTTTGGCTTGGGTTAGAGTGGAGGGAAGAAGAAGAATGGCTAAAGTCCTAATCATACAAGAGATAAGGGATAAGAAACAAGACCACAAATGGAGTTCCTCTCTTGAGATCATATTGATGATCCAAGTAGCTCCCATCCTTTGGTGCAGGCAAAATAATAGTAAGCTCAAGCAATCAACACAATCAAACAAGCTTCTTAGAAGATCCTCAATGTTTCTTGTATCTTTCACTTTGGATGAACATGGCAATGGTTCTTCAATCTGAGCTCTCATAGGATTCCCTAGCACAAGAGCACACACATCAAAGAGTTTTATGAAGCAAATCAAGAATGGAAAAGAGTGAGTTTAGAGGTTTGGTCCTTCTAATTCATCTTCAACATTTAAAGTCCTTTTACTCCAATTTGCATAGGGAAAGTCCTAAAAACTAAGTCCATTTGTCCATTTCTTTGCATTTGGTCCACAACAATCAAAATAAAACACAAGCACAATAATATATACACAATTATGTGCTCAAGTGAGCAAAAGGTAAAATGCATTAACATAAACATGTGCTCAAGTGAGCAAAGGGGAAAAGCAAATGAATAATATGTACAAGAATAGTAAATTGCATAAATGTAAAGAGCAAGAAGTAAATGTTAATGGTTAATGGTTAGTGTTAGTAGTTAGTGTGCCATAAGGAAAATTTAGCGCTATGTTAAGCAATCGTAATTGGACTTATGTAAAAGTCACAACTATCTGAGGTCGGTCAATAATAATGTAGGCAACAACACAAGTTAGAGGTCTTGATTAGTGAATCAAACTCCAACAACTTGCCATGCCAAAAAGAAGATGAGAAATGATCTTGTATTGATTTAGGTTCTTTGCATGATTTAGAAAGCAATCTATCCTTAATGCAAAGCCATTCACTTGATCCTTGATCAAGATGAATTAGAATTTAATCAAGGAAGATTAAACCTCCCTAATCAATGCTAACCACCAATCTTTAACTCATTGATCAAAAAAAGAAAAGAAGAAGAAGAAGAAGATGAAGAAAATAAAAGTGCATTAAATGAAATGGAATGTACTAATCAACAAATGTTGACCAAAGATAGGGAAGATCAAGGTCAAACAATAGAAAACAGAATCAAAATGAATATTAGAAGTCAAGAAATAAACAAATTTTTTTTTGCATTTTTTAATATTTAAAATAACACTTGAATTAAAATATTAAAGAAAGGTCAAACTTCACTTCAAATCAACTTTGAAAATTCCAAGTGAATTATCCCAAGTTCAACAAGGTCAAACAAAGTTTGACAATTTTTTTTAGCATTTTTAAAAGTCAGAAACTATTTTAAATCAATTAAAAATGCATAAAAATAACCTAATTGAACTAAAATCTCAAATAAATCTCAAATCAATTAATAAATTGATGAGAATATCTTTTATAGATCCATCATCATTCAAAGAGGTTGAGAAAATATTTTTGTATTTTTTGAATATCAAAAACTATTTAAAATGAATTAAAAATAACCAGAAAAGAGAAAAAATATAAAAAAATAGCAAATGATGAAATAAAAAATATTAAAAATCATTTTTAGAAACTAGAAATTAAAAGAGAAATAATGCAATTGGTCTCATAATTTTTGGACCAATAATAAAAGAGATATGGATTTTAGAAAATGAAATGAAATTAAAAAATAAAATGGAAATTAAAATCAGAATTAAAAAAGATGGAAAAATGTGAGCCATTGGATTTGAGCTCATTAATTGAGCTGGCAGATCCAAGCATCCACATGCGCGCGCTCACCAAACACCACAGTCAATGAGTCACAGGTTGCATTAAAAAAAGTCATAAAAAGGGAAGGACCAGATTAGATCTGGAGATGAGATCTAATGGTTGTGGTTCAATCTAGAGACCAGACGGTGGCCAGCGCCACCGTCTTCTCCGGCCAAACCAGAAATTACGGAAGAACAAACATCAACCAAAATGCACGATCTAGGTACCGTTTGAAAGGTGGAGTGATGTACATCACTCCTATGCCACTCAATTCCACTATAGATCTCTATTGAGAGAGAAATCAGAGATGGAACTTTGGTGGTGTTCAACTGAACTTGCTTGATTTCAAAAATTAAGAACACAATAATGATGCCTCTATGCAGAGGACTTCAGACAACACAAAATCAAGGCAAATGGATCAATATATGAGCTGTTTCGAAGCAAAATGCAGTTGAGTGAAACCTTTTAATTGTGAAGAATTGAGTCACGATCTTTGATTCCTTTTGCAAACAGAAGCTTCTATGGATCAAAGTGAAGAAGGTTTAGGAACTATGGATCTTAAAAATCAATCAATGCAATTGAATTTCAGATCTGAAATTTTTGAAAGAAAGTGAAAAGTTCCTTTGGTGAGGGTGTGCATTCAGTTCAACAGAGGTTTAGGCACCATTAGGTTGAGAAATGAGATCTCAAATGCCATGTATTTATAGCCAAAGCCATGCTGAAAGTGTGATTTCAAATTTGCATGAATGGAAAGGGCCTCCATGCATGGGCCTGTACAGGCGCATGGAGGGCCCAATTCCACCTGATTTGGCAAGCTGAGATCACAAATGAATGAAATGGACGTGCAACATAGATGTAATCAGCTCATGCATGGCAATTGAATCAAGTTTCCCAAAATGCACTAAATAGTTCCCCCTCTTCGAAAATGATATTTCCAAAATTGAAACATAGGCTTATGGGTAATGGTTGGAAAGCTTGTTGCATAAGGAACAAATGTCATGTTGATCAAAACTTCATTTGGGCCTTGGAAATTAATGAAATTTGAGCTTGAAGTGGAGGGTGCAAAACATGCATATGTGAAGTTTCCAAATTTGGCCAATGTTCAAGCCCCTCTGTCTCAATGATGCAAGCTTCAAATGATAAAATCTTCAACATAAAAGTTGTAGATATTTTCAAGACAATAAATTTGGACTTACATTTTGCATCATTTGGATTTTTGATGAAGACGTTATGGGCACTTGAAGTTGGACTTTTTCACATTTCAATGCATTTGGTCCAAAGTGACCTATAATGTTTTGTATTATCACATGTATTTATTTTGAGATTTTGCAATTTTGCTCAACATATAATTTGAAGTACACACAATAAGATTTCCAATGCATAAAGTCCCACCTCAAAATCATGAAAAATTAATGAGTTATGTTCTTGGGAAGTTGACCCAAAATTAGGGTTTCAGTCAAAATGACCTATAATGTCATGGAATGGATGATGACCTTCCAATCTTCAAATAAAATTTTGATGAACATGAAAGTTGTTCATATTGTTCTTAAGAACATTGTTCATCTTGGGATCAACTCCATTTGACAAACACATAAAAAGTTAGGTATCAGTGTATTTCAAAATAGCAGATGAATTGACTGATCAACTTTTCAAGCCCACACCTCATATCTTGATGAATGAATGATTGAGGACACTAAAATAAGTTCAAATATGCATGAAATGATGAATTGAAGAACTTCCCTTGATTGTATTTAACCATGGGCTGAGGTTGCTTCATGAGCAAGGCACAGTCGATGAACATATGAATTAGGGTTTCCCTGGGAAACAAACCTCAAACCCCTTGACTTGCTTTGATCAAAATGATGAATTGAGATACTTGGGAGGCATATTTGATGGATGAGAGATTTGGGAACCATTACCATGCTTGCTTTCATCTTCTCTTGACCATATCATTGCACAAAGGATCTCCTAGAAGCCTTAGACCTTGTGACTGCTCAAGGTACAAACAAAAGATGTTAGTGACATATTTTTGTGCTTTTGGTTAGTAAATAAAAATGAGAAAAGAAATAATATACAATTCAAGCATGCTTGGTGATCTCAAACCACTCACAAGAGGGATCCCACTCAAAGGTAAGGAGCCAAGATGCTTATGATCCTTGAGGCAATGTAAATGAAATGTTATGATTCCATGAGGGATCTTAGGGTAAAAATTGGGGTCTTACAATATGACAAAAGGTGTAGGAGATAAGGTCTAGGGAGCCCCAGTTTTGACCAGTTGACTTCCTCTGGTCAACCACCATGAACCAACTTGCAAACTTGAAATTCTCTTGATCTCTTGGACTCATGGAGGATCATATATGTATAAGATGATGTAACATGAAGTATCCCTTTAAATATTTTATCAAATTGTGAAAAAACTTGATGAGGAAGTCACACAAGATACCCAACTGAATTAGGGTTTCCAAGGCAAACAAGCTTCAAACTCTTGATGAATTCTTGATGAAAATGATATGTGTAGACCATGGGGATCCATATATGATGTCTAGAGTCAATGTGAACCATCTCTTAATTAGTCTCCTTGCACTAAGGGTCTTAAAACCTAGATATGAGCTTGATTAGGCCTTGGTGAACACACACACTACCTACAAAAGAAGTAAACTAACATTGACATATTTTTGGCATTTTGGTTAGTAAATAATGAAAAACAAAGTATGATACAATAAATGTGCTTGGTGATCTCTCCCAATGTAAACCCAATGAATGAGGGGTAAGGAGGATACCAATGTGTGATCCAAAAGCCACTACATATGATGGGATATCATGAGGGATCTTAGGGTCAAAGTTGGGATCTTACAGTTGCCCCTATTTAAGGACATTCTAACTGAGGATGTGAAGGTTAAAATCTTTGTGTCAAGTCAATATAATGGACTTAAATAACAACAATAGAAACAAATTTTGGTCCCTAAGAGACCTCATGATGCATATGATATGAAATGTTAAAAATAATCCTTGTGGGGAAAATATATTGCCACAAAGGAAAAGAATCCGGAGAGACTGAAAATCCAAAGGAGCATAATGCATTCCATAAGGAAAACTCACTAGGGAGACAAAGACTCTAGGGATAAAATCTGTGTAGGCCATACTATGACTTGAAAACTACTGGAGACGCGAGGGGAATTTCCATGAAAATAAATCAATGGAAGGACTCGGTTGGGGATAAGGGAAAATCTGCAGTGGAAACGGGTAGATCAGAACAAAGCTGAAATACCTTAGTCAAACTCAACTGGGGAAGAATGATCTTCAACACAGGAGTACCAAAAATATATTATCTATTACTGGTTACTAGGTACGAAGATAATATACTCTGATAGAGAGACATCCATTACCGATTAGGGTAAACATATCAAGGATGACTCACTGAGGAAAAGGAGGTGCATTCGTTACCAGTTACTGGATAAGAATAGCCTGCTAGGAAAAATATCAAATAGGATTTACATCTACCGGTTACTGGGTAGAAGTCCAAAGAGAGAATATCTGTCACCTGTTAAAGTGAACATATCAAGGATAGACTCAAAGGAAGAATATTCGTCATCGGTTAGGACAAACATATCAAGGATAAACTTCTAGGGAAAAATAGGAATTATATCTGCCAGTTTATTGGATAGAATACATATGAGAGAATATCTGTTATCGGTTAGGATGAACATATCAAGGATAAACTCAGCATGGGAAAGTAAGAATTACAACTACCGGTTACTGGGAAGAAGACCACAAGAGGAGAAAATCTGTCATCGGTTAAGATGAACATATCAAGGATTAACTCTCTGGGGAATATAATAGGGATTACAACTAAACTTTTACTGGGTAGAGAACCATAAAGGAAGAATATCTGTCATCGGTTAGGATGAACATATCAAGGATATACTGTCTGGGGAAACATGAAAACGAATCCGTTGGGGAAAACAAAGGAAGTAGGTTCTTTTACCAGGTATTGGGCAAAAGTAAAGTACTCAAAAATCGAGAAGAATATTACCAGTTACTGGGTAATAGACTCTCAAAAGACCAAAAATATCTATCTAGGTAAGAGCTAGAAAGAAACGGTCCTACAACTCAGTGGGGATATCCGATGAAATGTTGGGGAGGAAGATAGTTACCAAACCAACTGCTTGGGGAAGACCAATAAGGCTTCGCACTTCAAGACTTACCTGTTCTCAGACTGCTATTGATATTCCTTGCTGAAATCGATTGTTCTTAAAGTAATTGTTTTTATTTTTTAAGAAAAATAATTTTTATTCATTAATTTATTTCAAAATTATCATCATAAAAATTCAATTTTATTTAGCAGAAGTAAATAAGAATAGAAACAATTGGATAAAAATCTCAACTTTATTTAATAGAACGGTACTCTGTAAATGACAAGACTCCATAGATCTTTAAAAAAATTGAAAAATGGTAATTTACATGGAAAAGGGCCACATTGGATACAATGATCACTATTCTTCCTACCGACTTCAATATCCACTGTGCTTGTCTTCAGTTGAGAATGATGAATCAGACCCAAATGACTCGTTCAAAACTGCCCTCATGATTAGGACCAACCGAATGCAGTTACTTGCCATAATCCCTAATTTTGCCTAGATTGCCCCAAGGTGGGGGTACTCAATCTATCAGGATATATTTTCTATTTTATGTCTCTAACTTTTGCCTGGATATCCCTTTCGAGTTTTCAATCCATCGAGACGCTCATTTTTGCCTAAGTCGCCCTTTCGGGTCTTCAACTTAGCGAACTGTTATTTTCTTTTTAGGCGAAATATTTCTTGACTGCATCGACATTCACAGGACGAGTGGACTATTCACCATCCATAGTTGTAAGAATCAAAGCACCGCCTGAGAAGGCTCTCTTAACAACATATGGGCCTTCATAATTAGGAGTCCATTTCCCCCTAGCATCAGGTTTGAAAGATAGAATCTTCTTGAGCACAATCAAATACATGATCAAAGGTCTTCCTTCAACAGGTGGAGATAAAATCAGAGGCTCAAGAAAATACTCTTTGATACTGTCAAAAGCTTTCTGGAAATCCTCGGTCCAATCACAAGACTGATCTTTCTGAAGGAGCTTGAATATAGGAGCACATGTGGCAGTCATATGCGATATAAATCTTGAGATATAACTCAAGCGGCTGAGAAATCCTATGACTTGCTTCTCAGTTTGGGCGCATCCATCTCTTGTATTGCTTTGACCTTGGTAGGATCAACTTTAATACCCTTCTCACTAACAATAAAGCCCAACAACTTACCAGAACGAACACCAAAAGTACACTTATTGGGATTCAAGCGGAGTTTATACTTCCTCAAATGTTGGAATAGCTTCAACAAATGCTCAACATGTTCTTCTTCTTCACTTGATTTGACAATCATATCATCAACAAAAACCTCAATATCTTTATGCATCATATCATGAAAAAGAGGGGTCATAGCTCTCTGGTATGTTGCACCCACATTCTTTAAACCGAAAGACATCACTCTATAACATAATGTTCCCCAGGGTGTAATGAATGTGGTATTTTCCATATCTTTAGGTGCCATCTTGATCTGATTATAACCGGAAAATCCATCCATAAATGAAAATACTTTGAATTTAGCTGTATTGTCTACCAGCATATCAATGTGTGGTAGAGGAAAATCATCTTTCAGACTAGCTTTGTTCAAATCTCTATAATCAACACACATGCAGACTTTTCCATCTTTCTTAGGAACAGGCACAATATTGGCCACCCACTGCGGATACTCAGAGGTAACGAGGAAACCAACATCAATCTACTTATACACTTCCTCTTTGATCTTTGCTGCCATATCAGGATGAGTCCTTCTCAACTTCTTCTTGACCGATGGGCATTCTGGCTTCAACAGTAATCTATGCTCCACAATCTCAGAATCCAACCCAGGCATGTCTTGATAGGACCAAGCAAACACATCAGAGTAATCTCGAATAAGAACAATCAACTCCTTCTTATCTTCTGGACCTAGTTGAGACCCAATCTTGACTTCCTTCACATCATCCTCGGAACCCAAGTTGACTAATTTAATCTGCTATTCAAACGACTGAATGGCTTTTTCCTCATGCTCAAGCAAACATGATAATTCATCTGATACTTCTTCATCATCAGTCTCTTCCTCAACTTCAAACACAAGGAAATCAAAGTTTGGAGAGGGAGTTGGATCATTGTATTCAATGGGTTTGAGAACCAACCTGCATAATGATTTGTTATTTTGATTTTAGAGAAATGGATTACGAAAAAATATTATGCAGATGGAAGATTATTATTTATTTACGTTTTTTGTGATTACCATTTTCAGAAAAAGAAAAAAGTAAAAATAAACATCATAGATGTGGATGAATAAAATTGTATTTTATTGATGCTAATAATAGAAGTGTCCAACAATTTTCACTTCTCCCTTAGGCATAGGAGAAGGATTTTTCTTAAGAAATGAAAATAAATTACTTAGAGCGATGAATAGCAGTAGGAACATCAACAACAACTCAATTGTTGTAAGTCTGGCCATGCGTCACAAAGTTGGCGCAAGCTTCGTCTTCATCGTCACTGTCTCCAATCAAGGAAGCTGAGTGTTGATCATTCCCATGAATGAACCCTCCACTGCGGAAACTTGGTTGCATAACTTCAGTTCTGACGTTGAAAGGCCCTGGATGAAATCCCAATCCAACCCTATTCTTGTTCTCAGCAATTTCTATCATACGACCCCATTGATCAATGCTGCCAGCCTCAGTAGCCCTTTGTGCATCTCTTAAAGAAGACACGGGTGCCCCAGTTTTCTTCTCCTCAGAAATAGACAAGGCTTTGAACAACGTTCTAACCTTCTCCCCAGCTTCAACATATGCAAAAGATGATAGATGTCTTACCAATAGTTCCTTCTCTCCATCAACAATGATAAGCTTGCCGTTCTTCACTAATTTCAGTTTCTGATGTACAGTAGAAGTCACAACTCCAGCTTCATGAATCCATGCTCTTCCCAACAAGAAGTTATAGGGCAGATGGATATCCATTACTTGGAAAGTAATTTGGAAATCACTCGGACCTATCTTAATCGAGAGCTATCAAACGCTTTGACAATCATGCCACTGTATCTCATTTGGGGCGCCTTGGTAAGAAAGTCTGGATAGAGTTGACTTCGGAAGCACATTCAAAGATGACCCAGTGTCAACCAACACATTGGACATAGCATCCTCTTTACAATTCATCGAAATATGCAACACCAAATTATGATTTCTGCCTTCCTTAGGAATCTCTTCATCACAAAAGCTCAGATTATTGCAAGAAGTAATATTGGCAACAATATGGTCAAACTGATCCACAGTCACATCATGCTTAAACGTAAGCCTGTTATAGCACTTTCTGCAGTGCCTCCCTATGTGCTTAAGAATTCATCAACAGTGACAACACGAAGATCTTTGACGGAGTATAGAGCAGATGCTCCACCATATTAAACTCACTTCTTTTAATCAATTTCAACACTTCATCATCATCGTTAGCCTTCAATTTTTTGGATTCACCAAACTGACACATTGAAGTACTAACCAGATTCACTACTAGAATCTTTGCCTTCTTACTTGTGGAAACATCTTATAGTTCTTTTGGAAATACCGGACTGAACACACGACCACTATAGGTCACCTTTGCAATATCAACAATATTCACCATGGAGTCTACAATTGGTAGAGGAACCTCTTGACCATTTTCTATCATTGTCGCGTTGTATTGATATGGCACAACTTTATCGGATGCATACGGAACAGTGCCCGCTAACCGTATAACCAATGACGATACTGATCTATTGACATTGTTGTTGTTGCTGCTATTAAACTGGATAACTACCCGCTCAGGGGTCTTAAACACCGGTACAATCACGTTCACATTATCTATATCTCTTGACTGACAGATCTGAATAAGTTCTTCATCCATCAACTTTTGAATATCCCTCTTGACAATAACACATCCACGAGGGTTTACACTACAAATGACACAACCATCATGGTCATGCTCACATTCACTAACCAAACATATGTCTTTATGAATTGCCACCAAAGATTGTATGATATGGCGAACATCATAAACCTTGAACTCACCAGGACAACCATCTACCATATTGACATAAGCGTTACCATGAGCAGGAAAAGGATTGGCTTTCACATTAGGCGCTCTGTCCTCAAAGGACACCATCCCACTCTTTACAAGCTTTTGCACTTCATACTTCAACGGATAACAGTTCTCTATGTCATGGCCAGGGGCTCCTTGGTGAAAAGCACAGTGAAGTTCAGGTTTGAACCACCATGGAAGTGGCTCAGGAATCTGCGGAGGATTTCTCGGTTGAATGAGGTTCTTGAGAACCAAGGACGGGTATAATTCTGCATATGACATAGGAATAGGGTTAAAGGAGACCTTCTTCCTCTCAAATCTTTGTTGGTTATCATTGTTGTTGTTGTAGTTGGTTCTTTGTTACGGTTGTTGTTGACGTTGTTGTTGCTGAATTGGAATTGATTGATTATTGGAATTGTTGGAAAATATAGGAATTACTGATGAAACTTGACGTTGATGTTGACGGAGTTGAGAACTCTTTCTGACATGAGGCCTCCTCTACCTCCCCAGAGATACAAAATTAGTTTTTCCCTCCTTCCTCTTGGAGAAACTCCCACCATATTTCTTACTAGATGATGCTTCTTCTTTAGACAGACGTCCTTCACGGACTCTTTCTTCTAACCTCATCCCCATATTTACCCTTTTGGTAAAGTCATTGAGGGCACTTGCAATCATATGTTCGTAATAAAATGAACTCAATGTATTCAAGAGGATCTTCGTCATTTATTTCTCTTCAAGAGGTGGACTTATCTGGGAAGCCAACTCCCTCCATCTCAGGGAATACTCTTTGAATGTCTCTTTATCTTTCTGAGACATAGACCTCAGTTGGTCTCTATCTGTCGCCATATCCATGTTGTACTTGTATTTCTTGACAAAGGCCTTTCCTAAGTTGTTGAAAGTACGGACGCTTGCACTATCTAAACCCATATACCATCTCAAAGCAACTCTAGTCAAACTGTCTTGGAAATAGTGAATCAGCAACTGGTCATTATCAGTTTGAGTAGACATTTTTCTGGCGTACATCACAAGATGGCTCAGCGGACAAGTGTTCCCTTTATACTTTTCAAAGTCGGAGACCTTGAACTTCATCGGGATTTTAACATTGGGGACCAGGCAGAGCTCAACAGCACTCTTCCTAAACAAATCTTTTCCTCTTAAAGTCTTCAACTCTTTACGCAGCTCGAGGAATTGATCTTTCATCTCGTCCATTTTCTCATACACATCTAGACCCTCAGATGGCTCAGAATGAAGTGGGTGCATACCCTTACGGCATAAAGTTTGATGACATCCCCCAAGGGAATCCAGCAGGCATGCAAGGACCGGATTGACTGGCAACAACAGGAACAGTTGAGGTAGCAACCTCAGAAATGACATTCCTCTGTGAAGTAGAAGAGCGATCCAAAATGCAGCGGAATTTAAAATTTCTCCTTTAGTGATCCTTACGAATGAGCATGATTAGTGATAGAATCGTTACCTCTTGTGGAGATTGTAACCATTGATGCAGATCTACAAAGTGATCATGAACGTTGAACGATGATAACACCTCTACTCAGTCCACACGAACGAATTCCTTCAATCTCAGTGCTAGCTGCTACGAATGAAGGCTTTGAGTGAGAGAGAGAGAAACTAAATTGCAACTGCACAAATGCTTCTACACAAGGGTTCTATTTATAGAACCACTTGTATGGGTTGCAAGCTAAAAAGCCCACTCAAGTGTATGTGGCCCATATCTTATAATATGCCAAAATCACTTAAGCGCATGGTACCCTACCATATTTCGTATTCTACTTAAGTGCATTGTACCTTACGATGTTCTACAATTCACTTAAGTACACCGTACATTACGGTATTCCTTAGTTACTCTATCTCTCACCAATTCGTCCTTTTATGTGTGACCCTGTAGGTTTTCACGGCATTGGCAATTATATTAAGTCACACATTTAACATAATAAACAGTGAGTGGTATCTAGCAACACATCACTGCTACCCAAGACACGAAAATGTCATGTGATCTAACAAATCCTTTTGTGAAAATACTTATGTGTATAATTACCCTTTTGCCCTTATGTCTATATTCAACACAAGGCATATACCATGTCATCCTTGTCTAGTTCAATATTGGGCCCATAGACACTTATCCTGTTACACATGATGGGCAAATTCCATATAGGTCACTCATGTCCCTTAGCATGCTTCGTGGAGTACCCATCAACTGTCTTTATGGTCATCCAGTTATGGACAATGTTTGATCAACAATAAGGCACTCGACTCTACATCTAGGGTCCATAGTGGTTTCAGGTCGAAGGGTGGTATACACCATTATCACCATGAGAATAACTTATGACACTTTGCATAACATTCTATATAGTATTTTCATAGCGGGTCAATCCAGTGTAAATATTACTTTTAATATTCATACCTATTTTTAAGACTTGATAACTCCTTATCCATGATCCATGAGATGTGATCATCAGTCTATATACATAATAGTCTTAATTCTTTAATGTTATCCCACTTCACAATAAAGTTCGACTATGGATACTTTAAGAATAGTGTCCTCATGTTTAATGTTATCTCATGATTAAGTCACACTTGATACATTAAACGGACTCTCTATTCTAGGGACTTTATTAGACAAACATAATAAAGAAAAAGCCTTTTATTATTAATAAATAATTCGATACAAGTACCAAAAGTATTTTCCTACAGGGCTTACACCAACAATCTCCCACTAGCACTAGAGCCAATCAGGCATACCCCTAATGCCCATAGATCTAGTATGGCCATCATGCTTCTGCTGCGCAAGAGGCTTTGTCAGTGGGTCAGCAATATTGTCAAGTGTAGGTACTCTGTATATTTTCACATCTCCTCTATCTATTATCTCTCGAATGAGGTGATAACGCCTAAGTATGTGTTTGGATCGTTGGTGAGATCTAGGTTCCTTAGCTTGTGCGATAGCACCATTATTATCACAATAGAGACCAATGGGAGCCACAATGTTAGGAACTATGCCAAGTTCACTAATGAACTTTTTCATCCAAACAACTTCCTTTGCTGCACTTGAGGCAGCAATATACTCGACCTCGGTTGTAGAATCAACAACTGTATCTTGCTTTGAACTTTTCCAACTCACAGCGCC